>NC_143578.1:65372402-65984590 GCF_048544385.1 Mastigoproctus giganteus
TTATCTGTAGCTTTAGAAATTTTAATACTTAAAAAAAATTAGATATATTTGATTTTATACATTGGCCTTTTAGAAAAGTTTATCGAGCCATCCCAAATCCCATTAAAATTGGCCTAATGGAAATTATTATTTATATACAGTACTGTATTTTTAAAACATATCACATAGCCTATCCATATACTTAGCTGAAACACTGGATGTTCATTGTTATAAACTGGTGGAGGAATTAATGGACAATGTGGCAGATGCGCATAAACGGCGTTGCTTCTTCGCTCTTTTTTTGACATGACATATAAAGCGTCACCTAGCAATGAAATGTAACGGAAGTTTAGCAATCACGTGACACTAGCCACGCGACTCGTGAGAAATGTGAAATGAAATACTGAAATTAAAGCGATAGCATACGGGACAACGTTGCCGGCTTGCTGAATAACTGGTCGAGGTTCGATTCCAGCACTACCCTTATGGGAATTTTCTCAGGGGCATTCAGCATTGAGTTTGGCGGTCTCAAACCGTGATCGTGAGGTTTTTCACCGGGATTGACTCCGGTTTTCCCCTCATAACAGGCAAACCGCCCTTCGCGACGAGGGGTACACGAAAATTGGATACGGCTAGGGACGCGCGTAGACTAAACTTCGCAGCATTTTCGCTGCGGACTTTACTCTTGAGGGAAGGGGGTTAGTGGGGCAGCCGCGCTACCACCATCATAAGGTAGGTTGCGAGCAGTCTGTTAATTAAAAACATTGTTCTTCTCCTTGTTCAACACTCCCGGCGTTGGGCCTGAAGTGGATTGGATAAATATCCCCCCTTTATTTTATCGTTTCTCCCCCTCTAAAATGTATCTATGCCAATTTTTTATTTATTTCCCCCCCCCCCTCGCGTTCTGTTTGGAGTCAGCCACTCCAGTGCAGCTCTTTTTTTTTTTTTTTTTTTTGTTTTTACCAATTACCAAAAAATATTATTATATTTTTCTTTTACTGGCACCACTCCCCCCACCCTTCTCTGTCGAGTTCTGCCTGGAGTGAGTCACTCTAGACCATAAAATTATTTATTATATATTTTAATTTCATGATCTGCACCACCTGTGGTTTTTTCTTTCTTTGTTTTGTTTGCCCCCCCCCCTCCTTGGCAACATCAGGTGGGCCAGAGACTCTTTTGAGACAGTACGTGCTTTACTGGGACTGTTCCACCTTCATGTGGCATGGACGAATACCCAAAAGTATCAATCACCTGGAGAGGGTAGCCAAGCGGCCTGATACACTCATACATACTCAGAACAGAACACATATAATACATACACCAATCACATTTCTAGACCATTTACAGTTGATTCTGCTGAGGCGGAGTTGAATAGACGTTATAGGTGCCGCTCTTTACATATACACATGTTCTGCTCCTTTAAAGAATGCACTAAGGCAGTGGATTTCAGCTGCAGCTAAAATCCATCGATTAAAATGCGAATAATTATACTGTTCAGCAAAAATCAATTGCTGAGGTTTGCACCTGCTGCAAATTATAAGTTCATTACAAAAGAAAAAAAAAGGTAGTTAATGTGCGCACTTTAACTACCCATTTCAGGCGCGTTAGCAAAAGTCAATAATTCACGATTTACAGCAAAAAACACTTTTTATACCAAACAGAGAAAATTTCGTTTCTGCGCATGTCAGCAAGCATAATATCCAGTGCTTCAGCTATGGTAGCCCATGTATTATATATTCCAAAAAAAGAAAATAATAATAATTGCTGTAATTCTATTGATATGATTTTAATGAAACATAGGAATGGTCGAAAAATCTTTCTTACAGAGTGAAACATATTTCCTTAAAATACAACCACTACGAACAATTATTACATGCAGACGGACGGACGGACAAAGAAATAATAAGTGTAGAAATTCTATTAGTCCGATTTTAATGATATTTGGAATGCTCAACAAATCTTTCTAAAAGGTTCAAATATAAATTTCACGAACATCAGTCCTAAGAATTGGGTTGTTGCAAGCGTGATGAAGGCAATAGGCACATTATGCATACACATGCTAACGTTCTTATAAACGGGACCATATTTTACAAATGGCAGTTAATGGCATTGTTAAGGTACGTGTGCTTACTTTTATTTATTTTTGATGTGAAAACATCTATAGCGGCACCTAACAATGGAATGTAATGGAAATGCAAATGTTGTGGTCAAATATTTGTATTGTTGCAATCATACTAATTGTGACGTCACAATTAGTATGATAAACTGGCGATAAACTAAATACTAATATATCCTTTCCATGTAATTAGTATTAACAAAAGGATGGAGAGAAGCATGTTCATGTAGCATCATTAAAAAAAAAATAAATTATAATAAAGTAACCAATGTCATCTTTCATCCCTCAATATACCGATCTCTCTCTCTCAAGAATTTGTCCAATTTGGGCTTAAATTTAGATAACCTTCCGCCCTCGACAGAAGAGGAGGGAGTTTATTCCGACAGGAAGTTGATCACTCTTTAAATAAAGGAAAAATTTTGGAATTCTATTCTACAATTATCCCCTTTCAATTTAAACCAATCCCCATTGTGCACGTCACGTGACTAACTGCAAAGTATCTTTAGCATCTAATTTACTCAAACCTCTTAACCTACGATCAAGTTCAGATGCTTGCTTCCAAATGCTAATTTCAGAACTCGTCTCTTGATAAGAATGGTCTATTGTGCCCTTAACTCGTGGTTCTTCTCTCCAACATGTCAACGTCTTCCTTAAAATGAGGTTTCCAAAACAGCAATATTCTAGAGGAGACCTAACCACCCATTTATACAACAAGACAATCACCAAATATGTCTCTACTGGCACAGTTACTATACTCGTATATCGAAGAAGTTAACTCACGAGCTGTGCTAGCAGCTTGTCCACATTGCTAAGAATTTTTATATCAGATTCTACAGTTATACTTCCAAGTCCTGTTCATTATCAACTACCTTGAATTTGGTGCTATCCAAGTGGCACGTCAATACACTAGGATTACTTCTATAATCCTAGAGTATTAGCATACCCCGATTACTAACATTAACTATCCTTCCTGCATTTATGTCATCAACAAACTCAGACATTAAATAATTTCTTACATTCAATTTAAGTGATAACTGTATAGTAGCTAATTAGATAAGGGCCTCCTCTTAAGGCTATGCTGTGATTCCCTTATAATTCCATTTCTGTCCAAATAATCTTGTATTGCATCATTAAATAAGGACTTCATTATCTTCCTGGCATAGAAGCGAAACTGACAGCTGTGTAGTTGCTCATTTTACCCTTTGAGTCACCTTAATGAATAAGAGAAACGTTTGCACATCTCAAATCTATAGGGACGCTGCCTGAATCCATAGATGATCAACAATATTATAGCTAAAGGTTTGTTTACCTCTTCTGTTGCTTCCTGTGATATAACTGGCTAGATTCCATCAGCTCCTGGCGTTTCGTTTACTTTTGATTGTGATAAGTTCGATTCTAGTTCCTTCTCATTTATCATAAAATTCAACTCCAATTAGTATTAGTTGGCGACTTGTATTCTCAAGTTTAAAAATTTCATGTCAATGTCGATGCAAAATATTTATTCTGCAGCCAGTTCAGCATTATCGGTAATCCTGCCAGAGATATCAAGTAAATCCATATGGCTAATTCCTTTCCTTTTACTGCTAACGTAACAAAAAATTCTTTGCTACTGTTCTTTCACTCGTAGCTAAAGAACTTCTCGCAATGTCTTAGGGAGTTATTCTATGCCTCAAACTCCGTCGTCTCTTAGAAAACAAATCTTTTGGGAGTGGTTAAGCAGCCACCTGTATTTAAAAATGATAATCGTTTAGGAAGGCACCCATAGCCTAGTGGTCAGGCGCGTGGTGCATACGTACACGTGCCTTAAGTGACCGGGGTTCACCCGTGACTGCTGAATACGGTGCTGTTTCTTGTATTCTGTCTATCTTGTGAACTCCTCTGACCGTTTGGTCGTCCAGGAGTATAAACAGAAAATGTATTTATTTATTTTTTAAATCCCCTTCCACAGTTATATAATTATTACACCTTGTTTTTAGCTACTGTGACATGATCTGGTATTCCTCTTTCTCTCTGTACAGATGAGCGTACTGAAATTACATTTATTAGGTTTTTAAGTTTCCTCGATCATCTCATCTTCCATCTTTGCTCCAACGACTCTTTGCCGTTACTTCAGCCTTTCTTCTTATACTCTTGGAGAGTATACTTTTTGTTTACAATGGACATCAATTTAAACACAGGTACACCCTTCTACTTCTCGTCCATATTCATTTCATAGTACTTGTATGAATGCTGGGTTTCGTTCCTATTTTTTATTACCTGTTCTTCACATATGCTATTTATAGCATGTCCCTTTTTCTATATTTCTGTATTTGACAAGCATACCAGTTATACGATAATTTATCCACATATGAACATATACGAAACATACTCATACATACAAATTGCTGTTTTTCTCACAGAGTGTCATCTCCACCCAAGAAAAAGTAGGCAACTCTTTAATCCCGTTTAGTGTAACTGACGTGACTGCCAATTGGAATAGAGAGTTTGTTTTTTTTTAACCTAAATACCTATAAACAAAAATTACGTTCTCAATTCCATATCGCTCAAAGCGAACTGTTCGCAGAAGGAAAAGCTTCAAGCTTCAAATTTTGGGTCAGCTGAAGCCTGTTTCACGCAGAATGCAGTTTGCATATCTACTGCTAACACTATGCGAAAGGAAAAAGAGGATAGAAGTAATTTATGAATGGAAGCAAAGCTAAAGCCTAACGTACATGCGAAAACTGGGCAGAACCACGAATAGTCCATTTTTATAATGTTTTCCTCAATCCGTGCACTCATGCGATTTTTCCCAAGAGATAAAAATCTTTCAGTACTTGTATTAATGTTGGGTTCATATAAGTACTGAATTAGCCTTCTAATCTATTGCAGCGATTCATTCTAAGTATGAGACTAACAGAAAGCGGCTAAAAGAAAGCTCAAACATATTTTAATTTGCACTGAGTATCACATTACAAAGCTTTTGCAAGTCCAAATGAGAAATTCATAAATCCCCATGCTAACTTAAGCAAACACTTAATGAAGTTGATAAGGTGGGTATTACAGCATATTGTAAAGAAACGTTTTACTATAACAGTCTATGTTAACTATATATCAGGAAACGCGTGTACTATTGTATCCTCGCATTTGATCACTCTTGTCGTTTATTTTGACGGTAAAAACTTATTTGATTAATAATATTCATCTTCAATCCATTTAAGTGCGGATTGCTTAGATAATATTCTGGGTCAAATAACTGGTTTTACACTCCTCTGACCTATGTTATCGTGCTGGAGTCGTCTCTTGCTCTACTGATTGAGCTAGACAAGATAAAACAGAACTTTTATTTTATTTTATTTTTTTAATTCATATATGAATAGCTTCTCCCTCTCTCCCTCTCTCTCTTTTTTAGTAGTATTTTGGGTGTATTAATACAGGCAGCCTCGCTGATGACAATTTATCTCCGATCGTGGTTTTGTTTATTCATGTTTTTTTGAAATTTTCAGTTTCGTTGGTTGCAAACTGGGCTTTGTTCATCTGCATTGGCGTCCGATGCAGATGAACAAACGTAGTACTGGGTATTTATTGGCTGTAGGATTACGGCCAATAAATACCCAGTACCACGCACTCTCCACTTTGGTGCACGACATACGTACAGCCATTTTTGCAGCTGACAAAGAGATCAGCGCACACTGCTTATCCTATTTCCTTTTGCACGCATTGCAAAAAATTTACATTTTATTAAATATAGAGAAAAAAAAATAGAAAACAAAAATAAAAAACCGTTTTGCTGTAACATGCATTCACAATAGTTTGAAGTTACATCAAAACAGTTGCTTTTATTTTGATTCATCCTCGTAATCATTTCGATTGTGCTTCCTCGATTCATTTTCTTTACAAATTTTAATCCATTATCTTTAAAGTAGTTTGTCGTTCTGCAATTCCACTTACTCAAAGAAATTTCTGCGAGTTCTTACTCTAAATCTTGCTATTTCCATTCAATTAATTTTCTGAAAGGGGAAAGAACTCTTTGAACCATAAAAAAGTTATAACACACACACACACACACACACTTTTGCTATATTGCAAAGGCAAGACTGAAATATGTGGCAAGCGCAAGTTTGCTACCCTGCCTATATTAAAAGTAGTGGCATTTAAGTGAAATACATTAAATTTTATAAACTTTCAGTAAAAATTAAACTGTATCAATTTATTTTAGACTCCATAAATAATACATTTTTGATGAAAATTCGCGCAGCCCGCAAAATGACCTGAATTTGACACTCCTGATATACTGTATATTGTAAAAGGGTTCGCTGACACCGAGCGGTACCAAAGGATTCCAATACTGCATCCAAAACAAACTTTCTGTACAGAAACATGATAAAGGTGGAACTGGTTTTCTCTTCTCCCCTCCCTCCACAGGTCAAGCGTTGTTCTCAACAGCTGGACACTGTTTAACATACCGCAACACCCACCGAGAATTAAAAGGGTATCGAACGCATTGTATTTGATGCTATCAGCTGAGAATGGAATGCGTAGTGGGATGTTTAACCCGAGGCGACACAGACAGTTAATTATGCTCCTGGATGACCTACGTCATTATCACTTGTGTGAGGAACGACCTTCGCCGAGTTTAATGACAAGATCAGTGCGGCTCAGAACGAGACGACGAGAAAAATATCAGCCACGTGCTTGCGGCGTTCATATACAAGCTACAGGGTCAATGACGGCCCAGATTTCAAGGAGGGTGCAAGTTTTTTAATAAGTTTTTTGTCCCCTCGCACAGAGGGGCGTACAAGAAGCCAAGGAGGACTAGTAACTTTGTAACTACCAGAGTGTGAAAGGTCATTATATCAAAATTTGAGATCACTTTACTATTTTAAAGTAGGCTCGTTTAGGAACTTCCCCCCTCCCCTCTCCTTCCTCCAAAATGCATGGGTGAGGAGGGAGGTTGCAACACTCCTTCTGTTGTCCATTTTCTTTTGTATGATATAAATGCAATTACATTCAAATTGTTCGGGATCGATTTAATTAAAGTGCATTCACTGAATTCCAGTCAGAGAAAATAATCTAAGATAATAAACGCTCTCCGCTGAAAAGACTGTGACATTCAGCCACATTGCAGCTGCAGATATGAGCTGAACTAACTATGATCTCATCTAACAGCACGTCCGTTATCACCAACGCACTCGAATTTTGGTGTGCACAATATTATGACTCATAGGGATACATTCAGAAATCTTCCATAACTGATATAGTGGTTCCAGGTGGAAATATTATAGTTAGCAAAGTCACCCACACTAGCTGTATATGAATAGAAAACTTTAAGCACTGTCCACCCCTCATTGTCTTTTTGATTCCCTACACGAACGATCACTTGAAGAACTCCTTATAGATATACGTGAGTGGTATGCGCATTTGGATTTAGCTAGTAAATATCTTTATAGTGCTACTTAACGGAGAGTTCTTTTCTTTTCTTAGTTTTCAAATTATATAGAAAAAAACCAAAAGATTTTTAGAGTAATTTACGGTTCTAGTGCAATTCATTCAAGTGTCGATGGGTAAGATATCGCTAGGATAGGACACCACTGATGTTGTTCTAAATTGAATATGCTGGTACTGAGTATAAACCTTAGACAACCTCTGAAGAAGCTATACCAGCTCGAAATACTTTGGATCATAGGGTAATGACATGTTCTAGCATCCCTATGAAGTCATACTACGCCAATTTATTTATCTTTCAACTAGTGAAAATTAGAAAAAATAAATAAAAGTAGCAATGAAAAAAGGAAAAAGTAACCTAAATGTTTACGACCTAATTACTATCAGAAAGAAATATGTAATTTTTTTTTGTTAAAATATAAGCTTTGGCTGAATTAGAATATATTATTAGAAAGAAATTCATTTTTAAATTAACACTAACAAAATAATTTTTACATTAAGATATAAATAATAAAACCAGAACAGCAGTAGCAAAAGCTGTAACGCCAATGCTCAGGCACAAGGCGCAACTTACAGTTCTTTTCTCCCTCCAGCTGGAGTTGGGAAGGGGGAATGATACATTTGATCTCCGTGAAGGACACAAAATCGGCTATCTATAACTCTAGTAAAATATTCCCTATATTATCAATGTAAATTTTTTAAATAAAAGGTTAACAGTTTGACAAACCTTATCACAAAACTTACACGCTGAATAAAAATGTACTGAAGTCACCAAAATTAAATAGATTAACGAGTCTAACTTTATTTTAAGATCCCGTCCCTCCAGGTTTAAGCACCAGAAAACTAATTAATGGATTCTCTCAAATTAATTTAGAACAGTATAATTTCCAGTAGACAATACTGTAACAAATTTAAAATCCTCTTGCGAAAATAAAAACATCCACAACGTATTTATTTGAGGAACAGATGCCCAGGCACAGGGAGCAACTTACAGATGGTTGCTCCCTCCATCTAGAGGGAGCAACTAAGTTGGTTGTTTTAATTTATTTCCTGATTTTATTTGATCTCCGAACAGGACACAAAATCGACTATCTATAACTCTACTAAAATATTTCCTCTGTCCCTGTTTTTAATTGCCTTATAGGCCTTGTTTCGTTGTAAAACAAGGATCGAGATGCGAATTTCTACATTTAAAGGTAGATATTCATATCTGATTGGAATGTCTTCAAGAGAAAAGCTCCTTTAACTTACTAACTGCCATATTGGAATTTCAAGATTTTTCCTTATTTCGTATATTGTGTTAATAGAAGTAATTACCAGAATAACAAAAGATTTCTGTACGAGGAAATAATTCTGACAACATTTTCCTTTTGAAAAGGAAAAGGTAGGAGATAATTTTTTTGTTCTGATTTTCTATCTTTCTCTTCATGAGGTGTAATCTCACTACCCTCTACTTAAGACAGGGATAAGCTTCCATACTTTTAATTTCTTTCCTGTTGAATTCCACCTACATTATACATGGAGAAGTTTCCTTTTCATTGTACATTGCTCTTATCTGTCTCGGCTATTTCGTGTTCAACTACAAATAACAAAAGCGCTTGCAATTAACAACGCAGTAGTAAATGCTACTATTTTCCCACCTGTACAACGCGGTAGCAATGCAGGAAAGAACTTATTGTGCGCACGCACATGCACACAGGTGTGTGCGCGCAAGCAACAGTACTTTTTCAGCGAGGTTTAGAGCTGGTAGACCATACAGTAACCATTATGGATAATGGGATACTTGTATACATGTACTGATGAGAACAGAAACGAAAATAAAATCTGGAGACAATTAGGGAACACTTTCCTTCAAAATAATCAACAGGATTTAAAGCGATCGCTTAGTGATAATAGCTTACATCCTTAAATAGGTGATCTGAATACATAAGCCAGAAGGAAAAATGATTTTCCTGGTTTCGTTTTAAAAGAAGCGAAGGCAGCAGGAAAAGGGAAATAATTACTGGACAACCTATTTAACTTAAGCCAGAATGTAGACTATCAATAAAATAAAATAAAAGACCATGCGTTGCATTAACTTCCGGGCGATTTTTATTAAGTCTCTAAAATTTTGTAAAATGCCATTTCAAATCCAGGGATTTAATGCAAGTTTAAGCGCATATTCACTCTCAGTGGGGAATAGCTAAAGTGGGAATATTAAATCAATATTTCACTGAAATATCCCTTGTCGTGCTAACCGTGATCCCATTTCAAGTGGTCGACATGAGAAGTCAATTGCAACACTAATGTTGCTACGGTGGCCTTCAAACAATAGTATTTCTCTTAAGATAGGGTGGCTAGTCGAGTGTATCCCCAATCACGCGACTTTTTTTTCCATAACAGACAAGCAGTTCATGTCATATCGTGCGCTGTGGTGATGTCGTAACGAGCGAAGTGAGACGCTAATGTCAATTCTACTCAGTAGCCCATCGATCTGGGGGTTTAGGACTGGGTCGATATGCACTGTTGACCACTGCTATCAAACCTGGCAACTCAACACATGTCAAAAATGTTAGCAAATATCATGAATGTTGTTTCCATACAGATGAAACTGTATCTGAATAAAATTTAATATAAAAATTTAGGTCTCAAAGATGTGCATGCCAGTGGTGCTGCACTGAGCATGCACATGGCACCACCACCAATCCAAATAGAACCAACTGGCAATGAAAAAAAAAAAAAAAAGAAGAACATAAGACTAGACGGTGTCATCATTTTCCACGTATCCAGCCTATGTATCCATCTATGGGTGGATACACATGTGACTGCTTTATAGCCGAATGGTCTTAGGGAAAATTGAATTACGGTCATGAATTACGGTACTATCTAACCCTTATGTGTGATACCAACGCTCACAGCATTATACGGATATTTTGGATCACAATTCAGGACACCTGTTAAAACTAAAAAGAAATCCAATCAGGAATGAAATTTTCAATTAAGGGTGAAACGTCGGATTAAGCTATAGCGACATATGTACTAGTACTGTCATCGCGGATGACACGACTATCCTCTTATTGTACGTGTAACATCATGGAAAAGGTATGCATATATTACAGTTTGAGGAAATGTTTCTGGGACTACGGACCAAAGCAAGAGAATCTAGCCTTTGATAACTAAAGTAAAAACAAATGTAAACAATTCAGAAATGCTTGGGTCTCTCGTTCTCTCTCCCGCTTGCACTGAGCAGTGCAAACGGGCTGCCAGGGCAGGTCAATGATATATAGGAATTTTGCTAGCAGGGACAGGGATATGATTATCCCGTTATACAAGGCAATGGTCAGGCTTTTTTTTTTTTTTTTTTGACAGAGAAATAATATCGTACTTACGTTATGAGAAATCCAGACACACAGATCAACATTTCATGGAATAAAGGTCAAACATGTACACAGACACATCACAACAAATTAAGCTGTACTAGCAGCTCCCAAGATAGTTCCATGAAGCAAACGTCTACGGATGCGTCAGTTGATGTGTGAGTTCGGATGGGAGTCGGACTGTCGCGATACCTTGTACGGGCTCTGTAACCAAGCGGCAAGTTAGCGAGCATGCACCATTCGGTAACGTAGTACAGATGTGAAGCATTCGACCAATCACAACTGCCAGAGTCAGGTGTGTGTATGTACACGCATTTCCTCCCGAACAGGCTCCCAGCGTTGTCAAAGAGGTCGGAATGAATGGCATCTACAAGCTGGGTGCAGGTAAAAACAGATAATTTCTGGTGCAAGTTATGTGCAAAGTTTTTATTAGTTTTCACTAATGTGTTTCTTTAAGAAGCATATTAGCTATAATCCTAGCAATGAGAAAAGGTAACAATTTCAGAAGGCAGGATACACATGCATAGCAGCCGTTCTGTTGAACATTAGTATGACATTTCAAGGATAAAAACATACATTACTGCTAAACACTTTTTTAAAACTGTTTCTTAATTGTAGAATAATTACCAGATGAATCAAGTGGGCGGACCATTATAATTGCAGTACTGATAATGTCTCTAAAGCACGGATTAAGTGCTCGCAGAAAGCGTTTTTCTAACTGTTCATATTGAAAACAATGGACAATGAAAGTACTCCTTGGCACGTAGCCATCTATTTCCGAAATATGTTTCAGACGTTCTACAATTGGTAAACGCTCTGAATTTCAGTGACAATTCCAGCTGGCATTCTGAAACCATTAGTAAAAAGTAATACATCATCAGCGATAAAATTCAGTCACTGGGATCTATTTGAAAAAACGCTATCCCAAGGGTAAAGCATTTAAGTTCTTTACCAAGCGTATATGTGCCCACACAAACCCTCAAAAGGTGATTAAAAGAAGTGTCCTTATGATTTCTTTTTGTAGTAGTGTAACTCGTTGACTCATTTATACGCCCACCCCCGTGGTTCTATTCTAGCTATAGGCACCTGACCTCTCCGAACTTGGCTTCTCACCTACCGTAACAGTCCACAATAGCCAGCGGCCTCAGTTGTAACCAAGTAGGGCGAGAAGAAAGAGAAAGGAAACACGCCACACTCACCACACGAAAAAGCAGACCCATTGTTGAGGGGCGTATATATGCACGTGACTGCAGCAGGTGGAACGTGCTAAACAAAGGTTCTGTTCAGAAATCCACCCCAAAATGGATTCTCGTTCTAAGAGAAATGGCCCATGTCAATCACGTGATGGGAGATTTTCTGCTGCAATAGCTCTTTGTGCAGTTGGTCCAGCGTGCGCTATTTGTGTCCCAGTGATGCTGTAACTGTGCTGTTGCCATTAGTTCTGCCATTCGAAACATCCCATGTTTCTACGCCACCTAGGGACGACAACAACGTTCGGGTGTGCCCTCGCTTTGAAAAGATTTTTTTTCTCTTTAAATTAACTTTAGGAACAATGATACAAAGCAGCTAAGATTCTCTGACCGAGTATAAGAATCTAAGATTCAGAGAAATCTCTGTTCCCTTGGAACATTCAAAAGATTCTTGAAAATTCTTGATACATTTTTTTAAGAGCAGTAAGAAAAACAAATGATTGTTTCTTCTACAAAGGGATGTTCAGAGCTGAATATTTTAAGAATTATAAGTGTTACAGAGTGTCTAGAAAATAATCATCGTATTTAAAAAAAAAAAAATTAGTCGTGTAAAAACAGATTATGCTAATCGGCTTGAATTCTCAGAGTAAAAAGCATGACATACTTTCTAAATAAATGGCTAGATCCTGATTACAAAATACAACAAAATTTTACAAGAATGAAACTATTAAATTATGTGTCAAAATATGGGATAAATGAAACGCTTTTTGGTTAAGTTTTGTGCTAAGGCAAGTAAGGTTATGTAGCGTCAGTGAATTGCGTTTGTAAATTTCGTGGAGTCTATGGATAGTTTACCTGTTTTTGAGGTGAAACACTCACAAAAAGGTTTTTTTTCTCAGCGTATGAAAAAAGTATATAAAAGTTCCTCCTGGTCTGGACAGATTTATGTCACATGATGTGGAAGGACAGAGATCGGTTGCAGGGGGCTTCCCCCCCCCCCCCCCCAACCATTCACAAATTCTGGTTTTAAGCCTGCAAAACAGGTAACCCAACCGCAGAACAAGCGCAATGTACAGACACAATATACCAATGCTTCCCTACCTTAACTATTTAAAAGTTTTACTTTGTAACCACTGTTTAAAGGAAGAAAGCCTATTGGAAGGGAAATAATGAGTCCCTTATATAAATGTTATTCCACCCTAAATAATTTTAACACTTACTTTTATATTATTGATCCCCTCCCCTAAACCCAAGAATTAGCTCCTGTACCGGAGTGACTCATTTCGTTTCAAATTGATGGGGGAAAAATTCAGCTAAGTTATGAAAGACATTGGAATATTTATTTTTTGCCCATATCACTTCGGGAATTCTGCTGTAGTTCAAACAGCTACTTGCTTAAGCGCCGAGTGATGTTTGTGTGCTGCTTCTTCTTTTTTTTTTTTTTTTAATATGAATTAAATCTAATTCAGTCGAACCTGCCTGCTTGTTGCCAACTTCAAGGTTGGTAAATGTATTTACAATTCCATAGCATTTCTTAAAAACGTTAACAGCTGCTGTTTTACTCTTGCTTCACTTCAGTTTACGAGGCTGCTATCTTCGACGTCTGTTTATTCGGAGGTGCCCCATTGGCTACAAAAATACACACACAGTTTGCGTGACCTCAGTGTTGCAAGCATGTGCCAAATGGATGCAGTGTGTCCAAACAGCTTTCGGGAAAAACACACATTTAACTGCATGTTTATTATATTGCGATGAAAGACGCACAGCATTTTCCTGTACAATCATTTTGAATTGCTGTTATAAGTAAGGATATCTCCAACCTTTAATATTTCAGTAATTAGAAAGCCCATTCCCATAATCAAGTGCACTGTTTAAACGCTTTCTGATCAAACAATGTACATCACATGATCTTGCAATACGCATATCTTGTCGAAATAACCATTACTGCTGTTGCGAAACGGAAAAAAAAAAAAAAAAAAAAAAAAAAAATCAGATATAAAAATAATCATAGTAATTCTAAGTTTGTCTATAAAACAGTAGTTTCAGGGCCGTGGCGTGGAGGTATTTGTGAAGGCGACTGCTTCAGCAGGTTTCTAAAGGGAAAGAATTTTATTTTCTTGCAATATCTCTGTGCAGTTGGTCCAGCGTGTGCTATTTGTGTCCCAGTGATGTTGTTTGTTTGTTGTTTGGTTTTTAGGAGCATTAGCAACTAAGGCCATATTGCTCCGGGAAATGCGGTGGTCATTCCCTGACCTTTCCGCATCCTCCTTATTTGGTGGTGACGGGCTCGAACCCCGGTCTAATCAAGAAACGTGTGCTACGCACTGCTGCTCCTTCCCACCTGGCTACGGAGGCGCCTCAGTGATGTTGTAACTGTGCTGTTGCCATTAGTTGTCTTGAGGTGGCAGATTACTCCGCCACGAACCTGTAACACTTTTTGCTAATCAATAAATATAATGCTATTTTATTTGTTTTTTAATGAGGCGTGAAGTAAATGGTAAGGCAGATGCTCAGAAAACAGGAATTAGAATTGCATTTTTTTTTTAGAACCAATATAAATTCTGATATGGTTCTAAACAGTTTTATGTATTAATAATATAGTTATCAAAATTTATATTACTGCGTATAGTGATTATAATAAAAAAGTAAATAGGTACACAGTAATTCTAAACATCTTTTATTAAAACAAATATAGTATAGTACTATTAAAACGCGCATTTGTCTGTGCAAAATATACAGCATATGCACTAAATTAATAAAATTGTACTTTCTTACAGCATTTATTAAAACTGTTTAAAAACTTAAGTTCTAAAACGCATCGGTTGATAATCCGGTTGTAATAAGTTTACTTTTTTTATTATTATTTTAATTAAGCGCAGTCTTCAAGTTGTTATGCTTCCAGAAAAGTTTTCCAATATATTATGATGATTGCCGAAAGAAGTTCGATCACATTTGCTATTGAACATCGTGTCAGAACCAATTAGAGCTAGTACACAATGTTTACGTAAATGTTAGCATTTTGGTGATTAACATTTTCCGATTTTTGTCAATATTCCTTATATTTTCCAAGTTGTAGATTTCACCCCACCATCTCCTCCCCCCTTAACATTTAACAGAAGGCCGCCTTAGCCGAGTGGTCAAGCACAAGAGTATATAAGCACAGGTACGTAAAATGTAGAGGTATGGCGGAGTAAGTCAAATCTTTTCTACACAAAAGACACCTGTTGAAACGCACTGATCTGATCGATATCTAATCAGGAAATGACCTATGTAATTATTTACCTGTGCATTTGTAGTGACCAAATTTCCCCGCCCATTTGTATCACGTGACACACGCCTCTCTTATCCCATTGGCTACCTCACCACGTGGCATTCTCAAGGTAGAATAAATATCACTATATAGTTATTTACCTGCGTTTACATAGGTCACTTAGGAAAAGGCCCTTTGCTTCGGGTTCCATAATACATGAGGAATATCGTTGCATCCGAAAGAGCAGGACTACAATATTTAACTAAAATATTTACAGACTATACAAATATTTAAAATATTTACAAATATGCTAAAATATTTACAAATGTACAAACTATATCGGGACGATGGTCCCTTCTTATTAGTATACAAAAAAACGTTACAATGGAACATCAAATAATGCCAGGCATGGTCATGTATTAGATAGAGAAGCACGTGCACGAGGTTGGTGAACGTTATGGAGGCAGTTGTCTTGATGTGACAAACGTTGGCATGCGTCCCATATATGCGCTCTACATTGTCAACAGCAAGTGTCTGATTCTGCCCATTAACCCATTTGTGTGCCTTCTTTATTATTATTATTATTATTATCATCAATTTATTTCTCTTATGAGAACACCCAGTTACAGCCACAGGCTAGAGGGTGAACATACATATACAACTATGTTACAAAACATACATCTATGTTACAGTTATGAAATACATAATATCTGATTTATAATTATCTGGAATATAGAATATTTCAGTTATTAATTACTTACTACCGTAAACTGGTAAGAACTTAATACCATGACAATTGAAGCATACCTTTTGCTTAAACAGACACAAGTGAAAGTTTCACCGTATTTACATAAACACAAATATTTACAGCCAAACAACGTACAGCATTTGTAACCACAGGAATGACTGCGATACAGTAGAAAAAAAAAAAAAAAAAAAAAAAAAAAAAAATTGAAAGTTCAAATTTCCAGCAGTCGTCTTCTTCTGTGGGATTAGAGTTGTGTAGGTAGGACAATCCTGACATCTATTTCTTGATGAGGTCGGGTTTCCTAAATCCCAGTGGCTTGTGTCTGGCCGAACAAGGTGCTGGAACTGTATCCTTAATTACATCTGTATTTGCAAGTAAGAGTTTCTGAGAACTTCCTTTCTGTAGGATTTGCAAGTGCAGAGCTTTTCAGGATTGATATTGAGGTTGTTGAATAGCTGGATGGTGTTTGCTGGAAAGAATCTTCCGAGGCTATCTAACTGCGTAAATGCCGATTTCAGTTGTGGTTTATTTTCTGCAACTCTTCTTGGTTTTTCGCCGGGTATTTTTATCCACTCTCGGGCTTTCGGTGCGTCCAGTCGTCCCGTTAAAAGCTGAGCGAGGGTCATTATGTTCCTTGACGTGATTGTTTGTCTCCAGGGTGTGACCTCTAAATTGGAGTATAGTATAGCTCTTGAGATGGTAAAAGGTTTAGCTGAAATTCTGTTCAGCCATCTCAAGAGCCAGTATTCGAGTCCTAGAAAGGCTTTGATACTGCATTCGGGAGCTGAAGACCAGATTTGTGCCGCGTATAGGGGAATAGGAGTAACACATCTGTTGATGTATTGCTTCATCAGACCGGGGTCTCTAATACCGGTGAGCTCCTGCCTGGTTGCCCAAAGCGCCGCGTATGTTTTGTTGCGGATGTATGCGAAGTGCGGGCGGAAGGTCAGGCCTTCGTCCCACTTGAGACCAAGATCAATGTGTGACTGTGCCTTTTGGACGAGGATGCCGTTCACAAATATTGCCATTTTGTTTGGCTTTATTTTATTTGTGAAAGTCATTTGTGCCGTCTTTTTTTCGTTCAACTGCAGCCCGATACAATCTAGATACTCTTGAAGTTCTTTTATTTTAGTATTAGCCACTTGGTTGTGGTATTCAGCTGATTTCTGATCTCCTGAGGTAATAAAAAATTTTATATCATCGGCGTATGTGATGAAGTGCTTCTTGTTCTGGGCTAAGAAGGGTTCGAGGGCTATGGCAAAAAGTGTGGCAGACAATACTCCGCCTTGCGGGACACCTTTATCAACCTCATACGTTGCGCACATGTTTTCGTTTGTCACCGCAATTTGTCTGCGCCAAAGAGTGCTCTGTAATAAATGGAGGGCATTTCCTGTAATGTGGAAGTAGTCCCGCAGAATGACTATGAGAGCTGGGATGGATATGTTATCATACGCGGATGCCACATCTAAATAGACTACGTCCACCTGCTGCTTACTGTTTAGTGCTTGCTGGATCCTTAGCAGTGTCCCCATGAGGTTGGTGATGGTCGATCTCTGCGGAAGTACTGAGTGCAGGTATTCTGGCCTGTGCTTAAAGCAATGCTCGATGATGGTGTGCAGGATTGTTTTTTCAAAGATTTTTTGCAATGAGCATCCGATAGCGATTGGTCTGAAGTCTTTTGCAGATTTTGGGTTTTTTATTTTGGGGATAGGTTTTACAAAATAGCTTTTCCACAGCTTCGGGAAGTTCTCCTCCATCAAAATTCTCTGGAATATGTGTAGTAGTACATCGATGATGTAACAGCTACAGATTTTGATCATAAATAGTGGGAAATTATCTGGCCCAATTGTTGCTTTATTTGGGAGGCTGTTGATTGCACTTTTTAAGTTGTCTCTGCTAATACTGATTTCCTTTAGATGTCCATTGTTAGTGACAATCCGATTACTATTGATAGATTCCTTAAACCCCTTGATTACATCTTGTATCCTGTTATTGTTTGCTTCGCTGTCAATTTGGTTTTCCTTGAGGGGTGTTCCGAAAGTGGCTTCGGTCCATTCCTTAAAGGATGCCTCAGTCATTTTATGCGCGAGGTTTTTTTTGCTGACAATTCTTTTGCCTTTTTTTAGTTTTGCTTTAGCCATATCTATGTGTGCCCGTTTCTTCTCCTTCATGAACCGTGCTCTTTCATGTTTGTACCGGGTGTGGTCCTCTGGATGTCTAGTTCTTTTCCATTTCCTGAACAATTTTTGCTTATTTTTGAAGATTGCTTTCAACTGTGAGTTGAACCAGGGCTTTGCCCTGTCTGATAATTTAATTTCCTTAGATGCTCCTTCTTCAGCCATATGCATGAGTGATTGTGAGAGCGCTGATAAGGCATCATCAGTGCCCAAAAGGTATAGGTTTTGCCAATTATATGCCATCAGGTGTTTCAGAATGACGTCACTTTTAATATATTTTGATGAGAAAATCATCTTTGTTTCCCTTTTTGGATGCCGAACATCTTGAGGGATGTCCCGGATTCTTCTTAAAGTGGCTTCACACGTGAGCGGTTGGTGATCCGAAGTGAATTTCATGTAGCTGTTCCTCAACTTTATATCTGGGGTATTGTAGTATATGAGATCTAGGCACTGAGTTCCTCTTGTTGCTGGTGTTTTCAATTGGATCATGTTTAAAGCATTCATTGTATCGTCCAACTCGCTTTTTGCCTCCCGATGTTTTGGTAGTGGCATATTGAGGTCCCCCATTACGATTGTGTCTGTGTTCGTGCTCAGATTTGAGGTGAGCCACGTAAGAAGCTCGGCTCTGTTTTCTCTAGTGTGTTCCGGTGGTAGGTATATTACGCCTAATTGCAATCTCCTCGTTTCCTTACCAAGAGTGGCAATGATAGCCTCGAAATTCTTCGATTGCGCCTCGAGTTCTTTGACTACAGAAAATCCTTTCTTGAAAAGAATCATTACACCGCCTCCTCTTTTACCCTCTCTTCCATTTGCGATGCAGTTGTAACCGGAGGAGTGTGCAAGGGCGTCCAGGTGTCTATTATTATGGAGCCATGTTTCAACTAAGCATACGCAGTCATTCTCCGAGTTGAGTAGTAAGGTTTGTAGTGCGTGTAGCTTATTCGATATACTTCTTACGTTTTGCAAGAAGATAATGATCCGGTTCGAGTCTTTTGCGAGAGAAAAATTGACTGTTGATTGCTATTGGGCTCTTCGTAGGTTCGCGGTGCTGTTCCTAATTGTGGGCCTCCCAGCCCTTTCTCTATATGTCTTCACCAGCGTTCCTACTGGCCAGATGTTTCTGTCCAAGAGCCGTCCTTCACTATTTAGTGGGCAGGAGAGTATGAAAGAGGAATATGCAGGATGTCGTGTGCGTATTTGCTTGACCTCTACATCCATCCCCAATCCTCTGTCGCACATTTCTTTAATAAGATTTGGACCTGTCTGCGGATTGAGTCTTGAAATAAATATCTTTCCTCTGGTTTGTACAGAGGATATGTTAAATCTATCGGCAAGCCTCTGACTGTGTCCCGCAACACGATTAGTTGTGGTCTCGGTTCTATTGTGCTCATCATTGATTTGATTCGTTTTTTGAACCCTATAGTCCGCGAGATTGTTCTCAAACATGGATTGATTTGCGCGAGAGGGTATCGATGGGGCAGATTCACTCGTCTTGTTCTGTTGCGGTGCCTTCTGTCTAATGGTCGCAATCTGCGCAAAGGTAGGTTGTCTAGTAAACCCAGCATTTATTTCAGTCGTCAATGTGCTCTGGGGGTTGTCATTGGTTGATAGGGAGAGGGGACTAGCATTTGCGAGGTCTATTCTTGTTTCTGGCCTAGTCGTGTGGTCTTTCTCAGTGGAGATTTCAGATCCTGACACTCTTAGACGCAGTAGTGACTCGCCTCCCTCATTTTTAAAGTTATTATTCCTATCATTTCTTGCTTTTCCCTTAGTATCCCTCTGTAATTTGGATGTCTGCGTATGCTGATCCGTTCGTGCCTTGTCCGCATCCTTGTATTGGGCCCTATTTTCTTGTTTTTTCATAGCTAGTACAGCAGTGTCGATTTTTCTATCCGTTAGTTGTAACTGCGCTAATAGTGTGTTCAATTTTTCCTCTAATAACTTTTGACTTCTGCTGATTTTAATGTTTTGCTCCCTTAGTTCATTGTTCTCCTCTTGGATCTCACGTAGGGCCCTGTACATCGGAGAGAGGAGCTCTGTTAAGTAATATTCGTGATTACTTGTGTAGGGTTCCGAGCCGCAGTGTTGTTTTTCCTCAGTTCCATTGTAATGAGGGCTTTCTGCAACACGCTGTACAACGAAGTTTGACATTTTTTCAGTGTCTTGGGTTCTGCTAAGAAGTCTCCGATGTTCGCAGTCATCTGGACATGCGTCGCACCCTAGTATCTCCGTTATCGAGTCACCTATGACATTAATTGGTTCTTCGGGTATCCCAGAGCAGATACCTTGAGAGGAGTCCGTAGGCTCGCGTTCGCTGCAGGCGTCATCGCCCGACTCTTCTTTAGATGGCTTATTTACCCGTTCACCCCCATCGTTCCCTTTCTTGGATTTACAAGTTAGACAAAGAAATTTCTTCTTCCTAGCTCGATTAAGTCGAGCTATGTCCACCGAGGAGCAACATCTTCCAATAACCGCCTTGCATCCGCTGCATTTAATAGCGCATTTGCTCACTTTTTGGCATATATTACATATTTGATCAGTTGCTTCTGATCCCTGTTTTTCCATATTTTGTAATCCAGACATGTGTTTCCCTTTAGCTTTTAAGGTCGCTCTTTCCCTAAGGGCAAAAGAAGTATAGTGAGCTACTGTAACTTTACTAAAGCCTTTCTACCCACCTATTAAGGGGAAGTACAGCGGGAGGTATGACCTTGTAGTGATTTCGAAAGACTCTACCCTCGGTAAGCGGACACGTTGCGTTTATACGAACTAGAAAATGTCCGATCAGGTATTCGCAGAATTAATCTTTAGAAATCATATTTACCTGCATGCTTTCGTCTTCTGTTCATACTTGTTTCAAAAGCTGGAGAAGAGAGCTACCCACTGATATCAATTACAACTAGTTTAACACTTTTAATCCATACTAAATTAAGGTAAAAAGCGGAGCACATAATTCCTCAGTTAGTCGACTTCCGCCACCTTGCACAGCAGAGGAGCTTCTATATAACGAAAGTAGAGGTACAATTGTAAATAGTTTAATATTTTGTAAATATTTGTATAGTTTTGTATTGTATAATGTTATTAGTTGTATAATAATAACATTGTACTAATATACTAAATATTATAACGTACTGATCGAAATCTAATCAGGAAATAATGACCTAAGTAATTATGTTGTTGTTGTTTGGCTTTTAGGAGCATTAGCAACTAAGGCCATATTGCTCCGGGAATATGCGGTGGTCATTCCCTGACCTTTCCGCATCCTCCGTATTTGGTGGTGACGGGCTCGAATCCCGGTCTAATCAAGAAGCGTGTGCAACGCATTGCTGCTCCTTCCCACCTGGCTACGGAGGCGCTTCTATGTAATTATTTACTTGCACATTTGTAGTGACGTAATTTCCCCGCCCTCTTCTCCCACTGGCTCGAATAAATATCACTAGGAGGAAAAGTTTTTTAATGTATAGAGAGATAATAAATAAGATTTCGTACATAAAAAAAAAATAAATACAGCTATCTCCCTGTTACGCAAGTTCGAAATACGCGTTTTCGCTTACAGGCGATTTACATTAGAAACATTTTTCGAATTATGTGGCTCATTTCGAGTTAACGCGTATCTGATTTGACTCGTCAACAGTGCTTTAACGATTTTTAAATTGCACAAGCTGTCTGAAACATATTTTAAAAGAATTTTTAGAACGATTATAATTTAAATAGGTGGACGGCATTTACAAAAACATGCAATGTTGCAATACTTGTTTCACAATGTTATTAAATTCTGTTTATCTACATATTCTGCAGTCTGCAAGCTAGAAGGTGCCTGGAAGAAATAAACTACATTAAAAAAAATAAATATTAAAATCTGACAGCCACAAGGCAGTTTCATGTGATCCTCATTATTAGTCGAGTGTGCTCCAAATCACTAGTTTTCGCCATTTTGGAATGCGTATATATATACGCACTCCAAGATGGCGAAATTTATGTTCTTGTTTATATTTTTGTACGAGACCATGCTGCTGACACACTCTTGTTTGCCGATGCCACCAGCGAACCCGGGGTGCATACTTCTGGTAGCACTGGCAAGCAGGAGTCTGTCAGCAGCATGGTCTGATGATGGGTAAGATGCCCGAAACGTCACCTTAAATGTACAGTGGTTTGGATTATAAGCTTAATAAACTATATTATTAATTTCAAGTGGTATAAGAGTGGTTATTAATTTCAAGTGGTATAAGAGTGGTTAATCCTAAGCCCGGATAAATGGTGAGGGTTGACGTCAGGAAGGGCATCCAGTCGTAAAAACTATGCCAAAACCAATAGATGTGTTCCGGTTAAGAAGTTAATCCAACTAGAGGAGAAGAAGAGGATGTAAAGTGTGAATTGGGAACATTGAATGTCGACCCCATATAACGTGGGAAAGGCGAAGACAAAGAAGAAGAAGATAAGAGTGGTTATTAAATATAGTAATTAATCTTCATGGAAAACAACAACGTAACATCCCTAACTATATTAGAAATCTGGCAGTTATCTGTTTCTTTCTTACATATTACATAGGCTATCCATATAGCATACATTGCTGAAGAACTGCATTTTTTTTTTTTTTTTTTTTTTTTTTTTTGTTGCCGTGAGCTGATTGGAGGAACCAATGGTAATATTCCAGATATGCAATATTGACCATCAATGCGCAGAAGTGAAATGCTCTCAGTTCGCGCATAAAATTCTTTCCTTTTTTGCTCGTATTTTTATCAATTTACTATATACATAAATTAGCTTATCATATTAATCACAGGAGAAACGTTAATTTGACAGTCCCGTACTGGGTGATCACGCGCGAGGTAAAGTAAAGTACAGACACTTGAGTGCTTGTGGTTAAATCCTGCGTGACCTAAATATGGTGATATTCTTGTTTTCTTTCTCTCTGACTTTACGTGGTCGTCCCGGAGTATAATCAGAAATTTATATCAATTGTTATTAAAATCCAGGTAGAAATAAGTAAACTGCATTATGAAAGCGTTGACAGTCTCTGACGTTGATAAGCGCTGACGATTATTTAATTTGTTAAATCACAGTCTGAAATTCCTGTTGCATTTCACTCGCTGTAGATTACAAAGTATTACAAAACGTGGAGTGAATATTACTTTGCGAGGTATTTTTTTTATTATGAAAACCCCAAACACGAAAGGTATCAAAAATAGTCTCCAATAAGAAAAGTGGTGGGTTGGTACATATTAGTATTGTACTGTTAGTGCTATTTTATATTAGTAGTGGTACTAGTTAGTATTACTACCAGTAGTAACCGTGCATGGGTTAAAGGAGAAGGGGGCGGATGCCAGAAACTTTGCTCTAGAGACTAAACATGGGTTTCACCACTTCAAGCCTCCAATAAGCAAAGTGGTGGTATTGCACCGGTTGATGAGAGTCATCTACCACTTAGCATTAGTATTGTATTATATTATAGTATTGCATTCTTAGTCGCTGTAACCGAGTGGTCATGCACGCAGATACATAAGTACCGGTGCCTTGAGTGACTGGGGTTCAAGCCCGCGACTGCTAAACACGGCGCTGTTTCTTTATTCTGTCTATCTTATGAACTCCTATGACCTTTTGGTCGTCCCGGAGTATAAACAGAACATTTATTTAGTGTTATTTTATAATAGTAATAGTCACTGCACATATATAAACATTTTCTAAACATGTAGTTCTCAGAGTTGATCAAGTATCAACTGTTCCTTGCAGGAAAACTGGTAAAAACTTACCGAAGTTTTCTCTTGGAATTATATTTCATTTAATATTATTTATATCTTTCACTGTAAGTTTTCAGGGTTTCGCAGTTAATTTTCATACAGGAATGTTATCTTGCTAGGCTGTTCTGAAATGTAGTCAATAACTTTCTTTAATAATACTTGAATATCATCCAACTGTGCAACCAGACCGCTTGGCCGGGGGCAATGGTATCATGGTCTGAGGGATGTTTTCATGGACATCACTGGACCCCCTGATCTCCACTGAGCACACCCTCACCTCCAGATAATACCTCCGCATTCTTTCGGACCAAGTTTTGCCCTATGTGGTGACCGTGTATTGAGATGGCACTAGACGCTTTAAACAGGACAACGTGCAGGAGTAGTTCTAGGATTATGTCCAAACCTTTTGTGTGCTCCTTTGGTCGCCAAATTCTGCCAACGTCAACCCCCATCAAACATTTGTGGGATGTGGTGGAACGCAACATTCGCCAGTGCCTCACTCCGTTGCCGAACCTCGGGACGTCCTTCTGTCCAGCTTGTCCAGGACTCCTTCTGAGAACACCTTCTGAGTTCTCGTGGAGTCATGCCAAGCCGGGTTATCACGGCGAAAGGTGGCCTAAAGCTTTTAGGCAGGTAGTCATAGTTATATATGGGTTATGCGAATTTTGAATCATCCAGTATAAAGGTTCAACCTTGATCAAATTTTATTTTCAGTCTGTTTTTTTCATGAGTGTAAGCTTGCTTCCCTGTATCATTTGCAACTACTAATAACCACCCGGAAAAGGGAAGTAATAACACAAATATTTTTGTATTTTAGAAAATGTTTCGCATTAACGATTCATCCACTTTTCCGATTTTTAAACAAGGACATATTGGGAATACATCCCCTACCCACAAAAGGTATGATGATATTTTTTTCAGCTTGAGAAGTAATGATATTTTATTTTCAGTCTGTTTTTTCCTCTCCCAATTACTTACGAGTATCATAATCAGTTTTAGGATTATTATTTCTCCCCGAAATATGTAAGAAAATATTTCAGCTGTACACGGTATTTGAAGTCCGGTGTGCAATATTGCAGAAATCTGTGATAGTGTAACAATTTAATATAAAAATACTAAGGACATTCATGAACAATTTGTTTGTCTCATTTTGATAATAATACGCAATTCGTACAAAAAAAAAAAAAATTTACATATGTTTGAATCATCGAATATGATAAAAAGATGGATGTGTACATTTATTATTACAAATACTATTAATATTATTTATATTAGTAGTGTTAATTCTGTTTATTCTAATGTAGAGTCTATTCTGTTTTAATTACATAATCTGATAGTAAAAGAATTAACGCATTTTAATTACTGATATATGGGTTATGAGAATTTTGAATCATCCAGTATAAGGGTTCAACCTTGATCAAATTTAAATTCATAATTCTTGTTTTGTACAGGTTTAAATTCATGACCTATTTTCTTTCTATAGCTGATTGACAGTCACCGTAATTATATTTGAATTAAGTTACAACTAAAATTCTCGTGGAGAATATTTGGCCAAAACTGTTTGTAAGAAGTAAACGATTATTACTCAGCCTTTGCTAGTCTAACCATCTCTGCAGTACTTTTACCGATCAACTTACATCTGTTATAATCATTAATACTTTTTATCGCTCTGTAACTTTCCCCATGCCATCTTTTTCTGCTCTATTTAATTTGACCAGGTCTGTTTGCATCCATATTGGAATTCTCCTCCACCTCGTGCTATACTTTTCTTAATGGTATACATGCATTCATGGCTTCTCTGACTACTGCTTTAAAAAGATTCCATAATTCTACGTGTATTCATTCTCTCTGTGCTAACTACTCAGTTGGTAGAGGGCATGTAGCGTCGTAAACGGTCGTAACTCCTTTTCCCGAAATTAAAACCGACGCTTTTATCTTCACGAATTGCAACCTTACAACAGAGTGATACAATAGGTAAAAATCCAGTGACGAAAATCAGGACATGCTGAGAATGAATTAAAAAGGTTAAGACTGGAGGGAAAGACTGATAGTAAGGTACACACTGATATGCTGATCGATTTCCGTATATTTTGGTGTCATTAAGTTACATAAAACAGATAGATTCCACTAAAAAGGATGATGCGAATATGGGGATAAGAAAATTAGTTTTTTTTGTATCCACTTAATGCCATATCAAATTTTCTTCTAATATTCGTAGCTAAATTCTTTAAACAAGTAATTTTTGTTGTTGCTCACTGAGAAATCGTGAAACGAAAACAATTACTTTTCCAAGCCTTCCATCTTTTTTTTTTTTTTTTTTTTTTTTTTTTTTGTCTTCCCAGATGTTGTCTTCTATCATCCTCTCTCACTCAAATCCAATTGTTTCCACATCTTCTCTAGTATGATCTCTCCATCTCTTCCTGGGTTTCCCCTCTCGGCCTCTTTTTTTCATTTTCATCAGAAACATTCTTCTTGGTAATCTGTCCGAGTTCATTCTCTTCATATGCATAAACCATCGCAAATGTGATGTAATCATTTTCTCCCTCAGACTTTCTATTCCCAAATTCATTCTGTCAGTATTTCTTATTTTATCTCTTCTAGTTTTAGCTAGCATAGTCCTCAGCACCTTCATTTTCATTGCTTGGATTCTGTTAGAATCCTTTTTATCACCCCCACGTCTCAGCATAGTTCAATATAGTGACCAAATATGGCATATTTATCAGCTTTTTACACTTCATTGGAACTTCCCTTTCGTAGGGAATTTCCAATGAAGTGTAAAAAGCTGAACAGAAGAAACTCTGACTATCTGCCATTCTCCTAGTTATTTCCATATCTAGGCTACCATCTTTTGTTAATAAACTCCCTAGGTACTTAAAATTATCCACCACTTCCCCAATTTATACTCGCCTCTTCCCATCACCATCTCTTTGCTTTTCTGGCCACCAATCTTTAGACCATGCTCACTAACTACGCTTTCCCAATGTGTTAGTTTCTCTTGAAGTTCTTCCTCCTTGTTTTCCCAAAGGACGTCATCTGCAAACACCGCTGTTCAACCTTTTTTATCATCTACTGCTGCAAGGATATTGTCCATGACAATAATAAAAAGTAATGGTGACAATACACTACCCAGTCGAAGTCGTTCGGACAATGAAAACTAATCTGAATCCCCGAATTTTGTCCTCACACAACTTTCACACTTTAAATACTGTACATATTTTTAATTATCACTATATCCTCCCTATATATTACCATTTCCTCCAAACTTTTCCACACTTTTTCTCTTTGCACGCTATCATATGCTTTTTCAAGGTCTAAGAATACCAGAAAAAGGCTCTCGGCAAACTCCCAGTATCTTTCTAGCAATTCTCTTAAGGCAAATATCAAATCAATCGTTCACCTTCCTCTCTAAATCCATAATGTTCTTCTCTCATTTTTTCTTCTATTTTATTCCCAAGGAACTGCGTACATTGACTAATTTGCGTTCTACAATAATCGCCTCTAGTGTGTGAACGCAGAGAGAGAGGAGATAATAATAATAAAAGAGGAACTACATAAAAACTGCAAGAGAGATTTTTTTCCCACATTTCGCCATGCTGGATCCGGTTTGAGTTGCAACCCTGGCATTAATGTTTTTTGATAAAATGTAATTGGTTATATTTTATATGCCAATTTGAGTGAAGCCTTCTGTTAAATTTTTTACTTTTTTACTGCTAATAAAAACTATTTTATCAGCAGATTTTTTCGGCTATCCACCAAATATCGGATGTTAATCGCAGGAATTTCAAGGAAGCAGGGCCACGTGGATAACAATCTCCATCAGCTAATTTTCTGCGTTCCTCGGTAATTTTATTTTAATTATAAAATGTGGTCCGGTTTGACGATCAATAATTTTTACATTTAAATACACGAATAAAAAAAATAAAATATATGAAACATGCATTTTGTAAATCCTCCATTTTAGGAAGCAAATGAGCATTCTAAATTATTTGCACAAATGCAATTCTGGTTGGTTAATTTGATCACTCAAATCGAAATGAGTCTCATCGCATATGAAAAGTACTGTTATTCTGCAATCTGTAAACTGGCAACTTCCCGGGAGTTCGTAGATTGACATCAATAAAAATTCTTTAATTTCGACAATCAACTGTAAATATACTGTACAATATAATGAGTTAGAATGTAAAATATAAAATCAGAAATGCATTTTTACCCTGTCAGTAATATATAAAAACTTTATCGAGAGTATCAAATAAAATAGACCATGAGATTAAAGCACGCAGTAGTATTCGTCATCCCGAGACGGTTTTGCCAACCTGCAGGTGAGTGCAATTTTACAATATTTAGAGAAAAATTGAAAACATGAAAATTGAGCGGTGTATGATTGAAAGATGGTGGGTTACTATTCACAAAGCGTCCTGTTACGCCATCTGTTATCCATCAGAATAATGACCAATTCGAAAATGGAGTTAATTCGCAGGTATGAATTATGATTTAAGAAGTTGGGGGTTGTAGTGGTGTGAAGTGATTTCAGCCAACTGCGATATGATATGGCTGATGGGCACGATCACCCACCGGAAACTCGATTAAATTAGGGTCACGCGCATATCGCGTATTCCAGAAACGTTCAGCCAAGGGGGAATTCTGGACATCTTTCTCTTGAACAGTAGTCAATTGTTTCCATTTGGTTGCGCAAACCTCTTAATTTGACAAGAGTAACACTCATCGTAGTCGGGTTAATCCATACGGTATATTATGCCGCTCTGCATGAATAAAGACAAGGGCGGTTTCACCTGAGTGGTCAATGACAAAATATTACAAACCGGAAGTTAGTTATACTGAATACCCTCCACTCACAAAATCCGTTCGATGATGCAGGAAAGGCTTAAGTATAAAGGGCCGAACGCTATGACCTGCGACCGAAGACCCGAGTCAAGCAATAAAGATGGGAAGGAGAAAACTGAATCTGTCCAACATCGTGTTAGGAAAGCTGCATTGTCAAAGATCATATTTAATCTGAATGATCTCTTGTTCTCTATTTCTAAAGTACTGCAATGAGACTAGGCAAGAGCACAAGGCAACAAGTAGTGGAGACCTTGTGTGCACAAGCATTAGTTGCAGTAAACTATATAATTTTGGTCGGCACATTATTGGTTTCCAGTCAAAAAACTTATGTCATGAACTACATAAGTACATTTTCTTGAGATTATCTTTCAGCAAATCGAACCACTTCCTACATTTTCCAATTTATTTTTATTACAGTATTTGACAATTTTCTCCGTCCATTTTGTTTTAAAAGTTTATCAAATGTAGTTATTCTTTCTATTATTTTGCAACTGTCCAAGATTCACATGTATATAAAAGGCAAATCATACATTGTAATAAATATTCTTTTAATTCTGAATTAACAACATAACGCCTTGTTTAATTAACATGTTATCATCCTCAAAATATTGTAGAGGATTCTTTGCGCTGACGGCAACAATATTAAAAATTTAGGCCTCATATTAGACAATCACGGGTGTTTATATTTACTATTCCCTGCATACCAACATCAGCATCCATATGTCTGGAAGGCAAGAAGCCTTTAATATCCGCGGGGTGAATACCCCCCTCTCGTAACTTACCGAGGCTTTAGTAAGAGTCTAAAAGCAGAGTCTATTTTTCTAAATACACCAAGATGCTTTTAGAGGATGGTGCACATGATAACATCTCAACTGTCGCCTTCCTTGCTGAGAACACAGACTTCGACTTTCACTGCAGGGGCAGATGATGGAGTTAGCGGAAAGTCCTCCATAGAACGTGTGACACATTTACACCCTACCATAGGACTACTGAAAATATTTTCGGGAGTTGACAGCTGTCTTTTTGCCACGTGCGCTCACGTGTCGCGTGCCCTTCCTGGAAGGTGAAGATACGGTGCCAAACTTTTTAATCTTAAAATAATATATCGGCACTGGTGCTTCCTTTCCTCGAAGCATGCGCACCATGCAAAAAAAAAAAAAAAAAAAAATTCAATAAGAAGTAGCACGGGTTGCGAATGTTGCAAATAACTTACCGTCTCCAACCCCCGCTGAGTAAGGTCACTAGCCTTTTTGAAGAAATGATAAAATTCATTTATTGCTATGGATGCATGAGGCGATAAAACACTGATGGAGAATGCTGCGTGGGCATTCTCCTTTATAGTGTTTCATTGCCTCATGCATCCCCATAGGCATTCTCCTTCATAGCGTTTCATCGCCTTTTACTGATGGTAATTATAACGGTGGTATAACTGCCACCAGTTAAAGGTGTTCAAAGAAAGATTTATAGTCTGTTAGAACATTCAAACTGTTTTATTATTACGCTAGTCGTCGGGCACGAATGTTACCCGTTCAGGATGAATACGGCTTTCCTCACTCAGCCTGCCACCGTTTCTGTTATCAACTGTAAATTCATTTTGGTACTCAGTTGCACCCCATCTACTCATATATTATTGGCTCTTAGTATACACGTGAAGAGTGTTACCCGAGAACAATTTCGCTTTGAAGCTGGGCACAAACAACTCGATAATTTTAAATAATATTTGTTCAAATTAAAATTCGGTGTTTAATTGACAAGGTAGAATTTGTACATGATACTAAACTAACTGCCAGCACAGCTTAAAAAAAATTTATCTAATTATTTCGCAGTTAAAGTCGACGGAGTTAAAAGGGCAATGCCATACCCACGTGCTGCGTGGATGAGCCAATTTTACAGGAACCACTACCAGCAACAAAAGATAGGAACTTTGCCAATAATTTCTTAAAACAATGTTTCCTTTTCTTTTCTTTTTTTTTTTCCTGAAAAGAAAATTCTTAGGAGAGAGAGAGAGAGAGAGAGAGAGAGGGAGAGAGAGAGAGTTGGTTGGTTGGTTTTTAGGAGCATTAGCAACTAAGGCCATATTGCTCCGGGAAATGCGGTGGTCATTCTCTGACCTTTCCTCATCCTCCGTATTTGGTGGTGACGGGCTCGAACCCCGGTCTAATCAAGAAGTGTGTGCTATGCACTGCTGCTCCTTCCCACCTGGCTACGGAGGCGGCAGGGAGAGAGAGAGAGAGAGAGAGAGAGAGAGAGAGAGAGAGAGCGAGCCCAAGAAAGGGAAGGAGACATGTTAAAAGGCAAAAAGAAAACATAATCAGGAGAGCCATATGTTGCCATGGCAATATGAAAAAGGTTTGAGGCATTCGGGACTATTTCAGTATTCCCTTTGAGAGAGAGAGAACGCAGTAGTTCATTAATCGTCTGCTATTGCTGTGATCTAGAACCTTTTCCAGTAACCGCCATTGGAACTCAGCATATATTCTCAACCTTTTTTGTCATGAGGGATCGTGCCATATTCATGAACAAAAAAAGTTTGCGGGCTGCATTTATAAATATATAATAAATTAAGATATATGAAAATATTGAAAGTGATTACATTTACTTCGCAATTTGGTTGTTATCTGAACCTTGTATACTTGCATGAATACCAATTCCAGAAGTATAGTAAATAAATTTGATGAATTTGAAGTGTTGGTCAAGACATCAAAGGCGGATATTGTTGGGATATCAGAGACGTGGTGTCACACTGATATTAGGAATGCAGAATTGGAATTTGGGGAGTATAATGTGTACAGAAAGGATAGACAGGATAGGAAGGGAGGTGGTGTTATGCTGTTAATTAAGAAAAACATAAAATCAAAAGAAGTGCATCCAGTTGATACAGATGAACAGTACACTGTTGAGTCAGTTTGGTGTGACATAAGCACTGCGAAAGCAAAAAAAAAATAAGAGTAGGAGTGTGTTATAGGCCTAATGACTGGAATGAGTACAATGAACAATTATACAGAGAAATTGAGTGGGCTAGTAAATCAGAATGTCTTATAATGGGGGATTTTAACTTCCCAGGTATTGACTGGAACTTGTGGATTGGTCACTCGCACACTAGTCAGACTTTTGTGGATTTATTGGATGATTGTTTTCTGCAGCAGCATGTTCGAGAGGTAACCAGAGAGGGCAATACTCTTGATCTGGTAATCAGCAGTGATCATTCGTGTATTAAGAATTTGCAGATAAAGGAACCACTAGGTGGCAGTCATTACAGTGTACTGATGTGGGATTTATTTAAAGATATAATTACGATCAGGGGTAAAGGAAAGGGTTTTTGCTTCCGTAAAGGTGAGTACAGTGGTCTTAGACAGTTTTTAAAATCTGTACAGTGGGATCAACTGATGATGTTACCAACAGCAAATTCTAAGTGCATTCAAGGAATTAATCGTGGAAGCTACTAAAAGTTTCATACCTATTAAGAAATATTGTTCAAAGTTTAGGCCTAAATGGTTATCAAATGAACTAATGAGACTCGTGACAGAGAAGAAAAATGCATGGGATGCATATAAATTATCAGGCGACTCAGAAGCCTATGGCAGATATAAGCTAGTCTGTAATCAAGTCACAAAGGAGGTTAGGCAGGCGAAGGCAGGTTACGAGAAATCTTTGGCAAAGGATGCTAAGAAAAACAGCAAGAATTTCTTTACTTATAAACTCTAAAAGGAAGGGGATGAATCAGATTGGTCCACTTGATATCGATGGTTCGACTGTTGATGATCCTGCTCAGATAGCAAACAAACTGAATGAGTATTTTGCATCTACATTCACACATGAGGAGTTATTAAAGTTTGAAAATGGCAGAAGGTTATCAGATTTTAGCAGATTTTGTATTAACAGAGCAAAGCGGAGGAGAAATTATTGAAGTTAAACATAAGAAAGGCACCTGGGGTGGATGGAATCTATCCAGTTATATTAAAGGAGGCGGCAAAGGCTCTCATAATTAGCATTAATTATGAGAGCATCCTTGGACTCACAGGAGGTCCCCACGAACTCGAGATGTGCAAATGTATTCCCAATTCACAAAGGGCGGCACGAGTAATTACAGACCACATAGTTTAACTTCTGCTCCGGATAAAATAATCGAGTCACTGGTTAAAGATGCATTGCAGGATCAGCTAGACAAGACTGCAGCAATAATTCAGACACAACATGGGTTTGTTAAGGGAAAGACTTGTCTCACAAATTTGATAAGATATTACGATGTGGTTACAAAGGAACTGGATGCAAAAAATAATTTTGATATCATATATTTGGATTTCAGGAAAGCTTTTGACACTTTTGACATTGAGGTTACAAATTGGAGCAGAATGGTATTAAGGGTAAGTTGCTACAATGGATAAGAGGATGGTTGAGTGGGAGAAGACAGAGGGTGGTAATCAATGGGTGCTGCTCTTCCTGAACTAATGTTATTAGTGGAGTTCCACAGGGTTCGGTGTTGGGTCCACTGTTGTTTTGTATATTTATCAATGATACTGATGAAGGTATATCATCAGGCTTAGTGTCGAAGTTTGCGGATGATACAAAGGTTGGCAGGGTTGTTAATGACAGTAATGGCAGTGTGCTACTGCAACAGGATCTAGAAAATTTGAGCAGATGGGCTGAGAAGTAGAAACTGAAGTTTAACCTTGACAAATGCAAAGTACTGCATATGAGTAGAAGTAACCCCAGAGAAACGTGCCAACTGCGTGGTACTACACTTAAGGTGGTAGAAAATGAATAAGACCTGGGAGTAATTGTGCAGTCAGATATGAAGTTTTCTGAGCAATGTTTTCTGAGGTCATGGGGTTTTATCAATGATATATAGAAATTTTGCTAGCAGGGAAAAGGAGGTGATTGTCCCTTTGTATAATCTGTATAAGACAATGGTCAGGCCACGCCTTGACCATTGCCTGGAGTACGAAGAACCCCAGACCTTGAGTACTGCGTACAGGTCTGGAGGCCTCATTTTAGGAAGGATGTAGATTTGCTTGAGCATGTACAGAGAAGGGCAACAAGATTGGTGAGGGGAATGAAAGGATCCTCTTACCAAGAGAGGCTTAAGTTCTGCAAATTGCAATGGCTGGAGACTAGGCACCTGTGCGGTGATCTGATTGAGATGTATAAAGCCTTGAATGGGTTGATCACGCTGAATTCTGATGGGATCCTTCCACTTATTCAGATTACGAACCTAAGGGGGCATAAATTCAAATTAAGAAAGGACAGATGTAGAATAGATGTGCGGAAATTTGCCTTTAGCCAGCGGGTGGTTAATTGCTGGAACAAACTTCCAACTGTCGTTGTGAAAGCTGATAGGTTAAATAAATTTAAGGAGGAACTGGACAAACATTTGGAGGAAATGTTTTTTTTTTTTTTTTTGGCTGATGCTGCATAAGCTCATAACATTTGCTTTCTTGCATCACATGCCACTACTACTATTGCCTAAACCAAAGATATTATGAGAGATCAAATTTTTATTCGATTTTCCGTATTAAAAATATTAGCTATATTACCATTAATACAATGTAAAATTGCTTAATAGGAATATAATAATTATTCCTTCTTGTTTCTGAAACTGGATTGCGAGCTGAATTTCAAAAGGTAGGTGGGGGCATGTGGCCCTCGTTTTGCTTAATGGATTATAGGGGCTAACACAGACGAATTAGTTAACCACAAAACACCTTTAAACATTCCATTAGCAAATAAGACGTTGCTCAACTGCTTTTATTTGCTATTTTAAAATTTGGGTGAGTGATCGAACAGTACAAGGAAATTATTGTGGGAAACTTACTACTAGAAAAATATTTAATTTGTCCTTGGGTCATGTTCTCAAGCGTGACAGTTCATCAACGAAACGCAGGACATAATCAAAACACTGGATCATGAAATCAGCTTAAACAAGAAGTTTCCATACATTCCCAAATCTTTTCTCCATCCTCATAGCCTTTGCTAGAGGAGGGACTTTGCAGCGGTCTGGGTTTCGGCTCCCCGGGGACGGGATGGTTGGCATCCATTGGTCATGTACTCCACCAGTGGACGCAGGATTTGTATATTATATTAATTTTATACAGAATATATAATATTTTTTGAATGTCCCAGACTAGTTTTGGACATTCGCTATAAGTTATTCGAGGTCCGCCATGGTTCATGATTAGTTGTGGCCCACCTCCTCGTGGTGTAGACAGGCTGGACAGGCTTTCCTGGTGGCAAAGTAGCCAGAAACAAACTGAACACGCTGCACAAACATGACGGATTGCACAGACATTCTGGCCGTTATATAGAGTTCCGTATCATCACAGTGTATCAAGGCGGAGAGTTTCAGAGTCGCCCTACATAAGACATTATACATGACTAAGGCCTTATGGCAAGTGTGGCTTCGTCTCTTCATAGTAAAAGAAACAGATAAAGTTATGTTTAGAATCCGACAACCTACATGCTTCTATATTCCTCAGATGCAATCTTCACATGGAGGAAAGGACTAAGGAGAGGTTTCATCTATCATTTATGACAAAATTTGTAATAAATAGCAGTGTTTACTGTTTCTGCCATTTTCATCCATGCTTTCGTTGTTAGCGTCTACTTTTGGGGAGGCATGCCGCTATGACCCCGGGGAGATTCATTAATTTTACACGTGCAGCAACTCCTCTGACGCTCACGCATCCTTTCTTCCCCCCACTAGGTAAAGCACATGTAAAATAAATTTCTTTTTTGAGTTCGTTCGACCTTTATACTCACACAGTTATGTCCACTTTGATGGTTAATAAAGTGGACATAAATGATAATAAAATAAAATAATAATCATCAAAAACGTTGCGGTACTTTAATCCAAAATCATAACTCGGCAAACCAAATAAAGCACTACCTTTCAAGTCACAGCAAGGGGGGACAACAGGCGGTTCAAGGAGGTCGCTCACTTGGCTTCCCACTCCACAATAACACTACGGAAGAAAAAGCTTAGTGAGTGACTTTGAGCTGCCTGTTTTCCTTCCTGCTATAATAGTTGGCGATGACTGTTCAGAGAATGACATTCAGTGCCATATTTGACTTTTACGGCTGGGTTTCTTCTTTGATTTGCATATGAATCTTTTAAATCGATAGAAAGACTGACGAGAAAGTATCAAAAACGTAGTTTTAGGAAACTTCTTAGCGATATTAAAAAGAAATTACTCCACTCGTAGCTCAAAGGTAGCATAGGAGTTAAAACTGTATAAATAATAATAAAATAAGTAATTCATAGGTTCGTACGAATAAAAATAAACGTCCTGTAAAAAAACTAAAATAACAGTTAAGAACAATGAATTTTAAGCTTAATACACACCTATAAATGAACAAACGAAATACTTCTTTCAATGTATTCTCTTCTAATATCTATACAACATTCAGGCCGGGTATTTTTGGTAATATATTCAGGTTACTTTTGGCAATACGAGCATATCCAGGATTTTACTTGTATTCAAGAATATTTAATATGGCACTCAAATATGGTCCTCTGTTGGAATTCATTTGATCTAATGAAATTATTCACGAGGTGTATATGTTATATATTGCAATAAATAACATATACCTAGAGCTCATCAGAAATCGTGTTTACATTTTCGTCTTCTCCTTGTTTATGCGAGCAGATTAATGCTTATTATACTCGTACTTTTCTTTTTTAAATAAATTAATTTTAAAGAACCTTCAGATCCCTGATATTCTAAGTGCCGTTAATCTTAACCATTTTATGAAACCTAACCCAAATCTTAAAATGTTTAAACCTAATTTTGCTAAGAAGAATCACAAGCTTAACTAGTGTTATTAATAGAGTTTTTAAGGTTTGTAACGATTATGAAGTCGATGCATTCTGTTAGAATAATACGTGTGATATTTTATTTTTCATTAAAAATAAAATAACTTTGTGTAATGAACAATTTATTTTATTAGGCTATTTTAATTAAACTTGCAATATAAGATCAGTGATGTATTTTTCGTGTGCTTTATTAGGTGGTACAATTTTTTTTTGTGGTTTACTGTTTATTTATGAACGAGTATTGGATATTCATAATTTTAGTGAGCCTGCTCAGTATTAAGATATTTTTAAGTGTTCCATATGTTAAGCGATATATATTTATTTCTACATGTAATATAAAAAATGGACAATACGTTGTGAGCTGTTCAACGATACTAGATATTTAAAAATAAAGTCAATTCAAAGACATACATTATAGTTACGACAAAAATCAAGATCTCATGATGCAACTTTGATTGGTTTCGAAAGTGGCCCACTGGACAATTTGGTTTGTCCAGGTCTGATCTCGATGTAACTTCTCTGGGTTGCAGTCCCATCATCAAAACGCAAAATGCCGCGATGGGCTCCCATTATATTCTTTTCCTCCTTTTTAATAAAGATTATTATAGTTATTACTGGTGACCCAAAAACGAAGCTGCGACCGTATTGGGACCACCGATCGGTTGCTCACCATTTTCGACTTTGTCCTCGCCTAATTTATATATAATACTTTTTTCTAGAGATTGCTCAATCGAATACAATGATGTGCTTGTGTACATAAGATGTGATAGCAATGTACAGTATTTAAGAATTATCCTGCCGATCAGTGAACAAGTTATAGATATCGCAACCGGGGTTTCCTGTAGAAATGAGGGAAGAAAAAATCGTCAGTCTGATCACAGATAATAGCTGTACACGGTGATTCATGTAGTCTGTAAGTGAAAGTTATTTCTCATGAACGAGTTGAGTTCACAGTAAGTTATGTTGCTGGTGTTAATGACGATTTCACTTTCATTTCTTTAATTAGGAGCTCTAGATAACTTGTAAGGGAAGAAAACTATAAATATGAGGTAAAAGTTGCTGTTCCTTTTATAACTTAAGAAGTGCGCTTTCAGTCAAATAAAAGAGCAAGTGCAATTCTCAGGGGGTTGTCTGTTTTAGTGTTTCCCCATTTCAAATCATTGAGCTCCAGTGATAATGCATGTTTTTATGTAATAACTGGTTAGAGAGCTGAATGCTCTAAATATGAACAAAATTTTTAGTTGATAGTAGTATTACAAGGCGCATGTTTGTGCCCACATGGAACGATGTTCTGAAGTCGCTAAAGAACTTCATCTTGTCCATGCAGCCAGAGACTAACTGCGCTCCTGGAGTCGCGAAATTAAAACATCACCACTCTCTCGGAACATCCCTTTCGAACAAATGAAAACTAAATGGAGCAAGATGTGGGATATACTGTCTTGTATCATTTCAATATTTTGCTTGTTACAATCAGTCACTGCCATTTCGTATACATTCGTCAAACATTTTGCGAATGCTATCAGCTACACTCATTCTGTGCCAAAATTTCGATCAGAGCTCTGCTTATAGCGAAACTTCGACAAATTCACTTGTTCCGATTGCTAAGTGCAAATAGCGATAGAAGTTAAAAAAAAAAAAAAAAAAAAAAGAAAGAAAGAGAAAAAAAAGCAATACGCCAGTGGCGGCAGGAAAAGTTTCTTGAAGGGAAAACAAATTGGAATAATTACTTTTTACGGTGACCTTCGTTATTAGTGATAATGAAGTTAATGTTAAATATGTCCTTTAGTTACAAGAAATATCTAAATTATATTAATTCATACAAGGAATATATTTAAAAAAGGGGGGGAGGAGAATATACGCATATACATACGAATATATCTAAATATGTCTGCAGCTTAATTTTAATTGACATCTGCTCCTAGGTGTAATTATATATAAAATATATTTATTCATGGCAGAGATCAGTTCCAAAAAATAAAAATAAATAAATAAAAAAATTGCATCTTTTACTTTCCTGGATTTACAATTCTTACCGTTTCTCTAGTTTCTTCCTAATTTATTAAAACGTTAAATATTTCAGCTGAATACAGGTTGAAAACTTCATTCAAGACAGTCTCTAATATGTGTTTTTGGTTGAGCTTGAAGCAAATATATCAACTGTTTTGTGAAAGGGCGGTCAAATTTCTTATTAGTTTTTGACTGGATAAATTCAAAATACTGAAAGTTTGACGCAGAGTCAGATGTAAGAACATCACTTCTCCCTAGAGCCGAACTTTAAAGCACCATTCTTCAAAACATGCTCAGAAGTCGCATTAGTTCAAGCTCAATGGTTTTGCTTTTCATTTTTTTAAATTATATTTCAAGGACTATATGTTAATATTGTTATGTACATAGTGAACTAATGAAAATATCAGAATTTATTGCAAAAAAAAAAAAAAAAAAAAACACCACTATTAAATCATCAAATAGCGTTACATACTAATAATTGAATGTTATTAATATGCAGTACCTTGATATTACGGTAGCAGAATTGCAGGTTATATTAAGTAATATAATCTTAGTATATAAGTTTATACTTAATATAACCTGAGAACCACCAAACACATATTGCATACTAACTTTAACTGCTGAACGAGTATTCAATAGACGTTTAGTGGTTTAATTTTGCATATTTTTTAACAACAGTCTTAGAGATATAGCCATGTTCTGTCTCTGTAATCAAACTTTATTGTAAATTTGTTACTACGAGTATGTACAAAGGGTACTAGGAAAGTTTTGCAATACAGCTTTGTTTATTTAATTTTTTCAAAGTAATTTCCTCTACATTCAATACACCTCTCCATCCTCCGAAACCAATCTTTAAATCAGTTCTGCCAAGTTTCACTAGGGAGTAAAGCACACTCGTTGTCCCAAGGTCCTCATCACTGAAAAACCGCCTCCCTTTTAGCTTCATTTTTACATGCGGGAACAGTGCAAAGTCGCAGGGAGCAAAGTCTGGACTGTAGGGATGGTGCTCGAGAAGTTTCAGTCCTGTCGTGGTCAAATATTCGGTGCAGGCTTTGGCGCGGTGAGCTGCAGCATTATCGGGATGGAGGTACCAGGTGTCCATTCTTGACTTTGGCCGCAGGTTCTTCATAGATCCAATGACTTTAGGCAGGCATTATTCAGTATACCATTCAGCTGTGACTGTCTTCTGCGTGTTCCAAAACGACACGTTCCACAATTCCACTCGATTTGAAAAATACAGCTATCATTTTCTTCTTTACAGATCGGGATTTTCTGACAATTACGGGTGTGTCGTCATCATCAAGGACCCAAACTTTGTTTTGAGCCTTGATCGGCAGATCGTAATAGAACAGCCAAGTCTCGTCACCTGTCACGATGTTGTTCACATACCGAGATTGTCCCTTCTCAAACTTTTTTAACATCTCCTGGCACCAAGTCACACGTCGTGTCATCTGCTCTTCAGTCAGTTGATGCGGCACCCAGAGAGAACTAAGTTTCTTCACGTGCAAATGATCTTGCAGAATCGAACGAATTGCTGGTGCATTTAGGCCCAAAGTATCCTCTATCTGTTGGTAGGTCACTCGCCTGTTTTCGTCAAGCATTTTCCTCACAGCAGTAACGTTTTCCTCCGTAACTGACGTTCGTGACCTTCCCGGCCTCTCCGAATCCTCCAGAGTGAAATTTCCCCTTTAGAATTCTCTATACCACCTGAATATCATTGTACGATGTGGACAATCATCATCTAGTGCAAGAGTCATTTCTTCTAAGCACTGGTCTATGGTTAAACCACGCACGAAATTATACCGCAAAACTGTCCTTATCTCATTTCGTGACCACGATGCCATCGCAAGCACTTTACACTCTCACTACTAATGAATAACTGAGCCCATCGACTTGGCGCGGCGGCTACGATGCACGTATGAACACGTCTCAACATGCAGCAACAAGCAGCTTTCTGTGATTCATTGTTGCGTCATATTGCAAAACTTTCCTAGTACCCTTTGTATTAGAGATGCTTACACATGTTTAACAACTATTTTATTTAAAAATATAACTATTAAAAGGGGTGCTGTAAAGACTATTTATTACTCAAGGGGTTCGCGAAGAGCAAAACATTGGGAACCACTCGATCACAGATGAAGATAATAACCACATCGGCATCATAAAAATAAGTGATGAAGAACACTTAAATCAATTGGCGCGAAGAGGTCAATTGATGCGGGGGAAGGGGAAGAAATGAAGAATAAATCATTTCGATCGGATTATGGCAGAGAAAGATTTGTTTTGGATCAGAAATGCGAACAAAACAAGAGAATCTTTATCAAAATCAAGAACAAAACAAGAGCACGGCTGTCGTTTCCAATTCAACTTCACCTTCGCACGAAAAACCGTAACCTAATATAACCTCCAATGGGAAGAATACTGTAGATTATTCTGCTTACCATACATGGTCTTAGGCATTTACAGTTTCGTCTTAACACACACTGGATTAGCAAAATTGGCACAGTGGCCATCACACAAACCTTAATTCTCTGATATCGCTCATTTGTCTTTTTAACCGGTCTCAGTACTGTCTCTAAAGGGTATTCATTATGTACTTCGCATCAAAACATTGCTGGTGCCGTCAAGGACACATGATAAAAACAAGTATTCCGCTTTCCCTGAAAAGATGATTCTCAGTATGGAATATTCACAAAATTATCATCCGCCACTGAATAGTATTGCTGCTTTCCTGTCCTGTTTTCAGTTGTTAATCTTTGAACAATAGTTTCGACAATCGTTTTCACAGCAACCATAGCTTGTTATGTGCGGAGTAGTACGCTGGAAGTAATTTTACACAATTGCCTTCAATAAAGGGCACTGGTAAGCTATTCCAAGTGTACAGTTGGCACTCTCTCTCTCACACAAATACACTGAACCACGTGATCATCACACGACTAGTTAACAGCTTCAACAGCCATGGAAAATGCCGCGACGTGATACGCTTACTGATAGCCTTCATTACATTATAATCATGTGCTCGGCTGACCCCTGAACAAATGCGAGTTAGGAAATCAAAAATAATTAAGCGACCATAAAAGTACGTAAAATAGGCTAATGGATATGATGAGAATAATCTCCCTTTAAATTCCTCGTTGTCTTTATCTGAAGGCTTCTCAATAAGTACACAACGTTAAAACAAATCTGGAGAAAATAAAATCTTCCATTTTATTAAAGTTAATAATACAATAGTAATAAACCTTGGAAATACCGTATAATGCTGCGTATAAGTCGACCTCTATTTTATTGCCTTGAAAATTCGTACTTAATCATATATTCGCCCTATAAGCTAACCTCTTTTTTACGGTTATCTTTCCCATCACGCATAGTATAGTTTATTTCTGAATTGAAAAAAAAAAAAAAAAAAAAGAAAAACAACAACTCACTGTATACTTTCTAATTCGATTATTTCTGCTCACTCTTTTATCGAGGTTCATATTGAGATTTATTTTGGGGTTATTTGGGTTGTGTGTGTGTGAAACTTGCATTTATTTTGGATTACTCCTCATGATCTAGAAAGGTAAACCCAAAAACGTGATTCCCGACGAATTCTATGATTTTTTTGTCTGTTGAATAAGTTGAACAAATTTGAGTTACGATACGAGCATGCGAAGTTTTCTGAGCAGTGTAAACAGGCGGCCAGGAAAGCCCATGGTGTCCTATTGATAATTTATCGAACATAACCTATAGAGATAAAGTAAAAAAGTAAAGTGCAGCCATTATCAACCCACTGCAGGATGGAAGACTCCTCAACAATTCATGTTGAGGGAAATGGACCATAAGCTGCCACGCTGGTCCAGTGCGGGTTGGCAGATCGACCGTATTCAGGGGCTTGAACCCCGGTCTACTCAAAGAGCGTGTGCTACTGCACTCCCGCTCCTGCCCACTCGGCTACGGAGGCCTATAGAGATAGGGATGTCATAATCTCATTGTATAAGGCAATTGTAAAACTGCATTTGGAATACGGTGTCCAAGTATTGAGACATCTTTAAAAAAAAAAAAGGCATCGGGCTTCTTGAAAGAGTCCAAAGACACTCGCATGGTGAGATCGGCAAATGGGCCATCGTAGGAGGAAATAGTTCAATTATATGGGTTACAGAGCTTGGCAAGCAGGCACCTTAGAGAGGACCTGATTGCGGTTTATAAGGTTCTGAGAGGGGTTGGTAAAATGAACGAAGGCGGAATTTTCACTGTTATAAAGAATTCCAGAACGAGGGGCCATAAATTCAAATTACAGGGGAAGAGGTTTAGACCAGCGAGCTGTTGACTTACTGGAACAAGTTGCCTCAGCAGGTAGTTGAGGCTGACAGTTTGAAGAAATTAAAAAGGCCAACTGCTGAGGAGGGAAGTACATAATTTGTCTTTTATATATACTTTTCTTTAGGGAGGGGGAGGATGCAGAAACTGTGGCTTCTTTGCACTATATGGCTATACCAATACTAATATTCTTGAGTTTTAATAGACGAGCAGCAATATATGCTTTGAAAAAAAAAAAAAAAAATGCAATAAATGTGTAAATATATTGGTATTAATTCATGTCTTTCTAACACTAAGCTCGTGCTTTTAATTCAAGATTAGGATTTCACACCCAGTGTATAATACGGCCTTAATTTTGGACGATTTTTTAATGCTTCAAATATAGATTACGTCGAAATATACGGTAATGAAACAAAATGGTAGTAAAAAATCCCTCAAAAAAGGGAATCTTCCACTTAAACGGCCAATTAAACAATATATGCTTATTTCTTAAAATAACTAACTAGGGAGTTTCGTTTTAATGCGTGGATTGAGGATTCCAAACTTTTAGATCTGCATTCCATAGGATACCTGATATGAAATGCAACTGGAAACTATTCAAATAAATGTACTGCAGTCGTGTTGGAACATAGATAGAACCGTAGTAATCTATTATTAGACAGAAATCGTAACATACCTGTGAAATTCTCCACCAAGAAATGGAAACTACAAACCAAAGTCGAATGCAGTCAGTCCATTTTGTACCAGAAAAGGCTTTGGCGGTAAATTTCCATATTCACTCTATTGCACGCGACTACGGAACACCCTCGATGTTTGGCCGGAAGAGGTGTACATTCTCATTCTCTTACTAGACGGCTAAAAAGAGCAACTATAACCCTAATTAACTGTTTAGAGGTACGTTCATAGAAACGGAAACAGGACGTGGAAAGAACGGCACAAGGAAAAGAACCTCTTACTTCCCCACTACCCACCCCTTCCTCAACTCAGTAAAAGTCAAATAAAAAAAATGGACAAGAAACAGACCCATCTTGTTTGCTAAATGGGACGCAAGTCTCGGGGTATGACGCATTTTGAAAATCATTACGTGCAAGATGAAACAGTTCTGATCAGTGCAGCTGTTTCTTAGTGCTCACATCTGTGTTCACCAGAATGCTAAAAATATACGCAACTATAGTTCTAAGGTTTTATATATAAAACTTAGTTTTAAAATGTTTCCACAATTCAGCGGACTATAGCAGCAAAAAATTAACAGTTCTCAATAGGTTGATAAGTATATAGCATTTTATAAACAAGATCTGAACAGCCAACCTATTAACAGTTTATGTATTCGTTAATCTCAAGTTCAGCTCCTTGAGTATTTGTACTACTGAACGGCTTTAACATAGAGATCACATCCGAAGGATGGGGGGGGGGGGGGTTGTATTAATTTGAAACTATTGGCTAAAAGGCAGTAACTAGTCAACAGCATTTACCACTTATCAAAATTGCTCTTTCCAGATCGAATAATAATACTGATTAGTCACGGCTAGAAGAAAAATATCGCAAAATTTATTAAGATACACAGCATCGAAATTACTTAAGTTTAGGCACATCAGCAATTTAAGCCATATTGCGCCATTCTGTATTATGGTGTGTGTCTTCACGGGCCAATCTGCAATTTGTACGGACTGAAAAACCAGGAAAAAATTACGTGAAAGCCTTCCTCCTGTCTGAGATCGGTGAACTACAGCCTCGATTGAAGAGACCTTTAGAAAGTTCTCCAGTCTATGACAGGACTCGAATGTACACTTCTCCAAAGGAGTGACAAGGGGAGAAACGACTATACTGTCATGAAAAACCTGCAACATCGAACCAGTGCTCATCCGACTATAGGTCAACGATAACTCAGTGCATGATGTATTAGAATCTTGTACTGGCCTGTAAACTGTGTTTCAAAGTTTAGTTTGTCGGTTTAATCGATAAAAAAAAAAAAAAAAAAAATCTTAACTGAATTTTACTACTAGAAAAGTGAGCTTCGCCTGGAACAAGCTAAACTGGAAATGAGTGAAACTATACGCAATTTACAGACAGTATATGATGATACTCAGTTTTCAGACACCTATGCGCTTATTCTGGAACAGTCCCAGACTATGGGCTAAGTCACGGTATTCCACTTCGTGATGATTAGTCATCTAGTAAACTATTCATTTTTATTCACAGATGCATATATTTAGGGATAATGTTCAGAGTTCATGGAATTCTCGAAACTATTGATTACTTCCACTTAGTTTATCTAGAAATACTTACCTTGCATGGATTACTATCAAAAATAACCAAGGTTTTAAGGTATACTTTTATTAATGCCGCAAGGACTGCTCACACCAATTCCAACATTGGACTGCTTATTTTCTAACATCCAGTTCTTGAAGAGAAGCGCAACTAGGTCATTAAAAGTGCTGTAAGGGTTACGTCACTTTCTCAGGACGGAGCGGCGGCTGTTACAAAACTTGACACACAGCCAAGAGCCCAGTAATAACAACATTCGCTTATCATCCAACGACTTGTACTGGATTCATCCGGACCGGACTCTACCGTCCCGCTAGGAATTGGATAAGCTCGGAAAGAATCAAGGGGAGGAGGACTTGAAGGGCGGTGTAGTTACGTAAACGCGTAATGTTTACATAACTGCTCTGCTCAAGTCTTTCAGGGAGTCAAATCAATTCAGGCATCTTGATGCTTCTGCTGGTGAACAAGAACTATGGCACTGAAGGTAGATAACTACAACCAACAAGAATGAAAAATAAATAAAATTTTCTGTTTATACTCCGGGAAGGTCACAGAGTCAGAGGAGTTTACAAAATAGAGAATACAAAGACGTTGCAATATTTAGCTGTCATGTAGCTCAAACCATAGTCAATTCAAGTTCTTGTACAGTTTACAACTTATTTAAATCAAGTTAAACTTCGATATAGCATAAGAGGAAATATTTTTTAGCCATTTATTTACACTTGAAACAAATAATCTATACAGTAGGATTATGAAGATTTAAATGTGGATTACACAGAGCAATCTAGCCACAATCTTTAAGGTTGGGAGGCTAATGGAGTATCACAAAGTAAATATTGTACTTTTGGGGATTTAAGGATTTTTGAATAGTATATATTGATAAAAAGTTGCTTAACGAGGCTGATAATTTCCGATATGTTCATACTGTTGAATTTTTTGACGATTTTTAAATGAATGAAACAAATAAACAGGTTTCCAAAATTAAGCATATCATTGGAAACTGGAAATATTCGAGTGAAACTTCGCAAATAGATTACCTATAATGAAAACGGAAAATTAAAATTTGTATTAATGAAAATTAATGGTAAAATGACAATAAATACACCTAAATCATGGAGGACATATTGAGTTAATAGTGAAATTATGAATGAAATGTCGAGTGTGGGGTTTTATTTTTTTCCCTTTTCCTGCTTTGTTTGTTTAGGGGGTTTTGTGGCGCATCAGCATCTGAGGCTATATCCTGAGTGTGGGCATTCGATGTTTCAGCAGAAACGCAAGCATTTTACCTACCGCCACATAAAATACAGAAAAAAAAAAACAAACAGTCTTTACCGGAGTACCTCTAGTGAAATCTGAAAGCAATGACAGCGAGTATCAATAAAACGCAGGTAGAAACGCTAAGCTTGGAGAGGATAAAGCGAAAAACAAATTAAAAAAGAGAAATCGCTAAGAAGTTCACGGCTCCCTGAAACCTTATATGGGATAGGCATATAAAGTTGGCAACACTTCTTACACCTGAACGTCGCGGCACTCAAGAATTTGACGAAATTAAATACCACTGCTGTAAGAGAACACCTGAGTGACGGAACAAACAGCATGCAGTCCTTTGCAGTGCCAGTCAGTAACTGCACGCACTAGTTTCCTTCTTGGAACAGTCTTTGTTCACGAACTAGTTTGCCACAGGAACGGAAACTCAGCGGCCCTGACAGTGACAGAAGTAGGGGTTCCTTTTGACACCACGCGAGGAACCTAGTCACCCCAGGCCACGTAAGTAGGGCAAGGACGAAAGATTAGAGAGGAATTATCAAAACAGATAATGAATAATGGAAATTTAATATCGATTTAGTTGAGATTAAATACCTGTAACTGATGAAATTCATTGAACTATCTTTTGATGGTTTGTCAGACCGAATTCGAGCCTCCCCATTTCAAAACAGAATTTCCTGAATTCTGTTCTGAAAGGGGGAAAATAAAATAAATTGCGTGTGTGGTCGATTTGAGGTTTGCTGGGCGAAATAACCGAGTTTCTGAAAAAAAAAAAAAAAAAAAACAACATGCTGCTACCCTAACCTGAGAACGACTAACTCAGCCAAGTTGCGAATAAAGACCCATAAAAATTCTTCGTGTCATCGATGGGATTCAAAGTCATATGTTTTCAACCAGGTGTGGGGAGGACGGTGATTATACCAACTGAAGTACCCATGAGGGCATGATTACATTATTCGCGCCTATAGTTATAGTCACTGACGAAACAATCTGTAGTTGTGCTTGGGATTAATTCGTACATAAAGAACACTGATAATTAACATAAATCTCGTACTATATTACATTTTCGTTTCATATTTCTACATATGAAGTGGTGATTAATACTCTTTGGGGAATATCTTCTGTGTGCAATGACACCATATTTGACTTATAGGAAATACTATACACCAAAAGTATTTAGAGAACCCTAGGATTTGAGAAAAAAATGAATCACACTAGCCATTGACACCACGTATCCGGATGTAGAAGGAAGCATCTCTTCCTTCTACATAGTAGATGGATCCATCATAGCATTCGGTGTTAGCGACCAATTTGTTTGTACCATTGCTGCAAAACTGCAACACCCTATATCAACGGTGGCTGATGTAATCAAATGAAACGTCACACTGCTACAGCAAGACAGAAAAAAAAAACAAGAACATTATCGTATCACATAAGCGATCACATGGGCTAGAACCACGGTAAACTGAAATGCGTGTGTAGTTCCTAACCTAATTGAAGGAAATTATGGAAAGAGACCGGAGGGCGCTTAGAAGAGTGGTGCATAGATACAGTCAGTTCATCGAAAACTATTAACCAAGAGTTCAGAGAGGCCATAGAAACTGATATAAGTAGAAGGACGACATGTGATGAGCTGCACTGCATCGGATTTTAAAATTGTGCAGAATACAGGAAGCAAGATTGTATGCACAATTAAACATTTGCAGGCATGAATTTGTCAAGAAATAAAACCGTTACAATTACAGCAGCACTTCAAGTATGTTCTTATATGCTTAGCAATCTTTTGCCCGATTTGAATGTGTTAGTTTGATCAAAAGATAAAGTTGAATGTACACTACCACTAGTATATCTGAGAAAAAAAAAAAAAAGTCTGCATCATACAATAAATACAGTAACTGAAAATAGTTTGGAGAAAAGTGTTCAATAGCGTACTAATTTTTTAAACGTTACTTGGTAATAAGCACACTATTCTAAGAATAGATTTCCAGCTGTCAAAATTAAAAACAGCATGAAATCAGTATCAGAGTACACACTGAAGCATTCTATCCGTGATCCATTGCAGTACTTACTGCACAGAAAGTATTGTACAACATGCAATTTCTCAAATATAATGGTTAGAATCAGAAGAATGTTCAAATGTAATACAGGTCAGGCTGGCAGGCCACAAAAGCAACCGAGCTGCAGTCCTGAGAAAATGCAAAGCTCTTGTCCTCTAATTTTATATGCTTAACGATACTGTCCTTTTTGTTTGCCACTAACGCAGCATTTTTAAATTTAGGAATAATAATAGAATTAAGATGAAGGCTCTAAAATATCTGCAGAATATCAAGTAGAATTGAAGAATATGCTTCGAAGACTATAACAGTGCCCCTTTAAAAAGACTACTACACATATTTAACAACGAAAATACAACATGCAGTCGAATATAATGCTAAACCCTGGCCAATGAGCTGCAGTTGCAACTGCAGTCTGATGTAGACCATCTTCTAAGTTGCAAAAAAGTGCAAGACCCATAGCCGAGTGGTTAAGCATAGGGGGCACTAAAGTACACGCACTTCGACTGACTCTGGTTCAAGCAGCATGACTACTAAATAGGTGAAACGTTCTTATATTCTCTCTATCTTGTATGAACTCCTATGACCTTATGCCGTCGTCCCGAACTATAAAGAGAAAATTTATTTTTTATATGCTCCCGTCTGTATATGAAATTTATTCTAGCACACTTTTTATTCTCTTTATCTACACCGATGAGCCAAAACATTATGACCAGCTACCTAATATGATGTTGGTCCTCCACGTGCAGCCGAAACAGATCGTACCCGGCGAGGTATGGACGCTACAAGATTTCTAAATGTGTCTTGTGGTATCTGTATTCAACAAGTAACCAGCAGAACCTTTAACTCCTGTAAAGTCCGTGGTTGAGACGCCGCAGATCGGAGTTGCTGTTCCAACAACAAACCATAGATGCTCGGTGGGATTGATGTCTGGGGAACTTGGAGGCCAGGGCAATATCTGGAAGCCTTCCTCATGTTCCGCTAACCAGTCTCGAACAATCCGGGCGGTGTGGCATGGCGCATTATCTTGCTGAAAGATGTCACCGCCAGAGGGGAAGACTGGCTTGTTTTCGTTCCATGGTGCATCCAGGCGCCATCACTTCCCCAGGTAAACGACGCACACTTACCCGGCCGTCCACATGGTGCAACAGGAAACGTGTTTCATCGGACCAGGCGATCTTCTTCCAATCACTCAAGGTCCAGTTTCGATGCTCGCATGCCCATTGTAGGCGCTGTCGCCGGTGAACCGTGGTTAGCGTGGGCACTCGGAAAATGGGGCTTCGCAGCCGGGTTCGATGTACTGTTTGTTTGTTGTTTGGTTTTTAGGAGCATTAGCAACTAAGGCCATATTGCTCTGGGAAATGCGGTGGTCATTCCCTGACCTTTCAGCATCCTCCGTATTTGGTGGTGACGGGCTGGAACCCCGGTCTAATCAAGAAGCATGTGCTACGCACTGCTGCTCCTTCCCACCTGGCTACGGAAGCGCCCGATGTACTGTGTGTTGTGACACATTATTCCTATCATCAGCATTCCAATTACTGGCGACAGCGCCTACAATCGCCCTTCTGTTGCCACGTACCATGTGGGAGAGCCTTCGCTCACCTCGAGCATCGATGACCGTGGTCGTCCAACGCCTTGCCGGCAGTTCGTGGGTTTTCCCCTCCTCGGACTACTTTCGGTAGGTACTAACAACGGCCGACCGTGAGCATCCCAGCAGCCGTGCCGTTTCGGATATGCTCTGACCCAGTCGTCTGGCCATTACAATTTGGCCTTTGTCAAACTAGCTGCCTTTCCCATCTCAAGAACAACACTGATTAACGGAGCTCACCATCAGGTGTTTTTTTTTATGCCGTGTCCTGACCCGCGCACGCGCAGTAGTTCATCTGCAGTTACTTTGATTTGCGTAACGACTCGCTGGTCATAATGTTTTGGCTCATCGGAGTATATATACTTCTATGTCTATGTAAACATTATATATTGTTTGTATGTTGTCTCTACACCTTTCTAGGGAATTGATTGTCACTGATGACCCCTGTAGGAAATAAACTGATACAATGAATGAATAAGTTTAGACTATATATATATATATATAGATAGATAGATAGATAGATAGAGAGAGAGAGAGAGAATAAAATTATACGTCAAGAATGTCTTGTAAGATGTAAAATCTTACAAATATATTATTTTATTGAAAAGTGAGATTAATTTAAAGTAAAACTTATAATAAAGCAATATGGGGGAGCGAAACTTTACAAGTCAAGAATATTACTAAGATCATTCGCAAGGGATTAAATTAGACAACGTCTATACAAGGGGAGCGGTAAGCTGAAAGGCTATTAGCAACCTGGGTACACTTCGACTCCCAGCACACAGACAAACCAAAACAATAGAAACGAGTAGCAACTGCAGTTAGTAACAGGTGTTAACTCTGGAAAACAATTGTGCGGTGGACCATGATACTGTCGGGACATTTCTTTGATCGGTGGCATCTGGAGAAGAGACAGGAAGTAAATACAGGATAAATGCTGGAATTAGAGTTAAAACTGGCTTCTGGCTGTCGGTGATGGCAAGTTTTGTAGATCGTGTGAAATTAGTCTGCTAAAGTATAACTATAAGTGGCTGACTTCAAAGGTACAGACAGCCTGAGAAATTTTACAAATTTCTTAAAATAAGAAGTTAGATCGAGCAATAAGGAGTCAGCTTGAGAAAATAAAACGGGCAAATAAGAACAGAGTGAAAGTTGATAAAATGAGAAAGATTGGTTAAGACTCAGAACAAGGGCAAGCCTGTCACATAGGGGCGGTACGTAATTCAGATGAAAAAGGTGAGTGAAAGGGGGGAGAAGGATGACAAGTTGAGATTCTTGTCGTTGTTTCTGAAATGGGTTAAAAAAGTGACTGCGTAGGAAACACACAGAATCCCGAGTTGAGTTTATGTGGGTGTTTATGGAAATGAATTAGGGAGAGACAAAGTTGAGATTCTTGTCGGCGTTTGGAAAAATGAGTTAGGACAGACAGTTGAGTTTTTTCGTCGGTGTAAGTAAAAATGAGTTAGTAACATGGACAGTTGAGTGTTTGGTCGTGGTAGAAAATATGAGTTGGTAACAGTTGAGTTTTTTGTCGTGTTAGAAATTATGGAGTGTAAGGAGAATAAGCCTGTCCGTCATTGGAAGGCAAGAGCAGTGGCCGTATGCTATAGTCTAATCCACATCGGAAGAAAGGCAAGGATAGTGACCCGAATGCAACGAGCGCTGTGAAATATTTCTTAATTTAATAAGAAGTTCTTAATAGGTGGAGCGAAGAAGCGAGGGTGGCACCCTATGAGCTATCTCCTTGTGGATGAGCTGTAAAAAGTGGAGTAGAGAAGGAGTTAGTGTGAGATGCCCTGTGAATTTTCTTTTTGTGAATAAGTTTTAATAACGTGGAGAGAGAAGGAGCGAAAATGCGGAATTAGTAGCTCGGTGAGAAGGAAGGAAGCAGCGAATGGAAGGTAGCCCGAATAAGGTGGAGAAAGGACGCCAGTCCCATGCAGCCAAGAGTTCCTGAAAATTATCTGTAGCAGATTCAGGTGAAGCAGATGAAGGAGATCCTCAGAGAGCCAAAAATGGAAGGTTGAAACCTCCCCGGAAAGGAAAGAAAAATGATAGCAGTAGGTGAGAAATATAGTAAGTACTGTAAGTTAACAAGGACTGATAGTGAAACAGTATAGTAATTAAAACAAAAAAAAAAGGGTAGCACTGGAAGTAAAATAATAGATAAATTATCTCTGAAGTAAATTATATATACTAACAGAGTTATTATGTTAAAAAAGGTTATTGTAAAATGCAAGGGAAACGAAGGATGAGTAATAGATTAAATTGTTGTTCAAATGATTATAATGTGTTAGAAGGGTAGTAAGGCTTATATGAGAAGTTTTGATTATGTTTTAAGGACAGATAATTGAATTATATAAGAAACTTTGAATATGTTTTAAGGATAGATAATTGAATATAGTGTTTGTATTGATGAAGAATTGTTGGTTCATCTGAAAGACCAATAACAAATAGAGACTTTAGGAAGGTTAAGATTGGTCTACAAGTATATTGTAACAGAGTGGTGAGAACACAGAGCATAATGATGAAAGAAGCATATTTGATTGTTAATATATGAAACAGAATTGTATCCACGAGTAAGTGAAATAGGTATAGTGAATGTATAAGTTTCAGGAGTTAGTTAGGGCAAGAAGAATGAATCAAGTGTTTTCATATAATGGTCAACTCAGATTAGTTAGTGAAGGGAAACAGGAATAAGAATAATATATGCAAGGTATCCTTGATTTAACTTTGTATGCATATTACATGTTTTTTTATTCAATTGTGTATATATATATATATATATATATATATATATAAATAAATAAACTTTATTGTTTATTAATTTGTGAGTTTGTTATTCCTGAACACTCAGCCTTTTCGAAGGGAATTATACATAATTGAGAAGTTCCCTTGAATCTGGAATTCTCCTGTGAAGCAAAGTCAGATGTGTATGTGGGGGTGTAAGAAATAGAGGTCTATATAGTTATAAGGGAACAGAAGAAATAAGGAATATTTAATAAAGAATTATTATTATACATATTCAAAATAAAATTAAAACCAAAAATTCCTATATTTCCCACCTCACAGTCTGTTTAGAACAGTGGCAACCAAACTTTTATATAAATGCGGCTTTGAAATTGAAAAGATAGTGGGGTGACACCACTGATTTATGTATTTAAGTTTACTTTTAGGTAAACTGAGGATTCTGAAGTGTATTTTGCAGGAGAAAGCAATATAGATTTTAAAATTAGGCCTAGAAAATGAAATAAAACAACAATACAAGTCATAACGAATCAAGGTGATGTACAGAAAGTAATGCGCATGCCGTAGCCGAGTAGCCTAGCACAAAGGTGCATAAATACAGGTGCTTCGAATGACAGCGATTACTAAATATACGATGCTGTTGCTTGTATTCTTTCTATCTTTTGAGCTCCTCTGATTGTGTGGTATTCCGGGCGTATAAAACAGAAAATTATTTATTTAGTTTAGCCATCCAGTTTAGAGCAATATGGCGACTGGGCTCCCTTAGCATTTTGCACGTAGCGATTCTCCAATGGGAACACATCAATTCGATTACTGATATATGAAAAGTAAGAAGTCAGGCAGATAGCAAAATGTCACAGAACTACTTTTGTTCGCAATTTTAATAGTTAAGTTCTGAAAACAGTACGTAACTCGAAAACCACGCATCTCTCAAAAGAATTTCGTAGTACAACTTAAGAAACTAGAAATTGGTTTGCCTGAATAGCCATGAAATCTACTACACAGCATGCTGTTATTATGATCATTATATGTCCACTCTTGTTGATATAACCCTGGCATTAACCGATTTATCACTACATTGCTCAAATCCTTAGCGAATGAAATCATCTCTCTCGAGCCCAGTACTGTCTCAACAATTCTAATCGGTCCATCAACTTACTGTTAAAAGCTATCAAATATGTCAAGTGAATTCCAAGTACGTCACATGATAACCACTCGCCGTCTACTTCCTTGATAATTTAGATAAAGTGTTAGCCACGAGAAAAATACACTAATTCACAAGGCACTTCACTCAACATTACTTAGAAATCGCTTCTAAGAAATAAAATTGCGCTAAGCCAATCGAAAGAGTGAGGGAGGCTCTTACCTTAACGAGACCTTTAGTGACGTCGCTTGCCTATTGTGACAACAGGTTAGTTCAGCGTATTAAGAACAACGCGTAAAAGACAGCCCCTTGCAGAAATACGCTCGCCTGAAGTGATGGAGCGCACATATACAGCACTCCTCATAAATGGCGTTCAACGTCAAGAATGATCCACCCCAGAACCTCTTGAGCCCACACATCACTTCAGCGAAGGGGAGGGAGGAACCCGAGGAGGTAATTAAGCGTCTGTTTTGGTCCCCGACGCGCTGCAATAAATCGAGACTATAAATAAACCGCAGTGAAATTGAGTGGACGGAGATGAGATGGGATGGGAAGATTCCGTGGGTTCTCCTTTTTTTTAAATTTACGGTGCTGGTTAAGTCAGAGATGAAGAAAAAAGAAACAAACCAAGAGAAATAACGAAGGCTTCGGCGGAATTTAGCTAAAAGAGAGAATTTTTACCTATTCACTGTCAAGGATGTTTAGCTTGGCTAGCTGTATTTCATACGTGTGTGTATTCCATGGCTGTCCATTTATCCGAAGCAAGCAGTCCCTGATATCTAGTGTCGATAATAAAAATAAAACGTCCCAATAACTGGATTATTCGTCCAGATTCTTATTAAGAAAAAAAAAATCTTCACTTCTAAAACAGGAGTACGCCGGACTAGTGGAATTTGATACCAAAGAACTGCAAGGCATTCGTCCTTGATACTGTTGAGCAGTATTCTCATTCCCAAGATTCCGATCATGAAAAGGTCAGCAAAATTTAGACACATCACGAATTTTAGTTCGTGATGTGTCTGCAAATTATCTGTGTTCTGAGGGCAGATTTGCCGGCTTGCGGGAATCCCGTGCCAGGGATCACTAATTTATTTCTGGATGAAAATCCTTGAAAAAGTTCATCCGTGATCGAAGGGATTTAAACCACGGACTCTCGACACGTGGTTACTAGCTATACCTTGGTGACCGCAAAGATGTGGGAATGAATGGCAAGTTGCACTATTCCCTGAGGTGACGTTTATGCGCTGCAAAACGCGTCTTCTTTCGTGACGAGCAAGTTATGCTAATAGTACTGAACAGCGGTTCATGAGGGGGAAACAGTCATTAAACGAAAGGCCCTCTCTGACCTCTGTGTTCTAAAGCAGTTTATTACAAGCAGTGCCACAACACTTCGTGCATAGGAAGGGGAGTGGCTTTCAGAGTTAAGAGTACGCTTTTACAAATAGGACGAGGGGCTAGTTGGGGGAGAGATTATAAATAAGATAAAAAAAAAAAAAACAGTCGCTGCAGTAGTCTTGGAAATGAATACAGTATTCCTATCTCATTAGTTAAAGATAATAATTATCATAATCAAGTTAGGAGTCAAAAAATATTTGGCTGAACTCCAGATTATTGGGTACACCTTGTCACCGAGTTGCGTGCATAGCCAAATTCGGAACACATTCAAGCAAAAGAAGTGCGAGATTTTTAATAGACTCATTTTTGGTTGGTGAATAAAAAAAGTCATGTTAGTTTACGTCAGTAATTCGGGATGGATTCAAGCAAAAGAAGCCATTTCCTCCGGAGATGTACCCATAATCTGGAGTATAAACCAAATATTCTAACGAAGAATAATTAACATTTTAAGTTTAACCGATCGAGAAAAGTATTTCCTGGTTTCTACCAGTCATTTTGAAACAAATATTCGATCAAAGCAATGTTAATTCCAGCAACTTATAGGATATTAGAAGGTATTCTGTTAATATGACAGGACATCTTATCCGGCTGAACGAGATTGAATTGCTACTAAGCTTGAAGGACCTGTTTCGAGTTTAGTAGCAATTCAATTGCTACTAACACAAAAACACGAGTCGGGTAAGCTTAAAACTAATCATTCTGAAAAGATTATAATCATTACACGCATGCAATACTGCTATCAAGAGCTGACCACATGATTACGCTAGGTCTTAGAACGATAGCACGCCAGTTTTATATAGAGAGGAGTTTCGATAATCCGAGCTCCGCTTAATCGGATCTAGCAGAAAAGAAGCTACACCTGTTAAATAGCAGTACTTGTTAATTATCTCTCTGTCAGTAGTTGTGACGTCATCACCCTAGCGATCCCCTAGTTAGGCTAGCCTAATAACTTACACTGGGGGGGGGGGGGGATATACAAAAATCAGTTTCCAGTAGTGACGTCATTATCAAAGCAGCGCCAGCCAGTCTTACCCTAGCGGGAGGTTAATTAACAAGTACCGAAATAACTTCATGGACTAGGTATCCAGTCCACCGTACTTTGGTACTAGGTATCAAAACAAAAATTATGTAAATGTGAGGGTTTTTTTCATCACTTTTAGTGAAAAAGAAAAGACATCGGTCCAAAAAAAAAAAAAAAAAATTCTGAACTCGAACTTAGCTGACTATAGAGCCAAGAAGTATGCATTTTTCTGGCTGTTGTGTATATTTTTCATTAATTAAATAATTTTAATATTTCTTTCATTATAGTAAGAGAGAATTCCTAAAGACAGGTCAAGGTCATTCACTAGCTATTCCGTGGGGAATTCACGATACAATTCCACCTCCTTCTGGTCAACAACAAATTGTTGATCAAAGGAGTACATTCATTACTTACGTAAGTAGTCGTACCACATTTCACAACATAATTCGGTACCAAGAATTATGTGGATGAAAAGCATACGAAATGAGATAGTTGTTGTTATTTGGTTCTTAGGAGCATTAGCAACTAAGGCCATATTGCTCCGGTGATATGCAGTGGTCATTCCATGACCTTTCCGCATCCTCCGTATTTGGTGGTGACGGGCTCGAACCCCGGTCTAATCAAGAAGGTGTGCTACGCACTGCTGCTCCTGCCCACCTGGCTACGGAGGCGCCAAATGAGATAGAGAAGAGGAAACTAACGAATGACCTTCAACCGCTTATACAGAATTCTCCTCACTACAGTTTAAAGTTTGTTTTAAATCAATTTTAATAAAAAAAAATTAAAGTACACGTTTTATTTAATCGTTCCAATACTAGCAGTTGGTTTTGGTCCTGTGTACCGGGGATAATCGAGTCTTTACAGTATTGAAATTCAAATAGAAAACTGTTGACATGTTCAGCGAACAGCTTTGTAACAAAGCTATTATGGGAATGTCTGTATCCAGAATAAAAAGTAGAGTAACTTGAATGAACAGCTGCTTTAAAGAGTACGCCCCTGCTCCTAGTGATGTCGCAAAGAAGCAGAAGGGTCTTGCCCAATACTGTCTACCTCTATTTTGGTATAGTTGTGCAACATTAATATTCATCTTGTGTTTTCTGCCCTTTCACCTTGGCCTGGGAAGTGTCGCGATCTAGGTAATTTCATATACATTATTTTATTTCAGAAAAGTACACAACAGAAATCCATTTACTGTGTATAGCAAAGAAAATAAGTTAATTCAGTTAACAATAATGCAAGAATAAAAATACATCAGAAATGGTTAAAAGGACAATGATTGTAAACAGGAAAACTGCAATATTTTCAAGAAAATATTCATACTATTTACATGAAAACATTTCAACTATTAGAATGAAATATTTACATGAAAGCATGAACAAAGGAAACGGTTATATTTTGCCATTTTTTCCCCCTAGCCTAATCTTAATTTATGTATGTGCTTATGGTAATTTGAAGTGGATGCCATCAAGTCTGTTGAGGTGTAATCAACAAGTTCGGGGACCAAATTTGTACCTTGAAATTACCCGTAGCGAGTTGCGGCAACGTTCAGTGACTCGCCTGGACACACACACACATCGGTCTGAATTAGCGAGAGTTAAAAACAGGCATTTTATTGTGCTTAGTTGCGTTTTAAAATGAGTGACTATAACTTTCAACTTCATTTTAACATCAACCTCATTCTAGAAAAAAATGAGATATCATATAAATGGAGAAAAGGAATCCTTAATTCCATTTACTGTGTCCAAACTAGAGACTCGTCTGCCTCTTCACCCATTCCTACAAATTATTTTCTTGAATTCTACAAAAACAGGGTAAGGAAACGATATGAAGAGACCATTAAAAAAAAAAAAAAAACACAGATGTGGGGCTGAGAACAGAAAGGAACACAAATGATACAATCTTCATGTGCCTAAGGTTGGTAGACCTTGCCTAGGACAGTAACAAAGACCCGTATTGCTGCTTCATGGACCACAAACAGGCCTTTGAATCTATGAACAGAAATGATTTAATAAAAAACTTAGCAGATAAGGTTTTATTAAACTAAACCACTAGCAAAAGTAATCGAATCCGATAAAATCCTCATCACGAAAATACAGTGGTGCCCTGTTTTTCCCCTACCTTTTCAACATCTTCCTAGGAAATTTTACAAAAGAAGGAATAGAGGATCTGCCTGGAATAAAGATCAACGGAACCAGAATAAACCTCATTGAAATATGCAGACGGCACAGTAGTTGTGACAGAAAACCTGACAAATTTGGAAAAAGCCCCCCCCCCCCAAAAAAAAAAACAAACAATAAAACAAGCACACATCTGCACTTACCTAGGAGCTCTAACAGAAAACATCAACTACATGTAGTCAGTCAAAGAATGACTGGATAGCGTTGGTTCGGTTCGCTATGGGCAAACTTTCTAAAATGTGAAAGAATAACCAAGAACTGAAATAAACTCTACAGATCAGAATGCTGGATAATGAATAAAAAAATAAGAAAAAATCGCAGCATTCGAGATGGAATGTCTCAGAACAAACAGGACCAGTTGAGCAGAAAAGAAAACAACACAATAAAGAGAACCGAACTGCACAGAATCCATTATCGAAATCATAAAGAAAAAAAAATTGCAGTTGTTTGGATATGTACTCAGGATAGATTGCTAAACCTAACAGAGAATGGAAGGGGAGAAAAAGAGAAAGAGGACAACCAAAGAAAACATGGCTAGAAAACAGAGTTACAATGACCTCACCATCTTCAAAGAGCTATTTCGCCTGGCGAACGATAGAGGGCATTGGAGAATAAATGTTCAAAGGAGACTCAACCCACCTTAGAGCAGACGAGAAGATTTTAATGAGCAGCGAATTTCGATCAAATTTGGGAAAAGTGAAACAAACTCTCGAAATGTTAAAAATAGCTTTTGGAGGAGATTCTATGTGTCGTTCGAATACTTTCCACTGGCTCGCAAAGTTTAGAGATTTTTTAAAGAATTCAAAGCTTGTCCGTAGAAGGTGATCCTTGCTCTATTCTTTCCTCCCCTTCAACTTCAAAAACCAATGATTCAATCGATCACGTTTGTGACGATCGACGTTTAACTAAGTTGCTAAGTGGTATTTCTTATGGGACATGTTGAATCAATTTTAACAGAAGATTTGGGAATGCGATGAACAAGTTTGTTCCTCGCATCGTCACTGATGATCAGAGAGAGAGAGCAGCGAATTCTATGTCTGGATCTTCGTAAATGTGCTGCTTGAAAATTAAGTACTGACGTAGTCGATTTCAAATGGCCTTCCTTACGTAACCTTGTAATTTTGGTACCATACATCCTCTCTTACACACCACTACATTCACTATAAACTTAAAAATAAGGAACAATAATTGGTAGATTGTCAACACTACTCAGAATTTCGAAATTCTGAGTAGTGTTGAACTATTTTTGGCACGTAAATAGTGTCAGCGTAAATAAGACACCATCCACAGTATACAATCTATACGAGATATCTATATTATAACACATACAGACTAGTCTCCTAATCTTACTCTGCTTAATTTTCTCGTAATGAAATCAAACGAACTTCCAAACATATTTGAGGTTTCATTTACTGATGGCAGTTTTCACAGAGAAGGTTAACCTTCTACTAATCAGTTAGTTCTTCTACTAATCGTTGACTTGACCTTGATTTTGTTTCTATTTACGCAGAGTAGAAAGAAGATGAGAGCAAAGGAGTTCGCAAGTCATCTGGAAGCAGGCAAGGGTCACTTAGGTGTTTATGCCTGCTCAAGACCAGTGAAGATAACTCGCACTCGGAATTTGGGTAGCAGATATGTGGTCTGTGACTGGTGACCACTCAGAATGGACTCTGTAACTATGGTAACCAGCTTTATCAGCGAGACTACAAGGCGCCATAACAGCGAATGTGTTTCATCAATCAAACGCAGTTCCTTTTGAAGCTGTAGTAGCTGAGACGGGTAACACTAATACAAGTCCCCCTCACTATAAGCATTCAAACCCCTTTAGTGACGTAGCAAAGAGGGAGACGAGGGGCGTGACTGCCCCGAGCACCGAAGCAAGAGGAGAGAGAGCCCAAACCAAGTAGATACCTTAATTACTGGAATTCTTCTTAGCATATCCACGTTAACGGGTGCAGATTTCTTACCTCAAAGTCGCTACCGGAGATGCGCTATCAAGATTAAGACAGTGTAATCTGTCTACTGGATTTAAATAGCCACCTAGGACAATCCCCCCATACACTGGTCTTTTCCTGTATACTGGTTCAAAATACTAAACTCAGAATGCTAGCTTTTGGATCAGACATCTATAAATTCAACTTAAAACACCAAATTATCTGTGCCTTGGACATCAAATGCAACCCACAAAAGACAGACACATCAAAGGCTGACTATATCCTGTTAATGATTCAAAAACTGAAAAACAACACGACTTGACGTTGCTAAATTACGTGCTAGTACTCTTTCTATCTGCGTTTTTGGTAAGGTAAGAAACATGAAATATAAAACACAACCCACAAATATCCCCCCCACAGTTCTGTAGAAACTGTCGTAACATGACACATGTGAAATGTCTCCTACAGCTGCGAGGTATCAGGAAATACAGTAACAGATTGTAGATCTACTTTTAAGCGCGAATCGGCCGGAAGTTGCTTGTTGCGTGTCTAAACACTTTTATTCCATTCTACCCAGCAGCACGATCCAAACTTAGTAACATTTACTACACAGAAAATACTTAATTTGCACCTCACCTGCTTGCTGCGCAGGCCACCACAGCAAGTCAGACTCTTCACTCTTCGTCCCGTTCCACGTGAAACCTTACCACCCCACAAACGGACTTTCCGCATTTGATGATGAAGTCGTTCAAAAGTAACGGCTGTTAATAGAGGGCGCTTCTGGAAGGAACGCGACTTGGGGATTCCACAGGACGGGGTCGGGACTATTATTGATAGTGGGGGTGGTTTTGGAGGATTTACGAGATCTGTAGAGTTTCGAATACTGCCGGAGCCGATGGCGAGTTTCATGAAAAGCAGTCGAACAGAGTACACCTGGTAGCAAACGTATGCGCATGATTTGTTCTCTGTAACGTTATACACGTATGTTATAACTGTTGTGACAATACTTTTTGTCAATGTTTGGACTCAATATCAATTTATATTTCATATGTTACGGAATATAAAAGATGTTTTTATAATATTTTGTTTTGCAAAACGACTTCATTAATCTAATTTTATGTCAGGAGTGACAAGTTTGTCAAACAAGTTTCGAATTATATTTCAAAGTGATGTTAATAAAGTAAATATGCAACAAAAAATATCAGCATTAAACTCTCATAATAAAAAATAAATAAATAAAACAAGTTACGTTGCTTAGTAAGGGAAACATTTTTAATAAAGAAACAGGATCAAAAGGCCACTTAGTCGGATTTCAATTAAAGTTTATACAACTTATATATAAAGCAAGATTAGCAGAAACGAAAGCATGCAGCTTAAAAAGAATGTAATTACAAACACACACACACATTCACAATCTTATTAATAATAATTAAATAAAAATATATATATATATATATAGCTTATCAAGGTCATCATCATAAACACACACTTCTCAAATCACGTGTTTATCCCCTCCAACAATCAACCGCCGGTTGGCTGAAGCCAATTCCGCACGTCTATCCTGCAACCATCCTTCCTCAATTTGAATTTATGCTCCCTCATATGTGTAATCTGGACAAAAGAAAGAATTTCATCAGCACTGAGCTTGCTCAATCCATTCAAAGCTTTAAACACCTCAACCAGATCAAGTCGTACGTGTGTAGTCTCCAGACGCTGCAATTTTCAGAACTGAAGCCTATCTTTCTTTTGTTCCTTTCACCAATCTTGTTGCGCTTTTCTGCACCTGTTACAGCACATCTACATCTTTTCAAAAATGTGGCCTCCAGACCTGTATGCAGTACTCAAGATGCAGCTTAACTATTGCCTTGTACAATGGGATAATCACCACCCTGTAAACAAAAAATATCAATACCTGAATATCATTGACAAAACCCCATGAGCTGTCCTTGTCCTGGCAGACTGTCTGCACTGCTCAGAGAAGTTCACAACTTACTGCACAATCACCTCCAGCTCTTTTTCATTTTCCACTACTCTGAGTGTATTACAATAATCTGGAATTATCGCTAACCACATGCACTACTTCGCATTTATCAATATAAACTTCAACTGCTATTTCTCATCCCACTTACCTAATTTTTCTGGATCTTGTTGAAGTAGCTTACCTGATTATTGTCATTAACCACCGTGCCAATCATTGTATCATCTACAAACTTAGACATTAAGTCTGACATGCCTTCATCAGTAACATTTATAAATATAGAAAACAACAATGGTCCCAACAATGAACCCTGAGGGCTTATACTAATTACATTAGTCTACGAAGAGCAGTCTCCATTAGTAATCACTTCCTGTCTTCTCCCGCTCAACCATCTCTTCATCCATAATAGTAACTTGCCCTTAATACCACTTTATACAGCAGTCAAAAGCTTTCCTGAAATCGAAGTATATGATTATCACAATTATTGTTTATCCAGTTCCTTTTTTACTGCATCATTATATCTATTCAGATTGGTCAGACAGAACTTTAACAAATTTTTGACAGGCCGTTAACAAATCCATGCTTGTGACTGCAGTAGATTTGCATTCCTGTCTAAAGGGTTCTGCATTACTCCTTTAACCAAAACTCCATTATTTTCTCTGGAACAGTAGTTAAGCTGAACTCTGAGGGCTTATACTAATTGCATATCTCCAATCCATAGGGATTGGAGATATGCAATCCAAAGATACGCTCATAATTATGGCTAAGGGTTTGCTTACCTCCTTTGCTGCCTCCCTTCATACAATTGGATAGATCTCATCCATCCCAGGTTTGCCCTTTTAATGTTTAACTTCAACAATTTCTCTTCCGCTTTCCTCTTAGTTATCACAAAATCATTCAGCTCCCTTTTAGAGTTTGATAAATTTCTTCCCCCCCCTAAAGAATTCCTCATGCGTGAATGTAGATGCAATATACCTATTCAGTTTGAAAGTAACCTGAGCAGGATCATCAACACTTAAATCATCCGTATAAAGTGGACCAATGTTATTCACCCCCTTCCTTCTAGTGAAGTGGTTCCCAACCGGTGTACCTCGGCATATTGGTGTGCCGCAACTCTTTTCAAATATGTTGTTCTTTGTTTGTTATTTAGTTTTTAGGAGCATTAGCAACTAATGCCATATTGCTCCGTTTTCAAATATGCCGCGAGATTAGGAAAAATTCCATTGAGTTCAATGGCAATAACTATTTCGGTGTGCCGTTAATATTCGCCTTTTAACTTAAAGCGGGATTTTAGTGACAAAATATTGGGAACCACTGTTCTAGTGTTCCAGTCAAGAAGCCTATAATACACCTACTCTTATTTTCGTTTTTGCAGTGTTATGTCACACCAAACTGACTGCATATTGCACTGGCCTCCCTAATCTATCGGATGCACTGCTTTAAATTTTATATGCTTCTTAATTAAGAGCATAGCCTCTCCCTCCTCCTGCTCTGTCTGTCCTTTCTGTACACATTGTACTCCCCATATTCAAATTATGCATTACTTATGTCTGAGTGACACCATGTCTTCGATAATCCCACGATGTCTACACTTGACTTACAGGGGACCATAAAATTTGCAGAGCGCCAGGGCATTGTTTCTACACAGGAAGGGGGAGAACGCTTTTTTTTCTTTTTTTTTTTTTTTTGAGGCAAGAGTCAAAGAATCAGCAGAAAACAAAAAAAAAGGCAAGTTTTGGCAGTCGCAACATGTTATACAGGATTATTCAAAAATGAAGTAAACGCGAAAAAGAAAATAATTGGTACAATAAGTCTTTTATTGTTAAAATACTTATTGTAACAATTAAAATAACAAATTAAAAACAGGCGGATTATATCATAAAACCGCATACTGAATAATAATAATAAAAGCTTCTTGTAATTTTTATGTAGCTATTAGTGTAATCGAGTGTTGAGTATAGGATCTACTACACCGATGAGGCAGGGATCTCCAAAATAATTCTGAAAAATAATTATTTTGAAAAAAAAAAAAAATTCTGTCATAACAAATTATGAACGATATGCGTCATACTAACTAATGGCGGACATGCACTGGCCTAGCAGCCTTGAGCTAAAAACTACCAACACCAATTATTTCAACGTTTACAGAGCAAGGTCTCAATTAAGAGAAAGTCGGGCACAGTATTCCGAATAAAGGGAATACAAGTACTGAATGTATTTTTATCAGAACAAATTACTACTCTTGGTTAATGGTTTTGTTAGCCAGCAACTACGAAAACGTTTTGTTCAGCACTGAACAGAAAACTTACTTAATTAAGCCTTTCCAACTCAATTTATAAATTAACCTTCCTTCTCTAACAGCTGATGTAAAATATTTGTGCACATTATAATAATTTAAGCTCCTGTTAATTTTTCATGATTTCATTGCTTTTGGTGGAACTATCAGTGTCTTTAGTGACCTTTTTCTTTCTCCAGCCCTATTCTTATGCAAAAGAGTTATCTTAAAACTTCGTTTTTGAATAAAGTTATAGTAATATATATATAGTATAGTAATGGAAAAAGACTAAAAGAAACAAAGTCGCGCACGTAAAATAAATGGTGTGATGAAAATATTGTAATACAGTATTTATAATATTGCTTCATTCATTTGACACCAGATGGAGCCAGTGAAGAATCACAAGAGAAGGAGAGCACAGCTACTTAGAGACAGCACAAACGCCGAGTGTTAAGGGGATGGAATTCATGAATATTACTATAACTTTATTCAAAAACAAAGTTTTAAGATAACTCTGTTGTATAAGAATACGGCTGGAGAAAGAAAAAGGCCACTAAGACACTGAAAATTCCACCAAAAGCAATGAAATCATGAAAAATTAACAGGAGCTTAAATTAATATCTGGCATACTAATTTAAATGAACACAAACACGGCAACAGTCAGGAACCAGATCACAATATGCAGTTGTTTTAGACTAAGGAGTGAAGTAGGTAAGGCCATAAGGCGTCAGTATAATGTTTCTCTAAATGTGAATTCTGTGGGCTGGATGAAAACCCGAGTTTCTGGTGTGTGTGTGTGTGTGTGTGTGTGTGTGTGTGTGTGTGTGTGTGTGTGTGTGTGTGTGTGTGTGTGTGTGTGTGTGTGTGTGTGAATTGCGTGCATTCTATGGTTAATTTGACTGTTTTCTGGATGAAAAATCATGATAAAAACCATGAAACCCTCAACTGACTCAGTTGTGAAAAAAAAAAAAAGGTTTAAAAAATTCTTCGCGTCATTGGCAGGACCTAAACCCAAGCCTTTTCCACCCATTGAGGGGAAAAAAGACAGTGATTATATCCACTGTGCTATCCACTAGTACGGTGGCGCCAACCCCGCCTCCGGGATCAACTAATTCGGCCGCGACGTAACAATATGAAGCACCAGTTTATCATGCGTAAAAATAATTTAAAAATAGTTAAATTAAGACACGCACAGTTTTCACAATAAAAATGTATACGTATAATAAATTAATTTTTTTCATTTCTTTACACATAGGGTATACAGTATATGATTATTTCTCATTCTGTTTAATACTTCGGCACGACCACATAGATCACAGAAGTTACAATTAGCCATTTGACAAGAATATTATCATTATCCCTATTCTGCAGCCATGCGGATTCAAAGTGTACTATTGAATGATCTGCTATCCCAAGTTATATAAACAGAATTAGGAAGCTTCATAATATACAAAATTAAAATATATTAAAATAAAATAATGAACTATCACGCGCCTAAAGGAACTGCTTCTGGAACCGTATCAGGCCACCACTGCATCACTGACCATTGCTGAGTCAGAGCAATTGTCTATTTTTATTTTTGTATATTGAAAATACTTATTTCTGTATATTTCAAGGAAGACCTGAGGCACTTTGGACTAGAAGAGTGAGAAGGATATATTATTAAGGTTTATATTATTATTATTAAGTTTAAATTTGTATCAAACTTTGGCCGTTTGATTGAATATTCAGAAATTGAATTCAACGTTAAAAATAATACTAAATTAAAAAAATTAAGAAGGTAATAGTAATTAACACCGTTATTAAGTTAGGTTACGAAAGCAGCTCTTCTACTACGATATCCATACGCTATACTGGCTATACAGTATGTGGCAACATTTATAAATTTTGACAAAACACACTTTTTTTTTTTTTTTTTTTGAATTATAATCAGCATACACTCATGAACCAAAACATTACGACTATCTCTATAAGTGGACGCATTCCATAGCGCCTAAGAGTGACGTCACTGACGCACAGCATGCCGTCACTATATATGCTGCGCGGCAGTCACTGTTTTTTTTTTTTTTTTTTTTTTAATCTTAACGGCGTATAATAAGACCACGACGCAAATTCTCGAATTTTCATATACCACCCGTCATTGCCTTTCATAACGAATGCAAAAGTTTATTTATTGGAGCGAATAAGTCGCTTAGCCTCCTAGTGGTCAAACTTCAAACTAACTTATTATTATTATTTTAAAAAAATCTCACCCACATAATCATTACAATGCAATAAACAGTTTTTCGATACGACCTAAGTTTTCGAGTTATTCATTTTTAAAAGCGGGAAAGGACTTTATAACCACCCTGTGTACGAAAGTAACTAACTACTAGATGCCATAATAAATGAGAGCTGATTAAAATTCTTGATTCATATAGCTGAAAGAATTGATTATGCAACACATACGTTGCAAAGGAGTTAGTCGGTAAGACCGCGTTGTGACAAGAAATTTGAGCTTCGAAGCTCGGCAGGTACAGCAGGAACTCCAAAATCCCTTTGTAAAGAAAGGCATGACATAATAATGTACATATTGCTATTTATTTTGATTTATTGATGCGTATTTGCTGCGGTAGGAGAGATAATTGGGATAATTACCCAATTATCCCTTCCTAAGATTATTAAAAAAGTATGTTTCAAAACCCATTAACAAAAATAATTCGTCTTGTCAGCATCCATTTCCGCATATATGACAATGTGAGGAAATTAAATTACACTAAAAAATAATTAATTTACACTAAACAATTTTTGATTTTAAAGTTCACAAATGAAAGCAGTTCATTTTTTCCATAGACAAAGCAACTGATAGTTTCAGTTGTTAAAGCTACTATATTGCTGAAGGGATATCTCTGTGCACTGACAGTGCAAAACAGAAAATTACAAGTGCCTGTTAAACATCATCACAAATCAGTCTCTTAATTATTTGCTTAAACTTTTTTGTTTTCGTTTTTTAAAGACATTATTTAGTCTCAGGATGCTTAACTGATATTATTGATGAATGATATTATTTCTTCTTTCCTCTTATCACACGGTATCAGGAGTATTTTCTTTTGCAGAAATATTTCTCAACGTGGACAATTTTTATAGATCTGTTGTATAAAATTCTGCAATTGGACTTCGTGCTCCAAGACATCAATAGAAAATCAACAATTACAATTTTTATTCTGACTTGATGTCTGAAGTCAAATGCCGACGATAGATGGCACCACTAAGAATTACACAAACCATAAATACACATTGAGGAAACTGACAATAGTAGGAAGAACTAAATTGTAGAAACTGAATCTGAGATGTGATTTATCATCGTCTCCAGCCAACTCCTTAAGGCAAGACGCTTGTAATTTATGTGCGAAAAAAAAAAAAAAAAAAAAAGGTAGCCAGCATTTTAAGAGGTTTTGATCATGAGAAAAGATGGCAACGTGCAACCTGAGAGGAAGGAGCATCGATGCCTGTTTAAAAGTTCTTTAAGGATTCTGTAGCATTAATACGAGCACTTTCATGGTGAATACATATGTGTTGCACAGAACAACTGATCCTAAAAACAAACACACTACGAACAACTACTGCGTTACGTTGTTTTGCATAATGACGTTTATGTTTTAAAATTCTCAAATTATTACCCAAAATTTCACATAAATTTTTAAAATTAGATCCAAAATACATAGTGTATACAATAACTCTAATAATAAGTGTGACTAGAATGGCGTGCTTCCATACATTTTAATTATTCGATCTTCTTATAATGTAATAAAAATATATCAAATCTACAGAAACGCAAATAATATTTGAACGTAAATAATTATTATAATGATTAAAAATAAGTTTGCTAGTTTAATTTCTCCTCCAACTATCAAAATTTGATCCAAAGTTTTCGTGATGTATAAGGGTGGTGCTGTTTAGTGCATTTCATAAAAACTCTTTAACAAAGAAAAGGATAAGTTAGCTAATTTGTGCAGTACGTTATATTTTCTTAATTTTCATCGATTAGCAATGAAAATTTAGCCTATTCCATTTTTAGCGCACTCGGACTTTCCATTTTTGGAAAGATCATTAGTTATGTGTGTACCTCCGCTAGTTAAAATAATGTATAGATATATAAAAAATAAAAATTAACTGCGGAATTTTCATTAATTACAGAGTTTAATACGCAATGTTATTATTATTTTTATTTTTAAATTTTTTTCTCCTGGATCAATCGACGTGCTGTACTGGTGAACGATAATAAATCGCTCACCAGCAGAGCACGTCGCAATCACTGATTAAGGGGGAAAAAATTATAAGGATTTCGAAGTTTGGAAAGGAGAATTGGCACTCATTTAGTTTATAAATAAATGCCATAGGTAGTTTTTAGAAAGGTGTAGTTTGAGGTATTTCCAATCTGGACATAATTCTGATGCTGATTTGCCTTAATTTAAATTAAAGGGGTCTAACATTTTTTGAAGGGTGGAAAGGGTTCTCGCGGGCAGCGGTTCGCAAAAACAGTTCTTTTTTTTTAAAGTAGGAGTTCATTTTTGACAAACATTTATATTTACAATTTAATTTTTTTGCATCCATAATTAAGTACAAAAATCCAACATAATTATTATAAGACACTAATGTATATTGTAATAATATTGCTAAATACAAATGATCTAACCCGAAGTACTGCCGGATATGATATAAAGTTTGAATTATATGTATATATGAATTATATGCATATAATTCATAAAACTATAAGGTATAAACTAACATTTGACAATACATATTCTTAAATATCTTTCAATAAACTGAAAATATTTTATTACTCTGACATTGCGAAACGCCACTGAAAAATCTTCAAAAGAGAAATAGCTTCTCTGAATTATATCTTGAACGTTTCGTGGGTTTGTTTTACTTTTACCTTAATTTAAAACCAAAACTGGTGCAGATTAGCTGCTCAGTTAAAACACTCATTCTAAAATGCGGTGAAACACCTATTCAACACGCTTATACAGACTGATTGCAGATAAATGAATAATTCATGCGTTGCTATGCCTAGACATGTTTCTCTCGAAACTCGTTGCCATAACTTGCTACGCCACCATTTAAGGTGTGAAGTCAGTTCCCCCCACAACATTTTGACCACATCTCGTAACCAATATTAAAGATAAGTTTATCAAATGTAATGCCGATTCCCTGCCTGGTGGTTAACATTCGGTTTAGTGTATTTCTACTGTCTCTAGGTTTTACATATTCGTGTTTAAATGAGTTTCTATAATAAATCAGTTTCTAAACTTCAAAATGACAGAGTTCAACTCAGACGCCATATGCATTACAGAGAGAAGTAGCGGTTCTTAAAATAAACCATTGCTTTCTGTTACAAATCTCGCGCAAATCTTAAATCTTATCGCTTAGACTGCCATTCAATGGAGAATAAAAGAAAAAAAAAATTCCAGTAACGCAAAAAAGAAAAATACAAAAAAAAAAAAAAAACATTTAGTGCACCGACGAACACCTAGGAGTAATGGAAGCTGTGCGAGAGACATACACATGGGAGACAAAATTGTCAATCTCCCGTTCTCTTTCTTAGCAGGGAACAACCCAACACACTGATTGTTACAAAAGATGCCTGCAGTGAGATACACGAACGTATTTTGTAGTTAATCCACGAAAACGAGTATTGTGTGGACAGCCTTACAACGACCATTAATACTGTACCCTGGTTCCATGGCAACGAGGTTATTCTGGTTCTCCATTAATCCTTCTGTTTCTTTTCTCCTCTTTTTCTTGCTGATTATTTGCAGTTTCGAGACGAAAGCTGCGAAACAAAGACTTTAAGAAAAAATGTTCGTGTCAATATTGCGCAGCCAAACAAATCATTGTCACGCTGCTTTATTAATTAATTAATTAATTAGCGATAAAAACAGGTAAATGACGGAGTTGTGTAACAACTCATTAGAGTTTGGCGACATCCTCTCGTCTCTGAGTCTTCGTGTATACACGAAGACTCGAAATCATGCTATTTTCTATGTAGAAGTGTGGTTAGAAAACAGTAAATATGATAGTCAGTTTTACAATCTGAGAATAAAGTTCTTAATATTTTAACAGCAGATTGTATAAGATCGGACGGCGAATGCAGAAATAAGTGATCAAACCAGACTACGCCCAATATATTACGTTTTAACATGGACTGATTTGATTAAATTTTTAAAGCCTTGCGCTATGCTACTAATAGACAGTTTTGCATGTATGTAGGAGGCAAAAAGGAGTTTCCATGAGGAAAGAGGGATCTCTAGGTCTCTGCCTGATACTGATTAACTACAACCCAAAGTGAAAAAGAAAAGTATATTATTGTCTGCAAGGGAATTAAACCACAGACCTTTACTAAATGGGTGATGTGAAGTAACTTTATGAAACTTGGTTAAAAATCCTTAATGATTTGACCACCTTCTGGTGTTCGCCCAGAAGCATTTTCTATTGGTCTCAACTAATACATAATGCTGTTGGGTGAATATACCAGAATGCAAGACTAAAAACAAACTCAGACGTAGCAGTGATCTTTCTACTCATTCCCTGATGTGGCTCTAAAAACAATTCAAATGTAAGTGTGGTGGGATGATTCGCAGTGAGACAAAGGCCCCTTCCCCTTTTTTTGACAATAAGTGAATGATCAAGTCACTCGTTATCGAAACCTAAGTACATTGTTGGATGATGACTGTATTTCCGTATCCATCTTACAACGAATTGTTATTGGTTTAAATATTAAATACTTTTGCTCAAGTTTAATATAACGTTGATGAAAACTGGAACGGATTTCGACAGACTTATTTCTTATTGACTAATAGAATCTCTCCAATTTTGCTATGATTACATTTAAAACAGAAGCCTTGTGAAGTGAGTTTAACTCACTTCAAAAGTGCTAATAGGGGACAAATTAAAATCAATATAGTCACACAAGAACGGAGGGGTGGAAAGTAACTACTGTATTTAATCTATGGTGTGAATCGAAAGATTCACTTCCACAGTCCCTCAAACTCAGTATTTTTCCCTGTGAATATAATAAAAAATCAAAATAAACAAAAAATGCATATTAATTAAAACATCGTTTTATTCATTATTTGCCTTGTGTGAAGCGTTCTTGCGATCGTTGAGGAATTTTCCATTATGCTTTTTTTTCACTCGTGGCTGCAATCTTTTACTCCTGCGTATGCAAAATGGCCCGAGTATGTATACACATTTACATACAGGGTGATTCACTACCAGTGCGACAAACTTGCAGGAGGTATAGGGAGCACAAAGACGAATCGGAATCACATAGCACTGCAGGGTCCGAAATGCCTTCGTCATGCGGTAGAGGACGTTGAACGGGAGGTCGCGTGAACAGCGATCCCGATGAAAGTCAGCATTTGCGAACCGGTTCCCGAGGCAGTAGGATGGACGAGTATTCAAACGTTGAACTGGCCAACATGCACCTCGCGTATGGAGCTGCAGACTGTAATTGGCGCGCCGCTCTGCGCTTGTACCAGGAACGTTTCCTGCACAGGCGTGCTCCTCATCATACGATTTTCGCACGTGTGCACAGAAGGTTACGTGAGACTGGTTGTTTCATGAGAGGTACCATGAATCGAGAGCGAACGACGAGGACGCCAGACAATGAGGAGAATGTCCTACATCTTGCAGAAGGCAATCCGAGTACGAGTACTCGAGCGATAGGCCAAAGTTTGGGTATTTCCCAATCCACTGTATGGAGGATACTGTCAACAAACCAAATGAGTTCATACCATCTGCAACGCGTCCAATCATTGGAGCCTGCGGATTATCCACTCCGGAGGACTTTTGCTACTTGGTTTCTTCAACAGAAACGGTTCACAAAGGCTGACTTCCAGCGGGATCGCTGTTCACGTGACCTCCCGTTGAATATCCTCTGCCGCATAACGAAGGCATTTCGGACCATGGAATGCTATGTGATTCCGATTCGTCTTTGTGCACCCTACACCTCCTGCAAGTTTGTCGCACTCGTAGTGAATCACCCTGTATATAATATACTTGAAGTCTGATAACGTTAACTGCTCCGACTTTAATTTTAAACAATCCAACTTCTACTGCCAGGCTTCAACATTGGTGGAGTTAACCGTTTCTTGTACAACAACCAACCTCCCTTCTACCATCAGCACTCGAATTTTTGCATGATTCTTTTGGATTGTAGGTGAATCAATCAGTAGTACTCCTTATTCTGTGGGGAATATGATAAATATTATTTAATTCCAATTAACGTAAAAATATAATTACACTGATCTTTCTCTATAACTCAGTTTTTTTTCTCTCTCATTATTGAATAATGTAAGGAAAGTAACAACAATCGATATTGTAGTTACAAACATTAAATCAGAAAATTTATGATTAGAGAAAACAGCATAAAAAAAAAAAAAAAAAAAAACCCAGAATATTTTATTCTGTTAGTTCCCCTGGTTTAAACTATATCTTAGTTATCCAGGGATGCAATCCTATAATTTAAAAAAAAAAAAAAAAAAAACACAGTCACCTCAGTCGCCATAACAGTAAAAAAAAAAAAAAAAAAAAAACGCCAATAGTATTGATGAAGAGGGGACGTCGTAAGAGTTGAATGGTTTTGCCATAACAGTAACGGTGGTAGAATTCTACATTCAAAGCAACTCGAAATTTTTGCGTGATCAGTGCCTTCCATATAGTTATTTATTACGCAGGTGCCTGCATCTTAACTGCCTCCAATAATTTAGAAGGTGCTTTAAACGGTCTTAATTTTTAAGATCATTCATTTCTAGTTCATAGTGCCTTCAGACAAGCAAAACTAAATTAAAATGTATATTGGGCTAAAGTGCTGCCATCTGAGGAGTAAACGCAACTCTAACGCAAGTTAATTGAAATTAATGTCTCGACATCTTAAGTAACCAAATCACTTAAGTGTGCAGCAGCTAAAAGAAACTGATTTCCGAAAGGATTTAAAAAGGAATTACACGTGCACTATATCTCAAGGGAAATTCTTCTAATATTAATGAGAAAAGGATTTAAAACTGTATTAGAAAAAAAAATATATATATATAAAAAAAAGTCCAAATCTTCTGTTAAAGGAATGTAAGGATAGCAGCGATGGAATTAATATTAATTTAAAAATTTCCTTCATTTTTTCACATTAAAATGCATGCGCTTACATCACTTTTAAATACCCAACTACCCACTTGCCTCGCATTGTATTTCTGCTTTTTTTTTTTTTAAGCTGCAAAAAAACGTAACGTGATTGCTAAAGTATATTGCGTGTGCATATCTGGCGTCGGACACAGTCACCTCAGTCGCCACACTCTCGTGGCATTGCTTTTAAGACCAGCAACATAATCATATTTGAAATATAGTACAGTAAGCTGTCTAGTTTCTGTTGCTATGATATAATTTATTTATGGAATGGGAAAGTGTTTGTTGATGTTCGGAATTCTTTTCGTGTGAAATTTGTATTGGATGAGAAACTTTGCCTTACAACACTCCACGTTTATCAATTCTCTACCTCTGGTGCCCCAATTTCATTTACAGGAAAGATATTTTTCTCCTAGTACAGTTAAACAGGAGACAGGTCTTCCCATTCGGATAACAAGAAAAAAAAATCCAAAAAATCAAGCACATATAACAAAATCTCTTTTTCAAGCTTTAAACATTGTAACTAAACAGTAAATTTGAATCTAATATAATGCGTAGTAGACGTTAATTTTCTTTATCTACAGTACCTTAGAAGTTATTTATTGCACTATTACAAAGGGTGGTATTAGCAATAAGTATTATTTTTAATACTTACTGTATTAAACAGATACACAATTATGTTGAATATATTCATAAGCAGTTCTTGTTTGCAATAATATTAAAATATTAAATTTCGTACACTGTTTTCGCAGAATATTTCAGGTATTCTAACGCAAAGAAACAACAGCTGCGAAATACATTTCCATTAGAGATTAAAAGAAAATAAAGTAAGCCAATAAATATTAATAATTTATGCATCCGCTAATGAAATACTTATATACCCACTCCTAGCTTCACAACAACTCTTAAAATTTGTACACCGTTTCAGGATCTCTATTAGATCCTATCTTCATATCATATTAGATCATGTCTATATTCTAATAAAAGAAATCGATTTTATTTTAATTATTCTATTTATAAGATACATGAATTTATACATCTTAATGAACGGGATAGCAAAAATGCAAGAGCTGGATTACTAATTATTAATTAATAGGAATATACCCATTTCTTGGCATAAAGATAGGACCTAGTAGAGATTCTGAAACACAACTGATTTATATATATTTTGGAATTGTAGAGCAAGGCTTCTGAAACTTTTTGTACAGTATCCTGCCTTCCAATTTGCCTTGCTGCCTCACTTCCCTTAATCTAGTTTCAAAAATTGTAAATGAAATATTTGGTCAGAAATTCAATTTCAAAATCATACAAAAACTTGAAAATTAACAATTAAAAAAAAATAAAATAATAATAATAATAAAAGCGTATTCTGGAAGATCTCATCTCCTCTAGGGAGGAGAGTCTCACTGGTTAGGAATTCCTGTTGTAGAACAAGGGTTGCGTATAAATTTAGCGAACATAATTACATTCTAAAATTACTTTTATTTATGTGGACACTGCATTTCCTTTAAATATTTAATCATCAATATCCACGCATGTTTCTAAAACGACACATAAAAGCTCAAACGCACATCCAGATAACACTGGATGTTTTGGGATTGGTTCGAGCTTTTCACACTTAGACAGTGGCGTATTTCCACGAACAGCAGGATTCTTACTGCTTTAAATATCAACGCGACATTGTAAGCAAGTTTGTACAAAAGACATACTTTCCTAAGGATCCTGGATTCGAATCCTGTCAAGATGGAAGGAATTTTAATGGGATTTTGTTCTAGTAGTGGATTTTTCGCACAGAAATACCGGTAAATCAAACCGAAATTTACAGACATAATACACTGCCTTACAGCCTTAGTTGCTTTAGCACAAAACACAATAAATACGCAGTGGCGTAGTGGAACACCAAGAACCCCATACGCAAAATTGATCAGGAGAAAGACCCCACAAAATTTATCGGAAGTTCCTTTAGAAAAAATTAATTCTTACCCCTTATATTTTTATTTATAGAACCTATTATATTTTATATTTCGGTTCAGCTGCATCACGATTTTAAAGGATATTTTATATGATTTTATGAAACTATTCAGGGGCCTTTCTCTAGATACGGAACCTCCGCAATGCGGAGTTTGCAGAATCTTCCGCGACGTTACTGACCTTGCTTTAGGTCCAAGTTCGCCCATATGTTGCATGTCCAACACTGAAGAATGCAGTGAAGAACTGAAATGAGACTCTACAGCATCCATCATATAGTTCTGATTTTGCAACTTCAAATTTTCATATTTTTGGCTACTTACAGATGAACTTTGGAGACAGATTCAAGACGATACAGAAGTTCAAATTTCCGTTCAGAAATCCCTTATACTCTTTACCAAATACTTTCTCCTTTGATGGACTTAGTAGCTGAAATCAATGTGTAGAAACGCAAAGTGAAAATTGGAAAATTGTGTATTCCCCCTTTTTTGGAATAAACCATATTGCAGGTAAATTGAAATTCGCTTATTAATTCATTCACCTTCGTACTCACTCAAAGAAAAAAAGCCTGCATTTTTGATTTTATGCTATTGTCTACACATTGTTTTAGATTTGAAAGGCATTATTTTTCTACTGACCACTTTTACACTAATATTTTCTGATGTGGCTCGCGTTCCATAAAGGTTGCACGCCCCTCTTTTAAACAAAATAAAATTAAGATTAAAATCTACTTACTCCTCGGCCATGTAGCTTCTGTGCTATGATTACCAAACACCAATGCTTCATCACGCTCAAGTCACTACACGTTAAATGAGCGCGGCGTACAAGGCATACATCCAAACTTTTGCAGAAATTCCTGTTTGTTGCCATTTGGCATAGAGACGTACAACTGTTAAGCAGCGAACGAAGGCACATAAATCAAGAGAGCTTCTGTTAAGAATGCCAAAAAAGCTGCTTTCCATAATGTTTGTACGACGCTTAACATTTCTTTAAAAAAAATACAAAACACACACAGGTCAGTGATCCACTAGTATTTGTTCATTGTCCTAATTACGCTTTCGAATAACTAGATTCGTACACCTTTCCTTTGACGAATACAAGAGCTATTAATAGGCTACTCTATATGAGAGGACATTTCCCTTAATGTGTACTGTGTTAAACCTCATGAATACGAAGAAAGTCAATAGCAGTAAGCAGCAGTTCTTATTGTATCCCGAGAGGGTTACGAATCCCCTCAGGCAATATAGCAGAAAGCTGTCTAAAAAACCGCTCGAATTCTGAAGATAAGGTGATTGAACTGAGTAAATGTGCTGGAAATAACATGAGAGAGAGAGAGAAGATGAAGAAAAAATCTTTGATAAGCATGACTGTAACAACACACTTCATTCTCTGTACACACCTTGGTTTGCACTAAAATGAGATAAAATGTGGCGTGTAAAAGGCAGAAATGACATAGTTGCTATAGGATCTAACTTGATAAAGTTCTAGGAACTATACTAAGAAATTTGGAACTTTATTCTGTAGAGCTTTACATGGTAGGAACCTTCAATCAGTATACAACGTCGCACAGTCTCTTCAATACGCACTTTCATTCAAATTCGTAAAATGCTCCTGGTCCTGACAGCTATCGTGCGGTCAGTATACCCTCGTGCGATTTTGCCAAAGGTTTAGAGGCTCCAAGGTGGTGGTACTAGATGCAGAAACAAGCTTTTCACAGTCAGTGTGAAGAGATGAGGACTTCCAAAATGACCTTGCGTGCGCCGACAGATCAATGTCCTTAAAACAGTAAGCAGAAATAGAAGTACAGATAAAAAAGCTCTGTAGTAACATTTGTTAGGGTGTAAGATGGGTAAGCATCATTATACAGCACAAATACCCAAATATCACGAACAAAAGGCGGTATAATAATACCATAAGCAATACAGCATAATTACAATAAATGGTAATAATTCAAGAATAGCACAGGAATGTTTACTAAAACTATTTATGGGAAAAAATTATCTAAGGTCCAAACTGCACACTCACTAACCAAATTAATAATAAACCCCAATATTTTAATAAAACGGCTAAAACTATTTCAACAAAACGTTGAAACAAGCTTGTTTTCTAAAGCTATTAACGGATAAAGAAATATCCAAGTAAGGAAGAGTAGCGAAGCAATCAGTGGAATTGAAAGCAGACAGCGAAGGTACACTGGTCGACAAAATTAACAGAACACGTTGGAAATGTGGCGTAACTTGTGCAGCTTGCGATGAAGGGAACAAAATTTGGTATCGTGGTGTACCATGGAATAACGATGAAATGAGGAAACAGCGAGAAACTTCGAACAGGTATAAAGGACATTTATAAGGGTTTTATAAGAATTACCAAAAAACCACATTACACAAGTCGATACAAGATGCTCGAAAATATAGTCACATGACATCAGTACGGCGTATGATCCTTCCAAAGGCTAAACAAGCCTGACAGCAGTGAAACATGCTCGATATAAGGATGTCTATAAGATTCTGTGGCAACAAATCCCATTCTTCCACCAGCGCAGATCATAGATCACCAAGTGACAGAGGAGTTGGCTGTCAGCGTGCAATGCGACGCTCAAGGGCGTCCCACACATATTCGATTGGATTTAAGTCTGACGATCGTGCTGGCCACGGCAGTCGTTGGATATATTCAGGTTCAATATATTCGTCCAGCTCTATGTGCAGTGGCGTGGCGTTGTCGTGCATGAAAAGAAAATCTGGGCCAACCGCACCTCTAAAAAGCCGCACGTAGAGTTCGAGGATCTCTTCTCCATACCTATGCGCACTTACAGTACCCCCTATCAAAACCATGGAGGGGTGCGGCCGTTGATTATTATCCTCCATCACCAAAACACCGCCTCCACCGTAAGTATCCCTTTCTCTGATGTTGGAGTAATGGTAACACATTCCTTGTTGTATCCAGATGAAATAACGTCTAGAATATGTTTGTGGGTTAAAATGGGGCTCATCGGAGAACAGAATTGTACTCCATTTGCAAGTCGCGTGTTCAAAGCACCAGTTTCGACAAGCTCTGCGGTGGTTTGGGGTTAATGGGATACAAACCACTGGTTTCTTGCGTAGAGTCCATGTTTTCATCTGTCGCCGCAGCAACCTCAACGGACAGTTGTTGACAGGATATCGTAGAGTTCCGTCTGTTGTCGTTGACGCAGTCCTAGGGCGACCTTGGCCAGCTCTTCTTGTAATGGTTCCTGTATCTGCTTTCATAGTGCTGAGACGACACTGCATGACATATTAAGCCAACGTGCCACCTCCGCCTGAGATTATCTGGCTTCAAGTCGTCCAACGGCCGACACCATCTCAAAGAATCATCTAAAATACCATTACTTGCCACCCTGAGTACCGGAGATGTGGCTCTCCTACTGAGCAAGCCAAAAAAAAAAAAAAAAAACGGGATGACGTGATGTGATTGCAGCCCCTGTTTTTATAGACATGAATAATTTGCATAACGTGCGGCTCTGTGAGGTGGTAGATCGAGTTCTATTGGACACTCGGAATTTGCATGCCAGGATGCCTATTATATCAAATATTCGCCTTCGGCAACATTGTTCACAAAAAAATATTTTGTTCTGAAAAACATTTTGTTCTGTTAATTGGTTTTATGTAAAACCAATTGCAAAATTGGTTTCAATAATCTTCCATAGTGGTATCTGGGCGAGTCAAGTCACTTTTGGTGTTCGTTCTCTCTCTCTTAGTCGGAAGTGAATATTCATATTCCTACCTGTCATGCAAATAGCGGAAAAGAATTGAGGGAAAGGTCAATAACATAGAGTATATAGGAAGCTGTGAGAAAAAGGGATTTTTTTATTTTTTACCTGAATTTGACAGGAGAGATTGTTTCAGAATATTGCTCTTATAATTTTACATTCTTCCTTTCATTAGTGTTAACACTATCTACACATAAAATACGAATAGAAGTCTCCAATCAGAGGCTGCAACTGTCTTAACGTCAGTGATGCGAAGAAAAAATCTGAACGGGATGTGGTTACTCGCAAGGAGAGCAACTTCGAAATGGAAGAGTTACTATCTTTTAAAGTTAGAATAAATTCTTGTGTTACCTAAACCTAATCTTTCCTGTAATTCACTAAAAAAACAGAATGAAACCTTGGTTACAATTGGAGAGCTATAGATGGAGAAAACGTTCCATAACATATGTGTGTGTCTGATGGCACTGGGATCAAATGGGAAGCGACAGCCCAAATTACTGACGTGAAATGGTGTTTTGTTGCATGGTGGCTTTTAGAAGGAAGAGAGTCTTTACTTATACAAATGTACCAAATTAAAATCCATTCATTAATACACAGCCCATCTATATACACAGCATATGAGGCATTCATTTCTACAAGGAAAGACAAACGTCTCTTAATTGGCAGTTGGTATTCAGCAGAATCTCGGCAAGCTCGGAGACGTAGCCTTTTAAGAAATTTTGAAAGTTACGCATATAGCTTAATTATTCAGGAGAAGACACATAGTAACAATGATATAAAGTCTAGAAAACACGTAAAACAGAAAGAAATTGGCGCCTGCAGATTAATAATGGAACATAATGTAAATATGGCACCTGCGGTGCTTTTTTAAAGTTCGGCGATCCCATTTTCCCCACTGCCCTTATACATTCGACTACAGTCGGAGAAATATCCGAAAAGTTCCGGATTTCTGAGGTTCTACTGTAGTTCAACCACTTAAGTTACATCCAGACAACACGTTACTCCTAATAAAGCACTTTACATGTATTCAGCAGAGCGAACTTGCCACTTGTGAGTTTTACATACAAGATTATAATTTTTACGCATAAATATGGAGTAAATATGGCAGTAGAGAGAAACATTTGAATCGTGGAGAAAGAAATACGAGGGGGTATCAAAAAGTTCGTACCTGACCTAGATAAAACATCAGTAGGAAGATGCCGTTTTTAATATAAGTTGTCTACATATCCAATAACTAATATGTGAAATTTCATTCCCATAGGTGATCGTGCACCAGAGGTGGAGCCAGAAATCTGAGGAAGGATGCTATGGTTGACAAAGCGGAGTATCAAGCAGTGATCAAGTTCCTGCATTTGCAGGGCAAGAAAGCTCAGGAAATTGGCGAAGAAATGAAAGCTGTGTATGGGCATAATTTTCCATCCTATGACACTTTAAAAAATTGGAAACGGGAGTTCCAGTGCGGTCGTACAAGTGTCTTTGACGAGCCAAGAGAAGGAAGGCCATCAACATCCACAGACAGTGAAACGGTTGCAAAAGTTGAGCAGCTGGTGCTGAGTGACAGACGTGAAACAATCCATTTCATCGCAAATGCAGTGGGAATTAGTTATGGGTCTGCCCATAGCATTTTACATGACCATCTAAACATGTCTAAGGTCTCTGCACGATGGGTTCCAAGATTGCTGACGCCTTTGCAGAAGCAATGTCGAAAGCAATGTTCACTCCAACTGCTAGAGTTGTGTAATGCGGATGTTGAGAACTTTTTTGATCGGTTGGTGACAAATGATGAATGCTGAGTATACCAGTATGATCCGGAGACAAAAGACATGTCAAAGCAGTGGAAACACACCTCCTCCCCACCTCCCAAAAAGGCAAAGAACACTCCGAATCGTGGTTTCAGGCAAAAAAGTGCGAACTTCTATGATCAAGGCATTAAATAACTGATCCATAGATTGGAGAAATGTGTTACTATACATGGAAAGTACATAGAAAAGGATTAAAGTTCCTGTGAAGTTTCACCTTCCTAGGTAAGGGTACGAACTTTTTTGATACTCCTCGTATGTAGGTTAAATTATTTTTTTGTAAAGAAACGTCAAAAACAAAGCAGCAGCAAGAGAGAGAGAGAGAGAGAGAGAGAGAGAGAGAGAGAGAGAGAGAGAGAGAGAGAGAGAGAGAGGAATGAATATGTGACTTCACATCTGTAAAAATATACTCTGTTTATGTTCGATAAAGTGTCCATTATGATAATATTTAATTAACGATATAAAAAATAAAGCCAGTAAGGTAATACATTTATAATCCTATGTAAATAACACAATATGAATTGCCAATTTACTAAAGTAATGATATTTTTAAGCTGCTCACAAGACTCTCCAGAAGATAACTGACTAGGTTTTATCATACTGTTAAACAATTTCAAATAAACGTTAAAGTTGTAGCCAAGCATGCAATTAGTTTAAAGGCTCCTCTGCAAATAATAAGCTTGGCTGCAGCTTAGAGCTTTATATAACACAGAAGACTAAATTACGAGCATTAAATATTCCAAGACAAGTGTCAAATAAATCGTGATTTCGCTCTGGATATTAAAATACTGTATTCATTTTTGTGTTTTCCTATTTATAGCTGAAACTAAACTCAGCCAGAAGCTCAAAGTCAGTAAGGTAATCCATTTATAATCCTATGTAAATAACACAGTATGCGAATGACGCGATGATCCTCAAGAGCAGTAGGTGAACATCGAGCGCAAAGATCGATATAATCTTTATTATGAAACACAGAGCAATATGAAGATTAATGCGCGCTTGTTCTCTGTTTATTCAATTATCTTAATGGTTAAATTTCGGTAACAAAATGATGCCGTTTAGAACAATTCTGTCCACAATCATTTTAATTTCTGTTCTAGATGGTTAAATTCTTTTGATGTCGCTTGTTAGTGTGATAAATCTGAATGCATAAATTTAAACAATAAACGCTTTTAAAATCTGCATAAAAGTGAACAAAAGTAAGCGCAACGTAATTTTCTATCGGCTACAGCGAATATATCAGTCGTGTTATATTCCTACAGAATATTGTTTTTTATGTCTGGGAATAATAGGCATCCTACGAGAGGATATCGAGAGATTCTTTAACAAAGGTTTTCAGAACAACCCCCGCCCCCAACTCACCAGAATTCCATCTACGTGTCTGCGTATGGTATTCGCTGTTATCGAATAGAGGGAAGACTCTAAAAACCTCTTATTCTGTCCAGAAATAACAATCAGGTAATTCCAATCCTTCCTTTTAAACTGTTCTGTAACCATAAATCAGCTAGAAGGATCCATTCATGGTAACTCCAAACTCACTGTACTAACTTTTCTTTTTCATTTATTTCGTCTACTTTTGTTCTCTGGAACGACCATATATTAAGCATATATTTTCGTAAAACTATAATCCGGAAGAAATTAAAGACATTAAAAAAAAAAAAAAACAGATTAATCATTTTCTACTTAACATTAAATAACATTAACAAGTTTATTCTAGTTTCTCACCCTTCGAAGACCGTCGTAGGTGGTCAAACGCGAGGGTATAGTAGTACATGCATTTTAGTTGACCGTAGTTCTAGCCATCTAACCGCTAAATATGGTGACGTTCACTATATACTCTATATTGTAAATTCCTCTGATCCGACTGGAGTAAAAAGAGAAAGCTCATTTATTATTAATTTATATATAAAGATAAAATTTATTTATTTAACAATCCATGGTACCAGAGAGTTATGTTTAAACAACTTTTCGTGTTTGTAATCACGGAGTTCAGAATTAAAAATAAGCCTCGATATTACCAACAATATTAACAATTACGAAATTAATCTTAATTCAGCTAACGCTGCATATACTCTACAAAACTCATTTCTTATCTGCTTGGTTTAATGTATAAAATGTGAGAAGTTAAAAAATAAGACTCAAGAACGTAGCCAGGTGGGCAGGAGCAGCAGTGTGTAGCACACGCTTCTTGATTAGACCGGGGTTCGAGCCCGTGACCACCAAATACGGAGGATGCGGAAAGGTCAGGGAATGACCACCGCATTTCCCCGGAGCAACATGGCCTTAGTTGCCAATGCTCCTAAAAACCAAATGACAAACAAACCAAGAACGTATTTCTCCTAAGAGGTGCACCTTTGAATTGGGTTGTTCTTTCCACTAAAAACCAAATGAAACGTTAAAAGAAAACAATCAGAAGCTCGAACGAAGACCTTCCGGATTTCCGTGCTCATGCTGAGTGTGTCTAAACGATTGTGTACATGTGTTGTACCTTATGTAGGGAACGCTAGTTCCACTCTTCCCATTGTACGCTCTGATGATACGAACTCTGTAAAATGGCCAGAAAATTAGTGTGGTGCTATATTTGTGCAGTGTATGTTATTTAGTTGTTTCTGGCAGCTTTGCTACCAGAGAGAAGCGATCACCAAGAAGGTCGTCCACACCATCAGGAGGCGGGCCACAACGATTGGAGAGATTAATTCAAATGTGAGAAAGAATGTCCGGAATCGTCTAATACGTTATTACTTAACTCAGTGACTAAAAGAGAAGCGTTTTTAAATTCCATGTCTGAAATTAAGTTGGTAATCGAACGTTTAAAAGTGTCTAAACGATTTTTGTTTGTACCGTGCGATTTAAAAAATCCTTAACTTAAAATCATTAAAACACTATTCTGCTCTATAATCTTATCAACATTTAGTATATATTTATAATAATGCCAGTATTAATGGTTATTTATTGGAGTACCTTGTAAGCGGTAATAACTTTGACTTAAGTTCTGCCGATCGCTAAGAATTGTTCCCCACCCCGCCCCGGTTTCATAGCAATGTAAAAAAGTCGTAAATTTGATGTTAATTATTTATTGAATTAACTCTAGCTATTTCTACAAAATTCATTATCAACAGCGGAATGTGTAAAGTTAAACTGCTCAAATCTCTTCAATATTTTGGAATCGTAAAATGCAATGGTGGAAAACAGAAACACGAATTAGAACACATAATTGCGTTTAGTTAAAGTGAGTGTGGGTATGAAATCCCACATACTTCATATGCAGGAAAGGCATTCTTCATACTAATCTTAATGCACAGGATGCGGCAATTAAGCATTTATTGCGCTAATATTGTCCTCTGTTCCTTGTGGGAAGTTATGGACTGTGACATCACTGAGCTGCGCCAGTACTTGGATACACGAAGATCGATGGCACTTTGCGCACGTTTTGTAGCTGACTGCAGAGAACATTTTGCTCCTACAAGGCAACCTTCATAGCATTTACAGTAATTGTAATCAGCGCATTTACCACGAGAGAGAGAGAGAGAGAGAATAATTTAATGATTACATCACGTGAAATAGTTTATGGGAACAGCTACTGTTCCGAATGCTTTAGTTAAAAGGAACTGGCAGAGAACTAACAGCTGTTACACAACTCTCCCCACCCCTCCACATCCTTGGTTTCTAGAGCTGTAGATGGATGCACAATATATGCGGCTTTGCCTATTTTTCGATGTGCTTTATCATTTATCCAAAATTATTCTTTCAACAACTTCGATGGACGGAAGCTATGCGCCATTTGAAGAAATGATCTCTGGTGTTTCCATGACAACGCTTTCACTTCATGGTTAATTTCTCAATATTGGGTGTGAAAAATGTTTTCCATTAGTACTTCTCCACTCCACTCCACTTCGTTTTGCTTCAGGTCAAGCAATGGAATTCTGTTTATTTGGAAACCTGCTTCCATAGCGACGCTTTCTTTCTTTTCTTTTTTTTTTTTTTTAAGGTCTTGCCGGTGGTAGTTCAAGTGATCATTAGTGTGCTGGATATTTCCGATGATTAAGAACTACTCTTTCGGAAATTCCTCTACTTTAGATGCGCTTATGTCAGAAATTTGTTTTGAAGTTCTTAATTCTTCTCCCTCCCACCCCTTTTGAAACGAGTGAAAGTGCATGATCAGGACGTTGAGATTATATTTTGCAAAGACTGGCACGTATAAAGATCCTAGGAAAAAAAAGTATGCCGAATTTAATTATTCAATAAATATAAAATCATTAGAGTTTCAACTATAAAAGATCTTGGCTCATAATCTTCTCAAGAAATTTATCCTTTTAAAAGCATATTTATAACTAAAGGAGCGCATAAAAATGAGTTTTATTTATTAATTGCTCTCTCTTTACAGCACTCAAAAACTTACACTGTCCCTTTACTTACTATAGTATCTTAGAAACAATGTAAGGTTCTAAATAAAGGGACGATTTAAGGCAATAAAAGGATCCCAATCTTGGAATATTCTGGTCCTATATGATTACCAAACTCACAATAACTTATAGATAATTTAGAAAAGATATAAACTAGAATCCTTCAAGATGGCATATTCCATTTTAACAACAATCATTATTTAGCATCGAGGATAATATAACTTGAAGTACAAGCACTAAAATTTATTTATGAAGTCAATGTAGTAATTTTACTATATTAAAGAACATAAATTTCATACTATCAAAAAAAAAAAAAAAAAAGGGAAAAACATTTTAATGTTACCTAATTGGAACTCAAATATTCTGAATTAATTATGAACTATATTAATTATGGTAAACACAGTCCTCTACAAAGCTGATTATGTTCATTAGATTTATATAAATTTGACCCTTTTATTAATTATACTGTCTTCATAAAACAAATCCTGATTCCTCCTCTGCTTTTTAATGGATTATTTATGTCATACATTTATTAAAATGTTTAAGTCACTCACTACTGAATTTAATCTTACGCATTTTTAAACTTGTTATCGTTTTTTTATTACTATTTTATTCATTATATATTTGAAACTCTATAAGTTTAATGAGTTATGACCTTTATTATTTTAATAACGTGATTTTATTTTGTATATAAATATATACTCATAGAAATTATAATACTGTTATATAATCTATAAAGTGCACATTGTTACCGGGCTAATTGTCTATTGTATGCCCAATGTAAACAATAAACAATTTCGACAAAGATACAGTACGACGGATTCTTAATATGGACGCTGAGTTATTGAGAGCATTATTTTAAGGAGAAAAAAATTTATTGGTTAGTATTACTGTTTGAATAATAATGGCTAAATGATGCAAGGAAATAAATATAAATATTGGTATTAATAGTCCTTTAAGCGTGCGCACATAACCGTAAGTGTATTGTGTGTGTCGAAGTATGTATTCATGGACCGATTTGCGTATTGTGCGGGATGAAAATTGAATCCTCCAGTAAGACTGCCTCCTGCGGAACCACATCATTTTGCATTGAAAGGTCCAGTCTTGGGGAAGGGCTCGGAAGAGCGTCGCTCGGATAGAATCAATAAGATACTTGGGTCTTTGTTCAGCTCCCAGTTCGATTTTCCTCTAGGTCATCAACTTGTGGCTAAGGATACACTAAGTTGAAATTTAAGGTTGTTGAACTCTATACATCTAGCACAGAAAAGAATCACCATCATCTGGGGCATATGGCCATCGATGCCGATGAGCCTAATAAATTCCCAAACAAACAAACAAACAAACACCATCATCTAGAGAAAGTTCTGCATACATGCGACAGCGAGTATAAGTGACAATTCCCCAACCAGTCATAACATCCAGTGAAAAGTCATGCGTATCTTTTCCAGTTGAAACCATATTTACGTTTAAGTAAAAATAACAAAATAAGCAAGACCGAGATCTTTAAAAATATCCCACTTTAAAATCTAACTTAAATTACAAAAATTATCACAATATTCAAAATAACGATAAAATTTAGTTGAAAGAACGTGGCGAAGAATAATAGCCGAAAGAACCCTACTTCGTTAGGAGAGCACAAAAAATTAAGTTACCTGAAGCACATTTCGTAATTAGTTTCTCATTTAACCGATCTCTAAGGAGCTTCCTGTCTTCGGGAGGTTGGCTTTATAAGGATCTAACGCTAACAAGTATTTTTACTTCATCACGCGATTCCAGTTTACTGTAATATATATATTTTTTTAGTATTCCATCCACTTCTCCATTAACTCTCCCCCCCCCGCGCTTGGAAACATATTTTGACAGTCGTGACTAGATATTGAACAAATTTGTTTAGGCCTGGGCATTACCACCAGGACGTGGACTAATAATCCTAAGAGATAATCACGATATGGTAAATTCCCATCGCATTTATTATTTTATTATACGACAGAGTAATACATAATTCACACCGGTGTATTATATCTGTTGACATAATATACACCGGTGTGCACTATGTCAATAGAAGCTTGCGCGCGTGCCCGGGTTTTAGGCGTATAAGCGACTTAGACCATATTGCGCCTATATAGGTATTAAATTTGTAAAATTGCGTGTGCTCTGTGGTCGAGTTTAGTATCTTGTTTGGATTGATGAAAAACCGGTGCTTCGTGAGAGGGAAAAAAAACATACTGCCCTTGCGTGAGACCATTGACTCAGTCACGTTGTAAAAAGGCCCATAAAAATTCCTCGTGTCGTTGAGGGAATACGAACTTAGGTCTTTTCCGCCCTGTTTGTGAAGGTCGGTAGAGGACGCAAGGGAGGTACGGTAAGCTTGTCAATAACATTAGCACACCATAAATATCAAGCCCATCAATAACAGTAAGAAGTATTTACTAAATTAAAAAATAATAATTATCATCAGGAAGTACAAGGACCTAAGACAGGACATCAAAGAGATTTGGCATATGCAACAAGTAATGACCATCCCGACCATCGTGTTAACCATCGGTATGGTGCCAAAGATCCTACATAACAACTTAGCAGCAATATTTATCACAGAGAACACATACACATACAAGGAACTCCAGAAAGTCGCAATCCTGAACACCTGTAGGATAGTCAGACCAACAGTAACACCAGACATAGCAACCACTCTGTGCACTTGGTACCATCATTTCCTGATGAATCCCCCATCAGGAGGGAGGAAGAGAAGAAGAAAGAAAAATTTATTTTGATAATAGTTATACACCTACAGGCAATAGATGTTAATATACGAATGTGTTCGATTCTTGATTTTTTTTTTAAGTTGGTAATTGTAGTGTAAACTGAAATAACTTATACAAAGTACTGTTTTCATGTCATGTTTTGCAAAAATGAGATTTTGCAATGGGATATAACAATAAGTATATAGCTTTCTTTCGGAGGGTGATTTTAGCATAAAAAGAGTAATTTCTGTTTAGAAGAGCTCTCTGGGAGAGAAAGACAGAAATCTTGGTTGTAGCGACTTTTACAAAACAATTCTCAAGGCAGCTGTCCCATGCCCTCTCCCTTTCTTGTCACAAATAAATTAGTCCCCAAACAATTAACTGAGAAAAGCCCTGTACTGCTAGTCCCTCTTCCCAATGTGTAAGACCCGACCCTAGTGTCTAGTTTGGATGAAATCTCTAGGAAGTGGGTCAATGGCAGCGCCGTTTGCCACGAACTGCAGTTCAGTGACCTTGTATAATGCACGCGCACACTCTCTTTAAATGTGTTACTGGAATAGCCCGGGGGAGGCAGAGGAGGATGTTTATTTACGGCAAGTAAGTAACTAACGTCGGCAAAGGGCATCACAGCCTGAAGCCACACCTTCCAGTGTTGGCAATGGCAGATTAACCGTGCTCGTAAACCAACGCAAGCATCTCGCAGTGTTTCAACTTTGACATTAGGTCAGGCATGGATAAGAGCGAGAGAGAAAAAAAAAAAAAAAAAAAAGGAAAGGTAAAGGAGAGAAATGACCACTGTTGACACCCCATTAACGCTCAATACATAAAGAAAGAGGACAGATGAATGCACGACACACACCATGAGCGTTGAAACACTGCTTTATTTAGGTTACGACATCCCAAGGGCACCTAAATTTTACATACACAGTTTTCAGTCTCCAGTGGCGTCGCATTATAAATACCCTCGCACAATTCTGCTTATGTTTTATCAAATGCATATATATATTTTTCATTTATTTATGTTTTTTTTTTTTTTCGTTTTTGGAGCTAATGAGAAATCCCACGAGCAACCATCTTCTCCTTCCGCAGTCGCTTGTCGACATAGTGACCTACAAAGTCAAGATTAAAGGGCTTTACAGTTCAATCCACCTAAACCATAAAAACGTATACAAAGATATTTTTCATGAATTATGTATTTTATCTCTCTGCTGAGACTCGACTCTTTATTATGCACCTCAGAGGTGAAATCTGTTTGCATAAAAATTGAGAAAATATTAAACAAAATTTATTAAGTACGTTTTCTATGGAAAATAGATGAAATAATACTGAGTAGACAACCCAAGCATCAGTCAAGTTCTCCTCCCGAACTTGTGTGAAGTTAGGTTTTACAGTGATACAAACTTGTGTCTTCCATCGACTGCCGAGTTGGCAAGAATCAGTGAATTTCTCTACCTTCTTTATCTCCCCTCCCTTTTTCCGTTTGCAAAACAAATTATGGAGAATCCTGCTCACCGCACGATTGAACAGGAACAAAAGACATGCAAACATTTTTCATCAATTTTTTACTTTACCACTCTGCTGAAATTCAATATGCCTTTGGGGTGAACAGACCCTATGTTCAAATTTTTATGGAAAAAACAAAAAAAGTCCGTAAAAAGTTCTCGCCTTCGGGCAAACATAGTGTCTATGATCGCTGTCCTTTCGTACTGTGAGATACAGTATGCGCCTCGGCTCGATTCCCGAAGATACAGTCCAATTTCACAGGTCACAACATCCACAAATGGAGCGCATTTCAAAAAAGTACCACCACAGAAAACGTTTCAACTGCAAAAATTGAGGGAAATAATATTGTATATCTCTATCAATACAAGATTAGTCGCCGCCAAGCGCTGATGCATTCTAGGTTTTCTGTAACATTGTAGATGATTTGGATTATTTATTGAATGTTCTGGGAATTGTAAAGAAATGGTCTTCTAATTGGTTGGTTGTTTTGGATTTTGCGCACAGGCAAATAAGTTCATTAAGGCACAGCGCGTATTCTCTGGTCGTTTTGCCTAGCAAACTAACCACAGATACACGTTATTTTTAAACATAAACCACTAATTCCTCAAATGGAACCCACACCCGAGAACTGATTAATTCGCCACGGTGAGAAGAACATCGTAAAAGGTCCTCCCATCAAGATGGAACCCGAACTCAGACATTTTTCACACGGTGTGGAAGGACGGTGAGTGTAACCACTTGGTAAACATGAAGGCTGCTCTTCAATACTTAATATGATGGGAATGAATTTTCTATCATGGGCCAGGAAGGGGGATTTCACGGGGTTTAGAGCATGGTATTGTTTTTGTGCGAATCAAAAACCCATTTACTTTGCCACTTCATATAATAACCAATCCCAATCACCTAAGATGTCGTAGAAAATCAAAGAATGCATTAAAGCTTGATGAGAACTATCTTAGGCTGCTTAGCGATGTATCATTTATCTCAATACTTTCTGCTGAGACCTCTTCAGAGCTTAATGGCAATGTGCTTCTAATGTCGACTACATGTCTTCACGATGCACTACATCAACTTGATGCAGGGCATGGACCTTTGTAAATCCAGGAGTTCACAAGATACAGAGAACACAAGAGCATCGCCGTATTTACTAGTTACGTGAGCCTGAATCTCTGTTACCGAAACGCATGTACTTTTGTATCTTCGTGCTGAACCACTCCGCTACAACGGCCATAGTGTGTAAATATTGAAAATTTCGCAATGCTTCAGTTGCACTGTTTTTATTTTGGTACAGGTTACAGACTTAATGAATAACACTCGATTCAGTTTGCTTAACACACTTATCTCGTTCCGTGACTGAAGGACAAGCGAAAAATCCTGTTTTATACTCATTAAGCGCCACCTGACGACAACTGTTTTCATTTTCGCAAACAAAACCTCATGTGGTATTTCGCCCAACAAAAAAATTTCCAACTTTTGAGTGTAATTTTTAATTTTAATTAAATGTAGATATCGAAGGATTTCAAGACTGACCTGTATAACATTTAGGAGAGTGTGTTCTGATGATGCAGATGTCTGGAAAAATTTAGTTTTCTCTAAATTCCATTCCGTTTTTAACCAAGCAGATCAACATAAAAGCGTTATTTCACTTCTGTTTCATAAACTCTCTTGATTTTTAACTTGTTAATGATGAATGCCGCACGTATTCTGTACGAATCAATCGGAAATTGTTGACTACGTGATTTATAAGGAAAGAAAATTCCTGGAGAGGGAGCCACTTCGTATCACCCGTGTCAACATTTTCTCCAGATCTACTCAATTATGACAAATATTGATGCAACAGTCGCTTGATGGATGAAACTTCTACAAAGTAAATTTTTATAAAGCGATCACACATGGAGCTCCTTTAAGGTAGCTTGCATGCAGTGCTAAAAGTTATTCTATTAGTCAAGGTTACTAGAGTGGTACTTGAACATATTGAAACCGAACAACAAGGAAGAACGTCAACGACACAATTTCTTCAGGGAAAGAGGAGGAATTAATGTTTCATTAGGAAATCTCGCAATTAAGTAGAGAGATAATGAGTTATGGTACAATAACATATGATTGACATGGAAACATACAAAGAGAAGCCATATTGAGAAATGAAGCAGGTGCATGTAGCTGATAAACAAGTTCGATAATTTTTAATTTTTTTACTCAACTATTACTGTGCTTTGGAAGCTATCTGATTTAACTTCTTTTAGTTACAAAATTAATACTTATAACAAAAGCTTAACTTCCTTTCACACTGATTTTACCTAATTTATGCTTACGCTGCCAATTTTTCACAATTTATAACTTCCACCTCCCCTTTTCCTTCCCGTTTTCCTCTCTCTCTCTCTCTCAGCTTTTTGTGACGTTTGTTAGGATCTTCAGGGGTTCTAGTGTTCTCTAAGTACAAGACTTTCTTTCCTTGTTATTTCCATCCTTATCATAGTTTCTCCTACAGAATAACAAATTCCGACAACAGAAACCGGAAGGAAGCAAGTTCCCTCGTGCCCCGAAGACACAAAATTGCAACACTGTTGTTACGATAATGAAACAGTAGAGAGAAAGAGAGAGGACAGTACCGATGGATTATTTGTTGTGAAATGCCAATAATAAGGGAGAATGTCATCATCCTGTGTTATCAGCCTTATATATCGGGGCAGTGTTTCTTCAAAAGATAGTGCAACCATGAGCTTAACGTAACTAGAAACGATTTACATTAATCCCAACACAACGCAGAGCTTTTCGTGAAAGCAAAAGAGAAAAAAAAAAGTAAGAAAGAAAAGGAAACACTAAAACTTCTTCGAATTACGAAATGGTATAGGTTTGAATTTTATTTTTTCATTCCTTCTTTTTATTACTATCTCTAATGATTTCTCTGCATCAAAAATATTCCAGACCGGAATTCTGCATCCGAATCCTTATTTTTTATAATAAGTATTAAAAAAAAAAAGAAAAGAAAAAAAAGAAACACCCAGCATTAGTTCTGACCGAAGCCCACAAAAAGAACTTGCAGCAGTGCGAGTTATGCCCTTATTTACTGTGTCGGTTCCGGTGACGAACTCGGATGTTTATATTTGTATCGTAAGGGCGCAGTTACCAAACAGTGTCTAAAGACTGTATACTAATCCGGCTTGGCAGGCAGTGGTGCGAGACGAGGAGCAAACCAAGCCTGAGGCTTAAGGTTACCAAACACCAAGACACAATCGCAAGCGTGCTTGTAGGAGGATACAAAAACCGTGTCCTAGAATGAAATAGTAATCGGCGTTATCAGCCACTAATAACAAACTTCAACAAACTCCGACAAAAGGACAGCGATTAACTGCGCGTGCACGCATGCATGCATGTGTATGGAGGGTAAGGAAGATCTTTTGGAGAATAGATGAGATTTTGGCACACAATACTAAAACGTACCGATAGCAACGACGCTCTTCCCTTTGGCCTTGTGAAGGGATATCTCTGCAAAGTGAGGCGTGGAAGTGTAGGTGTATACGTGGCGGTGGAGATACGAATTCAACTTTCAAATACAGGAGTCGCGTTTGTATCAACGTATTCTATTTTACTCTTCATATTTGCTTGAAGCTTGGTAATGGTCTTACCAGAGCGTATTAGACCAACAAACCACAGAATTTAGCAGCGGTTCTGGAAGAAGAAGTAGAACCCAAAACGTTTCCATCTATTTTGGACTTCATTAACCATACTAATATGGTGCAAAGCTGAATGCTGATTTCGGTCTCACTGAGTACAAAGTATGATTACCTACTGATAAGAATACGTACCAAGTAGCCCAGGTCCCAAACAATATCATTATACAATAACACATGTCAATTAAATAAATCAAGAGATTCGATACAGTAATGATAAAGCAATTAAACTGGGAGATTGTTTTAATAAGAACGAATGAATGGATAGGAAGTGAAGTGCACTGGAATACAATGAGCCGCTAATTAGGTTCAGCAACAAGTTTGAAGGTGGCTAGTTATTAGTAAACAATAAAGCAAACTAATGCTCTACTTCAGGAACGAGTTCTTACTTACGAGTGAATTGTGTATTAAAAAAAAAAAAATGACGTCATGGGTTTTAAGCTCAGGGAAGTGGTTAAGGTAGTCCCCCCTCTCTCCAATTATGTATACAATCTTAGTCTTACATCTTCAGTGCAGGAAATAAGGAGCAATAAAGGAGATAAATAAGTTGAAAGCGATATGAATTATCGCACAGTGACATAATGGCACATTAGACATTTTCTGCATAGGCTATAAATTAATCCATTCTGCTTGTACATTAATTTTTCCCCTTGACATCTCGGGGGGGGGGGGGCAAACTTCAATAAAAACAAACCCCTTTAAGCATGACATAATCCAACCAGGAAGTATTGTGCAAAGCACCTCAAGGCTGAAAAATGAATGACCAGTATAAACACAAAGCACACCCTTCTAGCGATAATAGGGAGGAAGGGGGGGGGGGAAGAACGTCTTTCGTTCTCCTTTGCTTAGCATCTATCATTCTGGTATGTTTCGGTATCTATTATAACGAATTTAAGGTGAATTTCTGTGGAGATCCTAACTAAATCCCTCTCATGGAATTTCTAAGATTGTGTTGCTGGTTGAAGCAGATGTGGACGAGAACTCAAGTATAACGTGATATGTATCATATTATACCCAAGGATCACGTCATATGCATTTCGTTGTATTCGCTTGGCATTAATGTATGGTAGGCCATGCATATGTGTGATAATAAAGCAGGCAATCTGCTGTGACAGAATATCATTTGTTCATTATCTACAGAGGAATTTTCACTCTGTACTGCTGTCTGGAAATACGATAACTTCTTTTGCATTCGAAGAAATAGCTTTTCTTTTGGTTTAGTATTCTACTGTGAGTTTCTCAAAGAAAGTCCATGAATTTTATAAGAAATAATAATAATAATAATTAAAAAAAATAGATAAACAGCAAATCTACAGAAATGCAATAACAAACTTTGCATTATTTCCAGAGAAGCTAACAAAAACAATGATAAAATAAAGAAAAAAAAACAGATTTTCAAGAAAGACAAAAAAAAAAAAAAAAAAAAAAAAAAAAAGAGATGGGAATTCGCCATTTCTGCAATAAAAAAAAAACATAATTACGAATGGAATGAGATGCTTACTGTTACTGTTTTCTCTCTCTCTCTCTCTCTCTCTCTCTCTCTCTCTCTCTTTTTTTTTTTTTTTTTTGTCAAATCAATTAAAGCTATGAAATGTGTGTTTTTATGATCGTTTTGCCTGTTTTTATGGATAAAAACTGCATGAGATCAACTAACTGGAACACGGTTTGAAAAACGCTCTTCCGTCTTGACGAGATTGGAACCCAGTTCTTCTCTTTACCACTAGCTATCCTGCGGGGGGGCGAGAAAGATAAGGTACAGCTTAAATTGCAGGCCCTATTTCTGGATTATCCCGAAAAGAAGATTTTCTGGAAAATCCAGAAAAGAAATCTTACCTATTTAGTCTTACCAAATCGTTTCGCATTTAGTTAAATATGAAATGTTCTGTTGAAGAAGTAACACCATAAAATCATGTGGAATTATTATTATTCCAGATCTTCTAGTAACACCGATGCCTCAGTAAATTTTAGATTAGGAGCTTATTTTATATTTTACATTCATAATATTCTATTCTATCGTGCGCCGTATCTTCACGGGCGTGGAAAACGGGACGCTGTTTCCAGCCTGAGAAGCACATCCACCTGACTGTGATTGGAAAAGAAACCTTGTACACAGGATACTGTAGTACAGGGATTTTTAACTCCCCTCCTCTTTTAAACTTACATGTTATTTCTGATTCAAAGTCTTGGTGGCCACCGTAGCCGAGTGGTCATGCGATAGGGTGCACAAGAACACGTGCTTTGAAGGACCAGGGTTCAAGCCAGTGACTGCTAAATACGGTGCTGTTTCTTGTATTCTTTCTATCTTGTGAATTCCTCTGACCGTGTGGTCGTCCCGAAGTATACTATTTATTTATCTTAATTTTTTCTAGCTCCTGAGATCAAAGAGTAACAAACTCAGCCAACCTTTGTTCTGGGGCAAGCCAAAGGGATGAGGATTCCTTAGGGAATAAATAATAAGCATACAGATTCTGCTACGGCGGCACGTGAGTGCGTATTATTTATTTTTTATTGTTATTATTCTTTTTTTTACTATTAAAAACTCCATAATCATTTTTAAAAATTTAAACAGTGACAAAATTTAAAAAATTTAAACAGTAACTGTTCAGAAAACATATACAGTAGAACCCAAATAAGAAATTCCCGCGTAAGGAGCTTCCCCCTGTACTAGGTTTGGTTACTTAGGTCCCAATTTCAACTCTATATGTTGTAATGTATTATTTTCCCGCTTAAGAAGCTTTCAGGGTAAAAAGTTTTCCCACATAAAAAGTTCGAGATAAAGAATACACAGTGTATTATTATAATGACGTTTTCTCACTTAATACGTTTTTTTTTTAAATATAGAAATTATTTATTTTTAATATTAAAAAAATATTAAACAATCAAACATTTGGTAACCGAAGTTAATGTCAAGCATCATTTTAGTTCATGTTAAACCACTGAAGTAGGTGAAATGTCATCGTTTATGTTATATCTTATATTGTGAATGCCAACACAACGAGTTGCCCTGATATTGCATTACCTCCAATAAGCAGCGCTTCGCCAATGGAAAAGACTAATGTTACTTATTCTCGGTGGATACCACCACCAGTCCTGGGCGGTGGTATCCACCGAGAATAAGTAACATTAGTCTTTTCCATTGGCGGATACTCGTGGGTGGATACTCGGTGGATACCACCACCAGTCCTGGGTGGTGGTATCCACCGAGAATAAGTAACATTAGTCTTTTCCATTGGCGAAGCGCTGCTTATTGGAGGTAATGCAATATCAGGGTAACTCGTTGGGTTGGCATTCACAATATAAGATATAACATAAACGATGACATTTCACCTACTTCGGTGGTTTACTACGAACTAAAATCATGCTTGGCACTAACTTGTTCGATTAGTAAATTTTCCGTAGTCTGAAGCTTTCAGCGCTAAAACATTTTTAGTATAAACATTTTGATATAATGGAAGTGACATATTGCAATTGTTTTCATCGATATCCATAATTGGATATGTCGACCACGTTAAGTATTAAGTTCTGATTTTTGTGAACAGTTCTGAATTACTTAGTGGACTGTTGCTCTGCCTTATTGTAATTTTGACCTTTTAAGGTGTGTTGAAACACCAAAGGAGCTCATTCTTCCAACTTAGTAATGAGTTTAATGAACAGAATGTTAAAAAATTAGAAATCCTCAGTTTTAAAACGTTTACCATAGTAAAAGGCAGAGTAAAATATTTATAAATTCTGAAATAGTACTTAAAAATCATCTTTAACGTATGTAGATGTATCTTTTCATTTTTATTTGTGTAGTTAATATTTCATACCCTTAGGTCATTTTCCCTTATAAGAAGTTCTAAACCTCCAGTCCCTTGGAAAACTTCTTATCCGGATTATACTGTATTTACATGTATGTTTTTTCTTTTTTGAATCCTACATACGTTTAATTTTTTTGCATTTATAATAAAACTTTTAAAGTACCCTCTAATATTTCTGCCTATGATTCTGTATCCATCTGCTTTTTTTATAAGAGAATATCATAATGAAGAACAAGAAACAGATGTATCGCAGCCATTTCGATGAAGTCAAGAGTCCCCATCTTCCCTTTAAGACCCATTGTTTACACAGCAGTTATACACCGGGTAAGCAATGTCTTGAGAAAATGGACAGGAAGTGGAATGCACTTCACATCCTAAACATTCATCCATTTTTATTAAACCACTCTTCCAGTTCAAATGCTTGATCACTACCGCATTGGATCTCTTCACTTAACTGTCACGTTTTCTTATTTTTGTTCATTATTATTATTATTATTATGGGATAGGATGTATGGGGAAAGTACAATCTGCGGAAAATGCTGCTTATCAAAATCGTATATTCCCACTGCTATTTATTTATTTTTTTATTTTTGCCAGGTGTCAGGAATTTTCTTCTTTAGAAAATGTGCACATTTTTAGCGCAAGAAGAATGAAATATTTTTTTTCGGAATGCCACACCCATACCTGTGGCTTCACTAGAAACACGTGATCAAGTCATCCAGTTATTATGTGCTGCCACATTCTTCTGACAGAGTTCTTATTACGGAGTGGCGCTTCTCTTTTCGACACATCGCCTGCTGTGTGCGTTAATCACACCTTTCGTTGTTAGTGAATGTGCGAATGGACAGTGAAGGGTGGGATAATTCCGTCACGGACACAGGAAACTATTAAGTAGCGCAGAAAGCGTACAGAGAGCGCGAGAGGTGGCAAACAACAATAATCTTAAAAATAAGATGCTAAGGTACGCTCAAACGTCCCCAGATCTTATTTTCTGTGTGCTCCGCATGCCTGCTAGCTGTTCCACACTTAATATTGCACGTGATGATCGATCCAATTCATATTCGCTATGACCGGCACATGCAGGGTCCTTCCTGGTGGTACGTCACGCTAGATCAGTGGTACAACGCACTACTTCCTGAAACGATATGAAGCATGGGGCAATATGGAGGAAAAGAAATGGACAGGTTTTCCATTCAGCGCGTGACGAGAGACACAAAGTTTACTGGAAACAACGTGTTGTGGTTCATTACGCATGTGTATATAGTTCTTCTTTATGTGTCGATCCAACCGAAGAAATATCCAAAAGTCAGTATACAGGTATTCATTGAGTAACGCGAGTCGAGTTTCAATCACTGTATTCACGTAGTGCAGAATTGATTGCGGGAGAGGAGGGAGAATTACTGTTCCAGCAAAGTGTGATACAGACCTGGGTTCAATACTAGTTGCTGGCTGAAGCTTAGAAATATTTCCTGCCAGGGCGGAGGAGGTTATGGGCCTATTTCGCAATTTATCTGAGTTAGTCATTCTTCTGTGATAATTACGTGTTTTTTTAGGCCATTGAGAAAAAAATCAGATTTTTCCATTTCGTAAAATATGAAAATCAGTGATAGAATCAAACGCAATTTTACAGATACGTTATACTAAGAAAAATGTTTCAATTATCCGTGTGCCAGCGTAAAGTTAATGCTTTTGGTGAGTTATACGAGCACCTCGAGCACATACGAGGTGCTTGTTCAATTCCCACCATATTTTGCTGATTCAAAACTCAATGGCGGAAAGGACAGAACAATGTACAAGTGCCACTGAAGGGATTTTCCATTCTTGAACATGTCCAGTTGAGCGGCAACAAATTATTCAACGGATATTAGCGACGGAAGCACCACAAAGGACTGCTCTACTTCTAAAACGCAGTGTACTGCACATTAAATGAAAATTACCGCACTGTGAACTGCATACAAATATTTTCCCGAAGTGTGCCTGTAAGCAATTGATGTCAGTAAGAATACGAAGCCTTAGAATATGCGCTTGCTAAGCGTATTCCTTTGGGTCCATGTCCCTAGGCCAAGCTACGGCAAACGACAGAATGACAGAGTGTCTCTTCTCCATGATCACGTGCTGTCAATGGTTCCTACTGGATTCAACTGTGCTATTTAGACACTCATTACTGATGCATCACCAAATGTAGAAACATAGCGATAATCTTTCATACTACAAACAGAATAAGGAAAGGTGTCTATGGGGAAGCCAGGTGAAGCTCCTGTCTAGAACCTTAAGATGCAGCTCCTTATAATTCGATTTTTCTCATGCATAACCATGCGATGATGTCACGATACTAGTGAAATCATCGCATGGTTATGCTTGCGAAAAAGAATGATGCTTCAGAATCACTACTGAAGCATCATTAACATTGTTAGCTGGAGCCATAAATTAGAAGTTCTGAGAGCTATAAATTTGAAGTTCTGAGAGCAGCCATTAGCAAACAGAAAGGTTTCAGAGTAGTAAAATACAAGAGAAAAACGAAACGTTGAGAAAACAAAAAGATCAGCAGTGGAGAGAATGCCTTAGGACTGAATTATGTCAAACACAACCAGAGATATCCTGCACCGTTTATCCAGCTCCAGAATACCTTTTGTCTTACATCCCCGTGAGAGGCATTACAAAAATTCGAACCATTAACGCAATTCTCAGATGTGTTTAAGCAAAACGAGATGCTGCATAACTTTGTTGTTGTTTAGATTTTAAGAATAAATAGTACCGGAATGATCCTTTCTAAATCAAAACAATACCTAAGAAACACTCCCCTCACCTTTCTAAAAGTACTGGTTGAACTTTGAAGAATGTAGAACTTGCTAAAATGACAACAATAAATGGACTGGGGAGGAGGAGAACACAAGGTCTCCTTAATATAATGACAAGTGATTATCATAGGTCTTTTCGTAGAACAACTCCAACTTATTTTATAACTCTTATATCTACTCATTATTTTGAAATCAATCCGATAATTATAAATAAATAAATACGTAAATAAACACTATTTAATTACATTACTTCAATAATCACTTTAAGCCACACCTGAACGTTGAATAGGCAGACACTCCTCATAATATCCTGCACCAAGCGAAAGTTAACCGGGAGTTCCAAGTATATTTATTTCAGATTTTTCAAAATTGCTTAGCATATATCTACATTGATTTTATGGAAGCTAATGCGCCTATAATAGCAGCTACAACATCAATAGTTGCTATTACTGTAGCCAAGAAAATATATTCATCTCCCACTCTTATTTAACTGAGCAAAATATCTTAGCAATTGTATTATCATCAGTAACAGAGGAATTCAGAATTTAGCATAGCGTACACGAACAGATTAATTTTATATCACTGTACTTTTTTTTTTTAAATCTTAAGTTCAATTCTTTGAAGTCGAAATGAATAACGAAATACTGATAATGAATGCCTAGCATCCTACTTAAGCTACACACATTTTGCTTCTTTCCGCCCCCCCCCCCACCGAAATCATCATCCAACTAAGCCTTTCTTATTTCATTCTCCTCTTTCTTTGGCCAAGTAGACGTGTCTGCATCTCGGAAGATCTACTAAGGAAAGAACCGGAAGACCTGTCAGGCTACATGAGGCGAAGCATCCTCCAAAAACCTATGAGATTATGCTTGTCATTTACCCTAGTCCACCCTTCAGGCACGCGCAAAGGTCACTGCGGAAAGTTGGCAGTCTTGGCACCATTTCTGGCATGTTGCTGGGAACAGAGAGCGGCCACGGTACAGATGTAAAACTCACAGGGCAACCTCAGATGTAGGTCACGAGGGATCGATGACGTTCTCCTGTAAACTTGATACGGGATGGGAAAATATGACGAGAAAACGAAGACATATTATGTTGTCTGAAGTCCGCCGTCACTTGGTGGGGGTCGTCACAAATGCAGGGGCGGGAGAAAGAGAGAGAAGCAAGTTGTGAAACTCTGAATGAATGAACGAGAGAGAGAGAGCGCTAAGCTTTCTTTTCGCCATGTATTAATCACTTGTTCAGCGAGAGATTTGTAACACTCGCCGCCAGATAAACAAGTAATTCATGCTAACACATAAATCGGGGAACCACCGTCAGGAGCGTAACTGCAAGATGAAATTCGTGCATGTAATGGCAACACCTTTCTCTCGTCAGCGCTCAAGAAGCATCTTATTTTTCAAAGGCAGCAGAAGTAATTAATTTCGAGTGGGAACATCATATAAAAGTTTGATTTACGACTGCAGTCTATTCCACTAAAGGTCTCCGGACAGTGATGTGCGCATAATTGCAAGAAGCTTTCGGAGAGCTCAACACTTCAAATATCGTCCTCCACTAGCTTCGAAAGCCATTTAATAAATGGTTGTGGCCGTGGTGATAAATTACCTCCAGCAATGGACGAAGCTCATATTCTGTTTTGGAAACGGACGGAAATTTAATAACGTAACCTAAGGTTAAAGGGAACTGCTGGAGATTGTCGCATGTGTGTGTGTGACTCAAGTAAATAAGTACCTAACCACCGTTAAAGAAGTTTGAGAGCTACTAGATTTTGATTATACAAATGTTAATTCAGTAAAGAAAGGTTATGGCGCATGAACTACATAAATTTAAACTCTTGCACTCACTCAACAATACTTTGTCAGTATCAATCCTTTGTTTCTTTATTCTGTTATTTCATATTTTTGTCTCTTTTTTTTCCCCATCTAATTTTCGTACTATTTATGTTTTTGCCTGGATTCATATGGACATAATAAATATGAATAGCCTAGCTGAAAAGCATCGTCTTCGGCGTAGGCGTAGGCGGCATGAAACGCAGTTTTCCTCGTAATTCGGGAGATTGGGGAAGGGGTAGTCCGAATTGATAAAAATTAAATATACTTGAAAGTTGTAGTTCATAAAAACAAGTAAATTTATTCAAATTTAAATGATATGTTAATTTACGTGGAATTAGGACACAAACATGATGAAAAGAAAACTTAGTAGTAGTAGTAGAGGCTTGTGATGCAAGAAAGCAAGCCAATGTAACATCAGTCCAAAAAAAACCCCATTTCACACATCCATTCTCTTTTTATATACAAAACAAAATTCAGTACATGTAAAGCGTTCAAATGAAATATTACACTAATAATACGATTTTCCAAACAGTACACTTCAAGTAATGTGGCGGATTTAATCAGATTATATTTAATCAGATATAGACTGTCCCTTTCCAATTGTATTGCTTTTTTTTAACACAAAAAAATAAAAAAATCCCGGAATTTTTTTTTTGTTGAGCACTAGCGATCTTGTTGTACTAGTGTTTCCTAACCTCGTTCTTAATTTCTCTTAGAATTCCTAGTCAGAATTAGGAAATGTAATAAAAACATCGAGGTAAGTAACTTCAGACCGTATAATCTTTTTAAGGTTTGCTTCACCGTTCGCTTCAGCTACACACTTAAACTGCTGTTGCTCTTTCTTCTTCCATTAACACACGATATACCTCCCCATCTTCATCTTCACTTAGTAATTCTTGCGCCCCTCAAATTAATATCCTTTTCTCCAATGCTATACAGCACATTCTGACACCTTCATCTCTGATTTCATATAAATCAATAAGAACATTGGCATAACATCAGGCCTGACGTTTCCGAGTGGTCAACGCAAGAGTAAAAGTTGTGGACGCTTTGACCGTGGTTCGAACTCAGGTGACCGTTAAATACGGTAACGTCCTCGTTTTCTCTATCTTGTAAACTCTTCTATGTTGCCAACATGGAGTATAAAGAAAAATATTTAAGAGTCACTTGCTAGTGTATTCTTTGCTTCCTTCTAACTTGCGGGACAATTGCAAATAGCACTTCTTATCTTATACTTTTTAATATTGGTACTATCTTTTCTTTTGTGTCTTCACTGTCAGTATTGTCAAAATAACCATTCTTCAACTTTTTCCTTCGATACAAATGTTTGCAGTCGAGTTGACTTCCTGAATCACAGATTTTATTATCTAACAATAAAAATATCTTAATGCTTCTTTGCATTTAATATTTCCCTTTGAATAGTTTTACCTGTTATAAGGCGATCCTGAAACCATTCTGAGAAAAAAAGTTTGCAATTGTATCATTAAAAATTATTCAGTAATTCTCCGTTCTGTACAAATAAAATAAATAATAATAAAGGGATAGTCCTAATTAAAGACGATCTGAATTAGTGGTTTTACTGTATAAAACTATAATATATACAGTATATATAAAATTCTACGAAATCTAAATTGCATGCTTGTCATATAATAATAAATTTTAAGGAAACCGGACCAGAAACGATTAATTTACTACTACTGTACTTATACAACTTCGCACTTAAGTGCGCAGTTTACAAGCTCTATCTACGAGGCTCCATAATATTTTTTTCGAAAACTATAAAACTATATTTATTCAATAGCCTTGTTACACGTACACAGTATAGGTACATTTTTCCTGAGTCTTATTATTCTAATGATATCATATAACAACAGTTGGCGTTGCTGTAGCAGTCGTGAAACATGGCTACTGCTATGAATGCCCATCAGAAGTAACCTCGTGTAATTTAGTTTTGTGTATAAGGAGACTACCAGAAGTATCCCCCAAAGAACTACAAAACGTGCATAGAGAGGTTACTGTCGATCGGGTTACAGTTGTTAGTCCTTGGGCCAATCAGATCACATCTGAAAAAGGCAGCATTTCGGCGGAAATTAAATACGGTCTTTAAGTATAATTTACGAATAAAGTCAGATTGTTTACATATTTTAACAAGTTCTAAAAGATCACTTTGACGGTAAATCATTACGAAAGCATTGTTTTAAGAATTATGACCATTTAGCATAAATGAAACAATTACGAGTATGTGAGAATTTGGAGATTTCTTGCAAATACCAAGATGGAAGGATGGGTTTTATTGTAAATTGTTGGAAAAATATTTATCTTCGACAACTCTAATCTTACAGAAATAAATTTAGTACTTTTTATGTCATTTATTATATTACTTTGAGAATTTAGCCTTTAAAACACTGATCATATAATCGTCTTGTGATGTCAATTTTTTGAGTTATTCCTTGAGATGAAATCTCAAGATGAAAACTCAATTTTTTGAGTTTTTCAGCCCGCACAATACAAATCGTCCTGTTAATTCAAACATGATATATTGGCGCAATATGACCTAAGATTGTACCATAAAAACAACAACCAACAATACATATACGGTACATCGTAAAATATTTCAAACGTTGTAACCCATATTGAAATGGCCTATTTGTTTTCAACAGACAGAGTAATTCTGCTGAAGTGTTCATAAATACTTCAACTAAAATAGTAAGGCTTGACCTTTAGCAACCATTTAGTTCTTTGACCACTGTCGAGGTGCCATTGCTTACGTCCATAAAATAAAATTAAATGACATACTTCCACGTTGAACCTTCCCCCTTTAAGCAGATAACTGTGCTTGATTCATTTCTTTATCACGTTCGCCCAGGTGTCATACTATGGGCTTCAAGGTAAACATCCCATTCCACACCATCTCTGTACCTTGGAAACCTGTTCTCGCTCCCCCCTCCCCCACGGATAAACTATGTCTCACAACCTGTATTTTAATTATCCATTCATGCGGTTCAGAGGAGGTTCGAAAAAAAATTTATTCAGGTTAATGGAAATTTAATATTTAATAATTGTTCATTCTTGACTTTTAAAGATTAAAGCAAACTGGAATGACTTTTACAAGAGTTAAATTATGATCAGTCCATTACTAGGCTCATGTCTCACTCCTATCTGGAAACTTTCAAGACTTTCAAGAAAAGGTTGCTTCGATAAGAATGCAATGCCAACAAGCAAGGATAGGATTACTATCTCCGTTCAAAGAAATAAGGTGATTTGTCTTTCATCTTTAGCGTTTTCACTGAATACGTTTATTTATAGAAGGCAGCGATTGATCACTGCTAACTACGCTAATGATGCTGTTCAAAAATACCAAAAGGAATAGCACTAACAAAAATTTCGTAAACTTTGTAACTTGGACAACTTTAACGAACTTTTAACGAAGCTTGCCGCCACCTTTAACGAACTTCCGTGGACATGGCACAATTCACTGGAGAATAAAGGGGGGCAGGGATGGGGTGAAAAAAATCAAGGGGGAAAGACAAGGCGTAAAAAGGAGCGAAGAAGGAAACGAAATATACTTGGTTCTATTTTCCTCATCGTTGTGAGCTGTAATAGATTATATATAATTTATTTTTGCGATTTCCTAGTTGTTGCTTAAACTATTTCTATTCTAATACTTCTTAATCATGTCCTGCTGTGTCCTGGAAAATGTGCTAATTTTAGTTTGTCACTCACCACAATGCAAGCATCAGTGGCAATGCCTTTCACATGTCAGTTGCCGGCCCAACGAGTTTTCTCTTTTAATTTGATTAACTGTGTCGCGTTGATAGTAAACGTAGGTTGCTGCTAATAACCTTATTCTGTTAATTCAAGAGAAACTGCTATTTGTTCCGCGACAATTTTTTCTTCCAAAGTTTTATATCGCTTTTTTTTTTAATTTTTAGGTTGTAAAGCTCCAAAACTATTTGGAGCACTTCTTGATTCTTGAGTCTGTAAATTGTAAGACTTATCAACAGTCCCTTTGAATGAATAAATACCCTATTAATAAAAAAAAACATCGAAATAAAACCGCATATCCATTTCATATCAATTCAATTACAGTAGTGCCAGAATGCCAATGGAATTACATTTTAGGTACACTCGTTCAGATGACATTTCCATGCATACTAATGAGCACGAGACTTAGGAATGGGGAAAGTGTCCAGTTTGCAATGACGCCTCCGTAGCCAGGTGGGAAGGAGCAGCACACGCTTCTTGATTAGACCGGGGTTCGAACCCGTCACCACCAAATACGAAGGATGTGGAAAGGTCAGGGAATTACCACCGCATATCCCGGAGCAATATGGCCTTAGTTGCTAATGCTCCTAAAAACCAAATAACAAACAAACCAGTTTGCAACCATCAATTCTCCCACTAATGTTTGTAATTTTCGAGGCTTCTGGCATAGCGCAGATAATGTTAATTGTTTTTCATTGCCCTGCTTTTCTTTATTATACAGGGCTTTCCAATAGTAACGCTCGATTTTTGTAACGCAATAAAACAAATTGTGAGAGTGATAGTGATCTATTTTTATTTTTATTATGAAGTATATGTGTTAACATTATGTTTTAAAAATTATATCAGATAAATGTCCGCCGCGGCTTTGTCTGGTTTGGTTAATCCTGGATACCCAATTGGTGATGACGTTATCGCATAAAAGTGGCTCAATTTCAGCAATAACCCGCCTAATGTTGGCCTTTAAGGCGGCAACCGTCCGTGGTTTGTTAGCATAGACTTTGGATTAGTTGTTGGGTTAATTGCACTTTATAAGGGTGAAACCCTAAGTCCTTATGCAAGATTCGCCAAGTTGTCGTCGAAGACAGGCCAAGTTCTTGAGCCCCACGCGGAATGGACTGCAGCAATATTTTCAACGGATCTTGCGTTTCGCTGACGTACAGGCACTTTCAGATTTGCCACAGACCCAGTTGCTTCGAATTTGTTTATTAAACGGCGAATTGTGGATTCTGAAGGACGTTCGTCGACACCATAAACTGCACGGAGTGCACGAAACGTTTGACGAATAGAACATTGGTTTTGATTTTTTACAATTTCGACTCGTTGCTCAGTCGTGTAACGCTCCATAATAAAATGCAGAGACTAACTGAATACGGCTACCAAAGATACCACCTGTGTGACTGTCGACTTCGTCATGCGCTGTTGCCAAACATCGAGCGTTACTATTGGAAAACCCTTTATATATATATATATATTTCTAAAATAATAAGAGAAGTTTACCTCAATATAATATGTACAACACTTCCGTATGATACTCTCCAGCAATTAAAACGAAAAAATCGAAAATCTTACATTACAGTGAAAAATAATTGAACACAATTAAAAATCAAATGAACACAATTGAAAAAATTAACGAAAAAATTGCAAAACGATTTTCCTTTCTAAGTATGAACCAGAGCTTATATATATACTGGGCATTATGTGGAGGATTGTGTATTTTGCTGCCTCTAATGATAGCTTTATTTATTTTATTTTCATAATTTTCCTAACTATATCATTATTCAAATATATGTATATCAAGTAGTAGTAGTGGTTTGACGTGCTAAGGCTGCGCCTATACCGCCATCTATATCTTTTTACTTTTTCTGTCTATATAAGCTGGTTAAGCTTACTTTATATCAGTGGTGTGGTTGTGCTAGTCTGTTCTATAGTTTATTTTTCGCTGCATAAGGACCACCATTATTCAAATCCTCTGAATTGATGGTTGGATCCTTCGATAGTTAGGCCTTTGCGGCGATTGAAATGCAGCGATTCCATGACCATTATTGCCCTCGTGGTCCTCTATGGATATGGGGCATAATGGTCAGTCTATTATTTTTGTTAGATTCTTTAGTCTCTATTGGTGATATTTCACGTATTTTGGAACTGGCACCTTACTAGGGGGGGGCCCTAAATTTCTATATAATTGACTTTAATTTAAATTTAAAAATGGAATTATTTTTAACTGAATTTCTAAATTATTCGGAGACTTTCGGCTACAATTTTAGTTTTGTTACCTTTGCTTTCCCCTCCCCGTTGATTTAACCATTATGTTAATTTAACTATTATGTTTAAATTTTCGGTCAACAGTTTTGCCATACTACTGGCATATTTTAATTTTATACTTAATATCGGTTATGCATCGGGCATCATGTGGGGGATTGTGTATTTTGCTGCCTCTAATGATAGCTTCATTTTATTTTCATAATTTTCCTAACTGTCATTATTCAAATATGTGTGTGTGTGTGTGTGTATATATATAAACTGCATTACCAACAGCAAAGTTACAGAGCAGAATGATGGCGATCTCGCTGAAAAAGTTTAACCCATTTGCTACATTTATAGAAAAGTGTAGCTTTTCGCTGGTCGTTGCATTTTCACTGCTCAAATATGCTGAAGGGAAGGAACTTGCACATCTGCAACCTGGTTATCCTCGCAACTGTCACATTAGAGGAAGAACATTTGATTCTGGTGACTGCCCCTCACTCACAGCAAGGAATAAGAAGCACTAAGTAATAATGTTAAGTACAGCAAAACAATTGAGGCTTCTTTAGCGTAACAATATATTTTTTTAATATCTAGTAGCCTCCAGTTCTATCGATCCATTCGTTGTGAACGTCTCTACTTCGTGTTACGATTTCTATGTGTTTTGGAACAATGTGGAAGCACTTACAGTAAGAGCCTTCGCATTTAAAGTTTATTCACTGTGAAAAAAAAAAGTACAACTTTTGCTAATTTGATTTTGTTGCAGGATAAAAAAGAAATATAATTATTGTTTATGTAAATATATCTGAAACTAAAACGATTTACTATAATAAAATTTAATCAATCAAAATAAAATTTCATGAATACTATGACCATAAGGACTACAGTATATACACTGCGTCTATTGCTGTATTTTAAGGTCTGCTTTCCTTTCCAGGATGAAAAAAGCATGTAAAACTAATTTTCTAATGGCGTCTTAATTATTTTTTAAAATTATCTTAATCAATGTTAGAAACTTGTAAAATTCTTGGCTTCTGGCGTGAAGAGTTATTTGTACAGAGCAACTGCTGTGCAATAAAGATTATTTAATTAGTATAAGTAATCGAGGGGATCGCAGAGGCGCTACGATACACCCACGAGCTTTTATTAGTGAAGTTTCCAAAACTCCAAACCATCATATGAGGTTTAACGCCCAAAAGAAGGTGATGTTTAATAATTGTGAAAGTCGAGATGATTGAGCCGTTGCGGCTAGCACACCAGTTAGTCTGCTGTCCTTACACACCGTGAGGAAAAGGCATTAGTTATATTCTCATGCCGATGACAGTAATATTTTGAGCTTTTTTTCATAATTTTGCCGAGTTAGTCTGATTTGGATGAAGATTACACGATTCTTTTCTCCCAGAAATCCTAATTTTTCATCCAGCTAACAAGCCATAGAATACAAGCAACTTACAGATTCTTCAAGGTTTCAGCTGCCTTGGCTCAAGATCTCAAACAAACATAATATGATCGCTATAACTGTTCCTGTTCGTACCAAGTGTTAGAAGGTAAATAAATCTATTTTAACAAATCAACTCATGATAGATGAGTAACCTCACGTTCACGGCAGCAATTGTCTTCCAATGCGCCCTCGAACGTCCTGGATGGTTGGAGAAGAGGAAGAATTTGACGGGAAAAAAAATATACGAACGGTTATTTATATTCAAGGACTGGTTCATTCACTAAACTTGATAAGCGCATGATAACTCGCGCAATAAATGCCCTACCTGTTATCAGATGTTTCCTTCACCTAGACTTCCGGGACAGACTTCGACTTGCACGTGGAGGGTGTTGCTTCAATACCGAGAGTAACAATGTCATATAAAAATTTACACATTCAATAACATCGTTCGTGCACTCTTGGTATAAATAATGACACCATATGTAAATTGTATGTAAGTAGTTTTAAGTACTGCTCTTATGGCGAAACACGTAATATCACAGGGGGTAAAAAAAATAAAAAATTAAAATAATAATCATAAATTAGACAAGAAAAAAAGCAACAAGCAATACTATCTATACATAACAAATGGCATATGCCTTTTCTGTTGTGTTTAAAGAAAAATCAAATTTATTGATGTAGTTACAGCAACTGTATAACGCAAATTCATCAGGGAATATGGATGATAGAACTGTCAGTTCTAACTTATCATATAATAATCTCATCCTGATGCGTGGACTCAGTGATAAGATACCTTCTCCTGTTTTACAGGGGAATTATTAACAGATCTGAATATCATAATTAAACTTTAGTATATTTAGGAATCAATAGGCTTTCTACTGTTTCCGAAACTTATTGATCCGGATATGGTTATTAAAGAGGGAGTGAATGTAATGATATGCATGATAGTTAATTCTACAAAGTGCCTTTAGGTGGCGTACAAGATATATTCAGTAGCTAATCAGGCACTGCCGAAAGGGAGCCAATTCCTTCTCATCTAAAGTTGTGATGTGGAGGAACTGCAAATTTGTTCTGGCCTGCGACTGCTGTAATTAAATTCACTATGCTATGGATGTCAGGGCTTCCATGGTAACCGCGAGCCGCTCCATGCATGTAAATGTCAAGTATGAAGAGCTATGGAGAATTCAGACAATTAGCCTAGTGTCTTCTTTATCGCCCGTCTGGAGATTGCACTGTCAAAAACAATAAACGCGTTCAAACGTTGAAGGAGATAACAAGATCAAATATAGTAGGGGTGGAAGAAAATAAACCGGGTTGCTTGAATGGGGTGAAGGCCGGGCTGAAATACAGGATCAATAGTGACTTCGTGATTTATATAGGTCGCTCGATATAATTGTTTAATATATTCTTGCTTAGCTGCAGGTTTGCGCTTTTTATGGTTCTTGCTGTCACCTATTTCGTTTTTATTTGTGCTCTATTGAATTCAGATCTCATAATTTCCCGATTTGTAATTTTTCACTTAATTTGCAATTTATGGTCAACGGACATTTGGTGTATCGCCCTTCACTAGATTCATTACTAGTTTTACTCCGGAACGGAGCTAACTCAATCCGTGGTCTGTGAATTCATGGACTCTATAAATTGTCTCCCTACATACTCTGGAATCTAATTTCGCTCCAAAGAAAGCACGACCAATAGCGACGTTTTGTCTACAATCCTTATGCAAAAGTGTTTTATATTATATATAGTTTATTTTTTACCCCCTTTAGTTTGCATGCTTTCCTAAGGAATTATTGTATAATTTATTATTATTGTTGGGTTTTAGGCGCATCAGCGACTTAGACCATATTGCGCCAGTATAATTCATTGCATAAAAAGTGTGCTCTTTTCAGACAGTTGTATATTAAGTTTATCATGAAATAATTAAATAAAAATTATGCGCGCCACTCATGTTCCTTTCTGTTTAGGATGAAGAACTTTTAAGATATGAAGCAGAATAAAAGGTTCATAATAATTGCAGTACCTAGTGTCCAAAATATCTGCATATCTCTATTCCTGAAAGTTTTTGATTAGTAGATTTGTTCTCTGATACTATAGGCTTGATATTCACATACCGTATGCCTCATTCCTGAAATCTAACGAGAATGAAACTGGTTTGATTAGCGGGTAGATGGCGCCGAATAAGCTTGTGAGAATTTAACTCTATCATTGATCATCTGCAGTCAGGGCAGAGTCGTTAGGAGAGGCGAATGCGCCGATTGTTTAATTATAAAAATAAACAGTCACTGCAGCATTACAGCACCAATTGGTCCTTTCACTACCAATATACAGTGAATTAATAAAATTGAAAAAATAAAAACTTTAATAATAATAACAGTAGTAGTAGGATTAAAGGAAGAGAAACGAGAGATCAGCAGGAGAAGAAACAAAAAGCCAAGGAACATCCAGCTTAGGAAAGAAGACTTCAGCAGAAGAATTAAGAGTCAAGACAGGCCAACTGACTTAGTACCAACGGGATAATACGAATAAGAAATTAACCGGAAAAGCGAAGAGCATCCTCAAGAGAGACAACGTCCACAGCAAACATGAGTCCAAATATCAGAGAATACTTAGACACACTGAAACAGAACCTCCTCGCACTCAGAAAAAGACTATGCCGATAAAAAGAGAGCTTCCAGAGAAAAAATAAACCACCGAATTTTTGATGAAAATCAAAGAGCCTCTACAGGAGTATCGGACAAGACGGAGGAGCTCTGGGGCAATATATAAGGAGCAATGAAGTAAGACATAACAGTCGAACCCATGAATAGAACTAGAACGGAAGAAAACCGCGGAAGTACAAGAGAGAAGAGAATGACAGATTTCGGAGTAAGAAGTACAACAGTCTCCAAGAACATATAACGTCCACAACTACTGGTGCAATAAGTTCATTTGCACACACATGCACACGTACCTAGCAGAGCAGAGCAGTTCACCGGAATTGTCACCCAGAAACAATCCCAGAGTTTCTTACTCAAGGAATCACATATCTGAAGGCTAAAGACCAAGATACAAGAAACCAGGCGAAATACAATCCGATCACCTGTTTCCCAACGATGCAAAAGATCATGACCAACTGCATAACCAAGAAGATATCAGCCCACTTGATGAGTCGGAATATCAGGGCCAAACAGCAGAAGGGATGCAAGCGGATGAGCAAAGGATGGACGGAGCAATTAACCACTGATGACACAGTTATAGAGCAAGTCTATAAGTAGCGCCGCAACTTGTACATGGCCTACATCGATTACCGCAAGGCCTTCGACTCCGTGCCTCATAGCTGGCTAACAAAGACACTGATGATCTACAAAGTCAAATCAGACGTGACAAACTCCTAGAAGCAACAATAGCGACATGGAGAACCATGTCGTACTGCACATGTGGGGAATATGAAACGTGGATTCATGTACTTCTGAACTGTCCACTGTACTCTCAACCTAGAGCGGATTTAATGTCTGCGGTTCCAAACTTATTGGAGAACAATGTAAATATCTTAGTTGAAGACCATAATAACTTTACTTCTCTGCAAACCTTCTCAAGAATATTTTTCATATCGAGGACTCAGCTAAGAGCTTCAGCTTCTTCTGGGAACTGACTTCACAAATGACCAAAAGACAAAATGTTTATGTGTAAACAGAAGATTTAAGTTAATTGTTATTGTGTTGACTTATATGGATTGTTATTGTGTTGATTTATGTTAATTAATGTTGCGTTGATTTTTGTCAATTGTTATTGACAATATTTATGTCAATTGTTATTATAAAGATTGGTTTCTGTGAGACACAAGGTTTATGAGAATCATTTAGTAGCTATGTCATTGTGCTTGTCGACAGGTTTGAAAGTTCCAGAGGACAGACTAGACAGTGTTGTTAATTGTTCATTGTATGTTATATATTGTTTTCTTGGTTCTCAGGAATTCAGAGACTCTGAGCATATTTAAAAAAAAACGTATTGTATATATCTGTTTAATATAATAATTACTGTTTGGTAGTGAGGATAATTTGTGGAAGTTCTCCACTAGTAATTCAGTTGTCGACACCCACTGGTATTGCACTACATCCGGTGGGTGGGACTTGTGCATTCGGCACAATTACTAACGTAAACCCGGGCCTAGAGAAGGGCACCGGGCAGCAGCTGTCTTATATTGGCTGTGGAAAAATACCTCACACATGTTTTTAGGCTAGATTTGTTGAGGTTCTACGCCAAAACAGATGAACTAGGTGGAAATGGGCTTTTGCCTAGGAGCCACCCTTTACTGTGGGTGAATACACGTACGCAATGCACTAGGAGGTCAAATATAATATAATGTCTTATATATTATATATATGTAATAATTGTGTGTACAAATAAATGGAAAAAAAATGGAATGTGGTTCTGTCTAGTACTCGCCTCATCGATAGGATTAGAACTTACATTTTTCTAACAACTGCGAGAAGGACGGTGATCATACCTACTGTGATAACTACGTGCAGTTTTCTTTATCTTATCACCTGTAACCGTAGATTCTTGTTTGTTGCTGACAAGAGCGAAATCCAGTTCGATCGTGGGCTGTGATAAGGTAAGACGAGTTGTGCATTCTGAAATACCTATTTGTTTACCACTGCTGTACTGGGACGTCATTTGACTGATCGTAGCCTTTCTGTTACTCCGCATAAGTCTTGCCAGCTTCCGAGTTGGATATTATTTAGTTATTGTACCAATCTCGATACACTCGAAACAGGATTACGTGAAAACCGAGAAATTCTAAGATACTTTTACAGGCGAAAGATTTCAGATTTCAGGTCAAACTGAAATCTTTCGTCTTGCCTATTATAGCACTGAATTACACAAATACAGCATCCTTGAGTACTTGCTTTATATTACATGGTACTAACATGTGATGCTGTTACGTGATGATGCTCACTCCTCTGATGCTACAATCCTCAGTGTGGTCGTTTTGGAGTATAAACAGAAAAATTATTTATTTATTACTGAAAGAGCGCTCCATTTCATGAAAATGGTAGGTGTACCTAATAACGCAGCTACTAAATATAGTTAAAGTTTACAGATGAATTTGATTTATAAAGAGTTTTTCTGATAATTTAAACGGTTAAAAATTTATTAAGACTTTGTTTCCTACGTTGGTATTTGCAAGTCCAGTATCGTCGTGATTGCTCCCAATTGGAAGCGTTTGCTATATAAATTTAAAATTTAAATTTATTAAAATATAATTGACACTAAAGTAAACGAAGGCAAGTAATTATACAAAATTTATCCATAAAACTATAAACAGCGACTGTTTTGAATACAAAAATGATTCCTTAAATTTCATTATGTCTCCGCCTTTCGTTTTAGAAATTCTAAACTAATATCGAACAAATCATGGAAAATAAAATCTATAAATTACATTATTAACTCCATGAGATGCTAAAAAGATCTTATTCCGTTCTTCTATTATAGGAATTCACAAAGAAAATTGCAAAAGTGTCATAGCTTGGAGTTTAATATATTTTAAATTTGAAATTGTTAATTAAATTTTAATGTTTTTGCGAGATTGTTCTCACACATGTTTTAAGTGAGTTAAACTTTAAATTACAGTGTAACGTCATTCATTATATTACAAAAAAAAAATAATTTTGAAAACAAAATTGATGGGCAGAAACTCATGAGAGTAACACTGTTTCAGCACACTTTTTTTTAAGAAGCACACGGTAGCACAGTATAGGATATGTATTTGCAATTTAATCAGTTTTTGTTACCCACTCTAAAAATACAACTGTAGTCTAGTGAAAAGCGTTTTCTAATTTTTTTAAATTAAAATTTCTTTTAGGCTATTTCAAAAAACAACTAAATAAATAAATAAAAATTGCTTTTAACTAACTCAACCGATTACTTTAATATAACTGAAGGTGAGTCCACCTTCCCTCTCATTTTACTTAGACGAGGACTACACCGGTCTATACACAGTATTAAATAATCTTTATTGCATGTGTATTTTGGGGTGGAAGAATAACAAAATATTTTTAGCGCCATCTAAGCCAGTGTTACTACAGCTAGCTCACTTAACTAATCAAGGATTACTATAAAAACATGGTATGCGTATCCATCACTAGACCTAATATTCATTATGGTATCTCTGTCGTGTATATTTTTAGTAGGACAACTGTTCCTTTCCATCCCACCTCAATTATATTTGTTTAATCCACAGTTTCGCTTTCGTGATTAGGACTGAGAAGCCGGTGAAATGTTATATTCTCAGTTAAAAGGACTTCCATTTATCAGACTGGGAACCTACGTAAACATACACAGCAACACTTACTGGCTATTGTGCGAAACTTTAACTATATGGCACTTGTAAAGGATCCCTATACAAGACGAAATCACAGCTGTGCGTGAGAGAGAGAGAGAGAAAGATGGATGAATGCGGTAACATCGATTGGCCACAGTTCTACATTTCAGTCCTTACACACACTCAAGCACATCGTTCTCGAACCAAGTAACCACACAACATAACCCATTTCCTTGTTTGAGTTACTGTGTAGGTGAAGAGGCTGCAGCGCATACATGCAAACAGTCGGCGACGAAGCGGAACGATAAACCCTGCACATCGATACAATCCAGGAATTTTTCTAAACCTCCGAGCGTCTGTGTTCGTAGAGTTTAAAGCAACTACAAGTCAGGTAGAAGTAGATGATGATAAATTGTCTTCTGGAAATGTCACAGATGGATGAGGGGGAGGAAATGTGTGGGGCGAAACAGTTCCTCGCGCTAAGCAGTAATATCACGAAGAAAAAGAAAAGTAGGACAAACAGATAGAGCCATTAAGGGGTACCAGAACTATGCGCTTCAGTGGTTTCACTGATACTCAGAATACTATGTGAATAGAAAATGCTGTTTCTAAGTTGTAGTTTAACATTTTCTGTAAGTTTTATAATCCACTGCTGTTTTCTATTCGTTCACACTTTCTTATTACTGACAGTCGCAAAAATCACACTTACACTTAATGTGGACGGTACAGTCCAAAGACAGTGATACCACAGACACACGACCTTCCCCGTCCTATAGGAATGGTGATATCATTTGAGTTATTTATACTACATAAAAAAATTTACTCCTAAAATGTTCGGGTCATAAATAATAGACCCATTTGGAAAGCATTCGAGCAAATCTTCCAGCTTCGTTGAACACTAGGGAAAACTCTGTATGGGTGAGGGGAGAGGAGATTACGTTACAAGCGTTAACTGACTTATTCGCCTTGTCCGTTGCTGGAGTGCGACGTCCACAAATAAGTATTGCACTGTCTGTGGACACATTTTTACCTGGGTCTGGAACTAATAGATGTGTGTTTTCAGGTCACTTTGCAGCGGATTCCAGTTTGAATCAATTGTAAATGCTTGTTGTAAGAATAGTGCTTCACAAGTATTAAATCGATCAGGACTTCAATCGATTTCTTTCTACTAACGGGTATATTATAAAAAAGTTTCAAGTAGTTTAAGGAAGGGAAGAAAGAAAGAATAAAAAATCAAGTCACGAATTATTGTTTCCTGCAAGAAAGAGTTAAACCAAAGAACTACAGAAATTACCATTTCTTCCATTAAGACGCCAGAGCGTACATGAAAAACTCATTAGCAAAATAAAACGCCAGGTGGGGCTGCTTTCGCTGTGCTAGCCAAGTGATGTACACTTTGTAAACACAAACTGCTTCCTCGGCGAAGAAGCTATTCCATAGATTGTTGGTCTGCATTACAAACGACGTACTACATTTTTTAAGAGGGTTATTAGTTAATGCTCGATACGGGAAACAGTCCAAATGCACACGAATACCCGAAAATGATCAAGTTAATTTAAATTACTTTGCAATATGCACAGAAAATAGTACGCTTGGTGCACATGCCTTTAAGATAAATGCTGAACTAGCCATCATCTGTCTGGATAATTCAGAGCTGCATTTGAGTCTATCAATATCCCAAGACTACTCTTACCTTCTTGAGCATTATTTTAATATTGAGGGTGACAAAATTCAAACCATTCCTATTAACAAAATATAATCCTACATCTGCTATTTTACAAAATAGGATTATCCATAAACGCAGGGGTCTCTCAAGGCGATGATGTGACGATTGCTGTTTACTGCTATACTACTAGCATTCCACCATGGAAAGCCAAACTTCCTAAGCTAGGTCGATGATATCAAGCTATTGACAACCATTTACGCACAAGATGATCTCCAAACTAGAACCTATCTAATTAACCATTAGCACAGGCAGTTATCAGAATACATTGCCAGCACTGCAAAAGCTGAAATGGAAGGTAAAGCAAAACCTGATACCTGTGGATGCTCTTTGCATAACCAAGCATTACATTAACACCATCCATTCTCTTCCATTCTGTATGGGCGAAGTTGTGGAGATAAAGTTCTCCGCAACAGATAGTGGTTTCCCAACTTTTAACTCGTTTAGAGAGATGTGGGTTCGATTTCTGTCTATGACTGGAAGCATTTCTACAGGATTCTGCAATTAAAGCTGTTAACAGATCTCAAGTAGAGTGGCTAGGCTTTGTCCAATGTTTTTTTTTTTTTGGGGTGGGGGGGAGTTCAGTCCGAAAATTACAAATCGCCCTATGAACACATACTTAATATGTACAGACATAATATACAACAGCACAATATGAACTAAGTTTCTGCTGCGCCTAAAACCCTCATTACAACTGTGGGGATCTGGTTCCCGTCACTCTGGAGTACCAGATTGGTAAGGAATTCAGGCTGCTGGTACTCCAGAGTGACGGGAACCAGATCCCCACAGTTGTAATGAGGGTTTTAGGCGCAGCAGAAACTTAGTTCATATCAAGTATCGTGTTTAAGGCACTACTACTACTACCACTGATCTGGCAACCACAATAAAAATCCCTACACTTCCAACTAGAATAAGAGACAGCAGGGTAACGGCTGCTGTGAAACTTACTGCCTGGACTACTAATCTCCAGGATTGAAACCTCTGCAACTGGAGGATACCATTGCATAGCCTAAAAGCTACAGTCTCTATGATCTAACAAACACCAACTGCATCTCACAGACAAGTTCATCCCGACTCAGATGCTTCCTAGTCCACCAGCTGGATCTCGATCGCGTAAGATTTTCCAAAGAGCGGAATTATTGCAAAGGCATCATCGATCAAGTCAACCATGAACCCTTACCATTTTGCTATGGCGTAGCTACCATGATGCAAGAATTAGCAAAGCGTAAGGGTCCCTAAAGACGAAAGGGGGATGGTCCGTGGCTCTATCGCGATAAATTTTTTTATAAATATTATGGAAAGAAAACTGTATCATATAATAATAATACTGTTACAGAATAGTAGAAGAGCCACCATATTATTCCTAACGTTTCTGATAATGGTGGCCAGCGCTGAAAGGCCATTTAGAAAAATAAAAATAATAAAAGATTACACAGGAAATTCTGCAAGGCAAATCAGATTAAATGATCTCGTTATATATACTTGCTATTAAACACAAAAAAAAGTCATTTTGTGCCACTATGGACCTTAAAAAACTAATTAGCGATTTTACAAATATAATAGCAAAGCAGATGAATTGCTGAATAAGAACCAAATTTATAACGTTATAGATTATTAAATTGCTTATTTTGATGTACCAACTTTTTTTTTTGTAGTTTACCATTTTTTGAATATTACTTAAGATGTACATTATAAATAATATTTTTACGAGTAAGGCATTGACGTTTCATGTTCGTAAAAACAGAGGGGTGGGATCCTTCGTTGGTTTTGCATAGGGACTCAAAAATGTCGCCTACGCCACTGAATATCACACGTTGTTTTCATTATTAACAATTTGGCCTCCTTTAGATTAAATGTGTAAATATGTAATAAAATATATAAATACTTTGTTCTGTAAATAAGAATTCAATTAAGGTAATCATCGCTTCAAGTGGTTCATGAAGCCCTTTTATTTTAATTCTTTTAAATCTTAATAACCGTTGCTTTTCGCGCGCGTATCTGCGATCCTTTGACTTTTTATTTACATTAGCACAATACTATAAATTTAAACACTGTTCAATAGTCTCTACTAATTAATTCTTTGATAGGAATTATTGTTAAGAGAAAAAGATTTCAACGATGATTTCAGTATCGAGCATTGTGTGTTTCCAGTTTTAATCTCCAATAATGCATGAAACAGAGCAAACATGAGACCATCTACACACGAGATGAATACCAAATAGACAGGCACTTATTCATGCATCTGAATAACCATATAAACTGCACGGCTACTTCTGACAGTGCTGGATAACCAAACAGTTATTATAAACACTATAAATTTCGATCTATTTACATTTATATTACACATATAAGTCTGTTGAAAAATGAATCTTCTTTGTGTTCCACGTGCAATACAGTGATACAGAGCAGTGGAGAGCAAACATACAGACACCAAAATCTTTATACAAAATATGGCCACGCATTAGAGAAGCTTCTACCCGTACTGTTAATGTTGTTAATGTTGCTGTGGCGTCGAGACAGCATAAATTTGATTAAGGGAATGCTGGGAATGGTATATAGGAAAACTCAATAAACACATTTTGCAGCAGCTTGTGAAGAATGAGTGCACTTTTATTTTTTTGTGGCATGGTTAGTATCACTTTCCTGTTAGTTGGGATCTGGTCTAATCGAGGTCGCATGGCAGAACAAGTGGAGAAAATGCTATGCACAAAAAAAAAAAAAAAAGAAAAAGAAAAAAAAACGTATCGAACAAGACACAGAAAGGAGACAAGGAAAGTCGAGATTAACCATGTGATCATCTGTGGATACGGATAACGGATCTCACTGTAGCTCTGGTTCGATGTCATTATTATTCTTGTCAGTCATCCTCAACACCGTATACAGTGGCCCTGAGGGGTTGCTCTGAAGCCCAGAGTAAGTGTTCAACAGGTTCAGGTTTCTGCTAGTTGTGTAGCAGGTACGGACACTGGGTCGCGGTTCAAGGCAAACTGGCCGATTGGAGTCCAGTGAGTGTTGCATGCATTATGGACACTTTCCTTAAGGATCAGACTACAGCTACGAGCATCTTAGCTTTGTGTGCGTGTGTGCTAGAAGAAATCATTCTGAAATAAAATTTAAATTTAAAAATAAATTTTCTGTTCATGCTCCGGGACGACCAGTAGTAAACGCCAGTTATGCTAATCTAACTGTTTAGTTTATCCAATAATTAAAATAGACAGCACATTTCAAAGGCAGGCAGTTCCATGGACCAGCATTTTTTTTTTTAATTCCTTGTAAATATAATTTCAGAACTGCTATCTGCGAAGTCAAGCCATATTCAACCACGTCCGTCCAAAATGGATTTAATGAAGTCTGACCACCTCTGACTCCTCGCCAGGATGTTTTTAAAGAACTAATTGGAAAGCAAATTTTTCGAAAAATAATTTTAGAATTAATTATATTTATGTATAATTTATTTATTATTATTAGTTTTCAAACTGATATTTGTCTACACTAGGGGCCGGCAAACTTTTTACACCAATATTTCTACTTTAAAACAATAAACGAAGTCTCGAGATCGACGTACCACAATTTTTTTACAAGTGTATCAAATAAAATAACGTTAGTTGTAGAATTATTAGAATTTCGTTATTATAAAAAAAAACACATTAGGTAGTTACATAAAAAATGAAGCAAGCTTAAAAATGAAACAAGGCAATTAATTAATGAAATTTTTGGCACTCATGTTCTCTATAAAATTATATTTTTATTTCTGCGCAATACGATAGACCAAAACATGCTTTGCCATCGACCAATAGATCATAATCGACTATTTAATGGCCCCCCTGATCTACACGATAAAGTGACGCTGATCCAATTGACCGTAGCCGAGTGGTCCTGTTAAATTACAGCGGATTACGTGGATTCGAACCGCAGCCGGTTCTAATTCACGTAATACCTCAAAATATGATAATATTCCTGTATTTTTTATCTTGAATTTATTGAATTATATTTCATCTTTAAATAATAACATGAATTTGTTATTATTTAAAGTATGCATTTGTGATCAGTTAAAATTTTGCAAGTATTAAAGGAACAAATTTTTCTTCAGTGCGTATTTCGATCGTCTGATGTACGTAACTTACTCTGTTATGCAACATTTGGAAAATCTAATTTTTATAACTGTTTATTAAATATGCCAAGCACTCCAGGCATAACATGGAAGTAGGCTTCATTTAATGGTAATTCGATACATTTTTAAATAAATTTCGGTTAAGCCTTCTTCTGCATGAAAAAAAGGTCTTCGATACTTTGAAATTTTGAATATGACATCGATCGCTTGGTGTAAATTTAACTAGTGAGTTTTAATGTATCAATAACTCGTTACGCATTGCATCTTCTAAAGAGCAAAATGCTCAAAATTACAAAATTCGATAAACTAGCATTAAGTAAGATCAATGGTAGGTTGTCTGAACGCTGTCCATGTGGAATTCCGCCTTTGAGCCCACAGGAAGGTGCTCTACAGAGTGATAACATTAGGTGCAATTACAGGAAAAAATACCAAACAGATGGTGCGCAACACTCAACAAAAAAATATTCACCACACTGAATCTTTTCTGCATCGAAATCTCTCGCGATTTTAGAAGCCCTGATTAAAGCAAAAGACATTACACCTATCCAATAAAAGCATTTTTAAAGGGGTAACTTCTACAATAAAGACCTTGTCTATTTTTTAAAACTAACGTTTTTACTCAAATTAATGCAGATCTCTTGAAGATGATCTTTAATTGCTAATTACTAATCTGTTGTGAAATAAGTCGATGTTTAGAACTGCTGCATAATATGCATAATTTTCTCTGGCTGATTTAGATTAATGAAAAAAAAAAACTGAAGAAATTATGGTCGTAAATGAAACGTTACGATATCTTTTTACAGTAGTGGTGGACAAAAATTAATCCCGACTTCTATTTCCAGATCTCAGGTGACATCATTATATTTACAAAGATGTCAACCTTCACTCTAATTATAACACTGAACTGAGCAGCAGCTCCATGGCACACTCGATGTTTTAAATAAACAGAATTTTAATGACAACGTAAAGATAAAGAAGTGCGCAATTAAATGAATTCCAAAGAGAATGCACTTAAGCAACGGTTTCGCAGCTTTTATAGTCTCTAGCGAGAAACGGCCGAATGCGCGTTAAGCAAAGGAAAAAAGAAGGATGTACGTCGTCTTGGAAAGTCAAGGAGAACAAACACGAAGCAGGTCTCCAATTTAATTAATAACAATATGCAGAAAGATCAGAAAAATTATTTCACGACTCGATATTTTCTCCTTAATTTTCTTGGAAGTCAAAAAAGGAGACTCTCCATTCAAAAGTGATACTATTTCTTAATTAAGTCATCTGAAAGGACCAAGAACACAGCTAAGTTACAGTTCTCTCTCTCTCTCTCTCTCTCTCTCTCTCTCTCTCTCACACACACACACACACACACACACACACACACACACACACACACACACACACACACACACACACGTAGCTATTAGGACATGAAAGACGACATCCTACCTGTCTCGGCGACGTTTCCATAGGTTCAAATAGCAACGTGGGGGAGTGTAGTGGTTTTCTCGGCGACCTTCCTTTTTCTTTCTTAGAGTGTCCGTGGTGGCCCTTTCCAAAGAGATCGCACGTGGCTCGCGAGCATTTTTGCCCATATGATCGGCGTTGTCTGACGAAGGGGTGCATCGACCTCGGTACATTTGACGGGATGACCTTTCTGTAGACTTCTCGCAACAACTGTCTTCAGTGGTAAGGGACGAAGGCAGTGCTCCACACGGCCTGTAAAGGGGCCGAGCCCTGTGTGCCCACTGCTTCCTGTAGCATTGGTTAGGATTTCCATCCCCTATCACCAAGTCCCTCCACGTGGTCTGTCCCCGATGTTTATTCTGCGACCCTACTTTTGAGATCTTTCGCTGCTCGTCCGTATTCTGTCTGCACCCACATCTCCGGCAGTAGCTGGGGGATGGCGAAGAGGAACGCGCCAGACCTTCCTTGCGCTTTTCTTCCGCGTTGATGACGATAGGGAAGGAGTCTGCTTCACATACGTCCTTCCGTTTTGGAATGTAAAATATCCCACCGTTCGTGTCTGGGGTCACGGGGTCTGTTGTACAACGAACTATTCTTTCGTTGCTCTCTCCTGGTGAATTCTTTTGCGAACTGACTTTTGACTTGTGACACTGAACAAAGGAGGTGTGTTTGCAGGTGACGGTCATACGACTGTTCCCAGACCGACGGTAATCCTTGAGCCAGATAACGTCATAGGGGGATACATGAAGCCAGTCCGCTTCCATAGTGTGGCGGACGATGGGTTCGGACTTGAACGATCCCACGAACAGCTCACAAATCCATCACACCGCCTCGGCACGGTTTGTATAGGAAAACCGAGACGGAGGAGGAGGCTCGGATGGTAGTTCTACACCCCCGTTATGTACGGGAAAGAGATGTACCAAAGTATAAGGAACATCCGGACCGCTATCTTCGCGTGACGGTCGCAGCTTCGCTACAGGTGAAGTACTACGACTCCACTGATGGCCCAGATCTAATACTGCCGCTGACGGTCGGTCACGTGCGCACAAGCTAGCAAGGCTGCCGAGGAGTCCGCCAATCACGCACAGTTTTCCCTGTCAATAGGACACCAGTACCAACATGTGCCGCCGCTGCCGCACACTTGGTGCTTTCTTGAGTCAGAACGGCCCGTGCACTCAGAGCTGCGGGGTTTCTGACGGAAGTGCGACCATGCGCGAACCGCAAGTGGGGAAAGGCAGGGCTTGGTCTCTAGAGAGGAAAAAGATGAGATGGAGGGTTTACGCCGCTTCACACACCTGAGTCTTCGCACTTGATTACATCGCTGTCGAACAATGATTAAATCATATCACGCGCATAAACAAATTCCCTGATGGCAACGGAATATGTTGTCTATTTCACACACCTCCTTAGAGGAAACTCGGAGCAAAAGCTGCAACACAGTGTTTTCGTGTTGTCTGTTAACTCCCTCCTTAATATGTTTTCTTTTTTTGTATTGCAGCTCCGATTTTACTGTTACACGATTGCAACGGAATTTAATATAAAGGTATTTAATATAAATTACAGGTATTTAATATAAAGAATAGGTTTCTGATTCATTTCCACTTAGTAGTAACAGCTACGCTTGGAACAACTGTGCAAACAGGGTTGGGGGGGGGGGTTAGCCATGTGGTCAAGCCCGAGAGTGCAGAAGTACACGCGCTTGAATGACTGTAGTTCAAGCCCATGTGACCGTGACTACTAAATGCAGGATGTTATTGTATTCGCCCTATTTTGTGAACGCCTTTGACTTTATGTGGAGTGCAAACCGAAAATTTATATAGTTAATAGTGAGTAGGAATTGTATCAGCACAATTTTGACTGGTACAAACGTCTTCGTTCCTACTGATTTCTCACTTTTGTACGTAAAGAAGGATTTATATTAGAATGTGGTTAGTAAATCTATGTTTTTTTGGCGAATGGAAAGAAAGTTAATAAATTGTATCAAGCTGTAACTAATACTTATGGGCCAATGTAGTTGCTAGAGCAATTATGCATTACGACCATAATGTGTATAAAATATTTTGTATAATAATATAGGAGTTAATTCAAGCAGACAATACCAAGCTGGATTTAAAGAAACGCAAGGGATATAAATATATACACACATAAAACTTATCGTTGTCTACCCACAATCTAGACGACTTCAACTGGGGCCAACCACCCAGACTGAAAGCAAAAAATGACAAGGAGTTCTCTGTTTCTGTAATGATCAATATCTGCTAAGATATATAAAAAATCCGAGATTAAGTAAATTAAGTAATTTGAATCTAAACCAATTAAAGATAGTTAAATTTTTTTGAGAATCAGAAGAGAGATATTATAAATGTAAGCATATATTGATCATCATTGACCAGACAGAGAACGCAATTTAATAATTAAAATAAGAATAAATGCAAAGTATAAGGCATATCTACCGTATCCATGATATAATGTAACAACTAGTCGTTGTTGTTTTTCGGAGCATTAGCAACTAAGGCCATATTGCTCCGGGATATGCGGTGGTTATTCCGCATCCTCCGTATTTGGTGGTGACGGGCTCGAACTCCGGTCTAATCAAGAAGCATGTGCTACGCACTGCTGCTACTTCCCACCTGGCTATGGAGGCGCCACAACTAGTCGTTATGAAATAATAATCCCTCTAGTGAGTTAATATATATGTTGTGACCCCTATGTGATGGATATGGTAAAAATAAAAATAAATAATTAATCAATTAATTAAAGTTAACGCAAAGAGAAACATGCAGATAGTAAGAAGAATAAAAACTAATAGAGTAGGAATGATAGAACCTGAACTCCATAAAGACGAAAATATAGTAGTACAGATAAGAAATAGTTTCTCCCACATCCTCGGATTATCCTAATAATTTCGGAGAAATAAGAACAAAGATTGTAGGACAGCTTAAAGACAATACAAGAGTAAGTTGTAGCTCGGGCATGCCCGGGATCGCAAACCCATTAATACAGTAGGACCCTGAGCTGAATTTGCATGTCACCTTAGCGTGAACTTAAGTATATACAGTGTGATTATAAAATAACATAAGATAAAATAAAATAAAATGAATGATACACTATAATTTGCAGGCTGGTGGGTACAAGTTTTCTAAGCCGTAAGACACCAAGAAAGCAAAGCGTATCCTATGTACATAATATACATGGCTCTAAATCCGTAATTATGGTAATTATATTGAAGCAATGGGTTCAGAAAATAAATTTTTGAAATTAATTATATTTATCGCCTTCCTGAAGTGGTATTTCAGGTAAGCGATAGGGAAATTATTATTTATCAACTTATTGTACGATGCTATTATGTTTGCTGAACAGGTTGCGTTTTTATTGCAAATAGAAGCAATCCTCAGGCATTGGGATAAAATGATATTAGCATGCACTGATTTCGATATATTAGATCTCCAGTTTGTAAGGCCGACTACATTGAAATTAAATGCGTCTCTTTTATTATATACGTTTACATCTATATTATTATGGAATATTTCTATATGAAGATCCAGGTAATTTGTATAGTATCAGAACTGTTAGTTTTTTTCCAATACAAGTTCTTCTGGATATAATTTGCTGTAATCCTGAACGAAATGCGGACAGTTAAACACACATTAATCATCTACGTATCTGAACATAAGTAGGCTATCTCGGAATGTTCTTTCTGCAGAATATAGATAGAGATTTGCAATTATGAAGGATGCTGGACTTCACACAGGGGCGCCATTCACTTGTAAGTATAACGAAGTTCCGTCATATACGTAATTCTTAAAAATACAGATTTATTAGAGTATCCCAGTAGGTTAAATCAAACTTTATAGCATTTTTATATCTTTCTGCGGACAGTTAAACACACATTAATCATCTACGTATCTGAACATAAGTAGGCTATCTCGGAATGTTCTTTCTGCAGAATATAGATAGAGATTTGCAATTATGAAGGATGCTGGACTTCACACAGGGGCGCCATTCACTTGTAAGTATAACGAAGTTCCGTCATATACGTAATTCTTAAAAATACAGATTTATTAGAGTATCCCAGTAGGTTAAATCAAACTTTATAGCATTTTTATATCTTTCTTTTGATTCTAAAAAACAAAAACTATCTTTAATTGGTTTAGATTCAAATTACTTAATTTACTTAATCTCGGATTTTTTATATATCTTGGCAGATATTGATCATTACAGAAACAGAGAACTCCTTGTCATTTTTTGCTTTCAGTCTGGGTGGTTGGCCCCAGTTGAAGTCGTCTAGATTGTGGGCAGACAACGATAAGTTTTGTGTGTGTGTGTGCATATATATATATATATATATATATCTATTTTTTTTTAAATATATATTTATATCCCTTGCGTTTCTTTAAATCCAGCTTGGTATTGTCTGCTTGAATTAACTTCTATATTATTATATAAAATATAATATATATATATACACAGCAAAGAGACAAATTGATCATATGACATGGTTCAAAGGCAAAAATAGATTTTGCTATAGAATTCATTCCCGGAAATGCAAATGCACAATCGACCCAAAGTCAATGACTGTGTGTCCTTTAGCACCACACGAATCAACCATAAAACTTCAACAGTAAAACATAAGATTCGTTAGCAAATAAATCTATAACTTTATACGGCAAACAATTCTTGAGAAATGTTATGTCAATAAGACTTCTCAAATTAACGTTAACACCAAACTGGTGAGTCTGCAGATAATTTGATGCGGCTTTTTACTTAAAAAGATCAATTTTTATACCAGTCCCAAAGCCTAACTAAGGTTTATGTATAGTCGAACGACAAACGCAGTGACTGAAATGTGAAATCCCCCCTTCGACATTAATTTGGTAATGTCAGGGGTTGACATGTTGAAAAACTAACTTAGCAAGCTTAAAGTTTATTTATTAGCTAAGCACATTTAAATTTAAAAACTCTTTAATTGTTAAGCTATACCTGCGCCTCATGGCCTAAGCGAAAAGCCAATAAGGTCACGAGGAGTCTGTATATCCTGTCTGCGGTTGCATGCATTCTTTGGTCGGTTTGCTATTTGGTGGACGAAAAAACCCGAGTTTCCCGGAGGATAAAAATCATGCCACTCTCGCCAGAGACTAACTAACCCAGCTACATTTGTAATAAAAGCCCATAAAAATTACTCGCGCCATTGAAGGGATTCAAGCCTGTTCCACCCGGTGTCGGAGACTGATCATAACACTGCAGTAGCGAAAGTCATATTGTATTGCATAAATTGTATTGCAGTAGCGAAAGTCATATTGCATAAGACAATACCGCACAACATACCGGGCATAACCTTTGTGGACAAGAAGGAAAAGGCTATCTATCTTATTAACATAGCGGTATTCAACACTGGCAACCTGCAGAAAAAATCAGGAAGTACACGAACCTAAGACAGGAGATCAAAGAGATGTGGCATATGCAACAAGTTACGGCCATCCCGATCATCATGTCAACCACAGGTATGGTGCCAAAGACCCTACATAACGGCCTAGCAGCAATAGGTCTACCACCGAACACCTGTAGTATAGCCGGAGAATTCCTCGACCAACAGTAACACCAGACATAACAACAACCATTCTGTGTACTTGGTAGCAATATCTGCCACGAGGTTAACTCTCAATCAGGGAGAAATAATATAAGAGCAATAATAATAATAATAATAATAATTATACCACTCAACCTAAAGCGAGGAGTCCCCTCCCATCCAGACGGTACAAACGAAGCTAGAAAGGTGGGTAAAGAAGACACTCCACGGCAGACACTACAATGACCTCCATCAAGATTACATAGATAAAATGGCTTCCAATGCCATCTTGGGGAGAACGTCTCGCTCGTGAGCGGGACGCTCTTCTCCAAGACTGACGGAGTCATGTTCGCCATTCTATACCAGGTAACCAACACCAGAAACTATATAAAATACAACGCCAAGGAGCCCGCAGTGTCAGATGACACATGTCGACGATGCCACCTGGCCTCAGAAACGATCCAACACATTACCGGGGGATGCAACGTGATTACCCAGACTGAGTATACTCGTAGACACGACCAGGTAGCCAGTATAACACATCAGAAGCTAGCAAGGAAATGCCAGTTGATCAAAGAAAGTGTACCATATTACAAGTACGAACGCCAGGCAGTACTGGAAACTTGTACTGGGACCGGACAAGACAATTCTGCACAAGAGACCGGACATAACCCTTGTCGACAAGAAGGAAAAGGCTACCTATCTGATTGACATACCCAACACTGGAAACCTCCAGAAAACCCATGAGGAAAAAATCAGGAAGTGCACGAACATAAGACAGGAAATGAAAGAGATGTGGCATATGCAACAAGTAACGACCATCCCGATCATCGTGTCAATCACCGGTATAGTGCCAAAGTCCCTACATAACAGCCTAGCCGCAATAGGTCTCCCAGAGAACACCTACAAGGAACTCCAGACAGTCGCAATCCTGAACACCTGCAGGATGGTCAGAGAGTTCCTCGACTAACAGTAACACCACCCATAACAACCACCCTGTGTATTTGGTAGCAATAACCTTCACGGTAGAATCCCCAAATCAGGGAGAAATAATAATAATAATACATAAGCATCATACGTTGCATACTAATTGTAATCTGTACTAAATATATATGGCACCTCCGTAGCCAGGTGGGCAGGAGCAGCAGTGCGTAGCACACGCTTCTTGATTAGACCGGGGTTCGAGCCCGTCACCACCAAATACGGAGGATGCGGAAAGGTCAGGGAATGACCACCGCATATCCCCGGAACAATATGATCTTAGTTGCTAATGCTCCTAAAAACCAAATAATAATAACACAACAACTGAATACTTGAGAATAACGTCAACAGAACTCTTCTTCCTTCTTCATTAGTCTGATAATAAGTCTCCTTCAAACAGCGATAATATGTGATTGGTTAAGTCAGCCAATTTCCAGTATAAATTATTCACTTCCAGTAGTATAAGCAACGCACATCTCGAAACTCATTCACCTTATTTTGTATTAGTATTTCTCGCCTGTGGAGTCTGGGAATCACCTGAAAACGTAAGCATGATTTTATACGTCATTCCAACACGGTAGAAAAATGATTCACAGTTATTAGAAGAGCTAACTTTGGCCTTGTTTGTTGATTATCTGATTTTGAACTATTCAGTATAAACTGCATGTATTCTAGTCAGTTTTCCTGTTTTGTGGGATGAAAAATTAATTCCCAGTTTATAGAAGAAAATGGCATTTTCACCCATAAACAAAAAAAAAAAAAAAAAAAAAAAAAAAAAATGGCATCATGGCATTTTCGCCCAGACAACTATCTAACCCAAGATGGAGGGGTACCTTTGACGGTAAAAAAAGAAATCTATAAAAGTTCTTTCTCTTCTAAACGACGCTTAAACCGAAACTTTTCCTCATGGTACAGAACTGCGATCATGAACACTGTGCTGGCTGTGGGGCCCTCAGTCTTAGAGCAGGGTTTGATTCTACAATAAACCACAATAATGACTAGTATGGCTTCAGTTGGTGGGTGGTCATTATAAGAGTGACTGTGCATTTCCACTATTCGGCCTACATAGAATAGCCTAATTGTATCTGTAGCACGAGTGCCACTGAATGGCGAAACCTGAAGCTTCCTGGTGTATAACGTGGCCGTTTATTTTTTCTGGATATCATTAAAGAGATGGATAACACCACCATCGCTTAAAAATCTTTTAAACTATGCAATCGACTCACTTTTCGGAAATCATAAAATAATCTTCTAATTCACTTCACCTTCCCACTGCCCATTGTTTAAATGCCGCCCTCTCTTAAGAGGTACAAAAACAGGAAGGCCCTCGTGGGTAGCACGGTTTGTAGGATCGCCATCCTCCCCCACACCGGATGGAAAAGACCTGAGTTCGAATCCCATCGATGACGAGAGGAATTTTTATGGGTCTTCCTCACAAGGTGGCTAAATTAGTCGCTCTCAGGCGAGGGTAGCATGGTTTTTTCTCGCGTTTTTCGTCAAGCAAACAGAAAATTGACCTCAGAACACACGCAGTTTTTACAGACAATATACACGGAGCAAGATGACCTTAGTCGCCGATGCTCCTAAAACCCAATAACAACACCACCTCTTAAGTATGTACAGCGACATTATGTTGATGTGGAGGGGATAAGGTTACTCCAAAAAATAAGTACACTGCGTTGTAGGTATGCGTGTTGGTCAAACATAAGAAACCTCTGTCTTAGTTTCTAATTAACCCTTGAAGGTTGACCTCACATAGTCAAATTAAATTCACCATATTGTGAAAATAGGTTTATTCTAACGCTGGGCACAGGAGAAACAACTTGTTTATTTTGTATCCAGTTTTAGAATAAACCTAAAATAAATTACACCGCGCTCTGGGTGCAGTATATCATACACACACAAGTGCTGTAGAACAGTCAGAAATGCCTATTATTGAAATACTTTATGCGTATTTTTGTGTATTTTAAGTATAGAAGAAATATGATGAAAGTTGAATACCGCAAAATATGAGATTTTTTACCATTTTCTAAAGAGATTCTAAGATTACCAACCTAACGTTTTAGCTCGGATTGTAACTAAATTTGATATTGAAACTCTTGTAAGGATTCTTTTCAGAATGAAAGAATGCTCGTGAAGAAGGCATTCATTCATTTTTTAACGATGCTATATGTCATTAAGACGTTAGCTTTACTACATTTTTAATTATACCTTCCGTTTTAGAAGAAATTCGTATTATAATGCTAATCATTTTACCTTATGTTAAAAAATTTAACTACAAATATGTATGAGTAGGTTACATCAGTGAATCGCATATACTGCCATTATGATTTGTTATTTCCTCCCAAATTAATACAAGGTTTAATTAACGTCCATTACTTATTAAAAGATGAAATATGTATTTCTCTGCCGTCCCTTGATATATGGTAAATGATAATTACCCAAACTTACATTTCCAGATAGGACTGGATGATTTAATTGCTACGTCGCTCTTACAAGTCATGAATCATCGACGCGGGCAACATTTTGTTTTATTTTTATAATTACATTTTATTTATTATAATTTTATATTTAAAATAAAAAAAATATTTTTGCAGAACAGCGAAATTTACCTTAATTTTTAAAAATCATTATGTCAAATTGTTCATTGAATTTTATCAGCTATGGTACCTTACGCGTAACCTTAGACTTTTCAGGAAGAGAATCGGAACTTGATGGCGCAAAATATATTCCTTTCCTCAATATCTGTTATCCTCAAGTGATGTTTAATGCTATCGTACATTTACGCTTCGGCTATTCATTAAAAAAAAAAACCTGTTTACTGATGGATTTGTATGGAAGAACGCCAGAATGTCACAATAAACGATGGTTCAAATACAAATGAGGATGTTTTTTATTTCTAGAAACAGTAGGAAACATTCAAAGCAGCAATGGTAACAACACTGGTAGTCAGCCATATGTCTGAAAGTGCTTATTCAGCTAAACTGAACTTTGAACAGATCTTATAGTTAAGTTATGACATTAAAGTAAAACGACTAAAAGAAGAACATATGTTAGTAATAAATGTAATAATATCGGGATGAACGGAATCAAATGTGTGACATATATCTGCAAATCTATTCATTTTTATCGACTTACACGTATAGAGTGAATAAATATAGTGAGAATGAAGACTGGACTTTTAGAAAAAACCACATTGGCCAGTGCCGATAAGAGAAGGATAGAAAATAGATACTGAGATACTTGAATACTAAAGTTGCAAATATTTCAAAGACAGCGTTCGATATGGCGATGGGGCGGTAATTAATGCGATCAGCTCTGTCCTCCCTCTTTTTGTAAACTGGAATTACATTCACCAGCTAAAAAATTAGAAATCTTTTAGAATTGGCGTCTACAGATATTTAAATATACGGTATCCAAATATAATTAATTAATCTTTATTGTAGGTAAACATATGATGCATCGTACCCATCACGGCATGCTGCCAGGGGTTTCACATATATAGGTAAGTTGTCCAACATTATTATCACAAGTTCCTTGGTATCAGATAAATACTCTACGCTTTCCTCAGGCTTCTTAGTCGATCCGGTCATGGGGAAGACAACTGATCTTTCCGATTTTCAGAAAGGTGTTATTGTTGAAGCACGTTTAGCAGGATCACTGGTGTGTTGAAAGCAATCTCAAAAACATACGAGTGTAAGACAAAAGGAGAATCCAGTTATAAAATGAAGAAATGTTGCAGAAAGTTGGGAACGAGACCGCAGGAAAGAAGCTACTTCTCTCTGTAAAAAAATCTAAAGATTCAATTAAAATGGTGCCGCCAACACCAAGACTGGAATGTGGAACAGTTTAAAAAGACCACATGGTCAAACGAGTATTGATTTACACTTTTCTGCAGCAATGGTACAGTGAGTTCACGAACCTCGTGAAGCTATCCATCCAGACTGTCTCGTGACTGCCACTCAAGCGGTTGGAGGTGATATCATGGTATGCAGTATGTTCTGTTGGTAAGGATTGGGTGTGCTCATGGTTATAAGCTCGTTTTACCTCCAATGAATATCTTTCTATTGTGTCAGGCCAACTTTACCTTGCAATACTTCATTTTCACCCCGATTGCAAAGTATTCTTTCAAGACGACAACGCAACTATCTACCGTGCAAATATACTATTTGAATGGTTCGAGGAATATTCCCAAGATTTCAAACATCTATCTGAGCCGTATAATTCCGCAGATCTGAATCCAAATGTCTGGGTTATGTTGGAAAGTTCAGTATCCAGCACAATACAGCAGCTGACAAATATCCTGATGGAAGAATGCCCAAATCTGGAGAGGCGACCAGTATTATCATGTAAAATTAAATGTACAGGACCTTCTACAGAAATATGCGTTCAAACTTGGTTAAATAAATGAACAAATAAGGAGAAACATTATAGTTCTTTTAGAGATATATAGGATCATAAAATAGCATTCCTTGTACGTAGATGTCATAATTTCATTATTAAAGATCTTCATTATAGAAGTAAATGCAAAAAAAAAAAAAAAAAAAAAAAAAAAGAAAAAAGAAGTTACAATTGATCTCGAGCTCTTACACTCTCCATTGAGTCCACAATTAATTATCAGAGTCAAGCGTATTTAGTGATGATTTTTTAAGTGAGACTTGCGATCAAATATTCACAAGTCAAAAGGATGGCGTACTGTGCTCTGCCATTACAATCCGTTTCATTTGTTGTCGTTGTAATGTTTCAGAAGGGAACAATATTTTAAAACTACAATGCAATTGAGCTTCTGTGGAAAAGAAATAAGAGTAAATGAAACTCGAAAGATTAAATGACGTCGAAGTGTCATTAATCTGCTGGTTTATTCCTTTCATCACGTTTATTTTCTTCAGAAAAGGAAAAATAATACCGTTTTTCTCCGGGGAAACTGAACTTCTATTCTTTTAAACTGTCTTCAGGGAAGTGCTCGACTGTCAACTTTCAGAGGCCATTGTTAACCTACCCACCCCTCCCCTAAGACGAAAGACAATCTAATTTCTCTTTATTTAACGCACTTTTCCACCTTCCCAAACTCACATCAAGACAGACATTAGTGTGCGAGTCACGCGTTAAACTTCGCTTCCTCTTTGCACATTCAAGTCAGAAACGCTTCTGATTTTCATGCATTACTACGAACGCTGGACAGAGGTCTGGACAGTGTGCATGAGCGATAAATGACTTCTGTTCTACCAGACATATGGAAAGTGTCGGGATGTCAGTTTTCTGGAAATTATCCATATCCCCTGGGACAGAGATAAAACTAAATTATGAATACTTCTACGACTCGCGGACAGAGAGCGCTGTATTTCATTCCAGAAGACTCTTGACATGAAAATGTAATTTGCCATTTGAAAATTAGCATCAAGAGATTACCAACATTAATAAAGTCAAAATATGAATTGAGAAATATTTAGAGAGAGAGAGATAGAGAATCTATATTCGTTGTGTTGTAGTCGTTTCATGCAGTCATGTTTCTATTTTAATTTTTGTGTATTTTCTGAACTTTAGTAACAAGATACCCACTGCGTCATCTCTTGTGAATTTTATGTTGTCCGACAATATACTCAAGTTTACACATGTGCATACACACATCGTTTTGATACGCAAATATGGTAGTTTTTTAAAAAGAGATCCGACTGTGCGTAACTCATTTCGATCGTGTAAGGACACCAAACATGCGTGAGTAATGTTTCATGGTCCAATAAGAAACACCTATCAGTGATTCATTGTGATGGAGAGCAGCTGGCAGATGGAAATGGGGCAATGTCCAGGCGGAGATAGTAAGAATCATGAATATCCAAACAAATGTATTCCGATTGCGAACCCAATTAAGAGAAAGAGAGCCCAAAGAGCTACTAGGTCAAAAACGTTCATACCATCAGCAAGTGACCGTTACTTCGTTCTAATTCCAAGCGGTAGAGGAACAAAAAGCAACTCTCTTCCGAGTTTGCAGTAACCTAGAGATTAAATATCTCCCGCCAAACTGTATCCCGTATACAGAAAGAGGGAAGTTTGTTTGCATTAAGACTCAAACTCATAATGTGGATTCCTATTTCTTCATCGCTGTTGGTGCTGTGACCCTCAGATGGACTCAGGAGCAATGGTGCTGATATTTGCAAATAAGCCCAGTATCAGTCTAAATTTGATTCTCAATATCATAATCTGGCGAAAGAGGGAGCAACTAATAGCAACGACGACGAAGGAGATGGGCTGATAATGTGAAAGCATAATGTTAAAATGCATATGACGGGCGGAGATAGTAAGAATCTAATCGCTGTGAGGCAAAAGAACGAAATTCTCGAACTTTACATCATATTTATCATATTTTATGGAGCAGTAGTAAATCACTAATTCCTTCTAATGGTTGGAATGCTCTCCTCATAGAAGGTAATTGGAAGACTTTCTTCAGAGTTTGTGCGTGTGCAGCCTTAGTCGCCAAAGTAACTAAAGCTACGAACGACAATATTTTGTGTTGTATATTGCATGTATTCTGTAGTCGATTTACCTGTATGCTGAGGGAAAACCCCGAATTATTTAAGGTTTTCTCTAGAATTTAAGGGAGAAGAATTTTATGTACAAGAACAACCCTCGCTTGAAAGAGATTGACTAACTCAGCCACGTTGCGAAAAAAGTCCGCTGACTACGGGATTTGAACTTTGTCATTGTCCACCCAGTGTGGTGGGGAGGACGGCGATTATATCCACTGGGCTCTTCAGAGAGAGAAGAATTCTAAAATAGAGTGACTTACTAAGGGCTTTAGACCTGAATCCATTGAGTATGCATAGGATGCTCGGGGAACACAAATTTCGAGACGCAACCATCTCTTCCAGAGCTCCACATGAGTTAGGAACAGCAAGCTTAGACGAGCACGATTCAATACTACCATGATTGTTGAACGTTCTGATTAGTGGCACGAGTCTCATGTGAATGTTGAATGTTACCCTGTCACATACCCTTTATTAAGGCCTACAACCTTCTTTGCTTTACACTTTTCAAATATGCATAAGCTAATTTGCATAATAGAGAATGACATGCTTTGCTCATGTAATATATGTAATATTTCATATATTTCTTATATACAGGGTTGTTAAAATTAAAGTATCCCTAAATAGAGGGCTCTGGAGCGAGCTCTAAGGCTCGTACTGAAGAGAAATTTGGACAAAAGGTACAATAAAGAATGCGCTCGCCATTTATTGGAAAAAAAAAAAATTAATTACAAAATTTGTCACTGTATGGCGCTGTGGCAATACAAATTACTTGAATAGTGTTACAATTGTTCAATGTGTCCTCCATTTTGGCCAACAACAGTTTCCATTCGAAGTACAGCATTTTCTACAGCAGAACGTAACATGTAAACTGGAATAGCCAGCCTAATTCCTCAAAAACCCCCACAACCAGAAGTCGCATGGGGTGAGGTCCGGTGATCGGAGTGGCCAAGATGTCTGGAAACAACGGCTGATGACCCGTTCATCTGTAAAGTGTTGCCTTAGCAATCTTTGAACACAACAGTGGATGTGGGGTTGTGCACCATCTTGCATGAATATGGTATCCTGAGGGCACCCACGTTGCTGCAGGCTCTGGTATTGCGAAATTTGCCAACATTTCATAATATCGCTGTCCACTGACGGAACAGGTGCTGGGTCCAGTCGGTGTTACCTGTTCAAAAAAATATGGTCCAATCATGAATGTGGCCGTAAATCCACACCACACTGTCACTTTTGGAGAATGCAACGGGACCTCTTGGATAACTCGAGGGTTTTCTGTTGCCCAAATGCGACAGTTGTGCGTATTCACTTGTCCATTTAAGCAGAAGTGGGCTTCGTCACTCCAAAGGATGTTCCATGGCCAAGTGATATCCACTGTCATTCGCGCCAGAAACTGAAGTGCGTATGCTTGTAAGGAGAGTACCGCAACACCTGACGCATTACTAGCTTTACAGTGGAGTATGGCATGTCCACTTCACGAGAAACAACTGGCACACTTGCGCTACCACATGGAGATTGACTCGTTAAATCCACGACAGCCATAGCTACATCTTCAATATGAGAGGAGTCCACTCGTTTTCGACCTCTACCTGGTTGGACACCAAGATGTCCTGTCGCTTAAAATTTCGCAATCATTTTGCGGACAGCACAAACAGTCATTGGCATTGCTGCTGTAGTGCAGGCAAACAGCTACTGTATAATTTTGAAGAGACTGCTTTGCTTTTATACAGTACAGTAGAGCTGAGTAGTGGTGCTGTGGAAATAACTTACGATTATGAAAATAACGTAAGTTATTTGCATAATCGTAACTAAGATAGCTACGCGCCATACAGTGACACATTTTGTAACTAATTTTTTTTCCAATAAATGGCGAGCGCATTCTTTATTATACCTGTTGTCCAAAGTTCTCTCCAGAGCCCTCTACATAGGGATACTTTAATTTTAACAACCCTGTATATGGTGGTCTTAAAATTAAAATGATAGAAAACGCAATGAAGCAAAGCTCATTGCGTCTACCTTTAAAAAACAGTCTTTATAGTTTATATTTTATCTACTTCCAAATATATAATCTCTATTTAAATCTAATCGCCTCCACAAGTATAGGTGTTAACTTGTTCCTATAGTCCATTACTCTTTAACTAAAAGATAATTATTTTTATTTATTTACTTATTTTTCCTGAAATTTGAATCTGTATCCTCTTGTTTACATCATTCGAAGAAAATAAAATATCCATCATCTCTTTCATTGCCTTAAATACCTCAGTATGCCTAGTTAAAAATTACAAGTTCCCCACGCAGTTTCCACACTTTGCACCTTATTGAATTGTACACAACTACAGTAAGGAGAAAAAACAACAGGTGGCTGAAGTCACTAGGCCAACCACTTCATACGCTATGCAGTGGCAAAATTTCTGTATATTATTGACCACATGCGCGCTCCCAGCAGCCTTATTAAATACACTTAGATTTTATACTAAATAGTAAATATGAAGGTACGCATGTACATATGCATATCATACATACTATATAGTAAGTATTTCTAAAACGTACGAAGAGGCGATTTACATGGAGATAAACTTTTCTGAAATTCAAAATTGATTGCAGTTCCATATATTTGCTCAAGACGCAAAAGCTGCGAATAGGTCAGACAGGGAACAGAATTCGCAGACACAGGATTTATTAAGTAGCAAACAATTTCTTAACAAGTTTGAAGCAAGTAAAATTTGTTTTCTTACAAGGTAGAAATTATTTTACTTACTGAAAAGCACTTGTATTAAAGTTAATTTTTTTTTTTTTCATATAGAAAAATTATATTGCCCGATGAAGGTTATAAAGTAAATCGAAACAGCCGCACTAATCACCAATATCCTTGCACTCTTATTGGTTCAAAAAAAGGAAGGAATTAGCCGTTAAGTTCCTTTGCTGTTCAATTAAACGTGTATTTCGCCTTATCCCCCCCCCCACCCACCAAGCACAACGAAAGAAAGTGTAGCGAGAGTTCGAAACTCTAGAAAAGGAGGAAGTACACTTCTGTCGGGTGACATTTCTTTCACGTTAATAGTTCACAGAGATATTTCCGTGCATTTCAATGACACGTGACCTGCACGGGCTAATTACGACAATGATTTAATTAGCCATCTGACTTTCCTCAGTCAACAGGGTTAGTTAAAAGGGTGTCTTTTTCGGTTCCACATCGCCAAACCTCTGGGGACAAGACGGATCTATATTTCCGCGTGCGTTGAAGGTGTGAGTAAGCAAAGCGAAACTTCTGGAGTTTTCCGCCTTTTTCTTTCCTCCTTACCTCTCTAAGAGGTAAGAGCAAAGTATACGGAAGTGAAAATAATGAAGTCTTGCATCTTAATTTCTCCTATAGCAACGACGATTTCGCAGCTGCACTGCAAGAGGCCATGTTCCTTCAGAAGCCCACTGTTTTTATGTCATTTCTAGTCGCATAACCCTTAGAATTCATGATCTTCTTAACTACCGTGACCTTTTCAATACTGGAAACACGGCGATTTATGGCCAGGAAGGATTAGCGTATTGAAACAAAATGCTGAAAATTAACACAGAAGTTCATTGTAGGACTAAGCAACTCTCGTATTTAAATAAAGAAATAAATATTTATTGTGATACTATGTCAAGGCACATAAGAACATAAAATACTAAACATAATAGTAAATAGGGAGGAGTTATTCAATCTTACAGGAGTGCCCACTACTGATCACTATTTAAGGCAGATGAAGAGGCAGCATCCAAGTTACTCCGCATTCACGTTACACCTCCTTAGATGTATACATCTTTATGGTGCTCTCACATCTAATTTACAACCTTCAATGTTTGCAACTTCTATACCCACAGTGTTCCTTTACCACATCTTCATCTTCTGATTCTGTTACTCTCCTCTTGTTTTGGCCACTTTTTCTAGGAGTACCTGACGTCAATTGCAACGTATAGTATGCTGAACAGTGCCGTCCTGGCATTGCGCGGGATATTTAAAATTTTTTTTAAAATTTAGTGTTTAATTTTATTTGTTTTTATTTAGATATATACTGTGTGTAACTTTTTATAACTTAATATAACTTTTTTTTAGTGCTGGTGCCATTGGTTGGGCTTAAACGTTACTGGATTGCTGGCACCTATACTTTACACTACCGCACTACAGATCCGGGATTTAGTCATACATCGAGGAAGACAGTATGCGAATGCAGAAGCTGCTTCATCTTGGCGTCGACGGGTACTCTGAAGCAGCTTAATTGGCGATCGCTGCTTCCTGGTAGCAAAGCTGCCAGAAACAAAAGACTACACAAAAATTACACTTTACTTATAGCCCTTTTAAAAAGCTGTTTATCGTCTGCGCGTGTAGTACTGTGGTATCGTCACCGTCCTCCCCACCCCGGGTGGAAAAAGCCCGGTTTGAATCCCGTCGATGACGAGAGGAACTTTTATGGGATTTTTTCACACCGTGGCTGTGTTAGTCGCTCTCAGGCGTAGATAGCAAGGTTTCTCCCCCTCGGAACTCGGGGTTTTCATCCAGCAAAGCGAGCAAATCGACCAGAGAACACGCAATTTACAGCCACAACACACATGAGTAGATGAAATAACTTCCGGGTGACTCTAATAAATGAATAATAATAAAAAAAGCTGTATATCAACACAAATAATCAGGAGCCGTCCTTCACAAGATATATGTAAATACATACCCACTAACGATTTCCTGATCTCTCGCGCGGAGTAATTGCTACTTCGCAAGCTATCGTAACCTGCATAATTTAATACTGAGTTTTTCGATTTGCTTACTGAAGGCTGACTTATGGTAGAACAGGCCAAGATCTGTATGAATTTGAATGGCAGCATAGAAAACTGTCAAGTATTATAGTGAAAAGGTCATCAGCACTGTTTTTGGAGATTATTTGTAAGACAAAGCTTGATATGTAACATTTTAACTCTAAGCTTCTAGCATGGTGAGAACTTTCATGTCGTTAGAGGAGGTTGTGATGTCTACCTAAAATGAAAGAACAATTACTGCGGTAAACAGAATCACCGACATCCCGCGACACTCCTGGAGTAACTTTACAAGAGCGAAAGTGGTCATTAATTTTAAGTTCTGTCTCTCCGAAAGTCATCGAGGAACCGATAATATCACTCCTGACATGGAAATGGTGCATCAACAGAAAAAGCAGTGCCAGGGCATTCACTCCATCAAAAGAACCGTGGATATCTAAATAGGTAATAACCATTTCTGCCTGCTGCTTAAATGCCTAAAGGAGATTCACCGTAGTGTGGTGAATCTCCTAAAGGAGATTCACCACACAGTGGATCTCTGTTGGTTGCCATAGAAGAATCAGTTGCGTTATTTTAAACAGTAGAATTTCCCATATTTGGAAAAGACTCCTACCTCAACAAACAAATACTTGGCTGGTTCTTTCCTAATTTACACGCTACCTTTCTTCTGGAAGGACATGGGTCATTCAAAAAGCGACTTCGGGCTTGTCAACGATGCCCATTGTGTTTGTGGAGAACTGGGGGACTTGCACCACGTAATGCACTCGTGTAACATCTACCTGGACCTACGCAATCAACTGTTATTGGATATAAATTTAACCACACTCAGTCCGGAAAGCAACCTGTTAAAATCAAAAGAAGCGTTTTTAGCTTTTAGCAGGTATGCCTCAGCAGTTCAAAAGGCGTTCGTATCATCTCTCCACATCTGATCCCACAACATAGACATCCACACCAGACGTTCCTGAAACCGCTATGATCTTTCCTCGTATATGCTCATCGCCGGCCACTTTCAGAACTGAATGAACACCTAACGGGACATCTTCCGCGTTGGAATGACGGCACTGAACAGTATATAAAACAGTATATAAAACTCAGATACTTCCCGTTGCACCTATCCAACTTTTCAGAACGCCCTTGTTCTGCAAGCTGTCTTCCTTTCCCTGGCCTTCGGTGGACTCCCAGATCAGGGGTGATTCCTATTTCTCCCTTCCCACCTCACACGTGCTTCAAGACTCCGGTGGATAGCAAAACAGCATCTCCTTCATATCAGAGATAAAAAGACAACCGTGAGGTACATAAGAGCAATCATCTTTCCACCTTTACTCTATGCTGCTGAAATTTGGGCGTCAGCGGCACCATCAATAAAGAAACCACTCTTTGCCACAGAATTCTGGCTCCTAAAGTGGGCCAACAGGAAGCACAACCTTCCAGCTCTGATTCACACCACGCAGCTTGCCAACTCTCTCGGGATTCCACGGCTTCCCACCTTAGTCGAAGACCAACGCCTCCTAGCAACAGTCAAGATGATAACAGGCATAATCGCAACACCTTCATTCTGGGATACCTGTGGCTGGAGGATCCCCCCTGCTGCCCTTAGGGCCAATCCCGAGCTCTACTCGCATTCAGCGCGACTCCATCTCTCGGACAGGTTCCTTCCTCAGCAGATGTTCAAGCAAACCCAGGCACTTGACGCCGACCTGAACAAATTCGCTATTGACCGGACTTACAGGAAAAAAATTATGTCTAGTAGGACTAATCTGCATTGACATGTGTACCTTGCATCTGTTCCTGTCTGATTGAGCTGGTGCTCTTATCTCGATGTTAAGTCAGCTCAATCAGACCTAACTCTCGTAAGGAGTTCTCTCCTTTGTATAAAATATGTTTTCTTTTGTAAAATTACCTGTTTTTGTAAATTAATTGTTCTATTTTCCCGGAAGTTTCGGGAAGTTGTACAAATGTAAACCCCTGGCTTTTTGGCCGTGAAGGGCATTAAAGATTATCTCTCTCTCTCTCTCTCTCTCTCTCTCTCTCTCTCTCTCTCTCTTCTTTCCGCTGGAGGATGCCTTCTTTCCTCATTCTCCTCCTTTTGCCTACTTTGACTCCAACACTTCTACTCTCTTCCCCACGCTCTTCCCTTTTTTTTTTTTTTTTTTTTTCTCCGTCCAGAAAGCTCAGGCGATCCTGGCGGAGATCAGCCAGAGTATCAAGGCAGCCTGGCTCACCTCTCAGTGGTGTGGCGGGCAACGTAGGGTTCCGTTAGGGGCCCTGCGGCCAAGTAGCTAGAGACACTACACTTTTTTCTGGCTTATGCAGTAGTTCTGCATTCCATCACAGAGTACATATGGCGCAGATGTGGGAAACCACAGGTGGCGCCTAACCCTAAATACTATGCCACTATTTGGAAAAGACTTTGATGACTAAAATAAGGTAGAATAATAATAATAGACAATGGGAACTGATACCTCCAGCGCTGCGCTAATTACCAGACTCGTTCTCACCATGGGCAGCCAATTTCACGTCTGTAGTACTAAACTCACAAATGGGTAGCTTCTATGGATTATCTATGTGTCTATAGGTTCTTGAGCAGGGAGTGCACTGTATATGAATTCCATTTTTAAGAAAAGGGGCCAAGCAGGAGATAGTCGTAAAGTTGCATGGTAGATACACCTATGAGTTCTTAAGCGTGAGATGCAGAGTATCTGAATTCCATTGGGACAGAAAGAAATATCGAGCTAGGAATCTGTTGAAAATAGAGAGCATCGGCTCGATAAGGTAGGGTCTCGGGGTTCTGATCATGAAGTGTGGAATGCCATCAGTATCAGTCGTACCAGAGGGAGGAAGGGAATTAATTATCTTTATTAATTGCTACTCAATGATGATTAACGTAGAAAGCAGTTCTCTAGGACGGCAATAATCAGGAATGGATAATGCGTGCTGGGAATCGTCTGATCAGAGAAACGAGATATGCGAGCAAGCCATTCCTCAAGATCTAAATTTTAATCGGCTGTGTTGTGATTCGTGTAGAATGCCTTTCTTCTCTTCAGTGTCTTATTTTCTACGGATTATCACTCTGCTTGGTTTTCGATGTTTGTTAACTAATAGCTGTTTTTAACTCAGTTTTTTACGCTGATTTCAGAAATGTTATTCGTTTTTTATATCACGTACTATTTTTTAATAAATCATTAAAGTTGATGCCACCAGTTATATTATTGAATGTATTAAGTTAGGAGCAAATGATGGGAATTTGTACACTAAATCTTCACATGTTTGCAACACTGCCTTCCGTCTTTTTCTTTTTGACCTTGAGAGCTACACTCAGTAGTGTTTATTAGTGTGAACTCAGTTTATTTTTAGGGTTATCGTGTCAAACTTGTGCTGAAAAGTGAGTATGAGTAAAATGTCTTTACGCAAGTGTTTGAACAACCCGTATAATCTGATATATTTGCGGAAGTTATGCAGTCCTCAAGCAAAAACAAGACAGTAGAGAAGACACAAGACATGCTGTTTTTCTGGATCTGAAAGCGGCCTTCGACTCAGTGCAAGTTAAGCCACCTATGTGCCTCCTGGAGAACTTTGTACTACTGTTTCACGGGTAATGTATCGAAGCTACTCAGAAATTTGCTGACCAAGAGGTGCCTTACCTTCCAGCATGGGAATAACTGCATCACAAAACAGGTGGAAGTCGGTATACCCCAAGGTGGATCGTTGTCGGCACTGCTTGTTTTCAGCAATATTTATTCCATTAATGAATGAAATATCTGCGTTTATGGCCTATGCCGACGACATTGTATGTTACCTCTCAAGCCCGGCTAACACCTCACCGGACCAGGCAGAGGAATTATCGAATACTATCATCCTAAACAAATATCTGTCCTCTTTCTGTGAATACGCTACTTATTTTGGGCTTAAAATAAACCCTGAAAAGTCCAAATATATCATCTTCTCACCTAGAGCACAAGCAGACCTCAATCCAACAGCCTCTCTGCAGCCCTCCATTGCGGGGCATGTTCTCGTCGCCACTCAATCAGTAAAATTTCTAGGAGTGGTAACGGACGAAAACCTAACGTATAAGGAACAAATCCATCAACTGCGTTCAAGAGCATTATGGGCTTTCTGGGGTATGAAACTTGATCTCTGTAGAGCACACAACAAGGAAACAGTCAGAAAATTTCTCCACTACTACTTTAGTTCTATCATTACTTATGGTATAGAAGTTTGGTCGGCTGCTCCTATGTCCAGTCTGAAGATACTCAGGGGTCTGGAATTCTTGGTCCTAAAGTGGGCCAACAATTGGGCTCACCTAACCTATACAACGTCAAAATCACAGATCTGCATAAATCTGAGATACACCCCGGCCCAGCACCTGGCATATGCGAGGAAGCTCACAATGGCGCTTAATCTGTGCTCCGCTGCTCTCTACTTCGTTAATATCTGGGAAATCGTAGGCTGGAAAATCCCTGGTAGATCCCTCAGAAACCGTCCAGTGCTCTGTTCTAACCCACAGAAGCTCTCGACCTTCAAGCGACACTTCCCGAACAGTATCAACGGCGCGCTGAACTCCGCAAACATTGATTTGGATGTGTGGTTCAGAGATTCTGCCTACAGAGAAAAAAAGCGCAAATCCATAGTGAAGTGCAGTCGGCATTCCTGCAATTGTGAGCGCAACTAGTCAACTCCCAATGAAAGTTTCCGGACTGTCTCAATGTGTTGCAGCTTGGATATAATAACTATAAAATCTATGTGCTATAATGCAATATAAGCTCTGTATAATCAATCTATTATAATAACTATAAAATCCAGTGATTGCAATATTACCTGTGTATATTGCACTGTATATGTATTCTATGTATTTGCTGTGTACCCACAGCATGTAATGTGTACAGTTAATTGTAAGATGGCTCTGGTTGCCTGTAGTAGGAATCGTGTCCTACATTTCTATGAATAAAGAATTTTATTATTATTATTATAGAATTTGTAAAAAATGTGAATTGTTCTTATTTTGGAGTAAACTCGGTGATTAAGATAAACAGTGGGCTCCACATAAAGTTTGCAGAACCTACAAACCACTGTGCTGATTGCTACTTTTGCTTAGTTAATGTAGAGGGATATAATGCAAAGAGTAAGACGGGGTAATTTGGCCATTAGACGAGTCCCACATGGAGATAACCTGCCGATTCCATGCCCTCCACTTATAATGGAAAATGTAGCAGCAGGGGTTGCTTAAAGTGAAACTTCTGAAGATGAAACTGAAGTTTACACTCCTGGAGATAATGGGTCCCGCCTTCGATTGTTTTCACAGCATGAATTGAATGATCTAGTAAGAGATTTAAATTTAACAAAGGAATCTGCAGAACTAACCGGCAAACATTTATGATCAGACCTGCCCTCAACCAAATCAGCTCGCTCAGCCATGTGTTCCCAGCAAACACGATTGGGCTTCTCAACGACCTAAATATCAACCCTGAGACGATTTGCGTGGACAAAGCTTACAGATCAAACGTTTTCGCTGATACCTACACTATCTTGCATTTTTAGATGTTTCATTTCACCATCGCTTTACGTGGCTTCTATGTTAGGTGATATGCGCTTCTTCTCCTGTTCCGGACAGCCTGCAGCATCTTGCCGGCATACCTGCACTCTTCTTGGACAGACGCTGAATATATTTAGGGTATATATGGGTATATATCTAGAGTATTATTTTAAAATAATCTGTCTTAACTTTTTTTTTTTTATTTGCTAGTTGTTGGCGCATCGGCTTCTGTGGCCATAATGCACCTCCAAAGTTTTTTTTCAGTACTTTGATCCAAGCCCGAGGCGGGATTCGAACCCGCGACCTTTCGGTTGCTAGGCAGGCACTTTACCCACCTGGTCGGCCTGTCTTAACTTCTGTAATTAATTATTTACTTGATCTCTGTATATTTTATTTTACCCAATATTTATATTGTATTAATTTTTATAGTTGTGCTTACCCTCCTAGCATTTGATTGCTGTCCAGGGGTGTATGTAACTTTTTCTTTACCTGATTAAATAAATAAACTCCTTGGTAGATTAGTCAAAATATCTTCTAGCACATGGGACGTTTTTCTTATGGTGAACGAGAACTAGTTTCCTGCTTTTCTGAGGACGACTCAGAAAAGGTTTTTGCAGTATGAACTATTTAGGAATTAATGAACTATTTAGGAATTAGTTACAATCCTACACAGTGGAGACTACTGACTCATCAAAGAGGAGTCTCAAAGGTAGGTTTCTCCACAATGGAAATAAATATAGGTCAATTCCAGTAGCTCACTCTGCGGCATTTGAAAGAAACATACGAGAAATTGAAGAAGCTGTTGACAAATATTAAGTATGAAGAACATGGTTGGTTGATCTGTGCTAACTTTAAAGTGATAGGCATGCTATTTCGACAGCAATCTGGCTACACAAAAATGCCTTGCTTTTTGTATGAGTGAGGCAGTCGGGAGTAAGCACATGGATATCAAGGTCCGGCCGAAGAGGTGCAGTTTGTTGCCTGGATCAAAGAACATAGTTTATAAACAACTGGTAGACCCAAAAACTGTCATCCTTTCACCTTTGCACGTCAAACTGGATTTGATGAAACAGTATGTGAAAGCTTTACTTCAGGAAGATTCCCGCTTCAACTACTTTTGAACTAAATTTTCATCGATCACATAAGAGAAGCTAAAACAAGGTATTTTTGTTGGACCTCAAATTCGCAAACTGATGAGAGACCGAGATTTTGAGGAAACTATGAATAAAAGAGAAAAATAGGCATGGGTTATTAGCTTCAGGTTTGTTGTTGAGAACTTCCTAGGAAACAACAAGGATTCAGAGACTACAAGAATATACAGTATTTGAGCGTTATACCTTTTGGTATTACGATGTCCATAATATTAGAAACAATCAAAGGAAAATCATCGCAAAATAATTGAGTTAATTTCACACCTGCTATTTTTTCATAAAGGAATACAGTATTCCCTCGAGGTCAGATTAACAAAAGGTCTAAAGAAAAAACACTCATGTGTTATTTACTACAATCATTTATTATTATTATTATTAACACTTACAAAGACGAACACAAAATGGTATTCATCTGTAGAACAAGAAAGCTGGGTGAAGGTGGTGCAAGTCTATAGGAACAATTCTGATTAATATAAATGATAAACTATGTGCCTGTTGCTCGACAGAGTCACAAGTGGATAATTATTACAGGCCGTGCGAAATACCCGACCAGCACTACCGATTTCAAAAAGTTTTCCGCCTGGGGAAAATGCAGGGATGTTAATCAGTCTGGCTCGTGTGTGTGTGTAATGCAGCTAGCAGTGCATCGATACAGATACTTGATGAAAGCGGCTGAAAGCTAGACTGAAACACGGTGCTGGATTCTATCACTAGGGACAGCTCGGATGGTTACATCACAAATAGCTGCCATTGTTGTCCATACGCAGGAGTTAAAAGTACGAGTAAATTATAGTTCGCTCTTTTCTCTGATAAACTGTTTGCAGGCTTCTTCTTTAAGAAAACATGTTTACCACAGCAAAGAAATTGCAAGTCACAGAGCGCTACACGAACAGCAGTTTAACAAACAGCAGCCCTAATTATAGCGTGGTGTCGACCGTTACAACGACGCCTAACTAACGGCAAATGTTAAACGTTGTTTAACCATTTTGCAAACTAGCATTTCACTCAAGTGAAACATGGATTTCAAACAAAAGCAGTTCAATCCGAAATTAAAGAACCCATCACTACTAGGGAAATCCAGCTGATAAACCGAAAAACTTTCTTTACTTCATAAAATATATTTTATTTATGGCTATTTGCTTGAACTATAAAAATTGCAGATTTCTTCTGCATTACATATACACAATATTGCCAAATGTAACTGGATGACTGCATGTTTCAAGAACTTTTTAATGATACAATGTTTTACAAAGGGTCAGCCCACTTTTGCCCTGTATTATACGTTATGCCTCATCGGTAGACTTTTGGTCAATTCCTCCTTCAACACAGCGGTCACTTCAGCTATTTGGACGTCTTGGGCTGGATCGAAATCAACATTCCAGTTCATCCAAAAAATGTGCAGTGGGACTAAGGTTGGAACTCCCGGCAAGCATTTGCAATTTCATGTTTTTATAACAAGTTACTACAGGCTGCGTAGTATTACATGGTGCACTTGTTCTGAAACAGAAAAGAGACTTTCCCATACTGCTGCCACAGAATAGGAAGAACGGAATTATCCAGATAGTATATGGCATTCATTTTTCTAGGAAAGGCGACCAATGTTTAAACAAAATTACAAGAAACAACCCCAGACAGTGACAGGTCTCTTCACCAATACAATACTGACGATACATTCTAATAAATAACGGTCTCAGGGCAATCAGATCGGAAAACAGGCTATTCTAATTCACAACATAACATAGTATTCCAACATTACAGAACCACGACCCAATTACTATGGGTGTACCAGACAAGTCGAGGCTGATGTGCATTGAGAGCTATGATATTTATTATTATTTTTTTATTAATATCTGTTTATTGCTCTGCTCTAGAGTAGAAGATTATATAGAGGGGTAGATGGATCAAAAGTATTAACAGAAGATTATATAGGGGGTAGATGGACCAAAAGTATTAACGGAAGATTATATAGGGGGTAGATGGATCAAAAGTATTAATAGGTTGGTTGAAGATGCAAAAACAACATTTAGAATCTATAATATAAAAGAAGATATGTTATCCCTTTCAGATGAAGAACAATTGAAGTATAATAATGCAATACTATATTGTCATATTTATGGGCAGGAGCGAGCCGTCCAGAGGGTGAAAGGGGTGCACTGCACCCGGGCGCCAACGTTCAAGGGGCGCTTGAAAACCAGAAACTTACACATATGAAGAAAATTTTAAAGGGGACGCCAAATTTCAATTAGCAGCCGGGCGCCACATACCCTAGGAACGCCCCTGTTTATGGGTCTGAAATTCCAAGTGAATACAAAAACAAAGAACAAAGAAAGTTATAGATCATGATAATTTAGCCGGAAAATTTAGAGGTGCAGCTCATAGTTGTAATTTGAAGTATAAAAATCCATATTTTATTCCAGTAATTATGCATAATTTAAGCGGTTACAAATCATATTTATTAAGGAATTAGGATTTAATAGTGATAATATTAAAGTGATTTTAAAAAAATGGAGAAAATTATATCAGTTTTGATAAGGAAATTAAACCCGAAGAGGATGAGTAATTTTAAGATGATTAAGAAATTTCTAAGCAACGATTATCAAAACATTCTTTGAGATTTACAGATTCATTCAGATTTATGGGAACTAGTATAGATAAACTTGACAGCAGTAAGCTAGGGGGGTGATTATTACATTCAAAGGTTAAGGCAGGGACATGCGTGCGGGATTACATGGAGTTGCGTGTGTGCTTAACCTGAAAGGAACAGTATTTACAGAATTCTTAAATTACATACTTGAAACTTGTGGAATACCGTAGTATCCCAAACTAAGCAAGATAATATTTTATCACACGTACTGGACAAAACGTAAACGTGTATAAAAAGGTATTTCCTTGGTTGAGACAGTCCGTATTTTCCTTCTGGTGGTGTTCCAGTGAGTCATAACGGTAGATTTGTGTATGTGTCCATTAGCTTCTGGCGTCTGTAGGTGTGCTGCTGGCAGAATTTATCCAGATCGATGGTTAGACTGTTTATCAAATCAACCGTGTTTCCTGGGAAGATGCGTCTTAGGCCTTTGAGGTTGCTGAAACTGATACTCAGTGGGAGCCTTATGTCCACTTGACTTCATCCGGAAATACAGGGAGTTTTTATTAGGATACTGATATCAGGGCGTCAAGTCTACCTGTAATTAGACTGGCCAGTGCAAGAAGGTTAGCTGCCACAATTCGTTGTTTCCATGGTGTGATTTCGAGATTGATGTAAAGTTGGGCCCTAGAAATTTAGTTTGTGTGCTGCAGCTGTTCCGTAAAATCTGATGCCATGTAGCTTCCTAAACCGTTGTTGTACTAATATCAGTTCCTGTTGCTTATCCAAATTCCTATTAACAGAATTCGATGAGAACTGAGGGGATCTAAGTACCACTCTTCCGAATGCGCTCCAGTTTCTTTCCGTGAATTTCTGCGGCGTATCCGTTTCCCAAAAGTTGACTTAGCACCATGACGTTTCCATTTGGCGATTGTCACTGTTGATTTACGGTTCCCATATAGGCAACCACATAAGCTGCAATAGCACGATCAGGTTGATTGCTGATGTGGCATCCTAAGATGATCCCCCCCCGATGGAAGTCATTAGGCCCAATGTCTCGGCCCATCCAACTGACCTGCATACTTCTAGCGTGAAGGCAGTTTCTTTTATATCTGTTCCTGAAATGGATGAAGGATGTGGTTCGATTTTCCTAATTTCCACGTGTTTCTGATACTTTTGGCAATATAGTGTATTTAATACACCTCCATGAAGTAACAGTACTTTTTATTCTGTTTTTATGTAACTTTTATACGTTATTTTATTTTTTTTTATAAATATATAGAGTGGTTATAATTAAAAGACCTCACTTTGGTTGCCTATAGGTGACAAACCATTACTCACGCTGAGATAAAATTTGGAAGAGCAGACAGTTTGACATATGTAACATCGAAATGTGCAAAAAAGTTCCAAAAAGCGATACCAGCGAGCGCTTACCGCTTAAGCACTGCATGTAGTACGTAAAGTTAATCGTACGCCACGAATAGTGACGCACATCTTTTAGATGATGATAATAGCAAATGCAACTAATGTAACTACAGTAGCCAGCTAAAGCCCACATGGTAAGACAGACTGCACAAAAATTAGAAGCAAATTCAAGAACCAGGTGTTTTTGATGTAGCACCCAGTAGAGGCCGCTACACAGTTGTAATAGATGGGAGCCTTTATAAAATCATCTTGCTATCCATTTCAACTGTTGACTGGCATTTTCTGTGGTGGTCATTAATGGTAGTCTGCCCGACTTTGAATAAATGGTTGCGTTACCTCCTGTTACCTATTCACGTACGATGCTTCCAAAAGTTGATCTTCGATGTCTTAACCTTTCTGAAATCTGATGAATACACTTGCCCACTATGTGACAACCTGCTATCGCTTTTCCTGATCTGCGTAAGGTCGTTTACTCCTTCCATTCTGTTCCATCAACCTGTCATTAAGTGTGCATGCCTCTTATAGCCTACTTTTATTTGATATTGCCATCTGTCTGTCATTACCAGGAATTAACCATTACTTCCCAAGGTTAAAGTGTCTCGATACAAGTTGGAGGATAGAGTACATTACTATATGTATACTAGATTATATGAGTAGCATTGTCAACGAGCTTACCTTCCAGTTTTGCATCTACAACGCATATCGTTCGATAGATCTTGACGAGGGATCGATTTTATAATATTAACCAGGATTAAATAAATTAATTTTGATTTAAATTAATAAGCGCTGTTGTCGCCAAGTTGTGCAATCATTTTTTTTTAGTGTTGTTTACGCATCATTATACCGCAGTAACGATAATTATTATGAGCAGTTTACCATGTAGTTGCAGAGCGGAAGTAAATGTTTTTTTGTGCTATCGTTTTTTGATCGTAGGCCTATATATGTGATCATATCCACCCGTGGATGTTGAATGTTTTTATCTCTGTTTTTTGATTCTTTTGAGAATAAAAGTGAGGGAAGTGATATAAATGAGGAAGCATACGACTGGGAATAAAGTTCGCTCATTCAGCAGTTAAATAAATAACAGTGGCTAATTTATAACTACTAGCAATGTATAAGCGATCAGTGGTTAAATCAATCAATCACCGAACGTATATATTGCTTGCAGTCTAGTAACCAACCTCTTTGGTAGAATATCGAAATTCTGTGATCTGTTTGTATAACGTAACTGCGGCATCGAAACAGTTATACACATTAGCACACCAATCTGTTGTTTCTCTGCAATGTGGTTGTCAACGCGCGGGTGTCGCGTTGACAACCACCCCTGCTCTAGAATGTTCTGTTGGTAAGATTTTTTTACTTTTCTTAATACCCTTTTCAAGAAAATGCAGCCCAGTAAGCCCATTGTGGAAGACGAACCAAACCATGACTGAGGCAGGATAGTGACCTCTTTTCATTCAGCAGTTTCCAGGGAGCTGCGAGCATAGACGAGATTATTTTGTTTACTAAAACGTTCTTTAGCAGAAAATTTAATTTAAGCTGATAAAAAAAAACAGGATATCATGCAGTCGCTGTGGCCATGTGCCAGTGAAATAACGGTTTCGTTCAGGATTTCCAAATTTTCAAATATTCAGGAGATGTAGTCAACACATAGCCCATATATCTGTGAAAAACTTAACCCTCGGCCAGATTTATACGAGGGCTGTTCAAAAAGGAATGATCATTAATTTTTAATTATTAGGCGCGTTTCCATAAAGCACTTCTCGTCTTCACCATGTTCCTCCATCTACATGTAACAACTCGATACCCAATGAATGGATTTTTAAGAAATTTTATATTTAGTCCTTTTAGAAAAATATGCCGAGTTATCGCAAATTTCATTAAAATCGGATAGATAGAAATCTGGCAATTATTATTTCTTTTTCTTTTTTATTCATATACACTCAGTGTATATGAAGAAAAAAGAAATGCAGCTAGCAATGCAGGTATGCAGGTAATTGGTGTATCCAGATGCCGATATGCCTTTCCACAGTGTCCCACAAGTGCTCTATGGAATTGATATCGGTGGAGTTCGGAGGCCAATCGATATGCTGGAAGTCAGAATTGTGTTCCTCAAACCATTCCTGCACATCAAGTGCCCGATGGCTCGGTGCATTGTCATCTTGGAAGACTCCATCGCCATATGGGAAAAAGTGTAACATAGCGAGGCGTACACAGTTAACAAGCAGTTGATGATAGCGGAGACCAGTGATACGTTGTTCCACATGCAGCAGGGGTCTAAGTTCCTGCCATTGAAACATGCCCCACACCATACAACCGTCTCCACCAGCCTGCACTTTTGATACCATGCATGATGGATCAAGAGCCTCATGTCGTTGACGCCAAATCCATACACGACCATCCATGGTGTGGAGTAAATAACGTGACTCATCCAACCAGACACCTTCTTCCAGTCTTCTAACGTCCAACTTGCATGCTCTTTGCGCCAGGCGAGTCTTTTACGCTGATGAACCTTGGTTAGGAGAGGATGCCGTAGGGGTCGTCTGCTGATATAGCCCTTAAGTGAGAGCGTGCGACGCATAGTCATGCCAGATATTTTTCCGGGTTGGCCCATGTTGTATTGGGTAGTCAACTCTTCCAAAGTGCTGCGCCTGTTTGAGTCGTCGGACCCGGCACTCACCTCTAACATCGACCTGTCGCTGACTTTTGCAGTTTTGCCGTCGGGTGGTTGTTTGACCATTTTGACGCCAGTGCTGGTACACTTTAACAACGGCGGCTCTCGAACACGCCACCAGTTCAGCCGTTTGAGAAATCGAGGCACCAGCTCGTCGAGCTCCCACAATCTATCCTTCATCAAAGTCCGATAAATCTTTCCTTTTACCTATCACGCTCGGAATTTTACTACCTACTGAACCACTGACACATTATCTATGCTACCTAGGTTGACTAACTGCGCACTCAAGTACCTCACGTGGTCAACGAGTCCCTTTCAGTTTTCAGAGGGGTGGTCTCATAATTCAGTGATCACTCATTGTATATCACACAGGCTATCCATATACCGTATACTGCAACAATAGATATTATGCTTTTTGCCTTATTTGATTAAGTTGATTAAAAGAATTAATGGGCAATATGGCTGATATGCGGAAAGAAAGAAATGTTCTCAGTTCGCCCATGAAAGTAGTTGCTTTCTGAGGAACTTTTTTTTCCCGTTATGTTTACTAAATATATAAATCACGAATTATTATTATTACTATTTGCTTATTATACTAATCACATAAGAAACACGAAATAGGTGTTATATTTCAGTTGCTATTAAAACCCAGGAGGAAATAAGTAAAGTATATTACGAAAGTGTTGACATCATACCACGATCAGAGGCACTGCATTTGAATTCTTACTAAAATTCAGAAAGAAATAAGTAAAGTATATCACAAAAGGTGAGTGACTTTTACGTTGAAGTATGGCGTGTCTAGCAGTGACATGAAAACAATTACTATTATATATCATTAGTTTATTAATCAGAAATTAATTATCAACAGGTTAATTTGCTATTTACTTTTCACTTCTATGAATCACGAAAATGAAAATTAAATTAAAAAATCACACGCTCTGAATACTAACGCACTGCGACATTTACCTAACTCGTTTATTTACCCTTCATGAGTTGATCAAAACCTCAAATATAGAGGTATCTATCTAAGAACAATCAAGTATACTTAAAGTGGCACGAATATCGTATTGTGCATAAGTCACTGTAAGTCGCTTAGGTATTGCAAATGTTGGAAGAAGTATATTGAAATTTATTTGGACTGCAATTTGAACCCATATAGAAGTTTCAGAAATTATTCACAAATCCTGTGACAAACTTTGTTAGCTCTTAGCTAAGTACACATTTGTGGCTTTTGCTAACTGACGTACCATAACGTTGTACTGTATATATCTCATACCCGCCATCCCCCAAAACCTTTACTCTAAATTTACTTGATCTCTAAAATATTTGACACTTTTCAGCATCTCTCATAATGTGAAAATATGAAATTACTGGGATGTTAAATCCTACACTGATGTCGTATAATGACCCACCGATGAAGATACATTTTTTTTAAAAATCCATTAACTGTTTATAAATTCGCTTAAATCAAGATTTTTATTACTCGTTTTCTTCGTGGGCGGCATCTATAGCGATTGATACTAATTACTCACTCTTTACACCACGATAAAATCATTTATTATACAGGAATATATTATGAGCAAAACTCGGTAAGGTGCTGTAACATCTTTCTGAATAATAAATGGTTTTATCGTGAAGAATAGGGTAAGTAATTAGTATTAATCTTTATTAATACTTGGAACTGTGATGTACGAATATATCAAGCCTTTTTTTCATAAACCTGGTAATATGTACACCCATCTAGCTACCGGTTGTTCGAGAATTACTGAAATAAACTTATCTCTGAAGCTCACACCTAGATAAATGTCACTCATTGCAAATAAGCAGCAACATAATTTTACTTAGGAAGCAATGCTGTTTATTTGTACTACTACTGTATAAAGTATACAGTATAAAGGCAAATCGTGGTGATTGTTTTACAATAAATGAGATTATTGCATTTTGTAGTGAATTTAGTTTTTTTTCTTGACTAAGCACACATGTAAGACTTTTGTCAACTACTGCATAGTAAGGTTTCGCAGCCCTATTGCACCTATTAAATTAAAATCATCCCAGTAACAGAGGTAACAGCATTTAAACTAAGCAGTTGGTTATAAGAAATTTCCGCAATATTGTGATGTGCATCATAAAAATAAAGTGATGAAAAGAAGGATGGATTGTATCAAATGCTAACTATAACGTGCTCTTCTACAGCTTTTGTGATCAGAGTATTTCAGACTGAGCTTCAGAGCTAAGTTTATTTCAGTAATTCTCATCCAGAAGTATTAGCATAGGCATATGAGGAAATAAGGTTATACAGCATCAGCAAAAAAAAAAAAAAAAAAAAAAAAGAAACTATATAATTTCATCGATCCATTCGCTCCAAAAGCCTCTCCAATTCAAGTTTATCGATGAGTACTAAGTTGTGCTGATGAGTGAATGTCGTGGGGGTTGTGACAAGTTGTGAGTGCTGCTTACACTGATGAAAGATCAAGTGAAAAAATTCTATGAGTGAAATCGTTCTGTAATTTGGGTGGGATGAAACTGGGAAATCATCAAACGCACACAGATATGCGAGTTTGTCAGGATTACCATAGTTTCAAATCTTGAAATCAGGACATACACATACGCGACACTCACATGTAACATACAAGAAATCACTTAGAATTTTAATACGTGATTAATTAATTTAGCATTAGTAAAGGCATATGATGCAAGAAAACAAAGCTTATACAGCATCAATCAAAAAAACAACTTCCATTTCACTCATCCATTCGTTCCAAAAGCCTGTCCAATTCAAGGAAGAATTGCCTTGATTTTTATTTAAGCTATCAACTTCCACAACGACAGAAGATAAACTAACAGGTCTGCAATTAGTCATGTCACCCTTTGATCCCCCTTTGTGAATTTGGAATACATTTGCACATCTCATAGTGACCTCCCCTGAATTCAGGGATGCTCTCATAATTATGGCTAAGGATTTGCTTACTTCCTTTGCTGCCTACTTTAATATAACTGGATAGATCCCATCCGTTTCCCTCCTTTTTTTTTTTTTTTTGTTAGTTGTTGGCGCATCGGCTTCTATGGCCATAATGCACCTCCCAAAGTTTTTGCACTACTCTGATCCAAGCGGGATTCGAAGCCGCGACCTTTGCGTTACCAGGCAGGCACTTTACTCACCCGGCTAGCCCAGTCGGCCGTTCCCCTCCCTAAATAACTCATTTGTGAATGTAGATATAAAATGCTCATTGTTTGTCAACTTCATGAGCAAGATCATCTACAGTCGAACCATCAATATCAAGAGAACCAATCTGATTCATCCCCTTCCTTCTAGAGTAAACATAAGTAAAGATGTTTTTGCTGTTTCTCTTTGCCAATTTATGATTTAATGAAATAATAAATAATTTACACCAGTGAAAAAACAAGTGTGCTAGTATCTCAATGTACAGTACATTGCATAAAGTCAATTAATATATATATATATTTATTATTTTTTTTAAATGAAAAATTCGATGTAGACTCGTCCTGAAGAGTGTTTTTGGGGAAATTTTTTTTTCACATAAAAACAAGGGCCATTCTTAGAAACTTAGCCAGTCTAGTTTGTTATAAGACATTTTTAGTTATGAAGGCTAAATTGTAATTTTTTAATAACCGCTAAATAGAAGCCCTTCTAATGATTCATAAATGTTGCTTTCCGTTTTCTAAGCGTGTTTCTTTTGCAAATTTTAACAGCAAAAACTGTTCCATGTCAGTCAGCAACATAGTGTTCCTAATAAATTGCGCACCCTTGTATATAAGTAGAAAAATATACGCGATGCAGTGTCAGAGTCTTTTGTGTTTGGAGAGCCATCTTCCGTGGCACACATTAATCATAGTTCTAAGTGCTGCACTTCTTTCCCTCGGAACTCCTTAAATAATAGCATCTGCGTAAGACGGTCAGGCGCCAGACAGTCAAGACTACGATAATTGATTTATTCTCCCGTTCCTTACTTCTGCAAAGCAACATTTGACCTTTTTTAGATCACCGCCAGCGACACCTGAATTTTTTTTCCCTTAGATTTTTCCTTATCCATTAACGGAATGTCTGAGAAAAGCGAAACACAAAGAATTCCAGTGCAATTATATACGAAGTGAGGCAGCCTGCCACTGCAGTCAGGTGAACGAAAAAGAGAAAAACAGCAAAATACAGAAAGGCGCAGTAGATGCATCACGCGCTCGGTTCGTTGGTTAGTTATATTTTAATGGTTTAACCTGCGTTGCAGGCAACCGCATTACGGCTGTATAGGTCAGCTGCCGTGCGTGTTCCAAGTGTCATGAATTATTATTAACTATAGCGATTCGTGGAAGTCTGTTCTGCCATCTATTTGTTTGAGTGCCTGGATAAGTCTGAACCAAAAACTAAAAGATGGCACTTAATCTAATAGGAAGAGTTATCCAACATGAACAGTATGGTATCTAATGTAAGACGGCACCTGAACGTCAGTTCAACTCCGCTACATGAACAGTGCAAATCCGACTAGTCAAGACAGTTACTGGCTGAAAACAATCGTGTAACTTCGTTCATTTAGTGCCAAATTGAAATGGTCACTGCGCCATCTAGCGTGTTCTTCATTGCATTCACTCTTATTATAAGATTCTTCCGATTTCATCGGATTTCACCTTAAGGGATGTCCTACATCTTATTTTAAATGGAGACATGATATTCAGTTATCGCAGCGTTCTCTGCAGATCCCTTCCCCTGTATATTCCCCACTATTTCCAAATAGCAATGACACGCGAAACTGTAGCCAAACCGGTTGTGTCAAGTCTGATGTAGGTTACCGCAAGTGGCAGGGAACTCAAAGCAGTGGGTCACCAAACTGAGCTAGTACAGCGACGGCAGTAGAATAACGGCTGCGAACTCAAAGGTTAACTTGGAGACAGGTGCAGAAAGTGCGACCTTGAATATCCGCTCAGTCTTGGGGTCAACGGTTAGTGGTGGTGGTGTGTGTGGGTGTGTGTGTATGAGACAGAGAGCGAGAGATGAAGAGGGTCATTAACAGACAGCCGGAAAGAAAGAGAGAAGCAAAGTGGACAGAGAGCTCATGAGTTCAAAACAATGCCACAATGAAACCTGAGGTCCACAGAAGAAATTTGCTGCGTTCCTCTCTGATACATGTCATCAATATGTGTAAACAGTTTTCATAGTGCTTAATGCTATAAAAGTGACTGTTATAATGTTATAATGTTAAACTGTCAAACGGTCAGTGACTGACCGTTTGACCGGGTCGATAGGTGAGCTGGTAGGATGAACTAGAGCGGAAACAGAGTCCTAGAGAGTAGCACAGTGGATATAATCGCCATCCTATTACACCGGATGGAAAAGATCTCAAATCTTGTCAATGATGCCAAGAATTTTTATAGGCTTTTATTTTCAGTAGTGTTGGGATAGTGCGTCTTAGGCGACAGTCGCATGTCACCCCCATCCTTAGAAACTCGGATTTTCGTCCAGAAAATTACAATTGTTGTTATTTGGTTTTTTTTAGGAGCATTAGCAACTAAGGCCATATTGCTCCCGGATATGCGGTGGTCATTCCCTGACCTTTCCGCATCCTCCGTATTTGGTGGTGACGGGCTCGAACCCCGGTCTAATCAAGAAGTGTGTGTGCTACGCACTGCTGTTCCTTCCCACCTGGCTACGGAGGCGCCAGAAAATTACAAATATAATATACCGACACCTCATAGACTTAGCTGCCTTGGTGCTTAAGATACATCTGAACATAACATAACCTAATGAATACCCATCCTGTATATTGGTAGTTACTGGAATATATTTTGGGTATCAAGAAAATTCTTTCCTGGTATTTTCAGAGTTATGTGTGTTGGACAACCGCGTCAATATTGTGAAAGAGACTAGCAATTAGTCTTAAAAATCTTTAGAAATTATTAAAGTGCTTTATGCTCTTTATTATCTTTCATAAAATTATCTGCGCTGTTTGTTCCGGTTAGGGGTCAGCGACATGGATGGAACGCTTGTCGTTCCTCCATGTTGATATCCCCAGCCGAATTTTTACAAGCCTGGCCTGACCTCTTGGTTTTATTTTGTTGTTTCCTTCACCCAACGTAAATGCAAATGTTTATCCTATTTAGTAGTCACGGGCTTGAACTCCAGTCCACTCAAAGAGCGCGTGCCACTACACTCTCGCTCCTGACAACTCGGCTACGTCGTAGCCTCGCTTTATTATCTTTCATCTACTAAACAATCAACTCCTGTAATGGATTTACAGGATTTTCCCAATACCCATACGATGAAACAATATCTTTTGAGCATGTGTAAGTTCAACCATCTTGACTCGACGACGTGTGTTACCTTTACAACTGATTAGATTTTCTTTTGAGTACCGAAGTGCATAAAAACGTCCGAGTAAAGCACAACAAAATATGGAGAAACAGATAAAAGACACGGGGATGATGAATCAGCGAAATTTCTTAAAAAAGAAAAAGAGATATAAATTTTCTTATCTCTTGAATGTCATATTGTTAAGGATACTCTGGAAGAAACGAAGTTTTAAGTAGAAAACAAGTATACATCTACATTATCTCTTTACAGTCCTTGTGGCAAATACAGAGTCACTTTCATTTGTTAGGCGTTCACCTCAATCATCAAAGTCAACATTTTCAACTTGTGCATTAGCCCAGAAGCTGGCATCCAGCCAAACTGTACGAGCACCTATGACCTTCACTGAAACCTGCAGTAGCTTGCAGAAGCTCAGAAAGGATTCTGGATGCATTTTCCAAACATTTCTTCAGTGGACTATACCATAATAAGAGGGTAAGTTTGAAATGCACTATATCCAATAGCATCAGCATATGCAGGAATTTAGTTAAAAAATGAGATTAAAATTTTAATTAATCCAAGGTATAATAATGTACCAATAGCAAGAAAGTCCGATTTCTGGATTTCGGGGATGTGATTCATCACCCTGATTCTCCCCGCCTCCACCTTAAATACGCTATAATATCTTTATTGCAATCAGTGAAAATAAGTAAATTTTTACATGCATGCCTGATGAAATGCCCATAACGGCACAAATGCTAGGGATTTAACATAGAAAGGGACTAAAACAGGAAAAAAAAAAAAAAAAAAAAGTTGAAAACAGTCTTTTTTTTTTTTTTTTTCACAATAGCAACAAACCGATCGTGGAAAAACAATGACAGTCACTCGGTTGAAGACGAGAGCTGCTCCATGATGATGCGTCTTCTGTAGGCTTTGTCCTCAACGAATTTCTTGTAATCAGCATCCATCTCTTGGACGTTTTGGAGCATCTCCATTGGCACGAATCTGTCGCCCTTCCTGAGCCTCCACGCCACGGACTGTAAAGAAGGGAGTGTACTTAAGAGTTTCGGGGGGATTCTCCAATTACACATCTGCCAAAAACTTGGCGTATTGATTTCACCCGCTATTGTTTTAATGGTGACGAGTAAGCGAAGGGTGAAGATCCGTTCTGAGACTTTTATGTAGTTTAGAAGTTTGGTCATTTCTTAAGTGTGTGTGAGGGGTAGAAGTTTCTGCTTGAAGAGCACCCACGGAAGAAGCCAGTATTCATCAGATGAGATGGTTTTTAGCGTGGTTTTCACTGCCGACACCCAGATTTCAGATCCGTAGGTAATTTCTGGCTGAAGAAACCTGTAAATATATTGAAGGGTGTACTGAGACTCTGTGATGAAGGAGGTGTTGTTTGGCAAGCCATCTGGATCGGCAGACCTTGTTGTGAATATCTGCGACATAGTGTTTAAGGCTGAGTTTAGGGTCAAAGAGTTTGTGATACATAGTTTAATAACTATCTTAGAAATACTGAGGCCTTAAACTGTCGTACCCGTTGGTTACACTAGAGTGGAGACATTCTAAAAGGGGCCCAATTCTTGTTTATATGTGGTCAGATCCAAGTACAGAGTTACGCAGAGCCGTTGTTGTTATTTGGTTTTTAGGAGCATTAGCAACTAAGGCCATATTGCTCCGGGGATATGCGGTGGTCATTCCCTGACCTTTCCGCATCCTCCGTGTTTGGTGGTCACGGGCTCGAACCCCAGTCTAATCAAGAAGCGTGTGCTACGCACTGCTGATCCCGCAGAGCCGTGTTCGAAACCATATGATACTACAAAATACGATAATATTCTTAAAATGCTCTTGTAAACTGCTTAACCCTATGCGGTCATCCGAAATTAAAAGTAGAAATTTTTTTTTTTTTTTTTTTTCTGATAATCCTCTGCGTACTGTTGAATCGATGTTGACAAAAGTAAAAAAAAAAAAAAAAAAAAACCGTTGGAGAGAGAGAGAGAGAGAGAGAGAGACAGAGAGGAATTCAAAATCCTAAAAAAATATTTCTTAGCAGCGTAGCAATCTCAACAGTCGTTAAAAAAGATCAATAAGAATGTAAAAGAAGTTCCACTATCGTTTTCCAAAGCTTCTCATGTGAAGAGAAACACGAAACTCGGGGATTCTTAATTCGTAGTGCAAATAACGAAGTCGGTTCAGCCGGTGAACGCTTTCTTTGAGTTATGGGATGTAGCAGGTGACGTTCTCTTCGGTGTTCAACTTGTCCTCCGACAAGACACATCGGTGAAGTCACATTACGCAACGTACTAAGCTTCCCGAACATTAATTTTCGATTAGTGCCTTTATTGTAGCTGATTGGAATGGTAAATCTTGCTGATGTCGACTATGACGTCACTAACTTTTGACAAGGGAAGTGCAAAGTTAAGTTGCTGGAATCAAGGCTAATTGAGGTGTGGGCACGGATTGGACGACGCAGCTGTCGTGCTGAATGATAGATTAGCGCACATACAGTGTGCGCGCGATCTGTTTGGAGATCTCTCTTATAGATAGTACACGAACTACTTTGGTTGCACAAAAATCGCAACGTGGACTAATGGTTACAGCTAACAAAGGAACTTGATTACGGGCCTTTGAGAGCCGTGTAACCAACGAGGAGAAGACGAAGTGGTATGGAGTGAAAGAATGCCGTCTAGTAATTAAGGAAACTATAAGAGTGAATTAAAGAGAACTGCATTTCACTATTCAATTCAATGGGACTCAAATGCACTGCTTTTCGTAGCAGATTACAGTATATTTGTAATTTTATCGTTAAGCCATCTGAACATGATTCACCACATTTATGTGGGTCACCGTGACTCCCTACAGGGTGAAAGGGGCTTCAAACTTTTATTAATCTGGACAGCCCAGATGATAGTTTATCTGGACTGTACAGACAAACTATTTTCTAATAGTTCATCTGGGCTAATTTCTAATTTCAGATAACTAATTGCAGATTCTATGTACCGTAAAAACCAAAAACTAAAAATGAACACTGAAGTCTCCTTAATGGCAACAACAGAGAGAGAAGCCGTATGATCCATTGACTTTGTTGGTACAAGCTAGCAAGATTAACATCAAATTGAAACAAAGTAAATAAAACAAATAATAACAGGGCGATTGTAATCAGCTAGTTATTGATAATTAAATCAGAAACAGATTATTCTACATCCAATTATTTAAAAAACTATAATGTGACTGAAAATTATTTGAAATGATTAATCAATAAAACTTGGGAGGTATTTATAGAATATAAATTCTTAAATTTCATCCCGGAGAGTGAGTGAGGGGTGAATAAAACAAGCGTGATTCATAGAACCATGACCGTCTGTAAGGTAATCTTTTCACAAAATCAGGTGGTACGCAACGTCATGGGTAGATCAGAAACCAGTAGAAGAAAAGTAGCACTGTGGTGTCAGAGATTTAGAATGTAATCTATTAAATGGACGTAGTTTTTATCGACTGAAGTAGCCGAAGTAGCGAAATTTCATGCCATAAAGCATAAACGTCGCTTCAACCGTGTATTTAGAAGGGTTGTTTGTGAGAAGAAGATCAAGCGTCGTGTTGGCTGTATGGTTAGGATTGTCCGGTATTCTGGAACGTAAATGAATAATCTGTGCGATGTAGTAGTAGTGCCACTAGTAATTGCAAAAGCCTTAGCATCTCGACCAGCTGGGTCGGTGTGACTAGAAAACGGAAGCCAGCTGGAGTTGTGAACATTAAAATCACCAAGGAAAATTACCTCACTGTTAGGAAAGTTGGACTGGAGAAAGTCAAGTTGCAAAGAGAGGAAGTCAAAGAGTTCCACGTGATTAGTGGAATTGAACGGTAGAGACAACAGATGAATTTGACAGAATGAGGTAGAGAGATTTTAAGCCAGAGAAGATCGAAAAGAGGAGATTCCAAATTACCAAGTTTCTGACAGGGAATATCGGAACGGACATATGCACAAGTACCACCTTTGAGGCGAAAAGAATCATACAGCGAATAATTTGGGCAACTGAAATGAGCAGTAGTTGAATCAAACGATAACGAGAATTCCTGAGATTACCGATAACAGAGATTCCTAAGTACACGGTCGAAGTGAGTGGTCCTTTAGGCTTCTCAGATCACAACTTGGTGATTGTTTCTTCTCCAATGGAGCTTTTATCTCATGGCTATTCCCAACCTCGTGTTGTTTGACATTACAAGGATGCAAAATGAGATGACTTGCGAGATTGGTTTTCTTCTTTTCCTTGGTCGGATTACTGTTTCAAAACTTCTGATGTCAACGTTTGCTCAGATCGTCTCAGTGAAATTATTCTTGTAGGAATGGAATCCTTTATTCCACACTCCACTTTAAAATCTCGCCCTTGATCTAAACATTAGTTTTCCAATAAATGTGCTGAGGCTGTTCAAGAGAAGAATGTTGCATATCGTAATTGGCTTGTTTTCAATTCTTCAGTTTCATTTTCTGCCTACACCAAAGCTCGCAATAATTGTAAAGCAGTTATTAATCAGTCCAAACTAGATTTTGAATAGGCTAAGAGTAGAGAAATTTGCTTCTTGCCGTAATGGTAGTTGAGCATTCTGGTCTCTTGTCAAAGCTATTGGCCGCAACTTTTGCCCACCTCTGTCAAAACCAGATGGTTCTGTTCTCACTTCAGCCAAAGATAAAGCTGATCTGCTAGCATCCCACTTTTCTTCCAACTGAATAGGACTCCCTAGTCCTATTCACCTTTAATTCCCAATCCCCAGGCAGGGGGGAGACGGTTTCCTGTTTCCCCCCTTCCACTCCCCGCTTCTCTACCTCTGGTGGGGCATGGCCTGCCCCACTGCTTTTGGGGACACCTACTCTATTGTCCCCATACTTCTGGCTTTTCCCCCCAGTCTTTAGCCTCCCTCCCCTACTCTGTCTATACACCAGCGAACGTCCCACACAATGTTAAAAATTAAAATATGTCCAAATTCAAACCGCGCACGCAAAACTCTTTCGGCTTAAACCTTTTTCAGCGATTATTTTATTTTATTTTATTTATTTTTTTTTTTTTTTAAATTTTTTTTTTTAAGGCCCTAGCCACTGAAATCTCAGGAAACTAGGTGGCAGGGCCTGCCAGAGTAAAATATCAATTACTGGGTACCTGGTCTGCCTCCACGAGGCTAAGTGTGGACAACGTTGGGCTCCAGCAGGGGTCTAGCGGCTAAATGGCCAGAAGAACAACGAAACACAACACTACACTTACAAAATCCATACACTTTTAAATCTCTGGCCTTTACAGTGAACTGTTACACCTACAATGAAAGCAACGCGTAGTTGGGAGAAACCTCCGGTGCCGCTAGACACGAATACACTTTACACTTTTTTTTCTTCCAACGGTGGGTCCCAATAGGGGCCCAAAGGCTAAATGGTCAGAGAAACAACAGAACATAACATTACACAACAAGCCACTCCGCATACACTTTTAAATCTCTGGCCTCCACAGAGTTTTCTGTCACTTACAAAGAATACAACGCGGAGATGGGGAAACCTCCGGTGCCGTCAGACAACTAACACACTTTACACTTTTCTTCCAACTCATGTATTAATGATCTTGATATAACACCTCCCACCATTTCCAACATGCTCCATTCAATGTCTCCTGTGGTCTTCCGTTAAAAGGATGTCAGAAGGATTTTGACGAAACTTGATGCTCAGAAAAGTTCAGGTCCTGATGGTATTCTTCCACTTGTTCTCAAAACCTATGTTCCTGAACTTACTCCTGTTCTTTGCCGCTTTTTTTCACTTTCTTATTCCAAAGGCGTTTTTACTTCTGCTTGGAAATTTGCTAATATCCAGACGGTTCCTAAAAAGAGTGACAAATCCCTCCCATCCAATTATCGTCCCCAATTACATCTACTCTTTATAAAGTAATGGAGAAATCAATTAACTACCAACTCTTAAACTACCTAGCAACCTTCCATCTGATCAATGATCGCCAGTATGGATTCCGTCATTGTCGATCCACTGGTGATATTCTGGCTTATGTTACCCATTTATGGACTAATTAATTGGAAAAGTTCGGTGAAACACATGCAGTTGCTCGACATCTCAAAGGCTTTCGATTGTGTTTGGCATAAAGGTCTTCTCAACAAGTCTCCATCTTATGGTTTGCCAACTGTTTTTTGTAATTGGTTATCCAGTTTTCTCTCTGATTGCTCATTGAGGGTAATGGTAGATGGTTCTCTGTATTCTAACTTCTCCACTAATGCCGGTGTCCCCCAAGGTTCAGTTCTTTCCCCCACTCTTTTCCTCTTGTATATCAATGACCTTCTTCCATTGACTGGAAATCCTATCCATAGTTTTGCCGATGATAGCACATTGCATTCTACTTTTCATTTTGAGAAACCTTGTCCTGCTCAATCAGCTTCAACGTCTTGAAAATCTGCTACCAATTCCTTAAATGCTGATCTCCAATGGGGCAAAGACAACTTAGTTGATTTCAATCCTTCTAAAACTCAGTCTTGTCTTATATCTTGCAAAAAGGATTCTTCTGCTCCTGTGCTTACCTTTGGTGACATTCCAATTTCTAGGCATGATGATATATCTTTTATTATTATTATTATTATCTGTTTATTTCTCTTTCGAGACACCCATAGACAGCACGTGGCTAGAGGGTGTGGTTACATTATATCAGTATTTACAAGCATATTTACATGGACTTATTTACAAAATTTGGAGATGAAAAAACACAGAGTATGTCATTAATAATGGATTAATTGTTAAGTTGGTTTAATTAATTGCGAATGGTTGTTAAATGCTAAATATTATTATATAAATTAGTCTTCTTATTATATTTGTACCTGCCGGTACACATTACCAAAGATTTCTGCCCTATACATTTTGTCTGTACATAGTTTCTCTAGATCTATATTTAAATTATTAAAATAATTCACAGTATTTGCTGGGAAAAATCTCCCCAGAGAGTCCAATTGAGTCAGTTGGCACTTGAGACTTGGTTCTTCTCTGTTTATTCTCGGTCGTATCATCCGAGGGCGAGTGATCACATTTCCCACTTTCGGCGCATCTATTCTCTCCGTTAGTAGCTTTGCTAGAGTTAAGATGTTTCTGGTTAGGATGATATACTTCCAGGTTGTGATGTCTAGATTGGCAGACAAGACCGCTCTTGAGATGGTAAATGGTTTCCCCGGCGATCTTGTTTAGCCATCTCAGGAGCCAGTATTCTACTCCTAAGAAGGCCTTGATGTTGTTCTCGGGGGCCGATCTCTTTTGGGGATTACCCTGACTTCTAATCTCTCTTGGCACAAGCATATTACAAATATTGCTTCCTCTGCATCTAAAAAACTTGGTTTTCTCTTTCGCTCTCGGCGTTACATTTCTTCCAAACAGCTTCTCACTCTGTATAAATCGCAAATCCGCCCTGCCATGGAATATTGTTCCCACATCTGGGGCGATGCCCCCCAAAGCCTCTCTCAGGCTTCTAGATTCCATTCAGAAGAGGGCAGTTAGGTTAATTAATGACTCATCTCTAACAGACAGACTCTTTCCACTCTCTGTCTCATACACGTTCTATTTCTGCTGTATGCCTTTTATACAGATACTTCCATGGGCACTGTTCTTCTGAATTGGCTTCTATAATTCCCGCTCTCTCTTTCAAAACAGTCCGAACACGTGCGGCCACTAGCCAACATCCATTTACTGTCCAACTTCAAACTCACAGAACCAACTTTTTATCTTCCTCGTTTATTCATTCAACTGCCGTTTTCTGGAACAACCTTCCTTCGTACGTATTTCCGGAAAATTACAGAATACAGAAGTTCAAGTCTAATGTCAACAAATATCTTCTTTCGTCTTCTCAACCACCAACCCAAGCACGGTACTAAGTGTTTGGGGTTTTCATTAAAAAAAAAAAAAAAAAACAATGCACAACATATTACGCAGCAATAGGTCTGTTAAGTATGAGAGCGTTTTCTAGACACAATGTTAAATTGATGCATAGATCGATGAATTACTGTAATGCTGCAATGATTAGAAAAATAAAACTAATAATTACATCCAAATAAGCACAATAACTTAAAACATTCTACAAAATATATGCAGTATTGACTGGTGAGGAAAAAAGCAACCATCAACAACTAACATCCCTCTCCCTAACATCACGCCTGCTCTGCAAAAGACAGTGTTGTGACGTAGAGACACTAAGGTGCTATAAAAGACAATGATTCTAAGAAAAATCGTTGGAAATCGTCGAAAGGAATCAGCAAACACTCAAACTTATCCATGGAAATGTGAGCTGGTGCAATTACAGAAGCTTATTATAACACCACGCCACTGCTTCAGAGTAGTGCCTAACGGACTACCTATAACCACAGAGTTTAAATTTTTAATGTCTTCATTTTGACGCAAATGTAATTATGTGAGTGTACATTCCATATCTGAAAAATAATGAATATTAAAAGACCCTGATAAATATTTTGATATGTAGCGTTATCCCATCTTTATAATGGGTTTCAGTCGGTAATGCATTTATTTTTAAACCAAAAGTTTCTGAAATAAATCTATCGCATAGTTTTTGACGTGCACGTTTCATAAGTTTTGTCGTTATTAAATTTAAAAGGATTGCTGTGCTCTGTAATCGATTTGCTTATTTGCTGCAGGAAAATCTCCGTTTCCGAGAGAGAGAGAGCCATATTACTCTCGATTGATACCACCTAATTCAGTCACATTGCGAAAAGGGCCCATAAAAATTCCCCACCTCATCGACGAGATTCGAACTTAGGTCTTTTCCACCCGGTATGGGGAAGATGGTGATTATACCAACTGTGTTAACCGCGAGGGTTATTTAAGCTCTTACTTTCTCGAGGTGCTGTAAAACTGAGAAGATACGTAGAAATTAATAAGTAAGAACTGTTCGCAGATAAATACTGATTCATAATACAGAATGCTTACGACTTATTAAAAGGAAGGTTGTTCCAGAAAAAGGCAGTTGAATGAATAAATGAGGAAGATGAAAAGTTGGTTCTGTGGGTTTGAAGATGGACAGTAAATGGATGTTGGCTGGTGGCGGCACGAGTTCGGACTGTTTTGAAAGAAGGAGCGGGAATTATAAAAGCCAATTCAGAAGAACAGTGCCCATGGAAGTATCTGTAGAAAACGCATGCAGCAGAAACAGTACGTCTCTGAGACAGACAGTGGCGAGATTCTGTTAGAGAGGAGTCATTAATTAACCTAACTGCCCTCTTCTGAATAGAATCTAGAAGACTGAGAGAGGTTTTGGGTCCACTGCCCCAGATGTGGGAACAATGTTCCATGGTAGGGCGGATTTGCAATTTGTACAGAGTGAACAGCTGTTTAGAAGAAAAGTAACGCCGAGAGCGAAAGAGAAAACCAAGTTTTTTAGATGCAGAGGAAGCAATATTTGTAATATGCTTGTGCCAAGAGAGATTAGAAGTCAGGGTAATCCCTAAAAAGAGATATATATTATTTTGCCTAGAAATCGGAGTGTCACCAAGATAAGCATAATAGCAGAAGAATCCTTTTTGCGAGATATAAGACAAGACTGATCTTTAGAAGGATTGAAATCAACTAAGTTATATTTGTCCCAATGGAGAATTACCTGGAGATCGGCATTTAAGGAATTGGTACCGGATATTCCAGGAGTTGAAGATGAATGCGATGAACATGAAACTCACATTAACTATACAGGCAAAGTGATTTCAAGGAATTCTTTATCGATATGCTGTGTGTATGAAACGTTTATCTAGTGATGAATAACTGCGCTCTACAGCAGGTGACACCAACCTTTAATGATGAAGGATAAATTGAATACAGAGCGGAGTACCATATAAATTTATGTGCGAGAGTCCAAAAGTTCTACAAATAAAGTACTGTAGGCAGTGACAAAACTACAAATTCTAGGTCTTGTACGAGATTCACGAGGGTCCTCTACCGTGCTCTTTAACAAATACGCCCGCTAACCTTTCGTTCCCCAGTGGTGGAACAGTAGTTTCGCTACTAAGGGTACGCAATCTGAAAATAACAAATTATCTACATTATGTACAAGTATACTGTATACGAACTACTGATTTAAAAAAAAAGTTTTAGAATAGGGATACGCGCCTATTTTAAAAAATGTTTTAACTTTTAAAAAGTCAAGACGACATTTAAAAATCTTTCTGCCCGTTCTCAGCTGGCGATCAGTGCTGTATACCACTAATATCAATTACTCACTGAAGGAAGATGTGCATATCAGAATTTTCCACCGGTGGCCTTTTCAGTTGTTTCTGGTATCGGTGTTGCTGTGACGAACGATACTGAAAGTCATTCAAACTGGTGATAGCCAAGTAGTAGTTTTTTTTTTTTTTAGTAGTAAGGTTTTTAGGAGCATTAGCGACTAAGGCCATACTGCTCCGTATATACTCTGTCTGTAAATTGCATGTGTTCTGTGGTCGATTTTCTGTTTGCTGGAAAAAAAAAAAAAAAACCCACGAGTTTCTTGGAGAAAACCATGCTGTCCTCGCTGAGACCGACAAATTCAGTCACACTGTGAAAAAGGCTCATAAAAATTCCTCACGTCATCGACGGGATTCGAATTCAGGTTTTTTACACTAGGTGTGGGGAGGACGGCGATTCTACCAATTGTGCTACCCACGAGGGCGATAGCCGAAGGTTGAAGCGTGAGGGTACGAAAGCTTTGAGTGACCGTAGTTTAAGCAGCATAGAATGAAAATACGGTAGAATGTTCTTGTATTCTTTCTACCTTGTGAATTGCCCTGACCTTATGTGGTCGTCCAGGAGTATAAACAGAATTTTTATTTATTTATTTATTTATTTCAAGTAATTCAACCACTTACTGTCTAATCCAGAGGTCCACGAGCGTCATATTTTTCAATATGCGATAAATCATTTCAAAATTTTGAAAACGAAAAGAAAATCTCTATTTCTGATTGAAACTCCATCTACCGAACAATTTGTACACTTGGTGTCCCATATTTATAGATAGAAGATATGTATTTTTAGACTATATTTACATTTTATTATGTGAATATGTTAATTATTTCAGGCAATTGGGTGCTGGTGGATCATAGATTGCCGACTACTGGTCTAGTTATAATTATTATTAATTATAACTAGACCAGTTAAACATTTAAAACAACTGTTACCAGTTAAACATTTAAAACAACTGTTACCTGCTTTTTGCTTGTTATGTTTATCGAGGTTTATTGCAACACACATTAACGTACTCTGAAGTCCTATTAGTCAGTTTCTGCTATTTGGAGAAAAGGACTTCGAAGTAATTTTATTTCGTTTCGTTAATATCATGTCAGTGAATATTCAACTTCTCGGCTTGTAGTTAAAAGACATTTTAGCCAACCCAACTTTAAGCTGGAGCGAGATCTGATTCGAATAGTTAATCGCAAATTCATCTTTTCAGGCAATAAACCCAATATCAATATAAAGCTAGACTGAGCAACCACTTCATTAGGTACACCTACCTGACAGCGAGCAGGTCTCCTTTAGTCCTCAAACTGCTGGGTTCAACGAGGTGTCAAAAGCGTGCAACAGGGATGCAGCTCTATGCCGACTCAATTATTTTCTGAAGTTGCTGCATATTACTGGTTGCGAATATCTACTCCGAAGAGCTCATTCCACCTTATTCCACAAGCACTCAATTGGATTAAAACGGTTACTGGGGAGACCACTGCAGAAGGCTGAATTAGCTCTCATGCTCTTGGAACCAATTATATATAATTCTAGCCTCTTGAGATGGTCAGAATTGTGCAGTACATTTTGCGCAAATGGATACATTGCAGGGATGAAGGGATGCTCCTAATTGGAAACAATTTCCAGAAAACTGTGGCATTTAAACGTTGCTCCACCGGTACCAAGGGGACCCAATGTGCACCACAAAAACACTCCACAAACCGTTAAACCTCTACCACCAGCTTGAATTGTTGATGCCTGCCAGGATGGGTCGATGAACTCATGCTGTTTTCGTCATGTTCTGTTACTCTCATCAGAGTGAACAGCAGGAAACAGAATTCGTTTAAATGTTTAAATTTATATCGAATGTGTTCCTAATTCTTATTCCAAGTCTATAAACAGCCACAACAAATTAATGACCTTTATTAATTCAAATTATTTTTAAAGACTATTAAGATAATATACTTGTACATGTCTATTTATATGCAGTAATGAGAATTCTCATCCGGCGTTCCATCGGACGTACTGGAACATCAGTTGACGTTCCGGTACATCCGGATTCAAATCTGGTGAGCAGGCCATTCCACGGCCAATGCTGTTCGAGAATGGTTCATGGACATGGATGTACAAAAGTTGGAATGGCCAGCGCAGAATCCACATTTGAACTCTATGGGATGAACTAGAACATCAAGTTTTTGGTTTGGCTTGGTTTTGATTTTAATGGCGCATGCGCGACTAAGAACATCAGGTGAAGGCTGGATCAACACGTCTCGAATCAGTAGCTCAACTAGTCACTGTTCTGCAGGAGGAGTGAAGAGCTATAACCGTTGCAGACTATGGTTCTTTGGTGAGAAACTTATCTAAATTGGATGAACATGCTACTAAAGTGAGTAGCAGTGACGTCACGTGAAACTGGCGTGTGTCCATATACTTTTCGGAGAGTAATACATTTCCCTATGTAATAAATTCTGATTACACTCTGGAATGACCACATCATCATCCTCAGCCATTTTCAATCCACTGCAGGATGAAGGCCTCTCCAGCAACTTTCCAGTTCCTTCTGTTTTGAGCACTGGCCATCCATTTACTACCTAAAAACTCATGAATTTCATCTATCCATTTGACTTCCAGCCATTTATCATTATTACAGCTAATAACTTGTCCCAGATAAGTATATGACTCCACCTTTTCAATTACTGCTCCTTCAATCATTATTTCCCTTTCTGTGGCATACTTGTTCATCATTACTTTTGTTTTAGCCATATTCATCTTTAGTCCAAAATCCTTACTAACTGTGCATAACTGATTAAGATTTTCCTCTAATTCTTTGGGATCGTGGCTTATGACCACAATGTCAACTGCAAATCGTAAATGGTTTATGTATCGTAAATGGAATGACCACATAGGCCACAGTAAACTACAACTAATTATTTAGACTAGAATACAATCGTAACTCTATTTAACAGTCACGTGTGGTACTGCACTACCGCGATGATCAGTCAGCTAACTCTATACAGTGAAATCAATGATGGTTGGTTATAAGATTTTAGGCGCATCAGCAACTTAGGCCACATTGCGCCGTATATAACATATAAATTGCGTGTGTTCTGTGGTCGATTTGCTGTTTGCTGGACGAAAAACTAAGTTTCCGGGAGAAAAAATCAAGCTGCCCTCGCCTGAGAGGACAGCATGATTTTTTTCTGACTAACTCAGCCGCATTATGAAAAAGACTATAAAAAGTCCTCGCACCCTTGATGGGATTCGAACTTGTCTTTTCCGGACGGTGTGTGGAGGAGGATAATTATACCAAGTATGCTTGCTACCCACGAGAGTACCGTGAACGAATTTGTCATACCCAAATTCGTTCATATTATGCATTTATATTGCAGTACAACATATTAGATGTTGTACTGCAATATAAAAATTAATTTCCTGAAAATTGCTATGGGCGAAACGAGATTTGGCCGCATCCTTTAAACATTCCTAAAGCCGGCTATGAATTCTGGTATTCTATAACATTTATCCAAATTAGCAAAATATATCATCACAGGTGATTTTAAATTCCCTTCTGCCGAAATATTAATAAAACTTACAAAATTTCCTGTCTGCAGTAGGAATGATTAAAAACATTTCCGTGGTCTTTATCAGAAGAAAACATATCTGTTAATCTAGCTTTCTCCACCTTTCTCACAATTACTAGCTAATCCTTTAATCCTACTTTAAACCTGGCTGCAATTATACTGTTATTTGGGTTACGATCCACCGCAGCATGCCTCGTCGTCCAGCACAACAGCTACTACTACAGTTTTTCAACACCGTTGGAAAAACTACGGTCGAACATAGGCCTTTAAAATCCACACGCTGGGAAGTGGAAATGCTTGGGTCAAATTCCCAAGACGAGCATCTTTCCACACATCGGAGTTAGTCTCGGTTAATGATGGATAATTTTCAGGAATATTGCAGCTTACAAACACAATATACTATCCAACATGACCACAACTACCTAAGCGCTTATTCGGAAACTAAACCAAATTCAAAGTACTAGGTCTTTTCACCCCTCTAAAAACATATGTAAAGTAGTCACCTCAATAAAACTTTTCTGACCCTACATGTTAATCCCCGACCAAAAACAGAAAATCAAGTATCAAAATAACGGGAAAAAAAAGAAGAAAGCCAATTGAAGTTTTCTTTTCTGATAACCTTACTCCAAAGAAGATAAGTATAAAAATATTTGCTCTGTTGCTGTAGCAATTCACGTTTAAATTTCAGGCAGTATAAACATTACCACAGATACTCATACAAGCATTTTTAATCATTATTATGAACACAGAAAAAATATTTATTAAGAATAAACATGGCTGGCTTTGATTCTTTATCGTTAATGATGTCTTTCGTTTAGGTTGTTAGAATAGATGTCATCTAATTATCGCAAAATTGTTTTCGAAAATGTCATTGAAGACGACACAACGGTTAAGGAAAGCAGCTTGAAATTTACTGATAGCTGAATACTTCTTACATCGATGGAACAGAAGGGAATCGTCTTGGGCCTGTATAACAAATTCTTATTGCAATGCATGTTTTCGTCTAGCCGGCCGCATTGTTCTAGATGCTAACTGGAGGTTCGTGCGCGCCTACCACACGCTATTTTATTAAGGTCACGAGAAGAAATGTCGTGAATCCACTGAATAAATCCATTAATGGGGCGACTGAAGTCCCTTCATGCAAGCACTCGCTCCACCACTATTTCTTCCCCACCTCATCTTTGGAAGGAATTTAACAGATGGAATCTCATTCTCGCGAGACATGCAGGAAATGCAACATGCACGCGACAGCTGCGTGCCGAGAGAGTCTGAAATTAACAGAAGTAACCCAACCACATTACGGACTTGCGCAAACGATCCCAAACACAAACAGTGACGCCACTTCTTCGGAATACTTAACTGGAAGAAACTGCAAACAGGGGGGGGGGAGGATTAAATAATTTAAACTACGGACTTCATGTGTTTTGTGGAGTCACTTTTACTTTGAGACAGCCATTTTGAACACGTGTTTCTGGTACTGAACGCTCCACGAGCGAACAAGCCTATCCTATCGATTAAATCAAGTGGATGGGAGTGGGCGGAAGTTGTGCGGCGTAATGGAGAGAACACGAAGATAAATGATAGAGCGTTTAATCCGGAAAACCTTGGCTATCGGGCGACGCAATGGGGAAGGTTAAGAGTATTTCGCCTGCACATCTTCTGTGAAGCAATTGGAACATGAAAAAAGATCGATAAGAGATTATTTCATCTATCTTTCTTTCCACCTAGACTGTTTCTCTTTATAACCCCTGGATTTTAGCCGTGTGTACGACATGTGCGTTTTGTATGCAATAAAGAGTTCTTCTTCTTCTTATAGGCTTTTTTGCTGTTTCAACCCTGCTCCATATTCTTTACCAAACCTGACCTCAATATTCTTTACCAAACCAGCGCCTTCGGCTAATGATTACCTTATGTCTTAGGAAGTCTTCTTGAAAGCCAGAAATTCCTTTTTCTAAGGTGTACCGATCGACATAACCCTAGATCGTATGAATTAATTTGCCTTAACTGAATAAAGCGTGTTGCTTTCATCTATCAATCTTTTCGGCCTATCAACGCGCTTACAGTGATGCTTCACGGAAGAACTTGGCTCATTAGCTAACCACTCAACAGGATATTCCACTGAAATAAACGGAATGGTGGTTACAAAAAAAAAAAGCCAAGTAATTTTAAACTACTATCAGGCGAATACTATGAGCAGACAATAAACAAATTCTGGAAAACACCTTTTAAATAAATCCCTAAAAACTGCAAAATTGAGTCTACAAGGACACTATTAATAAAGTAATAGCCCTTTAAAAGTTGAATAATTAAAACGTACAGTCAGCTTGAAAGATATTTTTCACGAAAATAATCTCTAAAAAATCATCATAGCTTCCCTTATCTATACCAAGAGGTAACCACAGTTTACTGTTACTAATTGTGTAAAAGATTTAAATTACAGTTTTATGCAAGCTGTTTCTGGAATACCTCCCTAGCAGAATAGAAAAAAAAAAAAAAGTCTCTCGCAGTTCAAGTAAAGGTAATACTAACTGTTTTTTTGCACTAAGAACGACAGAATTCTTTATGAGCTTGCTCATTACATCTTTGTATTATTTATTAGAATAAGACGACAAACAAAAAACTCATTTGTTTCCCTCCATAATCCCAGATTAACATACATTTCAATGAGATGAGGGGCATGGGAGCAATACCGGTAAAATCTTCATAAATAAATCAATACGTTGCATTAGCACGAGACTGCCTGATATCCTAATGCATTATTTAACAACAGTGTAGCTTACTTACTTACTAGAGAATAACTCCAAAAAGAGTTGCCTATTCTACAATACTCTTAATCCTTTGAAATCTACAGTATGAAATTGCAATCCCAGGTTCCTCTTCGCTTTGCAGCTGGACCAGGGTCGAGCAGATTGAATTCTTGTTAAAAATGATTAGCTGTAAACTCCTCAGAATTATGTGCTCGTGCTGGAAACAGAACATTTTCATTTTCTTTATTTTATTTTTATTTTAACGGAAAGGCAGCGTCGTGAATATGCCCGACGATTACTGGACTGGCTATTTTCGATTAAATTTGAATAATGATCTTTTATTCTAATAAAATATCACAAACTGCTCCTCTTAGAGTTTGTTGATTTTTTTTTAACGAAAACCATAAACACAAGAGGTACTGGAATGTAATATTTAGTACCACGCATGAATTAAACGGTGAGAAGACAGAAGATAACTGTTCATATTAGATTTCAATTTCTGAAGGTTATTGGTAAAAACGTGCGAACATGTGAAGGGAAGTTATTCCCGAAAAGAGAAGTGGAAGGGATAATCGAGGAACAGAAAAGGTTGGTTCTGTGAATTTGGGTTGGAGAGTGAACGGATGTTGCCCGCTTGAAGCACGCTTTCAGACAGATTTGTAAGAGTTTTGGTGGAATTATAGATGCCAATTCAGAAAAAAACACAGTGCCCATGGAAGTATCTCTACAAAAGGCATGCAGCAGAAACTGAACGTCTATTGAAACGGGTCATTAATTAACCATACTGTCCTCTATTGAATAAAGTCAAAGAGCTTGAGAGAGGTTTTGGGTGCATCACCAAATATGTGGGAACAATATTCCATGGTACGGTGAATTTGGGATTTGTTTAAGGTCAGTAGCTGTTTAGAAGAAAAGTAATGCTACACACACAGAGAGAGAGAGAGAGAGAGAGAGAGAGAGAGAGAGAGAGAGAGAGAGAGAGAGAAACATTTTTTTTTTTAATGCAAAGGAAGTAGTACTTGTGATGTGCTTATACCAAGAGAGATAAGAAGTCATGGTGATCTGCAATAGAGATGTCTTGTCTTGAAATCTGAATGTCATCTAAGATGAGCAGAGGAACAGTAGATTCTTTTCAGGAAGATAGTAGATGCGTTTCAGGAGGATCGAAGTTAACTTTTTACTTTGCCTCATTGGAGAATTACCAGTAGATCACAATTTAAGGAATTAATGGTGGATATTGGAGAAGTTTAAGCTGTTTGTGCAGTGCAAGGTTTCTCAAACTAGAAGATGGAGTGTTGTGTACCTTCGTTAGCAAAACTATAAATAAGATTTTCGGTTTCTGGGAGCGAGATCGTTATTATACGAGAGGAAAAAAGATCAGGAGAAAGAACTGAAGCTTGGGGGCGGGGAGATACCAGCATTGGTTAAGAAGTTAGAAGACAGAGAGTCATCTATCATAACTTGTAGCGAATGGTCAAAGAGAGAACTGGCTACTCAACTGTCAAAAGGCTTAGAAATATTAAGAACAACTGTGTGAGTTTCAACGAAAGTTTCCATCGATTTTTCCCAAATATGAGTAATATAAGCCAGTATATTACTAGCGTACCATCACTAGCCGAATCCATTAGCAATCATTAATCAGATAAAAAGTTTCGAGATAGTTTAAGGGTTGGCGGTGGGTTTCTCCATTAATTTGTAAAGAGTCGGTAAGTGCATTGGGACAATAGTTGGAATGGAGGGATTTGTTACCCGTTTTAGGAACTAGCTGGATGTGAACAAATTAAAATGCAGAAATAAAATCAGTTGAATAAGGTGTAAAAAAGGTTGTTCCAAACGGATGCAAGCTCAGGAGCAAAGGTTTTGAGAATAAGTGGAGAAATACCATCAAGTCAGCGATGTTAGAACAGTGATTATGATCACCATCCTCCCCACACCGGGTGGAAAAAAGCCTGGGTTCGAATGCCGTCAATGACGCGAGGAACTTTTTATGGGCTTTTTTCACTCCGTGGCTCAGTTAGTCGGTCTCAGGTGTGGACAGCAAGGTTCATTTCCCTCCTCCCCCCTTCGGAAAATGAGGTTTTTCGTCAAGCAAAAACAGACAAATCGACCAGAGAACACAATTCATGGACATAATACACATGAATATTAAAGTTAGTTCTTGGGTGGCCCTAATATGGCAGTTTTTTTTGTTTTTTTTTTGTTGTTGTAAAACCAGCGGAGGTACTGAGTAGAGTGTGTTTCGTATGGTAGGAGATGATCTGTCGAATCACTGCTACAAGAGATAGAAGAAAAGTAGGACATAATTATTATTAACACCATTATCTTTAGCTGAGAATATTATAGGATCTTCAGATTGTAACAGAGGAGGAGGTTTAAATGGCCAAAGGTTGCGGCCAATAACTTAGTAAGAGACCAGAAGGCGCGACTATCACCTGGACAAGAAAAGTTTTATTATATTATTAAAATAAGTTTATTGAACCACAAAATATGGCTTGCACCCCGTGCATGGCCATTCAGCCAGGAAGGCGATCCATAGAATTAATTATTTTCATTATATAAAATCTCCCAAAACATACAAAATCAATTTTTAAAAACAGTACATTTATAACAAGGCAATTAATTAACTGATATAGATAAGCAATATTTGCAAATTTAGGTAGCCTAAGCTTTAACAGTCCAAGCAACTGATTTGCTTTGGCTTTTTTCTACTCTTAGCTTGTTCAAAAGCGGGTTTGGATTGATTAATAATTGGTTTACAAATGTTGCAAGCTTTAACATAAGCAGAAAACGAAGCTGGAGATTTGGATACAAGCCAAATGCAATACGTTACATTTCTATCCCGAACAGCCATAGTACATTTATTGGAAACCAAAGACACAGAAAAGATTAGATTTTAATACTCAGGTGGAGTACGGAATAAAGGATTTAATCCCTACAAAAATATCATATTTCATATTAGGGTTACCCAAAGAATCAATTCCTCTACTCATGTGTATTATATTCGTAACCTGCGGGTGTTCTTTGTTTTGCCGTGTATGCCTTTCCTGGCCACATTCGACAAATGTGCTATTGCCATTTAAACAAAACTAAAAGTGACTTCCTTTCTTTGACACTCGACTTTCTCCAAGCTAACTTGCTTATTAGGGAGGTAATTTTACCTGTTGATTTTAATGTTCACAACTCCAGGTTGAAAAGACCTTGCGGAAAAAACCTTGCTGTCTTCTGCTCAGACCAAGTAACTCAGCCACGGTATGCAAAAAAGACCAATAACAGTTTCTTGCGTCATTGACGGGATTCTAACGCAGACCTCTTCTTCACGGTGTGGGAAGGACGTGATTATAACCACTGTGCGCGAGAACATTCCTACAAGAATAGTGTATAGTGTTTCTTGTCAAGCGGCACTAGGGATTCCCCTCCCCAACTCCACGTAGTATACTCTATGTCGCAGTACAAACTCTGTAAATGCCAGAGATAGCGTGTTTTAGCGTAGTCTCCGTAGAGTAGGATTGTGTTGGTCTGCTGTTCCTCCGGCCATTTAGCCGTGAGACCCATTTATCCATCCACCACTTCGAGGAGGTAGGTTGGGTTCAGGATATAGATGTCTCTGGCTGGGGGCAAACTCTAGAATAATTATATTGACACAATCTCAGCGAACATTAGAATTGGAAGATTTAAAACAATGCTCTAACCAAGGAAAAGAGGTAGACAAACACGTAGATCATCCATTTATAATTCTAGCGATGCCAAATAACACGAGGCGGATAACGACCATGTGAGAGAGTGTGAGAGACAGAGACGCTCCACTGGAGAAGAGACAATCACTAAGCTGTGATCTGAGGTTCCTAGAGGGTGCTAACGCTGACTGTTTACTTTGAAGTTGAAGGGCTGCTGGTGAATAAAAGACCAAAAGTGTTGAGTATGTGGTTAGGATTGTCTGAAATTCTGGTAGGTAAATGCATAAGTTGTATAATGTCGTCAATAAATGAAAAAAAAAAAAAAATCTTCAGCATCTCGACCAGTGTGGTACGCGTAACTGGAAAACAGAAGCCAGGTTGTGAGTATTAAAATTACCTCACTGCTAGAAAATTTAGATTGGAGAAAGCCGAATTTTAAAGAAAGGAAGTCGCTATTAATTTTTTTATTTTTTAGAAGAAAATAGTACAGTTGTTGAACGTGGGTAAGAATGGCATAAGTGCGCAAGGTTAGTCTGGGTAATTTTATGTTGTTTTGCACGAAAGCGTGAGTTGAAAGGGTGACTATACACGCGCCCACCATTTTGGTCTTTTTAATGAATGCATTTAACGATTTGCTTTATAAGAAATGCGTATCGTGTAAAGCTATCAGAAGCTCAAGCTCTTCATAAACAAGTCGCTATGAGGGAAAATGAAACGGATTTCTTGTTACCAGAAGCCAGTACATGTAGTATAATTAACAGAGCTCAGTCGACGCTGCACGTGAGTAGCACTGTCACGTACAGGAATATATATATACACACACACAGTTCTAAGAGTTGGCTGATTTCTTAGAGCAGCCACGATAGCATTCATGTCAGGAATCATTAAAACTCCTACAGAAAGCATAGAAAAATTCTAGTCACCGCGGCACACATACAGAAGAGAAATGACCACAGCCACAAGCATTCACACGAAATTCATCACGGACTGTATTTAAATACAGTACAGCAAATTTATATTCAGAGAATGCTTGACGTCTTTATAGCATGAAGTTCTAAGAATTTCAATCTTTTATTATGCTAACTTTTCAGCGTAACGAAGTTCGACGGATATTACTGAACATTCCAGCAGAATTTTCTCTGGCTTATAAGGGAAAAACTATTCAAGCACTGACTCGCAAATGGCCTGAAACAGATGGCTCCCTATTATCTGGAGTCTCAGCGGTCCCTGAGGAAACCAGTGACCGACACTCTGGTGGATACACGTGTGCTGCCATTGACGATAGTTTTTTAGCAGACATGTTCAACTCCGTGAGGATTTGAACATGTCTGCTAACAAACTATCGTCATTTTGAGTGAGCTTTGGATATTGCCTTACTGATCATGTCAACAAGAACAATATAATAGCGGAACATTTATAAGCAATAAATGTGCTAAGGCTGTTCAAGATAAGAATGTTGTGTGTTGCAGTTGGCTTGCATCCAAATATATATTTTCAGCCTACACCAAAGCTCGCTACAATTTGTAAAGCAGTTATGAATCAGTACAAACTAGATTTTGAACAGGATAAGAGTAGAAAACTTGCTTCTTGTCCAAACGGTAGTTAAGCATTTTGGCCAAAGCTATTGGCTGCTATTTTTGCCCATCTGTACTACCTTCTTTGATGGTTTTATGCCACCTTACGTAAAGATAAACCCGAATTGCTAGCATCCTACTTTTCTTCTAAATCCTTGTACTAATGATTTGTTGTAAACCATCTCCTACCATTCCCAGTACACTCCACTCAATGCCTCCTGTGGTCTTCCATCAAAAGGATGTCAGAAGAATTTTGAACAATCTAAATTTTATTATGTTATTTCTCCGCTTGTTCTCAAAACCTGTGCACCTGAGCTTACGACTGTTCTGTGTCACCTTTTTACACGTTCTTATTCCACTTGTGTTTTTCCTTCTGCTTGGAAATTTGCTCATATCCTGCCAGTTCCTATAAAGAGTGGCAAACCCCTCCATCCAGTTATCGTGCCATTGCACTTCTGCTTTCTAAAGTAATACAGAAATCCATTAACCATCAACTCTTAAACTATCTTGAAACCTTCCATCTGATCAATAATCGTCAATATGGATTCCGTCAGTGTCGAATGTTGAGCAACTCAGCAGTTGCTTAACATCTGAAAGGCATTTGATCGTGTTTGGCATAACGGTATTCTAAATAAACTTTCATCTTATAGATTTCCGACTGTTTTTTGTAATTGGGTATCCAGTTTTCTCTCTGACTGCTCACAGCGAGTGATGTTAGATGGCTCCAGCACACTGCGTTCCAGCTTCCAGTTTGAGAAACCTTGCCGTGTGCAAACAGCTTAAACTTCCCAAATATCCACTACCATTTCCTTAAATGCTGATCGACAGGTAATTCCCCAACGGTGCAAAGATAACTTAGTTAATTTCAATTATTCTAAAAGTCTTGTCTTATATCTCGCAAAAAGGTTCCTCTTCTCTTACCTGTCTTCGACGACACTCAGATTTCTATACAAGATGACTTCTAATTTCTCTTGGCATAAGCACATCACAAATATTGCTTCCTCTGCATCTAAAAAAACTGGTTTTTCTCTCGCGTTACTTTTCTCCTCGACAGTTGATCACTTTGTACAAATCTCAAATCCGCCCTACCATGTAATATTATTCCCACATCTGTACTAGACTTCTATACTGAATTCAAAGGAGGTCAGTTAGGTTAATTAATGACTCATCTCTTACAAAGTCTCTCCACTCTGTTCCATTGACGTTCAGTTTCTGCTGCACGCCTTTTCTATAGATACTTCCATGGGCACTGATCTTCGGAATTGGCTTCTATAATTCTCCCTCTCTTCGAAACCAGTCCGAACTCGTGCCACAACCTGTCAACATCCTTATACTGTCCAACTTAAAACCCACAGACCCAACTTTTCTTCTTCTCCGTTTATCCTTTCAACTTTCGTTTCCTGAAACAACCTCCCTTTACAGGTTTTCTGAAAATTACAATCTACAGAAATTTAAGTCTAATGTCAACAAATTCTTCTTTCACCTTCATCCAAAGCATGGTACTACTTGTGCTTCTAACATTTCGTGTTTTGGGTTTTCATAAAAAAAAAAAAAAAAAAAAACAAGAGACTGGAACAAATCAAATAAGCAGGTAGTTGTGTTCCGTAACATGCTGATAGGAGTGAGTGATGTGCACCGAGGCATTATCAGGAAGTAGCGTCCTATTCAAGATGTTTCTGTTGTATAACATCGCACAGAGTAAGCATGTTCCTATAAAGTTTAATTGTACCGGTATAATACTAGAATATCGTATCAGATGTTAATTTAGCTGTTTAGGAATCCCCCCCCCCCCTTGAGTCATCTTGACTTCTGATCTGCAGAGAAGGATGTGGATAGGTAACGAAACCGATGACCGAGATACCTTTGTGAATCGTAGAGAAACATCAATTCTATGCTCTGGAAAGTACCTCGTTTAGCAGATTTTCATTATCACGAATTTTAATAAGTTAATGAGATCATAACACTAGAATTGGTCACTGGTCATCCATGAACATTTGTAGAATGATGTCCTGACATAAATTTCGAGAGTTTACTGACTTCTTGACAGATATACTCAGGTAGTCCAGAACTAGTCCTGTAATATTGAAATATTATTATTATTATTAGCTATATGGTGCAAGGAAGCCTGAGGCTTTTGCTTCACCAGCAAAAAAAAAAAATTGAGTTACCACTGAGAGAGAGAGAGAGAGAGAGAGAGAGAGAGAGAGAGAGAGAGAGAGAGAGAGAGAGAGAGAGAGAGAGAGAGAAATAGAAGGGAATCACCAGGAAAGAGAAAAATGATGATATCTAACTCAGGACTCTGGGTGTGCCAAGCTCATACTCACCAGATGTGAGCCTCTGGGGGAAAATTATATATAAAAATTCCCCCTCCTCATTAAACTGTATGCATGCGTGTAGATTTTTGGCGAGAAAGGGACATTAATTGTCGATTAAAATTTCAAATATTTATATTGAACAGCAATTCGTTTCTCATGAAACTTGAAAGTTTACTTCCATTTGCTAAAACATGATTTCACCATTTTAGGGTGCATTAGTGTAATCAATTGTGTTAAGCGCGAAAGCGACTAATGGTATGATGTGTCAGTGTAGTATGAAAAGGCAAACTGACTCAATTGGTTTGCCTATTTGCTGTCAAAAAAAAAAATAAATAAAAAAAAAAGCAGAATTTCTGGGAGATAAAAACAACGCAAAACTTTCCGGACACTCGGTCACGTTGTGAAAAGAGCAGGTAAAAGTTGCTCCCTTCGAGAAGGGATTTAAACCTTGGCCTTTTTTATACGGTGTAGAAGACTGTGCTAAAGGCAAGCACTCAATCAAGGGCATTTACCTGTGATGCATTATGTTGATTCCCACTGATCCTTAGCCTTAAGATCTATATCCAATTACAGCAGGCTAATTATATCAGCTCACGACGAAACCACTCAGATACTTGCTGAATTTCAGCATCTGATAGGAACCGATAGACCATCGTTGTCTTTTTAGATGCCTTCAGACAAGAAAGTTACAGAGGAAGAGATTTAGGAAGTAGGAGAGGATCCAACGTCTTCCATCTCAGTCCATACAACAGTCTTGAGTCGATTAGCAGAGTGGTACATTCTCAGTTGACATTTGATAGTCATGAAATTGTCTACACTAATCAGCCGGAGCTGATTTAGGAGCACATGAATTGCTACATTGACATGTATTATCTTGCAATGAATTTCCCCGGCTGACAACCCCTGCACTCTTAAACTGTAGGATTGTATACTGTACTTCCCACAAGTCAGCAGCAGATCACCCGTTGTTAGTCTAATTCCGACAAAGATATCGTGCAAAACTCGTCTGCTGAAAATGTCATTGAATCCTAGTAAGATGATACGCATTAAACTTAAACCGCATACAATTACTGGGGGTATACATGACATGTGATGCATGAATATTATCTAATGACAGAAACCGTATGCAATTCATACGGTTTCTGTTGGACCTATCTTATAAATTCTGCATGAATGGCAAGTGTTTACTAATAGAACTCAAACTTTTAATGGGCAGAAGCGATAAATCACCACTTACAAATAGGAGGCAGCAGCACTGGAAATGCAAAGGTACTGATAACAGTGTAATACAGAGGCTATAATAAATGAAATGTTGGTTGCTATTAGAAAAAAGGCGGAGACGACATTTAGCGGTTTCTTTCGAAACTGCTCGAGTCTCCTGCATAAGAGAAAATAAATCGAAGTGGTTAGTTGAGAACAGGATATAAATGGGTAGAAGAAATAAGAAGAGAAATATTTGACAAAACTGAGAGTAAGAGCGGCATTTCCAAAGAACAAGTTCAGGTGAAATCATGGAAACAGAGTGGGAGCGTTTCCAGAGCAGCTAGCGCAAACAACCAATGGATGTAGGATAGCTGGAATTGCATCGGCGGCAGAAAATAAAGATTGGTGCATCTGTTTGATCTGATAGGGAGGAGTCAAGTCACGCAATTTGATACCGGTGTGCAACTACACATAAAAACTTCACAACTTGATCTACTGACGTCGAAGAAAACTCGGAGAAAGAGTTTAGTCATCTTTTAGAAAGGAGATGAATACAAAGAGTTTCATATTTTAGATGCGTGTTTCAGGGCAGAGAAGTGATCAATACGTTCAGTTTTCATATAAATACTCCTGTGCTTTATTCCTTTAAATATTACTCCCAAGTCTCAGCCTATCCTCATCTCTACTATTTCGTATGAACTTTTCGTTCCTATGCTGTCCATTTTTGTTCTAAATTAGCGCAAGCCTATTTAGAATAAATAGGCTTGCGCCAAAACAGGCTAGGTTTCCACGCTGGCTTTGACAAGTCTGTCAAAGCTAGGGTGGAAACCTTCGGTTAAAAATGCCATGGCATGCTAATAATATAATATGGATTAAAAACTCCACACAATAAACATAAGGTGTCCATTTAACCTTTAATCCACTTGAAAACCGACCAAGATAAAAAATAAATAACGACAAATCAACTTATGCATATGAGTGGCAAGCGTTCTTCTGTAACAACCTTCCATCACACGTATTTCCCGAAAACTACAATCGACAGAAAAAGTGCATGTGTACCCTGTACGCATGAAAGATAATTTGTGTGAAAACATCTTTTACGAAAATGTGAAACGGAAATAACGCAAATTGCATCACTTCCTAAAATACACTAATACAGTCACTAACGTTGATTCGGTATATGGTACCGGTGGAAGGTCGAATGTCAACAACACTACCCTTTAATTCTGAAGGTGATGGCCAATTTATGGATGACAATGCCACAGCGGCAACGAAGTTCTTCGACTTCTTACTCCAACTTTGGAGTAAGAAGTCCAACGCTGGAAGAGTTGTTAGTAGTAATAACAGTTAATGACTACTATTACTATTAACTCTTCCAGCGACAATAGTTAAAATATTAACTATTATTACTACTAACTGTTGTTAACGATCCAGCAAATAAAATAATTTTTCTGTTTTTTATACTCCGGGACGACCAAACGGTCAGAGGAGTTCACAAGATATACAGAATACAAGAAACAGCACCGTATTCAGCAGTCACGGGCTTGAACCCCGGTCACTCAAGGCACGTGTACTTATGCACCCGCGCGCCTGACCACTAGGCTACGGCGGCTCCTCCTGTTCACTGTTAGTTAATGTTAGTAGCAAAAACTATACACTTTACTTTACTAGTTTTAGGAGTATAACTACTATATGCTATAAATACTAATCATATACTACATACTAGAGGTCTGCACGGACCCGAGCCTGGCCTGGCCCGACACGGACCTCGGGCCGGGTAACACGAACAACTGCGGGTTCGGTACAAATAATCGAAAAGAATTGTTATTTCAAACATTTCGGGCTATTTCTTACATACATTGGTGTGCAAAACTTAACGACCGGTCAGGTTTTCACCTGTAGCTTCTTATAGGAGTGGCCTGGATATGGGAAAAACATACCAAAGGAACCTCGTGAGGTACAGAAATGATGAAGGAAACAACACCGACACAACAACGGAAACAAATCGGTGCAGAGGGACTTTATTCAAAAATGGCAACATAGCACTGGCTGCAATGATACAGATGCATCACTGCCAAAGAAGGAACAAAGGGAAGAGGTGGTCCTCAGTAGGAGATCTGGCCACCCCTAATGTCGATGCAGGCTTTGCACCGCCTGTCTATACTTAGAACAATGTTGTTGATAAGTTCTTGCGGTAACATCGTCCATTCCTCTGTCAGCGCCATCATCACGTGGTGAACATTTTCTGGTGGGTGTGGACGTGCCGCTAGGCGTCTCCCCTGAGTGTCCCATATGTGTTAGATGGGATTTAGATAGATGGAAACGGGCAGGCCAATCCATACGAACAATATCCTCACTTTCCAAAAGCATATCAACAACAGTGCGATAGGGTGTGGTGTTATTATCCATAAACACGAACTCGGGGCCAATGGCACCTCGGAACAGACGCACACGGGAAAGGAATACCTCAGTACAGTAGCGTGCACCGGTTACATTACCGCCTTCCAGTAACTGGAGTTGTGTACGTTCATCCAAGATAACGCCTCCCCAGAAGAGAACACCCCGACTACCATGTCGATCCCTTTCAGTGATGTTTGCAGGGTGATACTGTGTGCCAACCTCTCGCCAGATTAGCTGACATCCAGAATCGCTGATGTGACCGATTCTACTCTCATCAGGAAAGAGTACCTTACCGCATTTATTATCTCACCGATACACCACTGTAACGGTGTCTCCGATGGGCAGATATTAAAGGGACACAGCGTACTGGCCGTTAGGCAAACAGTCCACCTTTGTGGAGTCGCCTGGCAACAGTAAACCGCGATATCCTGCGTGATGTGCTCCTGTGCAGTTGGTTTGCAATGGATCCTGCTCTCCGGTGTCGGTCCCTCTTGGCCTGTAGGAGTATATAGCGGTCATCACGGGCCTTGTTTTCGTGGACGACCACCACTGGTCCTTCGAACAGCTGTATCTGTCGTTCTGAAGGCCGATCACGCACGTGAGACGATGCTATGGGCGATACCGAACTCTGCAGCCACACGCCTAGCACTTCGACCTTCCTCGAGCTTCCCAATTATTCGACCCCGGGTAAAGTCATCCAGATGTTGTCTACTGGCCATTTCGTTGTCTGTAGCACTGTACGAAACCAATCGAACGTCTGTAACAATCGTGCTCACCATTCGGTAATTTGCACTTAACTGCTGAACTGCTGCTTTTATCTGTTTATGTAAGTCCTCTCATTAAATTTTTGCATGTGCCCCACCTTTCTACTGAACGGCCACAGTTATGCAAATCGCCACAGGCTGTTTCGTTTGATTTTGTAGTTATAACCTTTAGAAATAGTGTTGGTCCTTAAGTTTTGCACACCAGTGTATATTTTTTAAATTATTTTTGTATGTATTTAAATTTTTAAAGGTTTTTAGAAAAAGTGTGTATTATTTGTCTGTTCAGACTTTCAATTGGCCAATAAGGCGCACTTCGCCAACGTCTCCAAAGTTCACTGAAATTTGTACTCTTTCGTGGAAAGAATCCTCCAGCAGTGCAAGCTCCGAAAGAAATTTTAGTGCAGCCGGATTAGAAGTGCAAGAGCGTCGAAAGTAGCGACAGTGTTGACTCTATTTTATTTCTGAACAACAATCTGCAATAAAAAGAGTGTTAAGAGAAGATGGCTGGTAGAGGTGGATATCGATATTCGTTTTGGAATTATGTTAAGTACGTTAAATTGAAAATTTATTACATTTCCTTTTTTCATAATTAATATTGATAACTATTTTGGATAATTATCATTGTTGTATAATTATTAATGTTGAATTTTGAATCTGAAAGTTTATTTCTTTATTATTAGTAAGACAGCTACCGAAAATACGCTCTGCTTCTCAGCGCATTCACTTCCGTCCAATTTCTTCTGCATCAAGCCTATTAAAGCTCTTTGAGAAATCTCTTCTGAGAACGTTAACCATCCAAATTATGCCACAGCAGCTACCGCAGATCCACTATGTTACCCGGTCAAGATCCACCGCTACAAATCTAGTCACCACCACTATCAAGTTCCTCGAGGCATTTGAGCACTGTTCGGAAATCACCGTTACGTATATCAACGTCCAGGCAGCATTTGATTCCATATCCGTTCACGCGTTGGCAAGGCAACTATGTGAGTATTACCTCATTGGTGGAGACGTGTTCTGGTTTATTCAGACAATGCTTCAGAACAGGAACATTATTGTTCGCGATGGCAATCTGCGCTACACCAGGACTATTACAGTTGGAGTCCCACAAGGCGGGGTCCCGTCCGGAATCTTGTTCTCAGCTGTTCTCGTGACGGGCCGAATTGATATCATCACCTTTGCTGAAGACACAAAACTGTTTACTCCCATTAGCCCTGCAGACACTGCTGAATACAGCAATGCCTTAATCCTTCAGAAAATCCGGAACCTTGAGGCCTTCCTCTCCGGTTTCGGACTTCACATCAATCCAGAGAAATCAAAACAGTTGACTTTCTCTCTCAAATGAACCCAACAATAGTGCAACCCATTTCAAGAGGATCCGCGATTTCTGCCGTTCAACAATATACAGATCTGGACGTTATTTTTGATCAAAAGCTCTCCTTTCTACCGCACACAGACCACCTGCAAATAAAGTTCTGTCGACTCCAGTGGATGATTAAACAACTTATGCACGTCCATGACCAGGCTATTGGGTACAGATATAGTAAGACATGTGTTTATCCGCTCATGTTCTATGGCGCCGAAGTCTGGACTTCAACTTTTACGACCCATCTTAGACGGATTTTCGCGGGGGAATTCTGGATATTGAATTGGGCCATATGGAAATTTCAGCTTCTCCCTTCACCAAGGACCACCCAGATGGCGGCAGCTCTCAACATCAGACGTCTTCCTGCCATCATTCACGAGAGAAGACTCATCTTTGCCGTCAAAATGATCGTCGGCATTATTTCAGTACCAGATTTCTGGGCTACCTGCGGATGGAGGATCCCGGTCCCAAGCTTTAGGGCTAACCCAATCCTTCAGGCCATTCTAAACTGGTTAAAGTTATCTGATCGGTTCCTACCCGTGAAAATTCTGCAGGACATACACTCCTTGGACGGCGACCTCTAAAAGTTCGCAGTCGATAAGAAATACAGGCAGAAAGTACTCGGTCGACTTCCTTCCCAGGATCACGTCACAGGACATTAGAACCTGCTCCAGAGGACCTGTCTATCACTGCCATGGATCCATCATTCATAATTTTATTATGAATGATGGATCCATGGTTTAGTGCTTAAACTTTTCTGGAGTTATAATGCTGTTTTTTTTTTCCCAACTTTGTTTATTATGTTGTGTAATTTCTTTTACGTAGGCTTGCAGCCGTGAAGGGAGTTGTATACATCAATGTGCCTTCTGTATATAATAAAGAGTTCTTCTTCTTCATTATGAAATTTCAGTTACCGATTTTATTTATATAAAAAGTTTCATCGGCCGGGATAAAAATCGATTCGGGTATGGGTGATGAATTTTAAAAACAAATTCGGGCTCGGATCGAGTCGGGGCGGGTCTGGTTAAGCGGGGAAAACTTTTATTCTTGCATAATATTACTAACCGCCACTTACTCTACTGAATCACGTTAGTGACTGAGTTAGCGTTATTAGCGCCATTTAGGAAGTGACGTCATTTTCGTCTTTTAATATGAACGATGTAACGTTTTATTCTCCCGCCCGCTACTTTGGCGAATCAACATTAGTGGCAGCTCAAAATAAAATTATGACTGTCATAATATCTTAGAACGTCTTCACATGACTTTTAAATGGTCAAGTAATGCTTACTGTCAGAATAATGGCCATCTTTCTTCAAGACGGCGAGTCGCAATGCAACTCTCATAATCTATCAGAACCTATCAGAATAAGTAAAAAAAAAAATCTGTTTATACTCCGGGACGACCACATACAGTCAGAGGTGTTTACAAGACAGCGAATATAAGAACAGTCCGTCGTATTCAGTAGTCATACAGCTTGAACCACGGTCAGTCAAAGCGCGTGCGCTTTTGTACTCTCACGTTTGACCACTCGGCTACGAATATCCTCGAGCCTTCCTCCTACACGTCTTGTCAATTTGGTTAGTAAAAGGACTGAAAATGCACGGACTGGAGTGGTAGCCATCTTGTTTCAAGAAGGAAAATTGAATAAAATGTTCACTTCAGAATGTTTTGGATTCTCTCCCATGTGAAATGTAAATTTGACCTAACTTCTACTGTAAACGCAATTGTCCTTAATGGGTGGAGTATCTGATCTGAGTGGCGGCCAACTTGTTTCAAGACACAGAGAGAGACCTATCAGAATACACATCACTCATAGAGATAGAGACCTATCAGAATACACATCACTCATAGAGATAGAGACCTATCAGAATACACATCACTCCCAACACACCGCCAACGGTTCATAACTATTTTAAATTTAGTTTAGGTCGGACTAAATTGCATAGGTGCTAAGCAAGTGGGGAATTATAATTGCACTCTCATTCCTGACCGAGTGGTCAGGAATGAGAGTGCAGTAGCACACTCTCTTTGATTGAGCCGTGGTTCAAGCTCACATGACTGCTCAATACCGTTAACGATTGTCATAACTTATTGTAAATTTGTCTGGCCTGGTTCCTGACGGAGTATAAACAAGAACATTTTTTTTAAAAAGGAAGATCTAAATACTCCCTCACTGTAGTGCAAATTTAGTTTGCGCTGTATTGCAAATACAAAAGTTATTAGGAGATGGCAGAGCAATGGTGATTTCTTCCTGGTTTTCAATTTTGGAAAGTAGGGTAAAAATTCTAAATAACTTACTATTATTATAATTGTGTGTGCTGCCATTTATGGATTAATATTTTGGTTGGAGTTCTTCTTGGAACGTGGTGACGTCTAACAAACGACGCGTGACTATCTGGTACGTCTACTGAGAGATTCGATGGCCTACGAAGGACAACAACATTACATTCCAAAAGGCGGAAAAGGAGCGGAAGTACGCATGTGCCATGATGACACCCCCTCATGATTTAATTAGTGACTTGCAGGTGTGCCGTTTTCTGCGTTGACAGAACAATGGAAACCATCAAATGAGAAAGAAGGAATCACAATCATCTCGGTAAATTATATACAAATCAGAATACGTCAATGTACTCGCATTCAGTAAATTAGAGAAATTTTCTGGCTACATGCTCTCAGTGGAGAATCGTCCGTTACTCTAAACAAGCAGTTGACGTCCAATAAACCACACTCTACTATAATTCAAACCGTAACGATGTTTGCAATGCGGAAGAGAAAATATTTGGACTCTACTTGAATTGAAATTTGCAAATAAAATGTCCTTTTTGGCGTAACTGGGAGATAAAGTGGACGAAATGGACCAATCAAATACAGTTTTATTGAATTCACTCACGTGGAACTCGTCAACTTAATAGCATCTTGAGTAGAAATGTAACAACATTGTGTCGAAAAGTCTTGCATGTAGTTTCTTCGGGCAGTTGCAAGAAGATTTTTGTAGAGAAAGTTCTGGGCAATATTCGTACACGAGTGGTCAGGCATTAGTGAAATACAGATAAAAAAGGCTCAAAGACCAAGTGGTCAAATATAAAAATAACCTGAACATATTATCTTCTTTTATTGTTCAATGGGCATGACATGGATGAAATCTTTATGCATCATTCCACAAGTTTGTTGGAATAGCCTTTTGTATCTCTCCAGGATAAACATTTACAGAAGTAAATTACAAAACTGGCTGCTGCAAAAGTGAAGGATGGTATATTTATTGTGACACAAGTTAAGCATTTGGCTTTACAAGAGCTGGAAGTAAAATGACTAACGCTGAGTGAAATGCCTCGCAGTTGTTTCGCTTTATAGTATATGGCTTTCTTGGTAACATGAAATTGAAAAGTATTTATTGAAAATTACGGAAAATGAGATGCAGAATGCTAATCAAGCTGCATTACCTGCCCTCTCGCCTGTAATTTTTTCAGACCAAATCTAGACAACCTTAATGAAGAGTATGGGGAAGATTCCGCCAGGAATACAGTCAATGGGGAAGATATCCAAGGAAGATGAGATGGAACTGTGATGGGCGACTATATTTGGTTCTTAGTTCAGGATGATAAACTGACCACAAAAGAAAAAGACATTCAAATATATATAGTTTCATTGAGCTTATCACATATTTATTTTATTTTATTCCTTTGTTAACGCCACATTCACCTATTTTTAATTTCATTATCACTCAAATAATGTACCCTAACTCTCTTTTGGATTGAATCGGGGTATTATCCTCTTACTTTATTGGATGGCATAAATTATATATATTGAAGGATTATTTTTGATTAACCCGAGGAGGGTTTTGCTTTTTAATTTGTAATATTTTAAGTTTGTAGCCAACTAATACTCTGTTCTAAGATTAATACTCTATTCTGTACAGAAATAAATACTGGTAATAAATGTAGCATTATTAATAATATTTCTTTTTCTTTCATTCAGGCCAAACATTTGCTATTCACAAAAAACACCAAGAAATGCAGATAAACAGAGCCTTTTTAAAATTTTCTCGTATCGTGTTATCTTCGCCATGCAGTATACATTTTGCCAGTATTCCAACTAAAAGGGATACTTCTATGAGGTGGATAACTGTATTTTTCAAGACACTTTTTTATAATTATGTCATGTCCAAAAAAAACGTAACTTTTTAAACACCTATTCTTTCAATTTACTTCGTACTATATTGCCATTTTTAAAAACAGCACTACAAAAATACCACAAAACTGGTAGTATAATGTTATACAATCGCCAAGGAATAAATGAATATATCACATTAGATCATTTATATCGACTTCAACACCATATAGTTACGTATATCAATACATCATTAAAAATAGAAGCAAAAGAAGTTGTTTTAGATAAAAAATTATATGAACTAAAATAATCGTAAATAGCCTGCCATTTCAGAACTGAACCCCACTGAAAACTGTTTATAAGGGATGTAGAAAGCGACTGCAACCGAACGTTCCAGAATATGAAAACAGAACTTCTGTGAATCACGTATATTTGTTTATCTCTTTTAAATAAATAATAATATTAATTCATGTTTCTGAGGCTGCATGTTTTAAATTATTTCAATAAGTGGCAACTATTGATAATCGAAAGTTTAAAGAAGTAAAACCATGGTAAAAACACCCTGGACCATTTAAAGATTGTTTAACAATTATAAAGGGGATATGCCAGGGGTGGCCAAGCCTAGTAGCCTCGAGAGTCGCAAGCATTCGAAGTGCGAATTTTATATTTATGAAAGCAATAAAAATTTACTTTATATCGAATATTTCGAAAGCACGGCTAATAGCTTCGCTTTAACTAATAAATAAAAAAAAATATATATATATGAAAATACTATATCATAACTCTTCGTAAAATGAGGGAAACTACCGTTAAAACAACAACCAAAGATGAATAACGGTTGTTTTTGAACTATGAAGATATTAAAAAGTGAAGTACTAAATTTTTTGGACCGAAACTGCCTTTCCCACAAAACTCATCAAGAATAAAGACAATACGTTTTTCTGGGAATTTTTGTTATTTTTCTAAGGCAAGACACAGCTATTTATATATTTTTATATGAATAAAAGTTAAAAATAGTAAGTGAACTTATTGAAAAATGCCAAATGGTATTTTTCAATAAGAGAATGACTCAAGTAATTTATACGGGCTTTTTTTCACAACACGGCTGAGTTAGTCGGTTTATAGAGGGGATTCACAGTTTTATCTCTCAGAGGGGTTTCTCGTACAGAAAGCAGACAAATCGAGTACAGAATACACGAAAATAAATGGAAAATGTTGATAATCGAAAAAAAATTTACAGACACGCAATGCATTTATGCCTTAAAGCTCTAGTTGCTATGGTGCGTAACATACACACGCTATTCGCGAGATTTTTTTTTTAAATTTCCTATTAATGAAAGTATTATTCTGATGTATGAATTTTTCCAGTTCGTGTTTCGCTGTTTCTGTTCCATGTTTCTCCCAGTTCAGGTGTCAAAGAACAGCTATTTGGTCATCCCTATAGGTATATATGCTACTCATATTTAAAGTAATTAAATAAAATATACTAAGCTCAAAAAATACTCGGAAACCTCCTGTTTTCAGTTCGAATCAGCCTTAATGCATCAATCTGGAAATCAGCATTTAAGGACCTGGTGGATAGGCAGGAAAACACTAAGTGGAAGTACAAAACTTTGAACTAATATTCCTATATGAAAGTCTTCCAGAAAATCCCGTTACAAGTTTATTTGCAGTTAATACAGATTTTTTTTTTTTTTTTGGCATTGTTTATCAATTTTATAGTTTTCTTGATGTGTTTCCCTTTACTTCATGTCAAATGCTGTCAGATCCGAAGGTTTAATGGGATCTCACAATAATCAAAAAGAGAAAATTATGAGAAAGTAAAAGCAAAATAAAAAAAATTAGATCGTAAAAGTAAATTATGAAAAAGAAATATTAAAGAGAAATAATATGAAATAAAAGTATAGTCAAATATAGTTAGAAAGAAGGCAAAGAAAAAAAAAAAGGATGGATCTTACAGCAAGAGTCTTGTTGAATGTTCATTAAGAATGCTGCTAGAGCAACTGAAATATTAATTGTTGCTTCTCGCGTGAAAGTAAACACTACCCTTACAGAGATGTGGAAATTCAGAATTGGTGCTTTGAGACCAATATGTCAAATTTTAATTCCACCAAACCTAAACTGCATCACCGAGAAGTCACTTTGTCGTAGTCTGTGAAGCAACATGTTTGTCTTTATCAACGAATTCTATTTGTGACCACAACTAATGTCTAATTCTCCAGCCTCTGTGCCCTTTCCACTCTCTTGATTACCCATTGTCGAGTTACTTCTTAGTGCAGTGCCAGATTTTTTCAAACAACTTCGTGAATCTTTAAGCACCGGAGAAGGCTTTGGATGCAGAAAAGGAACAGGAAACGAGAACAGTATTGCTTTTGCAACTGCACTTTTCCCAGAAGCCGGTATTGCCATGGAGACAACGGTAAGAGACTGCAGAACAATCTAGATGGATCTGTCTTCAAGGTCGTAGGAAGGAAGTAATGTCGCCACGTGCTGCCATTATTAAAAAGGTAAAATTGCCTTTCAGCGTTTCCACGGTGGAAAAATAAAATAAAAATTTGAAGGAATTTCCTTTCTGAAACGCAGAACAAGGCAGTAGGTAGGTATTCGCACTGCTCGAGTCCTGTAAGACGCAAGCAAAGGTGAGAGAGCATTAAGTTTACGAGATTGCTTTTTATCTATTTATCTGGGTTTTTTTTTTTGGTTTTTTTTATCACAGCTTTCATGCTGTCGTGTTAAGGAAAACACAGAACGAGGACAAATAAAGATAGTGATGATAATGCAGTTCTGCAGTCTTGGACGAAAAATTTTAGATTTCTTAATTAAAAAGTTTCCTGAATGCCCCTCTCAGTTCTCAATAAAAAGAAACAAGACACTTTCTAACAAGACACTGTTTGGCAATCTGACATAGAATTTCTTTGATTTCCTCAATCACATCAATTTCCTTATGCGTTTCTTCATTTTTAGAAAATGTTTTCCTTGCGTTTCTACCAGATACTGTAGGATGAGGAACGGGCAGATAAGGCAGCTCAGAAGCAGGAAACGACCTCGTCGACAAAGTCTGAAAGACGCTTGAAGGCAGGAAACATCCAAGAGATAATCTGACACAGAGATAAAAAGTGTAATAAGCTCTCACTACTCGAGTACAAATGGAAATAAAGACTAAATAGAAGATGCTTTTCCAGGGTTTATCTTGGCACAAAGACTATTTTGGTTATAGTGTCATCTTAGTCGTGTACTGTCTTACGAGTGTGTCTATACTTTGCATGTTATGCAGGTTTAAGAGAGAGAGAGAGAGCGAAAATTTTAAATCTGTTATTTTGTTAAAAAATTGCATTATTTTAAAAATATTTTTAATAAACAAATCGTAGATTAGAGAAGATAAAATAATTCATTAATTATGGTACTGTTTGCACAGAAGATCCATCTTATAAAAAAGAGAGAACGTGTCTGAACAAAATTGCGTTTGGTAACAAATTTGCGAAGTAAATTTGCACTCTATTTCATTCAAGTAATTCTCTTAAGTAAAGCCACCGGCCTAAAGTCTATTAAAAGCCTAAAGTCTATTAGGCTACTGAACTTTGTCGCTTATGATATATGTTTATTAAATCCAATTCGGTTAGACTATCGTGAAGATTATTAGTGATTTTTACAATAGAAATAATCCAAAAACGTATTATAAAATTCATCGTATAGCGAAAGCAGCAATGATATCTCTTATTACAAACGAAATCAAGTGTGTAAATCAGTATTATCATTATACTCGTAGATGAAAAATTAGACATGTGTACCTCATAATACTGATGGCAATTCGTGGTACAACGTACACAATCTTGGGCAAGAATATACAGAACTTCACCGGGTATTTACAGCTATGCTACCTGAAATTTGTTTTAGTATTAATAGTGGCAAGTGGCGCAAGAAAGTAAGCTTATGCAGCAGTAATAAAGAAAGAAAAAAAAAAAAAAAAAAGAAAGACTTCCCACACTAACTGTCTATCCCCTCTAATAATTTGCCTAATTCCTCCTTAAATTTATTTAAACTACCCATCTCCAAAAAAAACACCAGAAGGAAGGAAATAATCAATCAATCAATAAATCAATCAACAAATTTTCGCACATCTATCCTGCAGACATCCATTTTCATAACTGAAGTCTTTCGTGGTAAGAATACCCTTTTGTGTCCTTCACTAATCTTGTTGCTCTTCTTGGGGGAGCCGTTACAAGAGTTGCACATTCACACAAATTGGGTTGGGTTGCTTTGAATTTGTGCGAGGCATCTAAGATCATGAGTCAAACATATAGTCTGTAAATTGCGTGTATTCTAAGATCGAGTTTCCTGTTGTGTGAGATGAAAAATCTGAGTTTATGGAAGAAAAACCGTGTAGTCCTCGTCGAAGACCAACAAACTCTGTTATGAAAAAAGCTGATAAAAGTTCCTGCCGTTGGGATTCTAACGAAGGCCTTTCCTACAAGGTGTTGAAGGACAGCAATCATTACCACTGTGTTACCAGCAAGGATTATCCTGATTAATGCTAGTAATGTTATTATGATGGCAATTGCCACTAGGGGAATATGAATTATTGCTTGATAACTGAGATAGAAGTTATGTTATTTTTCACACCCTTACATTCGTATACAGGTCCCGTCGAGATAGCTACGCTGCTCGGTTAACCTTCGTGTGCACACATGAAGGTTATCAAGTGAACATGACCTCACTATACTCTTAGGATCAGATGCAGAATTAGGCTACAGGAAAACTTAACGAGGAAAGGTTAACTCCGAATGACTACGTGTACTAAGGACATTCCTCATGTTTCTTGAGCGATGCTGAGCATATAAGGAACGATTCAGATAAGAAAAAACACGGCAAGCAAGCCTACATAATTGTAAATTCAGGTTTCAGAGAGTGGAATAGAGTTCTATTACTTCTGAGATGGAAATGTATTTCTCTTCTTGAATAGCTTAGCTTACCTTTCCGCAGCTACTGGTATACTTCTCCCAGTGAGTATTTCAAAATAACAGCCGTCATCCTTCAAGTAATAACGAAATACCGTTGCCATGGTAGCAGAAATATACATTTCATGGGTTATGTTTTACGCAACTTGGGTGAAAGTACTGGAGTAGATGGATTCCATTTATGCATAAGACAACACAATTTCCAATACTTTCTACACTATTTATTGATATGTGCGCTAGGCTGAAGGTCCCTTCATAGATTAGACCATTACTGCTCATCAACTGGCAGAATGTATGTAATAAGGTGACATTTTATTTCATTGCGTCATCTATATTAGCCAGATAATCAGCGAAGCTTACTACTTAAGGAGGAACTAAGACAGGAATAATGACCATTATACCATTCAGGCAGAACACGGAAAGCCGTTAAACAGAGACTATGACTAAAAATACAGAAATCCCTCACAAAATGTTTCCAGGCGAATTGTTAATTACTTTGCACTACATTAACTGTGACAATTCCTTTCGTTGCACCAAATGGCTTACAAATCAAGAACAAACAAGAAAAATCATTAGACAAAATATCAATCCCGTACATACTTTCAGGATCTGAGAGTGAATTGACAAAAGTAGAAGAGCAATAAATACATATATCTAATTTCTGAGACGGATTTTAATAAGTGTTCATGCAGACGGGGAAAGAAAAGATGACGCATTGAAATAAATAAAAAATAAATAATAATAAAAACACGCTGCAAAAGGAAACATGCTGCACGGTTCCTAAAATTTAACATTAAATTCCTCTTTTATTTCGAATGACCACCTCGTGCAAACAATGAATAATTCAGACGCACCTCACAGAAAGTAAGTACCTAGATGCTCCCATCGGAATTCTGTCAGAGTCTGCTTCCATTTTGTTTCTCATCGCATACAAAGTACGTGCCAGAGGTGTGCAACATGAAAGAGGGCTCAAAGGAAAATAATTTAAATTGAAAAGGCGCTGTCCGTGTCCCATGATTAGCTAAGAAAGAACAAGAAATCTGTTCGACAGATTTCTTGGCTGCCTAAAAACTAGGTCTGAGTTAGCTCACATTTTAATCTGTAAAAAATTGAATTCTCTGAACTATAACAACCACTAGTGGCTGAGCTGCTCGTTCTTGATGAACAAACTCGTTCTTGACTATCCACAGTCTTCGAGCTGTTCAAAACATCTTGATAGTATTAACGCCGTTAAGCAGTTTGTCTGCATTTCCTATGGCCTCTGAACTTTCGCTACTGGTTTCTGTAACGTGCATCCTGTCGACATTCTCCAAATAGCCTTCTTGTTGGCAGCAAATCTGCATGAAATGAGCGTCATTGAATTAACTAAATGAATACGGAAGTGTGACCGTATATCCCGATGGTCTTCGTCACCGAACGAATTAATATGCTGATGGTTCAGCTAAAATTCTTCCTCCTGGAAAATTCCCCAAATTCTACGACTGTGAATAAAATTTGAAGCTGTTGAATCGTTTTTCATTCTATTTCAAAGGGAAAAATCCAATTCTTTAGGTAACTCAGGTTAAAAAATGCCAAACTGACATGTATCCAGCTGCTACGGAAAGCACGGAAAGATAGAGGAAAAATAAAAATAAGTACTTAATGCTGAAAACTTATGATTTCAGGGTCTTCATCAAGGGTTAGCCATCGAAATCATAGCAAAGACAGCAGAGAAGGAGGGGCCTCTGTTTCTGATATGAAATGTATGTAAGAACGTGGTAGTATCGGCAAAGCAATTTAAATTTGGCGATGATGGGAGTTAGGCCTAATGGTAGAGATAAGCACAGGAGAGATGTAAGTATATATTTCATGGCTAACCGTTAGGGTCAGCGAAGTAAACAAACGGTTTACATATTTAAGCGTTTGATCCAATGGGGGTACACAATATAATTAAAAAATAACACAAAGTGATATTATATATACACGACATATAATATTGATTACTAAATTCCTGAATTTTCTTTTCCATTGATGTGGAAAGTTACAGTCAACCAGAGACTTGCGCACGGTGGGTGTAGCGAAATGATAAGAGTATATGGATAAACTTCATGGTTGAGTTGATTCTGCGATACCTCAGGTCTTTGAGAAATTTTGCTAGATCAAGACGAAATCAAGTTATATGACGGGACTTAGCATTTGAATCGGGGTGAACTTCTTTGTGAGATGTTTGTTATGACACAGGAACAGACTAGCCCTTAGGCCATGGATGGAGAAATTCCGCGGCAGAGGTTTCAAGTCTGGAAAATATCAGTTATAACAGCAAGAAGTTTCATAGTAACTGTTATCTTGATGTCTCTTCTGGTTGGCAGTCTAGGAATTTTGATTCTATGGCAGTGGTGCTAGTCTGACCCATTGCTGTAAGGTAGTAGCCAGAATTGCTCTGAAAACAGACACTTCAGGGTAGTGTAGGGGCAGATCTCAGCAGCTCCACCTCACATAAATGGAGTAAATGATGGTATCAATGTGGTGCTTGGTGATGGGAAAGGCATCCACGTGTAGAAATGTCTGCATTTCACTTCAGCCTTTTGTATTCGTGCTGTGATGAGATGAGATATAGGTAATTATTAATGGGAGTAGTGGCGTAGCTACCATGTAGGCAGGCAAGGCAATTGCCTCCGGGCCCTTTAGGGGCCCGGCGTCTTTGTCTGTCTCCTGTTTTTTGCAATTTTCATTAATTAAGTAGGAGCCCGAACATGTTCTTTGCCTCCGGGCCCGAAAAAGGGTATCTATGCTAGTGAATGTGAGCTTTCTGTCAAAAACAATTCCTAAATCATTGTACTGCTAACCTAGTCAGATGGGTATGGCATCCAGTGAAAGACCGATTTCAGTTTGCAATCGTCTGTAGATTTAGTTGGATTTATCTGTATTACTTAGGTGACAAAAATTTCGATGGCTAGCTGAGCTCATAGTGAATTAGCTGGGTTCTAGTTTGGGAATCATGAACTTGAATGGTTGTCAACAGCTTCATATAATCAACACAACTTATGAGGTTTGCTTTTCACAGAAGAATAGTAGCAGCACAGCAATAAAGAGTGATCCTGACCAGATCACCTAGAGGGCCCCTTGTGTTACAGGTCTGGATAATCTTTTTTTGGGTCGAAATGCAGGTGTAGCATTCTTTTTGTCAATATGAATGTCATGAATTTTATGATATGACAACACATACTACTCCAACTCCTTGAGAAATAAATAATCCTCAAAGAGGTGAAGTAGCTTTGAGATATTGGTGGAATCAAATGCAACGCTGATATCCAGACAGATGATAGCCTGTTCAGTATTTACCTAAAAGGCAGACGGTATGGCATTAGTTACAGACAGCAAATCAGTGACTGGATCAATTCTTTTCTGCATAGTGGATCTGTGGTGGAGACTGGAGAAGTGTGTGGATTTTGAGAGATGAATACGAACTTTTTTCAAGTATCTTTAGAAGAATAAAGGTAATTACTACTGGCTGTAGTTGTTCAACTCGTTTGGGCGGCTGAGCCTTGAGGACGGGTCTGCTCACATATTCCGTCCACACAATAGGAAATAAGCCTTGGCTGAGGATACCATTAATGATGCTGACCAGAAGATCTATAAGGTATGTTATGAGGGTCTTCAACGTGAAATAAGGGACCCCATCAAGGCTACCTGTTCTATTTGTAGGTCATCACTGGCATTAAGGAGTTAATGGCAGTGATGAATTTTTCCGAGTTTATCAAAATCGTGACCTTCACACAGTGGCAGAAAGGGCTGCCATGGATGTTTTAAATGTTGATGTCTGGTCCATCCAATCGGATGGACTAACATCATTCTTTTGTCCATAGTTTGGCTGGACTGAATACGCCAATAAATTAAAAATGGCCAGTGTGACATGCATAGCGTACATATCGTATGGTTGCCTTTGATCTTTTCTTATTTAAAGCGGTCCTTTCGAGAAGGCGATTCTGTTTTGTATGACGCTCGATTGCCTCCACCGATTGTGCCTATTCATTTTTTTTCTTTAAAAGTAGCTTAGCTCAGCTGTTCAACATACTTTGGATGTGCTGATTATTGTGACCAGTTTTGTAACAGCATAAGAGGTAATAAGATTAATTGAGTCATCTTGTCATGAGGGTAATTGCAAGATCAGGTGACATTTTCCAAGAGCCCATTTATCAATTATTTATAGCAGGAAGAATGCCTCCATTTTCGACAATTCATTGGATGTATAAGTGGCAACCAATGCGTTATAAAAAATATTATTATTTTTTTGTATTTAAAGATTACTTTTGCAAAAAAAAAAAAATATATATATATATACAGTATATATATATATATATATATACTGTACATATATATGTGCAAGGTAGTGGCGCCATCTCTCGTCATCTCACCACAACACATGGCACTATTACGTTATGCTTCATGTGCACACCAGCATTCTTGATGTTTTACGTTTATCGATCTCATACTTTTCAAAACCCGTATAGTGTTCATTTAATAAGCTGACAGTCCATCGTATTTGAGTAAAAAAGTAACCAGAATATTCCATTTCACTGCATTCTACTAAAGAGAAACTTGGAAATAAATTTATTTGGGTTCCGGTATTCACTGAATAGAAAACAGACCTGCAGAACAGATTCAAGAATAATTTAGCATTCGACATTCGGGCATTGCGATCAGCTACTAGCGGCTGAACTCTGCCATTTATGAAGCTGCCTGGTAAAAGCAGGCAGCTTCGTCCTTGGCTCCTATTTCATCGAAGCAACTTGGAATTCTCAAACAGTTGCGGTAGACGTGAAGGAGGATATGGATTGACGTAGAATAGCTTCCGGGAAAGAACACGCTCGTATAAGCAAAGAGGAGGGAGGGGTCACTCTTTCTTTTCTTTCTGGTTTCTCTTGCGAAAATTCGTTAAGAATACAGTGGAAAAGATATCATCCTGACATAAATGATTGTACTTGCAACGACGGAAAACGATAAAATTTATATCAACTGGTGCGGTGATTACCAGTTGCACGTCACGGTGATGCCCGCAGGGAACTCGTATTGTTTACACGGGTCAGACAGGGATGTATTCGCGAAATTACTTTCTTCTTCAAGAGTCTTGCAGTTGAGTCTACAATTTCATGTCCCACCCTCACCCAGACGTTTTTTTTACGGGTCCTGAGTTAACACAGATATGATATTACTGTTTCATTTTTTATAGATTGCTGTGAAAGGTGCTTGTCATAATGACATTATTCTGTAAGCTTTACTGCAGTTTCTGGGACTTTCGCTCAAGAATAAATTTATATCAGGCACGCGCAACAGTTATGCATTAATACTTAGCAAATCCTTCAATTAATGGCGTGAAAATTTTCATTTAATTTCACGAATACTACCACAGAAAAAGGTGAAAATCTCATTAATAAAAAAGAGGAAAAATGTTTTACGTGACAGTCAAAGAAAATTTAGCAGCACCAAACAAGCAGGAGAACCAACCTTTAGGACATACATGTCAGACTTGTAAACCGCGAGACGCATGCAATCCTAAAAATTTGTCGTGCAGTGCCCAGGCGCTATAAGTATTTATAGGTGATGATTTATAAATGATTTACAGTGTAAAAATCTGTATAAAGATACGTATGTAAATCAAACAGGACACGTGGTGTGTGACTGTGCAGGAAAGCACTAATAAGTTGTGTGATCAGATTGCTCCCCAAATCAGTTCACCGGAAATGGGGAAAGGACAGCTACTCATGGATTTTCAAATGTTGATGGTCGGTGGGCGTTGCGTTTAGCAGGTATTACAGGAGAGTGGACGGCTACATTTGAATGTTTTCAAAGCTTAATGTCATTCACACCTTTAACGAATGGAAAACATCCGTAAACAGACGCAACTTAGGCCGAAAATGTAAGATGGTGGAACGAAGTGCACGCCTTCTGGAGTCGATTATCAAGTGTAAACGTTTCAGCAATTATGTAACCTCTATTTAATGCGGGAATATTAAAAAAGCATCAGGACCCGTTTACTGATGTTTACTCGGGCATACTTTGAAGGTGACAGTGCAAAGAGTCGTTCGAAGAACGCGAGGAATTCTTCATGTATCTGCCCTGGCGAGCGGCATTCTGGAATTTGAATTCCATTCAGTATCTGTTGTAATAGGGTTTTAGGAGAATCAGCGACTAAGGCCATATTACTCTGTGTATAATGTGTGTAAATTGCGTGTTTTGTGGTCGATTTTCTGTTTGCTGAACGAAAAATTCGTGTTTCCGGGAAAAAAAACCATGCTACCCTCGCCTGAGACCAACTAACTCAGCCAAGCTGGGAAAAAGGTCCATAAAAACTCCTCACATCATCGGGACGAACTCAGGTCTTTTCCATCCGGTATGGGAAGGACGGCGAACCTACCAACTGTGCTACCCACGAGGGCTTGAGTAACTGTAGGATGAACTGGAAAGGCATGTTCGTCAGCATAATCCTCTGTCTTTGTTAGTCCAGGAATTGAGGACAGCTTTGTTACATGAACGGCTTAATATTCCACATGTCACTTTTCAACACCTTGCTCACTCCATGCTACAATGTATCGTAGCAGTCATTCGGCCAAACGGCGTACATCACGATACTCATGGTCCTAATAAAGTGGCCAGGTAGTGTAAATGAAAATAATAATAAATGGTGATAATTGAAGGAAATACACTAACACGAAAATTAAATGAAATACTTAAATTACGAACCATCATAAAACGTTGTTGCTCTTCAGGTAGCGCATATTTTTGAAACGGAAAATAATAAAAATATTTAAGATAATATATTCCTTTCATTAACATTACACCAATGTGTTGTGTGTATACTAGTGTGGCCAGAAAGCACTTCCGAGTTTGACACTCCTACTTTAGAATGAAAGTAGGGGTGTTAAATTAAGTTCCATAGAATACATTGAGTACCTTAATAAATTAAGGAACTCAGTGTATTCTAGGCTCTGAATATTATCTTAAAATTAATGTCCTAAGTAAATAAAACAACAATAACAAAAAAAAAAATAAATAATAACTATTCCTACACTATATAAACACCACGAATGTATACGAATGTACCAGAAAGATATTTAATGGGGTGTATCAATTGGAACAGTTTATTTCTTGATGGGTATCAACCGCGAAGAAATCATTTTATTTAAAGGCATGATTAAAGCCGAATAATAACTAGTTTACACCGAAACCCGGTAGACTTTCACAGAGGATTCGTTGCCGATTATTCTCCTGACCGTCACTGATGCTGCTTTGTTTGTTAGTCATTGGCAGGAAATCTAATTAAAGGAAATTAAAACTACTGTATACAGTATATCAAATAAGAATACGATGCTCCAATAAGATGCGATGCATTGGAGCAAATTTACAAAACAATACGTCTCTGGGCTACCAAGGTATTGTTAGTATTGTATTGTAAATGATGCAGGAAAGCGGACTTTCTTGCATCATCCTATTTGAACTTTACCAAATTCTCCGGTTACGGTGGCAGGCAATTCATTCCAATAATTTACAACAAGCTGCTCGAAAATACCAAAATTTTTATTTGTGTTCCTTGGTTTTTCTCCCAGTGAAAATATGCCTTCGTTCATTTTACTATTTTCTCAGGGCTTTATAAACGTCTATCAGATCAGCCCAATAAGATTTCTAGTTGCCAAGTTTTGCTGTGCACACCTTCTAAGCTTCATACTGGCATCGATTAGCAATCTTAACAAATGTGGAACCCTCTTGTTAAGATTACTCTAGAGGCTCTATGCCTTTCTTTAAGTGTAGTCTCCAGATCATAACACAATATTTTAAATGCAGTTATAGGATTATATACCAAAATCTGAGAAAAGCACTCTGAATAGTCATAGGGTTCGACGTCAAAATCTCAGAAAAAAACATAGAGTTAATAGCAACTTATAGTATGGAAGGAAAAAATCTAAAGCAAATCCATGAAAAATGATTAATGTTTATAAGGAAAGTAACATTCATTACTGTATAAATAATGACGCAATGAATTTAATATGGCCGAAAATTTGTGGAACGTGATCCAAGGTGTGGAAGACAGTCTATTGCAGTCAAATGTTGAAACAATTCTGTTACCGAATTAAAATTAATCAAGAGTAATCGGCGTATAAAGGTTTTAGAAACTGTTAGAGAACTGCATACATCCATTAGTATAATAGAAAAGTTCACTCATAAACACAGGGTGGCCGCAAGTGGGCGTGCGAGGCACACTAGCGGCCGACAAACAAGGGCCGACAAAGTGAGTGGACGTCGCATACGACTTACATACGAATACGCATACGAATTTCGTACGACTTACAGACAGCTTCCATTCAGTCAATAAACAATCATTTTTTTTCTTCTGAGATTGCCGAAAACAGGGGGAAGAACAACTCGGAACTGTATTCATATGTAAATTGTTCTTAAACCAATATCTTAGTACACGAAGCATGCAGACTGTGAATAAGGGTAGCAATTCAATTTTCAGGATTCTGGAACGAGATTATTCCAGAATTCTGAAAATTGAATTGCTGCCTGCATGCTCAATAGCATTCACGTTTGAAGATCCAGGTAGCCACTCCATCCAAACAATATTCTCATTCTGAAGGAATCTGTTGACTCGCCGAGCCTAATGAAGAAGACTACGAGCCCATTAGAATGAATTCAGAAATAATGGCATCTGAAGAACCTCACATAGGGCTCAACAACCTCGAGTGCATTGAACCACTGAGGCTGGTTATGCGAGCATCACTAGACTCTGGGGAGATTCCCTTGGATTGGAAAAGTGCAAATGTATCTCCCATACATAAGGGTGGCTCCAAAAGTGAAGTGGGAAATTATCGACCTATCAGTCTGACTTCAGTAGTAGGGAAAATCATGGAGGCATTGATCAAGGGTGGAATTCAGGATCATTTGGATAGAATTGAAATTCTCAAGGATACTCAGCATGGTTTTGTAAAGGGAAAATCATGTTTAACAAATCTGGTTCGCTATTTCGAAAGGGTCACTCACGAGCTGGATTTAGGGAATAATTTCGACATTGTTTATTTAGATTTCAGCAAAGCTTTTGACTCAGTCCCACATGAGCGGTTGCTTTATAAGCTGGAACAGGTCGGAATCACTGGGAAAATCCTTAGATGGATAGAAGGATGGCTTCAGGGCAGGAGGCAGAGGGTTGTGATAAATGGCTATTCCTCAGATTGGTTTGATGTAAGAAGTGGGGTTCCCCAAGGATCAGTATTAGGACCACTGTTGTTTTTAATTTTCATAAACGACATTGATGAAGGGATAGAGGGCGTGATGTCTAAATTTGCAGATGATGTTAAAATTGGTAGAGTAGTTAATGATCACTGTCAAGCTGAGCTTCTTCAGAGAGACCTAGATAGACTTCAAGAATGGTCAGAAAAATGGCAGCTGTGCTTTAATCCAACAAAGTGTAAGGTATTACACCTGGGAAACAGTAATCCCAAAATAACTTATTCACTTGGTGGAGTTCAACTAAACCCAGTACTGGAGGAAAGGGACTTGGGTGTTACGATACGGTCAGACATGAAATTCTCTGAGCATTGTAAACAGGTTGCAAGGAAGGCCCATGGTGTCCTATCGATGATCTATCGAACTTTTGCAAGTAGAGATAGGGACGTGATAATCCCATTATATAAGGCCTATGTTAGACCACACTTGGAATACTGTGTTCAAGTATGGAGACCGCACCTAAAGAAAGACATCGAGCTTCTTGAAAGGGTGCAAAGAAGGGTAACTCGCCTGGTGAGATCGGCAAAAGGGCGTCCTTATGAAGAAAGACTTCGAATATGTGGGTTGCAGAGTTTGGAAACTAGACACCTTAGAGGAGATTTGATTGAGGTGTTTAAGGCTCTGAGAGGCATCAGTAAACTGAATGAGGACAAAATTTTCAAGATTATAAATGATGCTAGAACTAGGGGACATAAATTCAAGTTACGCGGGGAAATGTTTAGATTGGACTGCAGGAAGTTTTATTTTAGCCAGCGAGTTATAAATTACTGGAATAAGTTGCCTTCATGGGTGGTAGAGGCCGACAGTTTGGGGAAATTCAAAGGTCATCTGGATAGTACTTTCGGGTAAGGGAAGCGCATAGGATGATAGGATTAATTTCCTTTTTATTTAATTTTTAATTTCATTTTATTATTTTTATTTCTTTATTAATTATTATTATTTATTTATTTAATTTTTGTTTTTATCATTGTTTTGTTCGGATTTTTTTTTTTTTTTTTTTTTTGGCTGGTGCAGCATAAGCCATAGGCTTTCTTGCACCATACGGCCGTTACTAATACTAATCCCTACACCATTCATCAGTCAAGGTGGTGAAGATACGATCTCTGGAAGATGTGAAGATACGTTTAGTCGTTGATCATGACGTCCCCCCCAGAGAACATCAGACCAGTTGTCCTTTTCCTTGATGTTAGGAGAATGGGTGCATGTCCACGAACTTTCCAAATGATAACACGCCGAGAACCAATTTCAAAACCAAGGCTCAACTCATCTGTAAAGAGAGCATTGGTTCATTTGTCTTAGGTATAGAAACAGCGTTGCCTGCACAAAGTCAATATGACTCTTGTGAGGAATAGGCCAAAGAACGCCAACCATGAGCAGTCTCTCAAAAAAAAAAAAAAAACCCTTTCATGAAGGTTTCTATATGTACAGTGCGCCTACAAACTATGGTTTCTATGTCAGCCGCAAACTCGAGCTCGAGAGCCTCGATGTAATTTTCCTATGATGTCTGTTAGGATTAGGTTCCGATCATCCTCGGATGTTGAAACTCTTGGCGGACCTTGAACATATCATCAAGACACTTCTTCATACTGAAGAAGTGTCATGAAGAAGTGTCTGAAGAAATGTCTTCTCCTGATGTTATTACCACAACCTTGAAATTACATCTCTTGACAAGTTTAAGACCCTGACCATCTTAATTTTCAGATGTTTTGACATTATTTACTGATAACCAATCATTGCTTACCAATCTTTCGAAAGGCGACAATAATGATCCATGACGAAATAAATTTATCTAGTCACCGATAATGATGCTATGCCAAATGGGCAAAAGGAATAATTCCCTTTGTAAGATTGATGAATGTTAAACTTACATTGTTGTTAAAATTCATTTTGGACTTCATTCTTCAGAAAGAGTAAACCTAATGGGAAGCTGAGCGTTTTAAAAGCAACAAGTTGTTTACTGATTATGCAGTATTGAGAAACCCTATTTTTTTTTTTCCTGTCTGAAGACCATGTTTGTTTTGACTTAATAACAGAAACCCAAAGTGAATTCAGGAACGTCTGTAAATAAATAATTATTTTAGTATATTGAATTTCCTATATGTACAGTTTCTCAAGATTACAGAATTAATAATAAACAAACTGTTGTTTTTAAAACATGGAGTTAAAATATTTTAATTAATTTTCATTTTAATCTAATTCTAATCAGATGCGTTTTGTACCGCGTTATAGTTAGACATGGGTGGTGCTGATATAATGTGCTCTTTTATAGGTCCCTTGATTTTAATTAATTAAAACCGCATTCTGGCATCATATTCATATTTATTACGTTAAATTTAATTTACATTAAGAAGTACAGTAAAATGATATGCAAAACTTTTAAGTTATCTCAGAAAACCCATAATTATAATTTAATTTTTTAAACAATAAAAGGAATAACTCCTTTATCCTCGTAAATTTATGTTAAGAGCACCTTTATTCTTTGGTGAAGACAGATGGGGTCTGCTTTAGAGCATAATGATGCTCTAAAGATAACAGATGCAAGTTAAAATTTATTTCTTTTATTTTTATTTCCGCCCATGTCTATTCTTGAGAATGATATTTAGAGTTTTGTAACAACAATTTTTGAATGACAGAATTTATTGAAGCCAGAGTTTGGTGGTGGCGCCATCTGTCGACAGATTATTCACTTAAATTAATTCGGAAAAAACTATGTCCGTATCAATTAACATAAAAATAATACAAAAAATAATGTTCTTAAAAAGTATTTCCACTTAATATCAACGGCCAGTTATTAAGGTTCTGATAAGTAACATCAACTCAATAACCGGCCTAAAAAAAAAAAAGAAATTGTATGGAATGAAATATTTGCCATTTTTATGCGCTTGCTTTCTTTTAAAATAAAGATTTTAAATAAAAATCTTTATTAAAAATCTCATCTTAAAGTAAAATGGGACGTTTTACGAAATATCTTACAAAGTGAAATAGAATAGATACTGTCTATTCCTAAAATTTTTCGGTTGCTACTGCTCGCAATAAAATTATCCATTCCTCATCTTACCCACAAAAAAAAAAAAAAAAGGAAAAAAAGTCCATAAGGTTGGGAACGTGATGAACAGTCCGCGTATCATTATTAAGCTTAATCAATCGCTGTACATCAGATTGTCCCCGAAAATTCGGGTATTTCTTCCGACAAACAGCAACCGACCATAGAACACAACGAACAATTTACAGACTAATACCTCATGGTTTCAATCAGTATCAGGAGAAGATGTACGCCTCCCCATCCAGAAAACTGATTTTATTCCACAAACTGAACCCATGTACATGTAATTTAAAGACATGATATAGTAACACGTCACAGCTAAATTACTGTCGTAATTATTCAAGAGAAGACCACTTTCTAGAAATAAAATACCAATAGTTCATAAGTATCTTACCTTCTTTTTAAGCAGTGAATCTCGGAATTTTTTACAATATATACTATTCATATAAATAATACTGTGACTAACAGTCTTACAATTAAGACTACTGATATATTATATATCAATGGTTTTCAGTCAACAGACAGACTGCGATTTCTTCCACTCTCCAGAGGTGAGTGGAGTCTCAAATGCTATAATGGATGGGGTCTCAACGTACAACAATAAACAAATAAATAAAAAAACAACACAAATATAATAAGAGTTAAGAGCAGATTCAGGAGAAGATATAATAGGGAATATTCCTCTGCCCTCTCTCAATTCTGAATCCGTCCCTGGATAGTCTCAAACGAAGAAAGGAATTAAATTTGCTGTGACACTACGAGAGACTGCAGAGAAGTTACCATTTTGATTCGCTCAAAAGGTAAAATCTTAAGAAATAGTGTGCTACCTCGTATATGAATAAATCTTGGTAAACTCTAGTCTAAATCAGTCTCTTCCAAGTAAACGTTCTGCACTGACAATAGATGGCAGCACAAGTAAGCATCGCAATCCAAGTTGAGTAAGTGTTCCACGAAGTGAATACGATATGGGATTCTGTTTCTGTAATGATCAAAATGCAGTATGGCAATATCAATTTTAATAAGGTCTTATGATTATATATAAAATGGTCTAATATACAATAATAATTTTTAAAAAATTATAAAATGTATGCATAATGCACATTGATCATCGTTGACCCAACAGAGAACGAATGAGATAAAACAAAAATCTAAATTAAGAGATATAAGAAGACTTCGCATGTCCAAGACAAAACCGAAAGAGAAATGGAGTGAATAAAGTGTCGACCTTTATTCACTGGAGAATGTATACGTTGGACATTGTAAAATGTGTATTAATTTTGCATGAAATTAGCCAACATGTGAATTATTAAGTTCAGGCAAAATGAAATTTAGCGATTGCAAAGTAGTTCAAAATGCTGATAGTGGAGGAGAGATAGAATACGAATCCCATGAAGGCGAATACATAGTAGCATGTTTAGAAATAGTTTCTCCTCCATCTTCGATAAATCTAATAATTTCGGATTAAAAAAAAATGAAGAATATAGGATAGCTAAAAGCGTGATGATAGAAGAATAAATCTCAGGTAAGATCGGTATTGCAAGCCCGTTCCTGTAAAAGGACCATGAGCTAAAGATGCAAGTTATGCCTATGAACTTAAGTGAGGCGATGATCATAAAATAGGATAAAAAAGCAATATATATAGGTTGAGGACAGACCTGAACTTAAACAACCTCTAAAGAAGTACAGATTCAGTTTGTATACACTGCCCTACCATTAATATCCAGACACCCCCCCTCCATGGATGGGAAAAAAGGACCTCGTATGCAACACGTCACAATGGGCAGTGATATGCACAATGGGCTTCGAACAGTGATATGCACAATGGGCTTCGAACAGTGATATGCACAATTAATATGCACAATGGGCTTCGAACAGACTATTGAAGAGTGGGCATGCAAGATGACAAGTTCAACAGAATTACCTCAACAGTTCACCAGAATTGATCATCTCAGCAAATGCTAGACGCCGATTAACATGGCGTAAGGAGCGCGAATCCTGGACTGTAAAGCAATGGAAAAATGGAAAATCTATGGACAGATGAGTCGAGGTTCGCACTCCACCAGTCTGATGTCCGTTCCTTGGTGTGGCGAATGCCAGAGGAACAGTTCCTTCCTGATTGTATCCTCCCAACAATGAAGTTTGGTGGAGGCAGTGTTATGGTATGGGACACCTTTCATGGTTTGGCTTGGGCCCATTAGTCATTATCAACAAAACCATGAATGCTGTGCAATAACAGGATATCATGGACAATTATGCACTTCCAACATTATGGCAATACTTCGGGAACGGACCACCTGTATTAGCAAGACAACGCGCTATGCCATGCTGCTCGGTCGTAACAGAGTGGTTTGAGGACACGGGAGTGGAAAAGTTAGATTGTCCAGCCCAGGGTTCTAATCTGAACCCTATCGGGCATCTTTGGGATATACTAGATCGTCGGGTACGTGCATGTCGAGATCGCCCAAAGAACAAGGCCGAACTGGTGGCTGCGTTAATTAAAGGCCGAGTGGAGGAACATATCACCTGACATTTATAAATGGCTGGTTGAGAGTATGCCGGGAAGATTGAAGGCCGTCATAAAAGCAAAAGGTTTCAGCACAAAATATTAAATGACACAATAAAAGCTCTTTTTTGTCTAAAGGCAGGTGTCTGGATTATTAATGGTAGGGCTGTGTACATTACTTAGCAATCGGGAATTCTCAGTCGTGTCGTGGCCTGGTCGTGGTGTAGTTGCCTAACATTTACCCTTATTTTATTTTATTTTTTTGTTAGTTGTTGGCGCATAGGCTTCTGTGGCCATAATGCACCTCCCAAACGTTTTGCATTTTCTACTCTGATCCAAGCCCGAGGCGGGATTCGAACCCGCGACCTTTGTGTTGCCAGTCACATTTACACTTGCCCCTGTACTTGCTTGGATATGTAACATGAGTTGTGTGAGGAAGCCTTCCGATATTACAATTTTTTTTTTTTTTTAAGGTCCTAGCCACCGAAATCTCAGGAAATTAGGTGGCAGGACCTGCCAGAGTACATATAAGCTACCGTGGTCTGCCTCCACGGGGCATAAGTGGGGCAACGTTGGGCCCCAGTTGGGGTTTAGCGGCTAAACGACCAGAAGAACAGCGGTACACGACACTAAACGATCCAAGACCCACACACTTAAATCTCTGGCATTTACAGCGTACTGTAACACACCACAATGTAAACTACGCGGAGATGGGAGAAACCCCTGGTGCCGCTTGACCCTAAACACACACTTACACTTACACTATTACAGAGAGGTGTGCCTCGCAGTCCAACAATTAGTCACTTCCCAATCAATGTATATGAAATTGGACATAATGGAGGTGATCAAGTTCACGTACCTGATTATATTCACGTGCGGTCGACAACCGCTCTTTTCAACTAGCAGGATGGAACCCTCGTAGAAAACTATGGCCACCGGCTCGGTTAGTTCATTAAGCGGTAAAAGGACGACGCCACACCGCTGCTCTTTCCCAGGATGCAAGTAACGATCGTCATTATTGACTTAACAACTGCGATGTCCTAATGAAATTTATCAGCAAGGGGTGATCCATATTTACACTGACACACAGAGCCGTAGGAACGTTCCGGAACACGACTCATTAAGTCTTCCATTTCACTTTATTGGCATCTAATTACATTGGAAGTAATCACTTCCTCTGCCGTTACCTTCCAGCCACCACTTGCTTAATTTTCAAGGAATCTGCAGTAAGAAAAAGTCGTTCTACTCTGTACTCGGGAGGGGTCATAAGAGTGCCATCTGTCCGGCTTCTAGTTTCGTGGAAAGCAAGAATTAACGGAGGGGGTTATTTGAGACGAATATTTTCTGCATCATTAATATTATAATATTTTGCCTGCGATGATTAGAATATGTCTCTGCTAATGTATAATTACGCAAAAGTACCATGTTGCACGATCGATTCAGATAGCGGACGGACGTGGAAAAAGGGGCGCGACACCAATCAAAATTAAGGAAAAAAAAAAAAAAAAATGGAACTCCCAACTGTTTATGAATACGCCTATCATTCATTCTGCTAGATGGCGCCAGCTTCGGGTGGAGTGTCACAGTGGGAGCTATACTTGGCAGGCAATTATTAGAAATTATAGGGGGGCCCGTTTTCAGTTATGTAGGAAAAAAAGTCAACGTTAGATTAACAAAAGTACTGCTTTGGATATTTCTGGCTTTTAAGCAAGGCTGATCCCAATATAGTATTGAGAATACAGGTATGGAAATACCTGTATTCTCAATAGCTATTTATCACTAAACCAGTAGAGATGAAAATTAAATTATTCGTCCATATTATTGCTAAACATGGGAAAAATTATTTAGTTTAAAATGGGAGGCAAAAAAGTTTCCTTCTTAATACATGTTTCTTTAAAAGCCGTGAAGGAATTTTGAATTAAAATATATAATTTAAATAGTGAAAACATATGTTCAAATCAATGACAAACTTTTGTTGCTCTATTTATGTCCTTTGATATACCTGCTAGTAACTGATGTTTCATGAATTTAAATTTTAAGAAATACCTGCTAGTAACTGATCTTTTATGAATTTTTCCCATAAATGTCAGAAATTATCTATTTAAATTGTTATTACGTGTCGTGTATGTTATAATGGTTCGCCATATTTGAATTTCTGTAATATAGTAAATAAATAAACACTGTGTTACTCTGTCCTCTAAATACATTGGCTATGCTGAATGTCGTCTCATACAGTGTTATGCAGTGCGGTACTGCGCGTAATTTGTTGATGTCTGAAAAGAAATTAGACAAATCCTAAAAAAATACAATTTTCAGAAAAAGAATTTATTATGGAACTCATTTAAAACAGCCCCCGTGGAACTCTTTAAGCTTGTTACATACCCCTCTTAAAATTATTAAAAACATTCTTATCCTCCAAAGTTATCTCCTTGAGATGGTCAGCAGTATTGTGTTGGATAGTAGACTCGATGATTAATGTTTATTCCGATTACAAGTTTATTGTTAGTATTTTCCATATAAAGAAGGTCGAGAAGATCAAGCGGTAGGGCTGTTGTTGTTGCGAGAACACTGGAATTCATCATCGCATTCGTAGTTTGATTTCAGAAGATCGTTGTTATTTCTTTTAATGTTGCCGAGCGAGCTTTGATTCAAAAAACACGATAAGGGCTACTTTAACAGATAATTGAGTAAAAGAAAAAAATTTACTCTTTTTTTTTTGTACCACATTTATTAACAGAAAATGAAACACATCGGAGATTGGAAGCGCGTCAAATTTTTTTTTGAAAACAGTCGATAGAGAACCTTCGGGTTTGCATTTCACTGTTACTTAGGACGAGTCATCGTCTTTTTGAATACTACCCACAGGGTAAACGTCAGAGTTCTGAGGGGTTCTCCAATTCATCTCTTCAATCAAAAAACATTCAATTCGAAAAACTAAAATCAGAGCAATGTTAATAATTTCTTTTTTTCTTTTCTTTTTTTTTTTTTTAGATTGAAAAGAAATTACACTGGTCGGCATCAATTTTCTTCCGAAATAATTTCGACAGATTCTCGTAGGAAATATGTTCAAAAACTCAGATAGGTGCTTAAATAGTTCTCATCACCCTCAGTTTTCAAAGATCGTAGGTTAAGAACCGTAAGCCAAGACGCGCAGTTGGTTTAATCACCTTTTCCATCTATTATCTATTTATTTATTTTTTCTAGAACATTTGGGAGCTTTCTCAAACATTCGAGAATGTTACGGAACGTTTTAGAATACTGTTAAGTGCGGAAAAAAGGTCTGGAAGTTTGTAGAACTTTCAACGGAGTTCTCTAAAAATATTGTAAGCCTTCTAGAAACTTTTCTACCTGTGAGGTCTGCACCAAGTAAGCATTTTCATATTTTAAAAAGTGTACGTGTTTCAGAGAGCGAGTGGTGAATAAAGTGAACAAGTGTTCAGTGAATTACTGTTTGTAAACAAGTGTTGTGTGCATTAGTGTAAATCGCGAACTGTGGTCAAATTAGAAATAAAAATTCTACAATTTCTTATTTGTGTTGTTATGTGCGCCTACCTCAACCGTACACGAAATATGTCAGGTTCTTGCCGAAATAAGCCTGGTAGCTTTCGCTACATTTGCTGAGAAGTGGTATTAAAATCGCAGCGGAAGCCACTGTCACAACTTGAGAGAAAAGCCTATGAACTTTATTTTGGATGTAAGGTCAGAGATAAAGATAAAATATGGGCGCCAAAGATTTTCTGTAGCTCAGGACATTAACAGGCTGGCTTAGAGGTAGTCATAAATCGATGCCTTTTGCTGTTCTGGTGATATGGCGGGTACCTCGAGACCACATAAACGATTGTTACTTTTGCATGACCAATATTTCAGGTTTTTCTGGGAAATCCAATCGTAAAGTAGAGTATCCCAACATACCTTTTGCTCTAAGGCCGGTTCCTCACGATAATACAATGCCAGTGCCAATACCACCAGAAACCTTTGGACTTGGCTTTGATTCAGGATCGGAAAAGGAGTCTCCAGAAGATGCAGAACCCAGAACGAGTACAGATCCAGACTTTTCAACTCTTGATACTGCAAAGCCGCATCTAATCACTCAGGCCCGTCTCATCAACATTATAAACGTTTTCTTTCTCATAATTTGATATAACTGAAGCAAACTTACTTTTAAAGGACACCGCTGCCGAAAGTTTCTCGCCTTGAATGTCTAGTTCATGTTTACCGTGTCTCAGTTTAAAGTTTTTCAGCCAACTTGTACTTGCCTTAAAATCTTCATTATATCTTAATTTTCGATTAAAATCCAATGCATTTTCACACCGGTTCACCTAAACTTCGCTCTGAAGAAAACAAAACAACAACAAAAAAAATAATAATAATAAATAAAGTGAGTACGCTCTCTAAACCGGCATTTTCAGTTTTCGACATTGTGTTTTTCCTGTTAGATCCTCCTTCACTATCCATAATCCACACAAATTCTGTTTTCCTTGATGTCGTAAATTGTTGAAGTCTCCATATTAAACTCTTTGGAGAGATTTCCTAAATTTGCACCTTTTCTAATTCTATTAATAGTTTCTGTTTTTTGCTGCAATGTGAAGACTGCGCGTTTTCTTTTCGTTCACATTTTACCGGAAAAAACTGAGAAAAATAACAAATCGCACAGTTTCGGGCCGACGACATTATTCTTACCGAATCTGGAGCTAACTAATCTCAAGTAGTCTCTGTGATATTTTTTTATAGCACAATTTTGCAGGTCACATAGAATGCTAGAGGTCACAACCATAAAACAATAAAAACAATTCGCAGTTTTTGGTTTATTGGGCTTTTTGTTTGTACAATCTGTTATAAATGGGTAGTAAACTCAATCTTTTGCTTACTAGAATCAAAATTCAATTTCCAAATGCGATCACTATAACCGATCCTTACTGTACTACTGTTAATAAAAAAAAAAAAATAAAAAAAAAATCAGCCTTTCAAATTATACCAGATAACTGACTTCCGGATAACCGACGTTCTACTGTATATAAATATTCCATTTATTAACCAACAAATAAAGAAAATAAACAAATACAAAGGGTATACCATTGGTCAATAACCCTTTACATAATATATAAGGGTGTATACAAACGTATAATGCACCAATTTACACAAAATATCAAGGTCGCATACTGATGATACAGTGAATGAACTCTCTTTTCTGTAAGTTATTGAAACCATCCGTAAGTGGATACTAATATCATTCTTAGCCACAGTCCTCAACGTCTGGATAGCGTAGATCCAGACTTTGAGGATTGTGGTGCATAGAACGAGTCTTCTTCGACTTCCTCAATTCGTAAATCAGAACCGGAGTAGCACGTAAACACTTTAATGGAATATTTAATGGCAGCAGTGATCTTTCCTATATGGACGATCTTCCTTGGAAGATTCCATTAAAGTGCCTTCCATATAGGGATACTGTCATCCACACCGTAAAGTTATTTGATGAAACATTTCACGAAGTTGCCAAGTTATGGCAACTTCGTGAAATTGCCAGCTATTTTATATTAGCAACTAGCTAGATCCTAGAAACTGTATGAAGAGACCACATTTTGCGGTTTAGCGCCATTTAAAAATCCAAAGTTCCATACCAAAAATGCATTTAGTATGAGCTTTGCTGGAGTAAAGAAAGATAAGAAATATTTATGACGGAAACTGGGCAAAGTTAATATTACAAAATTAGCACCTCTATTCGATGAAGCCTTTTCAAAATTCATTATCGTTTAACTAACTGAGAAACGCCCACAGGAAGATGTAGAAGGAACGAATTCAGAAATTAAAGTAAGCTTAGAATAAACAATCATAAACGGCATCTTTTAAGAATTTCCACCAGAAGAAACCTGCAGAAGAAAAGTTGGGAGGAGGAGGATGAGATTTTGCAGTCTAATTTGAATGTGCATGAGAGATCAGTCAGTTTGAGAGAAGACTGCAACCGAAACTGGAATCTTCAATTAAGAATGAAACCAAAATGTGTAAACCATATGTTTTCGACCACATCACACTATCCTCATTTTCTTTAAGACGTTTTTCCTAAAAATAAAGCCCAGTTAGGCTAAAATCCGAAAACTAACAGACAACAAGTCGTTTGTGTATGCCAGTGAGAGTTCGTCACCCTGGTTTCCTTCAAAAGGTTTTAATGAAGTTGTTTAATAATTTTTTCTTCTCTATGACGTGCAATCAACCTGAGCGACGTGCATCATCTGGTCATTGAATCTGAACAGATATCTTTTGTGGGAATATCAGCGTCAATTTTTTAAGTAAAAAATCACCTTTTTTTATTTGCAAGTGTTTTTTTAAACCATTTCTTAAGTTGAGATCAGTAAAAATCGTTCTCTCGGTGCTATAAACTGCGTGGAATCAGCAGAAAACAATTTTTCAAGAAACAACGTTCTTCCAAAACATTGCTCAAAATATCTCCGTAGGTCCTGCATAATCTTTACCTTTAGCGAAATCAAATCGAATCATAACATCGTGTACGTGTCTGATCAACCTCGAAGGCCTTTAAAAAACCTTGCCACACAATTGAGACAAGCATTTTACTTGCTACGCTCCATTGGCTAAGCACGCTGGCAGACTGCTTCATTGTCAGTGATAAAATACGTTGCTTAAGTGCGACACACCTTCGGTGCATTGATGGTGAATATGTTACACTGCTATTGTTCTCGCCCTCAAAAAAACAATGACAATATCTCTGATAGGTTCTTTGATAAAGCTGATCACAGATCCACAAAACATCGTCGACTCCTAGCAATCAGTGAACTGCTCGGAACGCAGGCCACCGTGGCAATGAAACAAGAAATCATGAAATATAACTGGGACATGCACATTCGTTTAGGGAGTGGTCGTGTGAAATCACTGGTGTTAAGCAGCAGTGATATTGGCTGCTCAGTCAGGTGATAATTTTAAGCTGGCGTCCCTTTCTTTCCTCCAAATTACTTTTCGAATTATTTAGGCCCGCATTCCTTCACCCGTTGTTCTGAGTCTCCCCCCCCCCACCACAAACTCCTCGCCAAACTTGATGAGATGAGATGATCTGTTCTCAGTGGCTCAGATAGCCTAATCTCTTCCCTGGGTGGTCCTGTGGCACGGTCTGTACGAACGAGGGTGACCTCTCCAATTTGTTAGTGGCCGCCACTGTGGAGCACCAGCACGGCAAACAGTTCTTTGCCTGCGGTGATGACAACAAAGGAACCGAGATGAATGCTAGCATATGTGTGTGTGTGTGTGTGTGTGTGTGTGTGGTGAACGACCCTTCCGCACTGAACCTGCGATTTCACCTGCACCTTCTTTCTGTCGTAACGGCCTGATCAAGGGTAGTTGACCTTGCTGCCCTTTATTTCTATGTTGACGCCATTCGGCAAAGCAATACTAATGGAATGGAAAGAAGTCAAATCGCCGGGACATCGTAACGGAGTGTCAGAACGTGACGATCCCCCCCTTTTCCGAGGATTTCTTTAAAGTCTGCGACTCCCTGGCCCATGCAGGTCTTAGATGGTTAACTTGAGAGATCAAATCAATAAATAAATCTTTATTATTGTAAGCGTTAACTGTCACATAGGAATACATATCCGATAGGGCACGCAGGCCAGTTAACAATATGGATTAACCATATGTATAGCTAATCCATATTAACAATATATAGATTAGCTATACATAGCAGATTCTCTAAAATTAAAAATTAAGAATAATAAATGTAAAAATAATATCTTGCATAGTAAAATATACTTTTTTTTTTAATAAATTCCAGGATGGAGTTCCTGTATTTAGAATTAGAACAAAATTTTAGGATATCCCTGTCAAACACGAAGATCCTGTTGAGCATTGGTGCTGGGAGGAATCTTAACTAAGTTCAAGGCGATCTCCAATAATTGGTAAAGCTTGACTCTGAGTTGTGACTAGGGGATCCTCCACTGTCAAATATCCCAAAATACGACGAGAGTCATCAATTCAATTCGATCAATCCAATCAGCAACGAATTTTATGGTAGCTATGATATTTTATACACAAATAAAATGAAATAACATTCACTTTTATTCTAATTTTTAAGTTGTATTTATCAGCGCCCTCTGTAGGTCGCTACTGAAACATCTAAGAATTTATCACTTTTATGGTTTTAACTTTGCCCGAAGCTAAAACCAATCTTTATAAATTTCTGCTTTCGTGCAGATTCGTAATTATATTTGAAAGGCTTCTTGAAAGCTCGTTTTTTACTCACGATTATCGGTATTCGGCATTTGCAGAACTTGTTAGCACTCTTAGGAGTGATTTGTTTCCCATAATTGTTAACCTCGAACTCGTGACCTTTATTCTGGTGCAATGAAAACACTGGGTGAGGAACTGCAGCAACCCTTTAGGCGTGTGCGGCAACAGAGGTTCTCCACCAAGTTCAACTGCCACCTCCGCACACATCAAGACAAAATGTTGCTTTTCCCCAACCCTTCCCCCCAAAGACGGAAGACAACTAAACAGTGCGGAGATGCAGGAAAGGGACGCAGCGTTAAGGGTAGCAAATATATCAGCAGCTTAGAACCGTCACGTGGGAGGTCTAGGTGCGCGTGCAGTCAGTATGGCGGGCGGGAGAGATCAGATGGGTGTGCAGCACGCTTTGCGCCCTGCTAGAGTATCATGCGACCTTGCTAAGCCTACCATGCAATAATTAATGGTCTCACAATGAGGACCTTTGTCAAGGATAGGGGGCGCTCGAGCCAATATTTGAGAGTCAGATCACGGGATAATTATTAGGTAGTCGTTGTCCCCCCACCACCACTTCAGCGTATCACGCAGACTTCTTCCCTCCCTTCCCAAGGACCGACACATTCACATTGGGTTGTAACGAGCGGTCACGATTGCCCTCTTTAGTTAGTAAAGGATTTCAAAGCAGGAACAAAACAGACTGCATCCAATGCAGACATCTTTCTTTTCTATTTTATTCTGTCTCTCTCAGCCATCACACATATTATTTAGTGTGTAGGGCGTGTGTGTACAAATTCCTGACGGGATGTTATGACTAGCACATGGAAAACTGAGTCACGAAGAAGATAAATTGCAAAATATAAATTGTTGACTTTACATATTATTCTACTCGTCGAAATTCTGCTATAGTAAATTGATACATCGGCCCACAAATAGAATAACTGCATAGACCTAAATTATTACAAGAACCTAAACTTTGTTTCCCGAATCTGGAAATGATGCCATGTACACTGATCTGTCCACTCGGCTACGGATGCCGTTTTTTACCTTTTTTACACTGATCTGTCTAAGGCGTTCGATTCGGTAGATCGTACTTTTTTATGAATGAAATTACATTCCTATAAATAACATAACGGTTTGAGGAACTTACAACTATGTTTAAAAGAATAAAATTTTTAATATATTTTGTGGAATCACATGGTTTCGAACGCAGCCTGAGTAAGATTTATTAGAATCAGTTTTTAAACTGATTCTAATAAAGAATCAGTTTAAAAATCAAGTTCACTGATTCTAATAAAGAATCAGTTTAAAAATCAAGTTCACTGATTCTAATAAAGAATCAGTTTAATAATAAAGTTCACTAATTATGATAAAAAAAAATACTCAAATTATGTAATAGTTTGACTGATTCTTTATTCAACTACCCTCAAGACTGTTTTCTCATAGATTTTATCAGTTTCGTAGTTATTAGTTAATAAAATTCTTTACAAAAGTGGAGTTCTGCAGAGTTGTTATTTAATATATATATATATATATATATATACACTGTCCTACCATTAATATTCGGACACCCCCCCTGTGGATGGGGAAACAGGTGCTATGCATGCAACACGTCACAGAACCTGCTATAAATATGCACACTGGGCTTCGAACAGACAATTGCAAAAGTGGTCATGCAAGATGACACGTTTACCAGAATTACCTCAACAGTTTACCAGAATTACCTCAACAGTTTACCAGAATTACCTCAACAGTTTACCAGAATTGATCGCCTCAACAAATGGTAGACGCCGATTAACATGGTGTAAGACAGACTGTAGAGCAGTGGAAAACAGTTCTATGGACAGACGAATCGAAGTTCGCACTTTACCAGTATGATGGCCGTTCTTAGGTGTGGCAAATGCCAGGGGAATAGTTCCTTCCTGATTGTATCCTCCCAAAAATGAAGTTTGGTGGAGGTAGTGTCATGGTATGGGGCTCCTTTCAGTTTGGTTTGGGCCCATTAGTCGTTATCGACAAAACCATGAATGCTGTGCAATGCCAGAACATCCTGGACAATTATGCACTTCCAGAGTTATGGCAATACTTCGGGGAAGGTCCACACCTGTATCAGCATGACAACGCGCCATGCCATACTGCTCGGGTCGTAATAGAGTGGTCTGAGGATATGGGTGTGGAAAAGTTGGATTGGCCAGCCCAGAGTCTTGATCTAAACCATATCGAGCAGCTTTGGGATGTATTGGATCGTCGGGTACGTACACGTCGATATCGCCAAGAACAAGGCCAAATTGGTGGCTAAATCTGCGTTAAAGGCTGCGTTAAAGACCGAGTGGAGGAACATACCACCTGACATTTATAAAAAGCTGGTTAAGAGTATGCCGCGAAGATTGAAGGTCATCAAGCCGATCGGGCTAGCCAGGTGGGTAAAGTGCCTGCCTGGCAACCCAAAGGTCGCGGGTTCGAGTCCCGCCTCGGGCTTGGATCAGAGTAGAAAATGCAAAAACCTTGGGAGGTGCAATATGGCCACAGAAGCCGATGCGCCAACAACTAACAAAAAAAAAAAAAAAGAAGAAGGTCGTCATAAAGGCAAAAGATTTCAGCACAAAATATTAAATGATACAACAAAAGCTATTTTATTGTATCATTTAATGATACAATAAAATAAATTACCACAGTTGTGGATATAAATACAGCAGAACAACCTTTCTGGTATCAGTTAAGAGTACAAACCGTAGCAAGAATAGGGAAAAGGAGTGATCTAACGGACTTCGAACGTGGTATGGTAGTAGGTGCAAGATGTGCTGGACAAAGCATCTCTGAAACGGCAGTTCTCCTGAACTTTTCACGCACCACAGTTTCAAGGGTGTATCGAGAATAGTGCAACGAACAGAAAACATCCTCTCAACAGCACTCCTGTGGAAGAAAATAGTTTGTTGATCAGAGAGGTCAGAGGAGGATGACTAGAATTGTGCAAGCAAACAGACGGGCCACAATGTCCTACTTCACGTCAGAATACAACCTTGGTGCGCAGAACAAAATATCGCAACGGACCACTAGTCGCACTTTGTCACGAATGAGCTACAACAGCCGACAGCCACATCGCGTACTTTTGTTATCAATGAAGAACAAGAAAGCACGCCTCCTGTGGGCACAGCAACACCAGCACTGGACTATCGAGGATTGGAAAACAGTTGCTTGGTTGGACGAATCGAAGTTCCTGGTGCATCACGTTGATGGAAGGCTCAGAATTTTTGGCGAAAACAACATGAATCCATGGACCCGTCATGTCTGACGACTACTCTGCAAGGTGGTGGGGGCAGTGTTATGGTGTGCGGATGTTTTCTTGGCACACATTGGGTCCATTGATACCCATAGATTCACGTCTGAATGCCACATCTTACCTAAACATTGTTGCTGACCAAGTGCATCCGTTCACGTTGACAGTTTATCCTCAGTCAGATGGTTACTTCCAGCAGGATAATGTGCCGGTGCACAAAGCCCGAATCACTATGGAATGGTTCCAGGAACATCACAATGACTTTTCTTTGCTGCAGTGGCCAGCTCAGTCCACGGATCTCAATCTTATTGAACATCCTGGGGATGAGTTGGAAAGGGCTGTTCGCTGCATGCCTACACCTCCGTCGAATCTCAAGGAACTGCGTGACACACTCATGTCTGCGTGGTACTCCATTCTTGCAAAACGTTTTCAGGATATTATTCAATCCATGCCTAGACGAATTCAGGCTGTTTTGAAGGCTAAAGGAGGCTCAACACGCTACTAAGTAGGTGTACCTAATAAAGTGGCAGCACAGTGTATATATATATATATATATATATATATATTATGAAATATTGGAATAGATGTAAAAGGTATGTCAGAACTACAATTATTATTCTATATTTCTTCATTATTGTAATTCTGTTTTTGTCCATTAAATACAATCCTTTAACCTTTTGTAGTTATACCAGGATCCCTTACTATAGGGTCGGGCAGTTACGCTCCCGGTATATCCCAAGTACCATTATAAAAAGCTATTTTCTTTGTTTTTCACTTTTTGCTTTCTATCTCTAAGATTTCATACCTCAAGATATATTAGAGCAATTCGAGGGAAATTGAAGCACTATTACTATACTTATTCTTACCTCTTTTCTCCTTATACAAGCTTTCTTTTGCATATGAATAAAATAAATAAAAAACTCCACATCTGAAGTGAAAATTATGGTTGGCACTCTTTTATGTAGTATATATTCTGTATATTTGTTTCAAAGCTATCTATCGGGCTAGGTGTTATCTTGCCAGTTTGCTGCAAAATTTAAAGTTTAGCATAAATTGCCTTTATGTTTATTATTTGGACCTAGTTAAACAGGTAGATAACAATCAGAAACAGATAGCCTTGCTAATTATTGGTAGGATATATTGAATGGTGTCTGCCGAAAAAGTGCCATTCAATGTATCCGATTATCAATAATTAGCTGCATAATCATCATATTTTTATTTTATTTTATTGCTAATTATATGTTTATTTATCGGGTATAGCAATGTAAACCAACACGGGCTATCTTAGGCTTTATAGGTTCTTTTGGCCGTATGGCCCGTTGAGTACTTATGCCAAGTTTTAATACACTTTGAATACCTATATAGTACCAATTATACACACACACAATTTTACAATGTACACACATAATTTTACAATATACAATAGACAATTTTACACTTCTGTAATAAACACAAGTTGCATGTTAAAGATGAATCCATCTTGGCATTTATTTATATTTAACTGCATCAATTAATGTGGAACCCATATTTTCATACTGTATACTGATTTATTATGCATCTTAATTACATCACCTTTGATATATATATATATATATATATATATATCAAATATAAAAATATAAAATTTATTCCATTTTATCTTCTCTCTTACTGCCTTATACACCTTAATCAGGTCTCTCTTGAGATGCCCTGTTTCCACGGTATGTAACCCACACATTTGCAGTCGCTCTTCATATGGACGTTCCTTTGTTATTCTTATAAAGTCGTCCGTGTTTGGACCCGTTCAAGACGCTCTCTCTCTCTCCCCTTAAATGCAGCTTCCAAACCTGCGGACAATATTATAGATGCGGTCTCACCATTCACTTTTAAAATGGAACCACAATCTCTTTTTTCCTAATCGATGCATGGAGTAGCTTACCGGACACGTATATAAATTTGAAAATATTTTGCGTTTGGACTTCTCTCAGTGTTTGGTTCGACGTATTTCTGTGGGCAAATATTTTCGAAAATGAATTATATTAGAAATAAATCAAGAAACCGTCTGAACAATGCGAGTCTCTCAGCATCTTTAAAAATGAAAATTACGGCGTACTCGCCTGATGTTGAGAGACTCGCTCAAGAAGTTCAGCAGCAAAAGTCACATTAATTCGTACCTGATTGGATGTTTGTTACGATTTTTCAGTATTAAAAAATAATATTTCAAAATATATATTTTATAAAAAAAAACACCTTCCCACTCTATTCCATTTCTTAAAAAACTTGCCCCCTCCTCCAGCTTGAGCTGAGGTGCGGCTCTTCGGTTTCTCTCTCTCTCTCTTTTTTTTTTTAAATTAGATCAAAAATGGCTCTTCACTCAAAAAAGGTTGCCAATCCTTGAGTTATGTTATCACTATGTTTCTACACTTTAGTATTTATAAATGTAATTGTCTCCTAAATTTTAAATTTATGAGACAATTACGTTTATCATTTTTATTGTTGTTTAATATATTTAAAATTATTATGCAACTGGCAATATGCGTTGCTTTAAAATTTAATTTATAAATATTAGTGTGCATGTGCAAATAAAATATATTAAAGAGTTAATTAGGTAAACAGTAAAGAAATACAGTAATGCAATTTATAACATAATAAAAAATATTCATGCAATAAACAGCTTCTAATATTAAATAAATAAATTTATCTTTACTCTACACAGCCGAAATCGTAAGAATTTATAAATTCACTGGGAGTGCCTACATATCAAATTTAAGATACATTTCCAGTGTCTTTATCACAATTGTCCGTGCATTTTATGTGGCAATGTATGGAATCGAACCCACAATCCCCTTATTTGTGCACGCGTACCCTAACCACTGGAACACGGCGGGGCTTTCTCCCTTCTGTCACTATGAAAAGAAACATTAAGCTTAACAAATGATTGTGTGCCACCTGCGATGGGCGAAGTATGATTTCAACTTCAATGATATACGGAATTTTGCTAGCAGAGATAAAGAGGTGATTAGGACGCACTTTGAGTACTGCATACAGGTATGGAGGCTTCATTTTAGGAAGGATGTAGACCTGCTGAAAGGAGCACAGAGAAGGGCAAACGAGATTGGTAAGAGGGACAAGAGAGGCTTCGATTCTGCAAATTGCAGCATCTGGATCTGTGACGTGATTTGAATTGAAGTGTTTAAGGCTATGAATGGATTGGGAAAACTCAAAGGGCAGATGTTGCGGATTCAGCCAGTGGGTGGTTAATTGTTGGGACAAACTTTCATCTGTTGTCGTGAAAGTGGGTAGTTTGAATAAATTCAAGGAAGATCTGGACAAACTATTGGAAGGATGGACAGGTGGTGTGGGAAGGTTTTTTTTTTTTTTTTTTTTTTTGGGCTGATGCTTTATGAGCTTGCTTTGCTTGCATCATTTTGCTCTACTAATACTAACTTTTTTTTATTTATTTATTTAAGGATCAAAACGCGACCAAGAAAGCCACATGTGCAAAGTTCAACGTACTCGTGAAATATTGAGTGAATTACGTATACTATTTATTCGAATCCACGTGATATAAAATATGGTAATATCTTTACAGTCTTAAATTGCAAACTTTTATTACCTTATGTGGTTGTCCTTGAGATAAGCAAAGCATTTACTTATTTTTTTTATTAATGACATAAATAAGAGTTTCTATGATACCTCAATAAAAGGGATGAATTCCATTCGAGCAAGTTAAAAAGAAGTCCAAGCGAGTATTGCAGGAACTGATAAAAGTAATAAATTTTACGCCACACATTTCACTTTCAGAACTGCTTTCATTTTCCAGTATGCACAAAATTGTTAAATTCAAGAATTTCACTATTACACAAATAAAGATAGTGATGTTAATGCAGTTCTGCAGTCTATTACGTCACAGTATTGTACAACCGGTTTCATTCCAAACTGCAAATAAACATTAAAATTTTCAGGGCTTCCCCGTCAGGGAAAGTTTGCAATATTGGAATGCATTTTATTTTGTCAAGAAATCTTAATGGCCATCAATGAACTCATTCATTTCCACTTAACCGTTTCCTTTGGGAACAGAGTTTAAACTGCATGCAACTTTTGTATAATGCACAAACTCAGTTAGGTGGAAGTGGAAGGGGATATAAACAGACTGCAATACTATGCCGAAAGAGGAGCCGACTGGACAAGTTCTTATATAAAAAGAACGGCTCTGGATTTCGGAACAAAAGACACAGTCAAATACAATTCCAAAACATCAGGAAAAAACTAAAGCGAATCACTTTTCTAAAGTTGCAAGAGTTCAAGTTTAACACTAGTAAAGAATGAAGCCTACAAAATTCTAACACCAATTTTTGTCAGAATGGCCTGAAGGGGAAATAATGCCAATCTCACTTTGAAGATGCATTATACCTTAGAGATAAAAGAAAAAGGAAAACAAATATCTACTCGATTATGGATCATGAATTTTAAAGCTCCCAGGAGGAGCTGCTGTTCCGCTTTCGTTGCCCAACGCACTTGAGGCCCACATTCACTAGCGATGCATGCGTGACGACATCCCTTGACCCACTGTAAGACGTCGCGTTCAATAGCTGTGAAACGGGGAAGGTGATTACTATGTCGCGCATCCTCCTTACTATAAATAATGTAACGCTGCGCGGTTTGTTCAGCGGGTGTTCACCGTAGCGGTGACACCACCAGCAATTGGGAAACAGTCTTCAGCTTTTGCTACGGGGCGGAAACTAGATTTTACTAACTTTTTTGGTTAATGGGCGACTAGTGCTGAAAGCAATCGTTGAAAAGAATCTTGGTGTGTGTATGTCACGGTTTCTTCGATTAACATCGAACGTTCCTTTTGTTCAGAAAAGTGCATTGGGTGGGTCAACCAGCATTCACCCAAAATGTACCATAAATAAATAAAAAAAATAATAAATAATAATAATAATTAATAAATAAATTTGTTGCAGTGCAGACGTTGCAAAAAAAAAAAAAAAAAAAAAAAGAGAGAAAGATGGCCAAATGGGTGATCACAGAGGTAAGGGTTTAATTGAGTTAAAGCTTTTTTTAATGAAAACCTCACGCACAAGAGGTATTAGAATCTAAAATACGTAGTACCATGCGATCAAGACTGAGAAGATGCATGAAGATACTTGTTGACATTAGATTTGAATTTCTGTATATTGTAATTTTCAAGAAATATGTTGAAGGGAGGTTGTTCCAGAAAACGGAAGTTGAAGTAATATATGAGGAAGAAGAAAAGTTGGTGTGAGTTTGAAGTTGGACGTAAAAGGATGCTGACCGGTTGCGGCACGTGTTCGGACTGGTTTGGAAGAGAGAGTGGGAATTACAGAAGCCAACTCAGAAGAATGATGACCATGGAACTATCTGTAGAAAAGGCATGCAGCAGAAATGGAACGTCTATGAGATAGAGAGAGAGGAGAGACTTTGTTAGAGATGGATTATTAATGAACCTAACTGCCCTCTTCTGAATGGAGCCCAGAAGCCTGAGAGAAGTTTTGGGAGCGCCACCCCCCCCCATGGGGTATAGTATTTAATGGTAGGGCGGATTAAGATTTCTACAGAGTGAGTAGCTGTTTGGAAGAAAAGTAACGACGACAGCGATAGAGAAAAGTTTTTTTTAGATGCAGAGGAAGCGATATTTGTAATGTGCTTATGCCAAGAGAGATTAAAAGTAAGGGTGATCCCTAAGAGAGATATGTGATCTTGTCTAGAAATCTGAGTGTCATCGAAGATAAGCAGAGGAACAGAAGAATCATTTTTTGTGAGATACAATACTGAATTCAGTTTTAGAATAATTTAAATTAACTAAGTTATCTGGAGAATTACTTGGAGGTCAGCATGTAAGGAATTGGTAACGGATATTCGAGAAGTTTACGCTGTTTGCGCAGGGAAAGGTTTCTCAAACTGGAATCTGAAATTCAATGTGCTGTCATCAGCTAAACAACGGATAGGATTTCCACTCAATGAAAGTAGGTCAATAACATACAACAGGAAAAGAGTGGAAGCAAGAACTGAACATTGGGGAACACTAGCATTAGTTTAGTGGAGAAGTTAGAAGACAGAGAGCCATCTATCATCGCTCGCAGTGAGCAGTCAGAGAGAAAACTGGATACTCAATTACAAAGAACAGTCGGCCATCCATAAGATGGAGGTTTATTTAGAATACCGTAATGTCAAATACGATCAAATGCCTTTCAATGTCAAGAGCAGCGTATCACCAAACTTTTCCATTGAATCTGTCCACAGATGGGTAACATAAGCCGGTATATCACCAGTGGATCGACAATGATGGACTCCACACTGGCGATCATTGATCAGATGCAAAGGGCCCTCGTGGGTAGCAAAGTTGGTAGAAATCCCCCCAACGTGTAGAAAAGACCGGAGTTCGAGTCCCGTCGATGAAGGGGGGGACTTTTGGGGGGTCTTTTTCGCAACATTTTCGGCGAGGGTAGCATGGTTTTTTCTCTCGAAAACTCGGGTTTTTTGTCCAGCAAAATCGAACACAGAACACATGCAATTTACAGAGAATATACACGGAGCAATTTTGCCCGAATTGCTGATGTCCCTAAAACCCTATAACAAAAAGGGATTTGTTACCTTTCTCAGAAACTGGCAGGATATTAGTAAATTTCCAAACAGAAGGGAAAAACACTGGTGGAATAAGAAAGTGTAAAAAGGTGATTCAGAACAGGAGTAAGCTCAAGGGCTCAGGTTTTGAGAACAAGTGGAGAAATACCATCAGGCCCTGGCGCTTTTTTGGCAGAAGCAAAAAGCATGGGATAATTTCAGACTGATGAGGTAAGACTATTGAAGCCGAATATGAGACAACACTAGTAACGACAGCTAAAAATGATGACAAAGAATTCTTTTCGTACGTGGGTACAAAAAATAAGAGGATGAATCAGATTAGGTCTCTTTTACATATGAGCGAACTGTAAAAGTCGTAGAAAGCCCAGCTTTAAGCAGTATGTGTGAAGTTACAAAGCAACTAAGACTATGAGGCGTCAGTTATGTGTGTATTCTGGTTTATCTTCCCGTTTGCTGGACGGAAAACTAGTTTCCAGGAAGGAAAACCATCTAGCACGCGTCTAACTAACTAATTCAATCACGTTGTGAAAAGAGCCCATTAAAAGTCCTCGCGTCATTGACGAGATTTAAACCCAGCCCTTTCCCAACCATTTGGGGAGGCTATCAGTGAAGGCCGGCAGACAAATTCAATGATCTTTACGGTTGAAAGACCATTCGAACCAAGAGGGATCAAAGACAAGGTGTTAGACTAAAAAAAAGTAAAAAGTAAAGTGCAGCCATTATCAACCCACTGCAGGATGGAAGCCTCCTCAACAATTCATGCTGAGGGAAATGGACAATAATCTGCCACGCTGGTCCAGTGCGGGTTGGCAGATCGACCGTATTCAGCAGTCAGGGGCTTGAACCCCGGTCTACTCGAAGAGCGTGTGCTACTGCACTCCCGCTCCTGCCCACTCGGCTACGGAGGCCCGTTATATATATAACGGAGGTGTTAGACTATTGTAGATTAAGTGATTTAAGGCAGTGTAACTCCTTAAATCACTTATTTAAGGAGTTATTAGTATATATCCTATTATCCAGGAGTGGTTAGTATATATCCTATTATGCCAAAAAAAAGGCTAAATCATCAGGGAACGTCAGGGAATCATCCCAATGAGAATATTAATGAGATCATAATTATATTCCCTGGGTTCTTCCCCCGGACTGTAGAAACGCTTCTCTGCAGTCCACAAGGGAGCTGACAAAGACGTGATGGGCAACTAACGACCAGTGAGTTTGATTTCAGTGGTGGGTAAGATTATGGAGTCTCTGATCAAGGATACAACACAGGGCCATCTCGATAGGAATGGTGTCTTTAATGGATCACAGCATGAGTTCGTGAAAGTGCGGTCCTGCATGATCAGTCTAGTTAATTGTAATGACTTCCACCATACTGAAGACTTCAGTATGGTGGAAGTCAAAACGCAAAGATTTGCGTCAATTGCAGTTAATAACAATTTTTATATTGTCCCCCCCCCCAAAAAAAAAAACTTTTAAGAATAACAACGAACACATAACGCCGCTATAATTTTAATATTCCAAGGCAAACGTTTCAGACCTTTTTCATGTTCTTGGTAAGGTGCAGTTGCAGAGTAAACTTTGATACGGCAGAAGTTCAAAACAGGGGGCTTTTCAAAATTATTTTAGTGTAACAATAGCAAAGTGTAAAAAGTTTATTAAAATTAATTAGTATATCAAAAATTAATTAGTATATCAAAGCGCATAAAATGGAATTATAATTTAACGTGGCCCAGTTGTCAGGAGCGAGAGTGCATAGCACGCGTTCCTTGAGTGGACTGGGATTCAAGCCCGTGACTACTAAATACGATAAATATTTGTATTGACGATTTATTGTAAACTCTGACCTGGTTGTCATACCGGAGTATAAACAGAAAATTTATATTTAAATAGCTAGTATGAATCAGAGCTGTAATACTCAATACGTTCTACGTTGATATTAATAATATACAATATTATTAATATCAATATTATTGTAAATATAAATATAGATAATATTTAAATAGCTTAATTAGTGTCTGATAAGATTGAGTTTGCTGTGGTGATATTGGGTTTTCCTTAAATTTCATCAGGTTTTTCTGTTCCTTTAGACAAAAAAAGAGCTTTTATTGTGTCATTTAATATTTTGTGCTGAAACGTTTTGCTTTTATGGAGACTTTCAACCTTCGCGGCATACTCTCAACCAGCTTTTTATAAATGTCAGGTGATATGTTCCTCCACTCGGCCTTTAACAGCCACCAGTTCGGGCGATCTCGACGTGCACGTACCCGACGATCCAATACATCCCAAACATGCTCGATAGGGTCAGATGAGAACTCTGGGATGGACAATCCAACTTTTCCACACCAATGTCCTCAAACCACTCTGTCTTGCTGATAAAGGTATGGGCCTTCCTCGAAGTAGGAAGTGCATAATTGTCCAGAATGTCCTGGTATTGTACAGCATTTATGGTTTTGTCGATAACGACTAATCGGCCCAAGCCAAACCATGAAAGGAGCCCCATACCATGACGCTGCCTCCACCAAACTTCACTTTTGGGAGGATACAATTAGGAAGAAACTGTTCCCCTGGCATTCGCCACACCCAGAAACGGCCATCAGACTGGTAGAGTGCGAACCTCGACTCGTCTGTCCATAGGATTGCTTTCCTGCTCTACAGTCCACGATTCGCGCTCCTTACACTATGTTAATCGGCATCTGGAATTTTTTGAGGTGATCAATTCTATTGAACCGTTGAGGTAATTCTGTTGAACGTGTCATTTTGCATGCCCACTTTTTCAATTGTCTATTCGAAGCCCAGTGTGAATATTTAGAGCAGGTTCTGTGACGTGTTGCAATAATAAGACCTGTTTCCCCATTCATGGAGGGGTGTCCGTATATTAATGGTAGGGCACTGTATATGTTGTATAGCTCAACGTAAAGCACATGTTGTATAGCCCAAGGTGCTATACAATATTTATGAGCTATCCGATTCTAATATGGGCTTATTCAAATATATTGTGTATCGTAGACCGTGTCTGTGAACTATGTGCATCGCAGATCTTGTATTCCTGTTTTGCGGGATGAAATCCAGAATAACTATTTTTTTTCTCTATCCAGTATTTCAGATATTTTTTCTTTTTTATTTTTATGCATCATAGCAGTGTGGTTGATAAAAGTGAATAATCTACCCAGTCTGCTCGTTTTTTTTTAAACTCTGATCCATTTATTTTTATATGACATTCCTTGCTATTTAAATTGTTATTTCCATAGACTCTCTATTTAACTTTCCAGAAACAGGAATATTCTCTGTACAGTTCGATGAACTCTGTAATAAATTCCTTGGACATTTTAACAAAAATGCACAAAACTGGAGACAAAGATGGCGCTTTAGCAGTAGATTGTTTTCTTAACTATCTAGGTTATCGCTATTAAATACTAATCCGAATGAGAAATGAAGTGAAAATGAAGGGGGAAGTGGCATTATGATGGATAAATATCACGAAAATGGTTTATTTTTTTTAATTTAATTTTTAATGTTGACGAAGTTTTATTCATATAGCAATAGCTGGACACAGAATTTCATGTGGAATTCAATATATTATTATAATTCCCTAATTTTGGAACGATAACAACATCGTACCCAATCTTTCAAATTCACTTACATCTGTTTAATACAGAAAGTTTATTCAATTTTTTTTGCTCTTATGAATAAATGACACGTAAAGGCAGAGGGTATTTTTTAAATGGTGTCAGTTGTTATCAGATGTTCCATAGAACGTGGAGAGAAGCAGTGGTATCGAAACCTATGAATGTGTGAAGGACACGCACTGTCACAATTGCCAAACAAGAAAGGTGCGATATCGATTACTGAAGCTTTCTAAAGGTAGCCAACTAGTTGCATAGTAAACATGATTCATGAATCTCTCTCTGCAATGGGTGGAATGTGAAGGACACGCACTGTCACAATTGCCAAACAAGAAAGGTGTGATATCGATTACTGAAGCTTTCTAAAGATAGCCAACTAGTTGCATAGTAAACATGATTCATGAATATCTCCCTGCAATGGGTGGAGTTCCAAACTGTTCATACTGGAACACCCGAAAAGTTATTTACGAGGAACGAAAGCATTGTTTGTGAAAGCTAAATACCATAGATGTTCTAAAGATATCGTGGCACGTGACTACAGTCCAGCAGCATCTTTGATTCCACCTACAACAATCCTATTAAAGGCCAAATAAAACTAATTCTGATTTTAAGGTGGTAGCTGAGCGCTTCCGAACAAAGTTTAAGGTCGGTAAACTTTAGCCCATTATTGACCACGCAAAGTCATCGTTATTAGGGACAACAAGGACCGGAAGACGTGCTAGACACTGGGTCTCCTTCAGACACTTCTTAAGAAAGACTTATTATGCTAAGACGGCTTCCTTGAAGAGCCATTATCAGATGTAGTATAGCCATGGTTTATAACCTTGTCTTACTCTCACCCACTGCGAACTGCTTCGTCACGCTCCGTTGGTCGGATAGGCAGCGTTCGGATACCGAAGAAAAAGTCCAATTTCCCAATAACAAAAGACAGCAGCCTCACCCTTTTTCTTACTCGCGACAGCCAATTTGCTCGTGATTTTCCATCGGTTCATTAAACCTTCGTACCAAGACCAACAATAGGGCCCATTGTGAAAGGAACAGTGGCAGTCTAGTGAAACACGGCACACGTGAAGCACGTCATAATCGAGATAAAGACCCACCTAAATCTGACAGGTGGGGGATGTTGAAAGTTTTGTTACTAAGGCAACCGCTGTTTGGTTTTGTCTCATTTCACAAGTCCCGTGTGAATTGAATTCGTTCAAGCGCAACAAACTGGCATCAGAAAGGCGTCTTGTATACGGGTTATGGGGTTGTTTGCCGTGAGCACTGAGAGCCTTCCAATTTTTTTCGGCAGAGGGATTACAGTGCCACGAAGGGAAACTAACTTGAAGTGAAACACAAAAAGCTACACGACACTGCCGTATTCTCCACAACCAAGGTCTGTATAAGTTCACATTGTTCAACAATTCACTATTTATATTAGCTGTTCTCAAACAAAAATAAAGTCTCATTAAAAGTTGTTGGCAATTAATGTTAAGCAACTAATCTGCATCGTGCACAATTTGTGCGATACGAATTGTACACAATGCGTGTACACAGCATGGAAATTTACTGATTGTAACTTCTCATGCAATTTCCTCTGACTAAAGTTTTAAGTGGCCTGCACGAGTGTCTGTAATCAGCTCTTCATTATCGATCAATCTGTTTTTCTTTTCTTTTATCCCAGTCAACATAATGAAATGAATATCATTTTCAGATCGCAACACGTCCTGGTGAAGACTATTCAAACTCCTCCTAATTAAAAGGAAAGAAAGGGGAAAATTCGGCAACGCAAACTATGTGGTAGATTGCTAAAGGAGAATCTACAGAAACTTGCGTTGTGGGAAGATAAAATCCTGGTGGAGTATATGCAGGCGCAGAGGGCACGAAAGTGTTGACCTACCACTTGATCCCTTGGTTCAACGAACTGTGAGTTTACCGTGAACACCCTTCCTTGATGTATTTTCGCACCCTTATCGTTGTGAAGAGGAAAATGTTTATTTTTCAATTCTTTTCAAAATAAATGGATATGTTATAGGGGAAAAAGTGACTAAAAAAAACCCCTTGGTGTTCACTGACCCAGTTAGCACGAGACGGTGAAATCACACAGAAGAAAACACCATCTTTCTTGATGATCTAGTTAAATTCGAGGCTCCTAACCTCAGTGTTCTAGCATTTGAAGAATTAATTATTTTCGTTCTATACTTAGGCACGGCCGCATAGAGTCAGGGGAGTTTACAAGGAAGAGGGTAAAGGAATATTGCCGTATTTTCTAGCGTCGACTGGATTCCAACATGCAGTGTAAATAACTCTGTACTTTCAGGCATAAAAGTTACTCTGAGATCAAATTAGTATTTGATCAATGAACTCGTAAGTGGCGCCTCCGTAGCCAGGAGCAGCAGTGCGTAGCACACGCTTCTTGATTAGACCGGGGTTCGAGCCCGTGAGCCACCAAATACGGAGGATGCGGAAAGGTCAGGGAATGACCACCGCATACACCCGAAGCAATATGGCCTTAGTTGCTAATGCTCCTAAAAACCAAATAACAACAACAACATGAACTCGTAAGATATCTTACATCACGCCACCGCTTTTACTAGTATAAAACCAAATGAAAAATGCAGCGGAGAAATTGAGTTGCTCTATTAAAGGGTTTTTTACAAGAAAATAAAAAACTGGCCTGAAAAACATCATAAGATGAGTAATGAATTCCTATTTTTAATGGGTTACCCCCCCCTTCTTTTCAGGCGTGTTCTCGAATGAGTAAAGACAATAGGTGCTTCACGCATTTGCGAATGCACAAATCCTAATATCTCCGCCATGTCTGAACGTCCGCATATAACAACCGAACGGAATTTTCATGAAAGTTTATATTTGATCCTTTAAGGAAGATTTTTCCACTCAAGTTTGATTAAAATTGGATTAATAAAAATTTAGCAAATCCCTCTATCCCCCACCTTTAAAATTTTGAGTTATCTCTATACTGTTTCGAATGTTTGGGCATTACGCGATAAGAAAATACTAAAAAACTATTATATTAGGCCACCCGAATAATTCAATTCATCTGCCATGCTGTATGTCTTATGTCTGTTAATTGAGTGTGTTCTATGGTCGATTTGTCTGTTTTGCTGGATGAAAACCCCCAGTTTCTGGTGGAAAAACCTTGCTATCTACGCCTGAGACCGACTAACTCAGCCATGGAGTGAAAAAAGCCAATTAAAGTTCCTCGCGTTATCGACGGAATTCGAAACCAGGCCTTTTCAACCCGGTGTGGGGAGGACGGTGACAACACCACTGTGCTACCGAGCAGACTCGCGATAACGAAATGTCAGATCGGAACCAAATTTTCTGTATATGTTCTCTTAGTCCCTAGGAAGATCAATTACGATTCGACAGCCTCATGTTATTATTATTATTATTAAATCCGTTTATTAATAACAAGTGATTGCTTTCACCTCTTTTACACAGCCAACCGGCTAGAAGGGTGTTCAAAAATGCAAGAGTGGCATTTTTTACAAATCATGTTTACAATATTTACAGAAGTGCGAATCATTTACAGAATGTAATTATCGACAATGTAATTATATTTTGGTCATTCCTTCCTATTCAAGCTTCTTCATACTTCTATAGTTCAAGCAAGCTGTAAGCGTCAGAGAGACTCTTCACTCTATACTGCTTGCCTTCACAGTATTTCACAGGATCTATTGCCAATGTATTGAAAAGGGGGACTGCGTTGTTCGGAAAGAAGTTCTTCAGACAGCACAGGTTGGATAGTGTAGAATGCAACGGTAAGTAGGGATTGTCATTACTGCGTCCAGCACGTGGAGTAGCGATAACTCCATGAAGACTGGGGGCGTCAATCACACCAGTTAGCATCTGAGACAGAAGAATATTCCTGGATGCAATGTGAACTCTGCAGGGAGTGATATTTAAGTTGGCATATAAAACAGCCCTGGAGATGGTGAATGCGCTACCCGTGACCCTGTTCATCCATCGCATTACCCAGTATTCGACTGCCAGGAATCTGTTTATGTACGAGGTCGGTGCAGAAGACCAGATTGGCGATGCATATAGTGCGATTGGTTGTAGGCACCGCTGGACGTATCCTCCGACTACATCGACGTGGAGTAACCCCGTCAGCTCTTGTCGAATTGCCCACATCGCCGAAAAAGTCTTAGTTTTCATGGTCGAAAAATGGTTTTGAAAAGTGAGGCCCTCATCCCAAGTCAAGCCGAGGTCGGTGTGAGACTTCACTTTCCTTATCTGCACTCCGTTGTGATAGGCTGTGATGTCATTTTTGATTCTCTTTTTTTGTAAATGTGTTTTGGGCTGATTTAGATATGTTTAGCTCCAGACCTATCTGCAGTAGATAGGTTACAAGGCTGTTGATCAGGACGGTGGCTCGCTGATTTATCAGGGAGCCACCGTCCTGAAAAACAGGATCATTTGATTTTATATATAATTTGAGGTCATCTGCATATGATGAGAAATCAGTGTACCTTGCGAGGAAAGGTTCAAGGGCCGGGGCGAACCATAAACCGGATAGGACACCTCCCTGCGGTAATCCCCGCGTTATAACACGCTCCTGTTTGAAGGATTTATGGCTGATGATGAGTTGTCTTGGCGTAAGGATGAGGTTGATGGCTTTTAGCAGGCTTCCTGTAATGCCAAAGTGTAGTAATGCCTGGAACAAATGCCAAAGTTCCAGGATGTAGATGAGAGCGGGAATTGAGAGCTTATCATAAGCATATGAAATATCAAGGAAGATGACGTCTAGCTGAGATTTACTGTTGAGAGCAGTTTGAATTTTAAACAGGGTGTCTAGTAAGTTTGTATATGTAGATATTTTGGGGGATCACGGTATGCAGATATTTGTGTCTATGAGAGAAGCATTGTTCGATCAGTGCTGATAAGATAGTTTTCTCAAACACTTTTAATAGAGTGCAGCCCACCGAGATTGGTCTGAAGTCCTTAGGTTCCTTAGGGTTTCTTCTTTTGGGAATGGGTTGTACCCTGTAGTGATTCCATATTGTCGGGATTGATCCGGAATTTAATATCTGATTAAAGATTGATATAAGGGACTCCACAATGAAGGCACTGCACACTTTAACCATGAATAGAGGAAAACCGTCAGGACCAATTTTAGTTTTATTGGGAAGTCTATTGATGGTATTTATAAGGTGTTGCTTTGTTAGAGATATAGTTGAAAGGGGCTGCCTGGAGTGCATGAGGAAATCGCCCATTTTTGGGGTTTTTGGGTCTGATGGCACCTCGTTGAAAGTCAAAGATACCCATTCCTGAAATACCTTCTCTTCCATATGGAAAAATTTGTTGCATTTGGATGCAATACGTTTGGAGTGATTTATTCTGTTGAGTACCAGCTGCCGGATTGCTTTTCTTTTGTATTTAAGGAAGGTTGCCCGCTCATTCTTGTACATCTGGTAGTCAGTTGAGTATTGAAACCTTTTCCATTTTCTGAAAGTTTTTTGTTCCACCCCGCCCTTTCTCCAGATAAATTTAAATTAGTTTCAGATGTTCAAGCATTACACGATAGGGAAAAGTAGGATCGATACCAGATTTTAAGCGTATATTTTATTGGTCTATGTGAAGCCTTTAGGCCCAATTCTGATTTCATCTCAGTATCTCAGTTTTCTGTGTCCCTACATAAATCTATCAATATATTTAATGAGTTTCTTTAAGCAACAACTTCCTCAAAGAAAAATGGCCCAGTGACGAATGATGCTGTAAAACTACAACACCGTTACCTTCGGTACCTGCAAGCTCGACAATATCGATGTAACAACTAGGGTTGTCAGTTACCCAAATGTGGCAGTTTACGGTATTCACTAACCTATGTAGAGTAAAATAGACTTCGTCCAAAAAGAAATAGACCAACTAGTTCTCGTTCTCTTCAATTTTCACAAAAACACTCTCGCTTCAGTAAATCTTGTAGTTGCAACTACTGCCCATGTTAAATTTTATAAGGACACCAGTAATGTATTCTTTAGTGCTCGTCACATTTCCGAGCTTGAACAGCTGGCTGCCGTAAAACCGCACAAGCGCTGGAGGTTCCATTCGTCAATATGTTCTACAATAATAGGCACAGGCGCAGTAGATGGTGTCTACTGCGCCTGTGCTAGAACTGGACCATTATCACCCTTTGGATATCACTGGTAGTGAAATCCAAAGGATGATAATGGTCGAGTTCCATTTCTTTCGTGTTTTTTTTTTTTTTTTTTTCCAAACGAAACTTCCTCAAAGCAATTGTCACAAACTCAGAACTCCTGTAGAAGGCTTAATAGAAGCAGCAGGGGTAGCCAAACTTTTCGTGAAGCGTGCCACATATTATGATGGGAATGTATCGCGTGCCACCTAGGAGCGGATAGAGAAGCCTCGGAATCAAATTCCCCATCCCTTATCGATTGCGCTTGCTACTATCAAATGTTTTTGCTAACTACGTAAAATAATTATTTTCTAAGCACTTGTAATAAAAAAACTTGAAACAAATTTTTAAAATAAATTTAATATAAGTTAAAGAAATACGTTTGCCTTTACAGAATAGATGTCATAAGGAGCAGACTAATGTCCCTACTTATCTCAGTGCGCGTGTGCGTCGGCAAGTGCGTTGAATGCCAATGCAACTCAGACTTTCAGATACATTAATGTCTTTAAATTGCGTGCAGTCGATTTTCCGGAAGAAAAAGCATGCAACCCTCGGCTGAGACTAACTCAGACACATTGTGGCAAAAGTCCATAAAAATTTCTCCTATCATTGAGGGGATTCAAACATGAGCATTTTCCATCCGATGTGGGAGAGAAAATGGCGATTATATCCAGTGGGCTACCACCAAGTACTTATCTGCTCTATGTTATTTACTGGACCTACTTATCTGCTCTACTTTAAAGGGAAAAAGTGGCAAATATAATATACACTGAGTGATCCCTGAATTATGACCACTTACTTAATACGTACCGTGTTAGCCCAACGTACGTTCACACGGATAACAACCGCTATTCGCCTAGGCATTAACTCCTCTAGATGTCTGAAGACGTCCTTAGAAATCAGCAGTCATGATACCTGCAAAGCTTTCCACCTTGGCGGAATAGATGACGGTTGCACATCCATACAGCTCATTTCCCGTTCCAAAACATCCCACTGGTGTTCAATTGGACTGAGGTCTGGCAGATGTGGAGGCCAATTAAGATAGGTAATATCTTCACTGTGGTCCTCGACCACTCGTGCACAGTGCAGGCCTGCGATGGTGTATTTCTCAGACTGAAACGGGATCTTCCAAGATCCCGCTTCTGTCCGGGAAATAAGAAATAAGGCAACATGACAGGGTACACATGGTTTCTTAAGAGCTCTCGGTAGGCCTCACCGGCGAAACGTTGGTCCATACGCACGAGAAGCCTTAGTTCTTGCCAGCAAAACATGCCATATTAAGCAACCACAACCACCAGTCTCGATAGTGAGCAGCATGCCCAACAGATCGATTGACTCGTCTTACTTGCGCCACGCACGAAGGGGTCCGTCGGCGTGTTGCATCAGGTATTTGGACTCATCCGACCAACACACTGAATTACAGTCCTCCAAACTCCAACCAGCATGTTGTTGACACCACAGCATTCACTGTTGATGATGATCAGCGACGAGGAGAGTATTTCTTGGGTCATCTGCTGTAGAACCTCATAAATCTGAGTGTGCGGGGACTCGTCATTTGGGATATGGTTCGTGCATTCCCATATTGTATTGAGATGTCAAATGTCGTACTGTGACCTGCCATTGAGCCCGTACAACGCGCTGCACCCTTTGCTCACCAAGAACATCCACTTTGCGTATTCCTTTACAGTTCTGTTGGCGGGAGGTAGTTTGGCCATAGTGTTTTGTGGAAGGCGCCACCGGTGGTTTCCCACATCTGCACCATGGTACTTTGTGAAGAATTTACAGAATCTCTGTAAAAGCCAGAAAAAGTGTGGTGTCTGGTTTGTGACAGAGTAGTGCTGTGGTCTGTTGTTCTGTCTCTGGCTGCTTAGCCGCAAGGCCCCTAGGGAACCCCACGTGGCTCGCCACCACCACTGGGAGGTGAGCCAGGCTGCCCATTATACTCTGGCTGTCCTCCGCCAGGGTTGCCTGAGCTTCCTGATGGAGACCAAAAAATAAATAAAATAAAAATAAAAATAATAATAAAAAAAAAGTAAATGAAGTAACAGATTAAAAAAATAATAAATAAATAAAAAAAATTAATAAAATAAAATAAAATAATAAAAATAAGTAAATAAAGTAATAGATTTAAAAAAAAGGGGGGGAGAGAGAGAGAGAGAGAGAGCGAGAGAGGGGGGCATAGAAGAAGAGAGGATTAGAGGGGGAATGAATTTGGGTGGGTTGACAGGGGAGAATAAATCCACCCTAATTTAGGCGAAGTATAGGAAAGGCTGTGGGTTTAAAAGTCACAGGGGACAAGTGCCCCTGTGTAATTGCCAATGGCATAGTGCCTGTAGATCCCGCACTGAGGTCAGTGCCAGCAATCCTGCACCTAGATCGGTGCCAGCAGTATATCCTACCCATTTCGAGTTTGCGATGACTTTTAAATCCCGCACCTTGGATGGTGCTTGCAATAGATCCTACCCTATTAGGGTTAGCATGATTATGTCTGTGTTATTCTGGGGGGGATGGAGAGTTATCCCACGCCGGTCCGGTTTAGTTCTTGGGCTCTGAGTTCTGCAATCTTAGCTCGCCTAAGTGCAAATGTTTCCTGCGCGTAGGTGGTTAATGCCTTATAGGTATCTTCCTCGAGTAGCAGAGTGAATTCTTGATTGCGAGGGTTTCTCTGTATTGTGGTGAGGAATTTAAGCCTAATGTTGTCGTAGCTGGGACACTCATACATGAGGGTCCCCAGGACTCCTCTTCGCCGCAGTGGCAACGTTGATCATTCTCGATTCCCATGGCGGTCAGTTTTTGTTGGAAGTATCCATGGCCGGTGATGATAAAGGTCACATGGAGGCCAGGCGAAAATCAGGGTGGAGGTACTGGGTGAGTTGAACTTATGGATGGAAGGAATCGTTTTGTGATGGCCCCTTTTGTTGTAGTGTCCCAGTCATTTTGCCACATCTCTTGTAGATGTTGGGTTATCCGTTGTCTTTCCTGCCTGGTGCCGTTTGTGGTGTCAAGTTGAAAATTAAGCAGTTGGGTTGGAACTCCCTTCTTTAAATGATAAAAAAGCCCTCTTTTAACCACTTCTAAGTATAGTGGCTGACATCCAGTTAATACCTGCAGACAGGGGTGCTGACGGTGCGGCACACCCTGCAAATTGAAAGGAGCACGAACCTCTGGATTGAATCCAGCTTACGTTTATTTCTTGCTAGGATGGCTTTTCGGTACCAGATGGAGGCACCATAACACACAATTGGCACTTATACCGCTTGGTATATCAGAGTAAGAGCTTTGTGCTTCAGCCCCTAGTCTGCCCTGCTGACCCGCCTTATCATAGCACTGTACCTTTGAATTTTGTTGGCTAGATACTTTAGGTGGTGGTGGAAGGTAAGCCCCGAGTCTAAGAAGATACCTAGGAGCTTGACTTCAGTGTGCAGCCGTATGGGCATAAAGTTTAATTTTATTGTAGGTGGTCTTGTTATTTGTAGCCTGCCTTTAAGGAGTATGGATTTTGTTTTCTCTCCTGAAATGGTAAGGTTGTGCAGGGCTGCCCAGTTCAGTAGTTTGACCAGCCGACACCATTCTTTGTACACCTTAACCACAGAGGGTAGTGAGCAACCGACAAGACATGCCGTTTCTGATACAGAAGCACCTGCGCGGGTAACACAGTGGTATCGACACCGTCCTCCCCACACCGGGTGGAAAAGGCTCGGGTTCAAATCCCGTCGATGATGCGAGGAACTTTAATGGGCTTTTTTCACTCGTTGGCTGAGTTAGTCGGTCTCAGGCGTAGATAACAAGGTTTTTCCACTAGAAACTGGGGTTTTTCGTCCAGCAAACAGACAAATTGACCAAAAAACACACGCAATTAACAGACATAAGACACACAGCACGGCAGATGAAATTAATTATTCTGGTGGCCTAAAAATAATAGTTTGGTTTGGATACAGAAGCCCCCGACGCACGCACGCGCTGCCACAATTATGTCCTTTTGAAAATGATATCTTTAATATGTCCCGTTACTGCTACTTATCAATGTGACTTGCATGACCAGATGGCCATCGTAGGTTATTGTAATAGGATTTTTAGGAGCATAAGAGACTACGGCCATATTGCTCCGTGTATACGGTCTGGCAATTGCGTGTGTCGATTTTCTGTATTTGGGGACGTAAAACCTGAGTTTCCGAGAGTAAAAACCTGCTCTCCTCGACTGAGACCGACTAACTCAGCCATGTTGTGAAAAAGACCCATAAAAGTTGCTCCTTTCATCGACGATACTCGAATTCTGGTCATTTTCACCCAGTGTGGGGAGGACGGCGATCCTACCAACTGTACTACCCACGAGGGCGCCCTCGTGGAAAACAGATGGTATAACTCATAGCCTATACAATAAATCATAGAAATATAAAAACAATAGTGACCAATATTATCCTCTCTTCTCTGTGTGCCATCTCCTAAAGGAGGTCGGCGACCACCACGGCAAATGTCTCTCTGTCTCTGAACAGCTGCTCGGTATTCAGTCCTGTGCAATTCTTAATGTTATCAAGCCACGATATACGTCTTCTCCCAGGCTTTCTTCCATTCTCCCCTCAATAATTAGCTGTGGAATTGCATAGGTGGCTGTAGTTGCTTAATAACGGGCATGTTTTGCTGGAAAGAACTAAGACTTTGCGTATGGACCAACGTTTCGCTGGCCAGGTCTACCAAGAGCTCTTAAGAGACCATGCGTACCCTGCCATTTTGCATTATTTCCAGTACAGAAACGGGATCTTGGAAGATCCTGTTTCTGTCCGAGTGACCAATAGTTCTCTCTTAATCTATATTTTTAATATTTTTGACAGAACATTTTTAAGCAGTATATTTTGGTTAATAGTAGTTCACAGTATACAAAATAGGTTAATATTTTGTATATTGTGAACAAAATGATGGGAAAATATTATGGCGTTACTTCCCAGAAGTCACAGATGTGATTAGGAAATCAGAAGACTGAAAGTGCCACGCTTATTGCATTGAACACAATTTCCTGTGTATTAATGTGCTCGGCAGCAAATTACGTTCTTTAGTTTTCACTGTAAATGGATACCTATCGTGTGTCACCATAATAAAAGTAATTAACGGTGGGAGAGTAATTATTATTAATGTATAGAAAATACTCCCTAACTAAAAGAGTATAGTTAAATGATGGCTCTAACTGGTCGGTCGAAGAACTTGATTAGATGATTAGGGACAAGTAAAATATGGGAAAAGAAGTCTGAATTCTCCACTGCTACAACAAAAATATGACGCCTACACCATTTAGTTTCACTAGTATGACATCTCATTTTAGCGAGCGCATATGCTAATAGAATGCATTTAGTCACACAATTAGAGAACGATATGTCCCGAGTGACAGCACCACTTCTTTAAAGAGCAACGCTTCTATGTGCTGTTGGAATTATTCTTAGTGAGAAGGCAGACAGCAATAGTCACAAAGGTGGAGAAAGGCCGAAAGGTTAATAAACTCACTGTTACCAACCGCGACACACTCACACACGTGTGGGTGAGAGGTGTACAGATGAACACCTCTGACACGGGTAATTATACAAAGTGGAATGGCTCGGTGTCGGCCAAGTGACATGCACTTATGGGGCTCATTACCGAACTCATTAAGACACCGGTTACGTAGTTCAAAGGAGCAGACAAAAAAACAAAACAAAACTAACTTCTCACGTGATTCTCGTTGGAGTGCGAAACACATAACAAGGAACAAGCAGAAGGGGGAGGAGCTGATGCGACGATGACTTCATCATCTATTTTGACTCCTAATTTACATTCGGTTGTTGCTATAAAGATACTTTGTGCTTCTAAGAAGATTCCCCCATTAAGTACTGATAAAGTCCCCATAGCAGCGTCATCTGTACTTTCTTAGAGAAAGGCCCTAGAGGCTAGTAACAGTGAGTATGGCCGCTCTGGAAAAGACTGGATTTGATTGCTGTCAGTACAAAGGGAACTTGTATTTTACTCCTTAACCTTCTCTTACAATAAATGCTGAAGCAACTAAGGCTAAAAGCATTCAATCCAAACCTTGGAGGAGTTTTTTTTTTTTTTATAAAAGTTAAGTGGGAAAGTTTAGATGTTCTTCTATTCTACTTTATCTTTATTTATTGGCTACAGAAATTTATATGTTCTATAATCTGTGGATAAGGAATCTGCGCATTAACGTTACTATAAAGAAAATGTGGTTATGTCTCCAAGAGTATCTGAAATTAAAGAACGCTAATTACCACGAAAAACAAAATGGCAAAAAATGCTACAATTAGGTTGATACATGGCAAGGTGCGATTTTGCTACCAGAGCACCAAGATACCTTAATATTCAAATTAAAATAAAATAATAAAAAGCGAAAGCAACGCTTACCCTGACAGTGCAAACTAACGACTCTTCTCCCGCCCCCCTCCAAGGAGAATTATCCTCAAGCTCATCAAGTCAAGAATGCCATTTTCATAATAAATAAGAGAATTGCACAAAGACGGGTAACTCACAAGCTTGGGTTGGGAGTTGTGCATTTGCCCTGCTCAGGGTGAGCGTTGCTTTGTCTATTTTTTATTACAGTATTTTATTTTGAATAACAATATATCTTGGTAATCAGGTAGCAGAATTGCACCTTTTCATATACCACCCTAATTGTAGCATTAATTTACCTCATTTATTTCGTGGTAATTTTTCCGTTTTCTAAGAGTTTTGAACCTGAACAGTCTTTAAAAATTCAACATAGTTCAAGGAGTTTGTTGCTCTTAATGTTCCAGGAAGTTAAGCTACTTCAAAGCTCAACTTTTTCCCTAGTGTACGACGATAGGAAATAGCAAACAAGGCCATTACGTTTTTCTCACCTTATGAGAAGGTTATCGCACGCACAGAATCCTATTTGCGGCAAGTCTTCGTGGCCACCCTGATGTCCAATTGATTATATGTAACTGAGAGGCAAAGGTTGATGTAAGGGTGGCATGAAAAAACAGCGACACACACACAGCTGTCAGGCTAAGGCTGCTAACAACGAACACTGCTAGAACATCTTGTGGGTATCCGGAGGTCATGGTCACGTGTTGCGAGACTACAAGATAGGCGTCATTATTTTCTTACTAATCATCTACAGTACACGATTATTACACGCAATACAATGAAGCATCCTCAGACAGAAGCAACAGAAAGAATGGCCCTGAGAAAGGCAGAATATTATATACATGATACTTAATGGGAGTTGTGAAAAACAGACATCGTATGAAACAATGGGTGGGGGGGTGATCACGAAATCACGTGCCATCGGGCGGGGCTTTCTTCCTTGCAGGCAGAGACGACGACGAGAATTCACCATTACTGCCCAGCACGTATGTCTCGCTCGGAAGATACGAATATTTCCACACTGGTTTTATGATATGTTACACAGCGCCACCTGCTGGGCTTAGGACATTCTATCAAAACACCTTGTTTTGAAAGAACATACCATATGTACTTCGTGTGTTTCTGTATGTGATTAGCGTCAAGAAACCTCAGGACATGAGGCATCAACCTATTGTGTCTGCAAATTGTCTTTTAAGGTAGGTTTGTTTATATGCACGCGGGGGAATAATCTCAGACAATACTGCCCCACTGTCTGAGAACGCTGAGTACTTTCTAAAAGACCGTTGAGCCATGATTCCAACCTCAACTATTTTTGAATTCGCAATTATTATACATTGCCACAAAAGTAAAGGGGAACTGATTAAATGTACACATCCTGACAAATTTTAAATTAATTCTACAGATGTGTGCTTGTGATGAATGCCCTTCCTGCAGCTACTTCCGCAGTAAAAGCCTAAAAAATTAGGTCAGAGGTAAGGTCAGTGACATTTACCAAATGAAAGCCTAATAACAAGGAACGCGCCTAATAAGGTTTTCATATCAGTCTTCATAAACGTCCGACACGCAAGAAGTAATCAGAATGAGAAAGTATAACTGAGTGTCCTACTTGTTTGATAACAGTGACACCTGGTAGGGAGCAGCCAATTAAATCCACAGTAGTGTGTGTGTGGTCATAAAAGTGTGCGTGATCCGTTACATAATTAACAGAACCGCTTGATTGCGGTATCTCGAAAGAAAGTATGTAAGAATCTCGGCATTGAAAGGAAAAACGAAAAAAAAAAATATATATCAATCTTAATATTTATCTTGTAAACTAAAAAGTACTTAACAACTGAATGGCAATAGAGCTTTTAATTTATTTAAAAAAAACCCACAGAAATAAAGCTGCTTTGTCTAAAATGTTAGGATGTACAGCATAATACGTAAACATTAGTTTCAAAGAGGTCAGTGGAAACTGTACCATAATTGCTTCTCAATAAATTACTATATCGTTCAAGTCAAGACGGTGAACATTTCAATCTGTAAACGGCTGCATTCGGTTGTTTCTTGTAGGCAGGCAATCGGCGTAAAAGGAGAGAAAAAAAAAAAAGAAGGTACGGTTACTGTGGGTTCAGTAACACCAATACTCGACAGCGGAGGTTTAACAACTATGCCACAAGGTGGATATTAGTTGCAAAAGAATTCGTTACAAATCTGATTACAAAGCATCTTGGGAATAACAAGGAAAGGGCGGACTGCGATGGATTCCCTAAGTAGTTTGTTGAATGAAGGGAGGCCAACAATCGCCTTGTTCTTCAGTAATCACATTATATTATTTTTAGTATGTGACATAATTTAAAGCTTAGAATACGCATGGCCAGCGTCTCAAATGCAGTGCTACAATTTAATTGTTCATTAAAAGCAATTCACTAAGCAGTTGTTATAAAAAAAAAAAAAAGGCTTTTATACAAGATGCGAGTATCTATTTTGGTACATTACTAGCCCATGAAAGTTAGCGCACATTAAGAGAGATAAACAAAAAACATGTATTGAATTTATTTTAATTCACTCTAGGTAATTTACAAGAGCCATCGCAAGAATATGATATTATAGTGTATCGAAGGATTATTAGAAACAATGAATTACGTTCCCCGCTATCATCAGTTAAAATAACGCTTATAGAACAGAGAATCGTAGATTCGAAACGCAGCGTACAAAGGAGAAGGAAGATGACACGCTTCAAAGTGATGTATGACAAAGATGACCAGACCTTGTAAATCTGCCATGCACATTTCTCATGGCATGTAAAACACAAAATCGATGTACACGATAGGGTACAATGGTTGTAAATCCATGAAAGTTCTGCTGATACACAATGTTTACTAAGGTTCATTTGATTCCACTTAACGAGCTTCTAATCTATTAGTGAATTACGATTTTTCCTTTTGAAAATATTAACAACAAAATGTTTAATACAAAATATAATGTCCATCTATTATAATACCGTTAAGCATATTGGCATATCGTCATGAGCTTGGGGCCTGATGCAACGTTTCTTTATTGGTATCCAAAGGTAACTTTCCTCATTTTCACTTTTCTTTTCTCTCACTCCCGATTCAGGGGATTGGTGCATCTACACGATACACCACTGGTTAAGCGTCATTTCAACTTTGCATCGATTTCCATTTCAATGGTCAGAGAGCAGTGTTCGGTGGTTGTTTGTTGTCTTATATGCTCTCTGAAATTAGTGTAAATTAAAAATATACTGAGTGGCCACTTTATTGGGTACACCTACCTTTTATATGAAATGGAACGCTGATTCAGTCACAGCTCGCGTGTTTGCATTATGCGATATAAAGTTGGTAAGCGGATACGTTGGGATTCTAAATGTGTGCAGTTTAGTGCGAGAATGATTTAAATCATTTTAAACGTAGCATGGTAGTCGGTGCTATACGCATCACTATGAGTATCTCAGAAACTGAAACAACCCTGCTGAGGTTTTCACGTACGACTATGTATCGGATGTTCGGAAATGATCGGAAACAACTATGATCAGAAACAGCTTGTTGATACGAGAGACCAACGGAGACTGACAAGACTTGTTCAGGAGTCAATCAAATAACAACCCAGAACAGGGCTAACTACAACAGTACTAACCAAATAGGCATTTTAGAACACAACTCATCGTATTTTGTCAAGAATGAGGTATCAGACGATCGAGCGCGGTTGAACTTCCGTCAGCAAAAAACAAGAAGGTACGGTTATAGTGGACTCAGGAACAACATTCGACAATATAGGATTACAAAAAGTTGCTTGGTCTGACAAATCCCGGTTCCTGTTGTTTTACGCAGATGGGCGGAACGGAACATGGCGAAATAGAAAGAGTGCATGGACCTACCTTGACAGGTGTCAAAAATGCAGACTGGTAGTGTAGTGGCAGTATGGGGATGTTTTGTGGTGCGCCTCAGTGTAGCAAAATTTGGATGCCGCAGGTTATCTGGAAATTGTTTCTGACCAGACATATCCCTTCATGACTGTAGTGTATTGATCTGAAAGCTTCTTGAGACAGAATAATGAACCACGCCACAATGACTGAATTGTAAAAGAACTGGTTCCAGGAAGATGACAGTGAATTCAGCATACTGCAGCGGCCTATCCAGTCAACGGATCTCAATCCAATTGAGCACCTGTGGGATGAAATGGAATAAGCTCTTCGGAGTAGAGATTTTAGACCAACCAATTTACAACTATATGAATCAACGTGGACCAGCATCCCTCTGAAACGCTTTCGACACCTGTTTAATTCCACACGCTGATGAATTCAGGCTGTCCTGGGGACTAAAGGGGGACTTACTCTCTATTGTAGGCATACCTAAGAGTCTAGCCATTCAGCATACATAGTGGTGCAAAGACTGCCGTTGATTTTAGAAATTAAATTATTTAAAATCTCTAACTAAAAATTCTTAGGAAAGACTGTAACTGGTGATGACACTGTTTTAAATTCAACAAGTATTGGATATTTTGCGAAGAAATAATGTGCACTCTTTTAATCTAATTGGGAGAGAGATCAGTAACAACTGATTTCAATCATTTCCCGAACACGAAAAAATAATTTTTATCACTTTCTTTCAAATATATCATGAAATAGTTTTTTCTCCTTCAAATGAGACTAATAGCTGTGCAATATAATTAATTAATACATAGAAATAGTAAATTATATAAGAAATCTCTTAATATTAAATACATTTCACACAGGTGCTTTTCCCCCCTTTCAGAAAATGGTTGCGGAGTCTCTATTCCGAATGAATTTTGAATATGAGGGTAGAAATCATATAAATGCATGCATTGTAAAGGACGGCCAATTGGAGTGGAATATGAAAAGAAAACTGATCTGCTAGCAGCTAGACCATTCATCCAAGAGACAGAAATTCATTAAATTTTATGGAAAAGACAGTGCTGAAAAACAATCAAATTCCAATTAATCGCTTAAAGCGGTTTAATTTCATACAGTTCCAAATAAACCATACTTTCACATAAAGCGGGAAGTGCAATCCTCAATCAACCTACCTTTCAATGCTGGTTTTCAGGTAATATCTTCCATACGGACTAAACGGTTTCAAGTATGCTACAGGAATGCCTTGAGCGTGAGACACCCAATTTCCAGAACTATTCCTTCTGTGGCTCTTCTCGACACTTTGTGAGAGACGAGAAGTGAGGAACACAGCCTCTTGGTACACTATCGCATCTTCGTCCAGACCGAACATAGCGATCCTACGTTGGCAGACTCTGCATCAGCCACTACACACAACTAACACCGCACTCTTCCTTCGAGTGGCTGTTGAAGATCACAACTGCCCATCGTGCATTTCAATTCACTTTTTAGTCAGTATCCTGCACCACTGCGAACAAATTCAACAAATACTTAACAGATGAAATGGCGAAAAGGCACCAGGAGCAGCACGCGATATAATGCTCGCATGTGGTGCTGTGACTGTTCACGCGTATATAGTTTCCATGAGATTAAACGTTACATTTAACGCATGCAATGACCACGTGTAATGAGCGCGTGAATCACTATGGTAACAGAGAACATGGTCTGGATCCCAGTCGTCGTATTCACTGCAAGCGAGGGAGTCTAACGCACGCAGCTGTCCGGAGCATTTCTTAGCGTGTCCTTACTCCCGTTCACAACCCGATCGTCGATCTCAGCCGACCAGAACTGTTCGTCACGTGATGAGAGCGCCATCGCAGGCGACGGCGAAAGAAGGAACCACGCTGAGCCATTAAAAGTGCGACCACTTTACAGAAAGGGTGTGTGTGTGTGTGTGTGTGTGTGTGTGTGTGTGTGTGTGATGCACTCTGTATTCGTTGTAGATACCAAAGGATCAGCATTTCTTGCCTTCTTAAGTCCCAATTGACAATGGAACCGTGAAAGCAACGAGGCTAAAAGTGACCGTGATAATTTTGCATATCTCATACCAGGAACACCTCTCACTTTAATTGACTTATTTGTCCGGCGAAGTAATTAATGTATGCAAGATGCATTTTTCTTTTTAATTTTTGTGCCACCTTCTCTATTTCGAGTAAGTTTAAACAGAGGTAGGAGCTCACGCGACCACTTAAAAAAAAAAAGGTAAAGGTGAAAGGTAAACTCAGCCGTTATCAACCCACTGCACGATGGAAGCCTCCTCAACAATTCATGCGAGGGAAATGGACCATAATCTGCAACACTGGTCCAGTGCGGGTTGGCAGATCAACCGTATTTAGCAGTAAGGGACTTGAACCCCGGTCTACTCAGAGCGTGTGCTACTGCACTCCCGCTCCTGACCACTCGGCTAGGGACCACTTAAAAACTACGCCCCAATTGTATTCAGCTGACTCCTTTAATAGAAGGTCCGTCATTGCACAGTTTCATTTCATCGACAAATTTCAAGAGCTTGATCTGTTCCATTTTCTCAAATTAGTGCTCAGTCGAGGTCATTGAAACCGCTTCAGAGACATGAACACGCTGTTGGGTGTATGTGCTTTTGTCTGTTGGACATCTTTTCCTAATAGATCCAAAACTAAATTATTCTAAAGCGGTAAAAGTAATCTCTAAATTTTATCCCAAGCAGTAATTTTGGGGTTAATTTTGTCTGTGAATGAACAGTGCCTCTTGCCTCTCCTGAGTTTATAATGTGGCGAGGAAAAGACTCAGTAAAGTTTATTGATGAAATGTATATAGCTTTCAAAAGATAGGAAATAATAACGTTTTCCTTGATCCCTACTCTATTTTTATATGTTTAATTATAAACCACGTTTAGCGATGCGCACGAGTTTTTTCATTGCCTTTCCTATATAAAGGAAAGACGGTAGAAACAATAACAGCTTTCAGATCAACAACATGGATGTTGAAATAAGCCAGTCTGAGGTAAGCAGTGATGCATTTTTGCGGTAATTAGGGCATTAATGAAGATGGCATAACAGAGAGAGAGAGAGAGAGAGAGAGAGAGGATGACAAACTTCAAGAACACTAATCAGGTATAAGAACATTCCTTCACGACTTAGAAAGATAATTAATTTCCCCAAATATCATCTCCTGCGGAAGATGTAATTAATTTCGCCTCAGGAATGTTATTGAATAATTAATAAAGCCTCAGGTGTAATTGTTCAAAGACAAAAAGGGGGAAAAACTCGCACTACTGAGTTACTCATTGAATATACTGAATGAAAAATTAAAACCGTGTACAGTATATGAACATTGACTGGATGGTCGACCAGTTGATGAAATGTAGGGTTAACCTAATCGGAAGGAAATTAGAAGGTGAAATGTAACGTTAACTATAGTTACGAAATAAATCACGCCTGCAATTTTTCCTGAAAAGCAGTTGTTATGAATAAATGAGTTTATTCATTGAAACATGCAAGGAGAAGGAAAAGGACGATAGGATGAAGGATTAGTCAGTTCCACTTAATAACCATTATCTGTGAAGATTACCTTAATTTTGTATTCACTAGACTAAACCCTTAGAAGAGTGGGTAATGACCGATAAAACAGATGTAAGAGTGGTGAGACTTTCACATGAAAAAAGGACAAAAGTTTCGCTTTCTGGACGAAAGAGAAACTTCTGTTATGTACAGCTGGGTAAGCTTCAAATTTGCCTGCGGCAAATATCTGAACTGTATAGGGTGGTCAAAAAAAAAAAAAAAAAAAAATGTAGCTGAAATAACTGATGGCGAACAGATGGTATGTACAAAAATTTTGAGTTGTGTGTTACTCTCGTATTTCTTTGCTCGTCCGTAGGTAGTTAATTCAGAATGATGCAATATCTAATAGGAGACTTCTTATAATCCTCGAGAGGACTTCAGAATTACAAGCTTCATACTCATGCTTTTTAGAGAACCACCGACTTAAAGACAAATCCTTTTGACGCATAATAACAATAGCTTCAAGTACACCATAAAATAGAGGCGTACCAAAAGGAGGTGTTTTGTCCGCATCCCTTTTTGAGGCTGCTCTAAATCCCCTCATACCTTATGATATGAGGAGATTTAGAGCAGCATAAGAACTGCATGCACGCATAAGAATTTTATTTCGCATGCAGATGACCTCAAGATGTTAGTTTCCTCATAAGAGTGCCAAGACGTACATATCTCGCAAGGTTTCAACGAGACAGATTTCAGACCATGTAACCTACCTCAAAACTATTGTCGTAGAGTTAAATCCCGGCAAGTTCGCTCAGATCACTTTTTCAAACAAAAAGAATAAAAATAACATCACAGTCCTACTAGATGGCCTTTCCGTCAAGAAAGTCTTGCATCACACAGATTTAGGAGTCATTTAGGATGAACAACTCACCTTCTCGCGACCTTTAAACACCAAGAAAAAAAGACCCTTGCAGCCCTCTGGAGAGCGTAAAGAACTTACAGGTGTTTATCATCCTAGCCTCATAACGCAATATGTCTTGAGATGTGTCATCCCGATTGTATTCTACGCATCTGTTGTTTGTTCCTCTGCATCGCCTACTCAACTCAACTCAAGAGCGTCCTCAGTATGGAACACTGGATCCTAAGGTGGTTAAACAGGACTTCGTAAGCCTTTCACAATCTCAAGAAGCATCCTATATACCACCATTAACTGGAACCCCTGGAAATTAATCATAATCAGGACTAACATCATCATCCTAGAAAAACTGCCTACATTCAGAAAAGACGCACCAAACCTGCCTGAAATTATTTCTCTTCCTCGCAGCCAAAGGATACCACACGGAACCTAGGCGATGCTGGTGCGCTCCAACTATGGCCAGCTCAGAAGCCTACAACGGATGTTCCCATTCAATATGGTAAATCTTGTGAACCGGCTGGACATAGATTTCGAGCAAATGTGTGCCAGTAAGACATACAGAACTGCCATTATTCAGCAAACTAACGAACTGATGGAGAACGTGACATCTCGGTATGCCGCAGCCCCAGAAATCGTAATTTTTATACTATTTTTATTGCATATATTGTACTGTACTGTACTGTACTGTACTGTACTTAATTCATTGCATTGTACATAATTTATTGTATATGTTCAACTCTGATGTACGTTTTATTCACATGCTATTACTTATATTTATCTTCACCACTTCAAATTTACTCTATTTGAAGTTGTATACTTCAAACTTTTTTATTTATTTATTTTACTTCAAACAATAAATAAATAAACGGTGTTGTAAAGCGGAATATACCTATCACTTTATAATCTATTACACCGGTTTCCACCCCATACCAGGTGGAAAAGACGAAGTTCTAATCTGGTCAATGACGAGAGAAATTTTTATGAGCCTTTTTCACACGTGGCTGAGTTAGTTGGTCTCAGAGGAGATAACGTGGTTTTTTTTCCTCCCAAGAACTCGGGATTTTCACTAAGAAAACAGCAGATCGACCTCAGAGCATGCAATTTACAAACATAATATATATATAGCGCAATATGGTCTTAAGTCGATGATGCGCTTAAAACTCTACAGCACATATACTGTACTTGGTTTTAGTGTTAGGGCGGCCTTAAGGATACGGTACTCCTGCATCGTATATAATCTAGAGGAATGGTGTCCTTAATGGATCACAGCAGGGATTCGTGAAATGGAAGTCTTGCTTAGTATAATTAGGAAATGATATTACGTGGTGATTTCCTATAGAATTTCCCTCTCTAAATAACCACACTTATACCATGTGGGTTTTATAAAAAGTTAGTTTATTTAGCCTTATCGACTAAATGTATTATACAATTAAGTAGGAGCCCATCAATTTTTCGGGAACCTTGATGGATTTCGGCAAGGCTCCTGAAAAATTACCTAACTGTACATGGCATAGTATTTAGGGTTAGGCGCCACCTGTGGTTTCCCACATCTGCGCCATATGTATTCTGTGATGGAATGCAGAACTACTGCATAAGCCAGAAAAAATGCAGTGACTGATTTATGCAGTATTGTGTTATGTTCTGTTGTTGTGTCTCTGACTACTTGGCCACGAAGTTCCTAGTGGGACCCTACGTTGCCCGCCACCACCACTGGGAGGTGCGATAGGCTGCTGCCATACTCTGGCTGATCTCCGCCAAGGTCGCCTGAGCTTTCTGGACGGAGACCAAAAAAAAAAAAAAAAAATAATAATAATAATAAATAAAAAGGGAAGATAGTACAAGTGGTGGTGTAAAAGTATTCAAAAGGAGGAGGAGGAGGATGAGGAAAGAAAGCATCCTCCAGCGAAAAGAAGAGGTGGGAAGTAGCAATCACCCCTGGTCTGGGAGCCCACCGAAGGCCAGGGAAAAGAAGACAACTTGAAGAACAAGGGAGGTCTGCAAAGTTGGGTAGGTGCAATGGGAAGTGGTCTGAGTTGATTGCTATCAGTTCAGTGCCGTCATTCCTACGAGGAAGATGTCCAGTTGGGTGTTCATTCAGTTCTGATAGTGGCCGGTGATGAGGGAAAAGCAGGTACGAGGAGAGATGATACCAATGCCTTTTGAAGACTGCTGAGCCATATCTACTAAAAGCTAAAAATGCTTCTTTTGATTTTAACAGGTTGATCTCCGGACTAAGTGTGGTTAAATTTAGATTGAGTAACAGTTGATTACGTAGGACCAGGTAGATGTTACACGAGTGCATTACGTGGTGCCAGTCCAGTTCTCCACATACACAATGGGCATCGTTTACAAGCCCAAAGTCCTGAAGTCGCTTTTTGAATGACCCATGACCTGTTAGAAGAAAGGTAGTATGTAAATTAGGGAAGAACCAGCCAAGTCTGTGTTTGTTGAGTACGAGACACTAGGTATAAATAGTTTGGTAGTACTGCCTTCGGGAAATCATCCCAACGGATTTGACAGGGGGAAACAAGTTCCTGCCAAGTACGGCGGAGTTCTTGTTTCGGATATGCATCCACAATAGTTTTTGTCCCCAGGAACTTATTCTCTTCAGTTTCTTTGTTCTTTCTGATAGGTTGGAAAAGCCTTGTGAAGGCCGCTTGGAGGTCAAGGGGGGATACAGCCTGTTAATTCTTGTAGTGCTGCTGTTGATGTCATTCTACAAGCCCGAGTAATTTTTAATAACATCAACCTTTTAATAACATAACATAAACTGCAGGATAACGTTTCTAATGCTGATGATGGATAAAGGATGGAACAATACGGCAGCGCTGTATGTTACAAACGGTACAAAAACAGCTGAATAAAGAAGGTGGAGTGCAGGTCCCTTAAGATCCCAATCTTTGCGGGTGAAGTGAGCAAGCATATTGATATAATATTTGGCCTTCTCTTTCATAGACTTTAGATGTGGCATGAAAGTTCTGCGATCATCTAGGCTCTAGGGTAACACCTAAATATTTTAATGAACGTTGATCCTTGAGTGCATGTCCTTTATAACGAATGGTTGGTGGTCTGTTGATGTCCAGACGCCCTTTGAGAAGTAGGGTTCTACTTTTATCTGTAGAGATTTCCAGCCTATTCTCTTCAGCCCAAACCGACAGAGCATTCAAGACTGTGTTGGCTCTGGTCTTAATAGTTGCTCGAGTAGGACCCTCAACAACGATAACCAGGTCATCTGTATATGAGAGCTGTGTGCAGGATCCATTCATCCAGAATCATATTCCAAATAGCTGACCCAGAACAGAGCCCTGGGGCAGCCTCTGGTGAGTTGGCCGGTGATACTACGAAATTTTGTTTTCATGGTAACTTTTCTGATAGAGAAGTAATCTGTAAGGCATTTGAAGATGTTGAAAGGGCAGCCATATATTCTGGCCTGGCTCGCCGCAGGATCCCTGGCCATCAGACGGTGTCACAAGCTCCCTTAAAATCTATAAAAAGAACTAGTACGTAAAGGGCACCAGAATTATCTGCTAGCTGAGTGCATCAATAGTTGAGCACCCCTGCTTGAAGCCAAACTGGAGTGTAGAGGCGAGTCCTTTGGTTTCATAGACAGACTGAAGACGGGTAACCAATAAGGCTAAATAAAACAACTCAAAACTATGTAAACAAAAAAAAAAAAAAAAAAAAAGCCACGATGTGAAAACGCCCAGAAAAATTCATCATTGACAGGAATCGAACTCGGGATTTTTCTATCTGGTATGGGAGGACGGTGATTATAACCATTGTGGTACCTAGTAGCGCCAGGAAGTTTTGCCTGACCAATCTAGTTAATTAATATGATGAGTCATAATATAGTTGGATGCAAGAAACAACTAGCTTGCACGCCGTACAAGGGGCGATTGTATCTTACAATCAACTGAAAAAAAATAAATAATAAATAAATAAATAAACTTCAACTTTATTTATCTTAATTTCAGTAAAGCTTCGCATGAAAAGTTATTATATAAACTAGAGCAAATTGGAATAACCGGTAAGACCCTTCGTTGTATCAGGACTTGGCTAAAGGTCAGGAAGCAGAGGGAAGTATGGTATTTACGATGAATACGGGGAAGGTTTTCAGAGTGTGGTGATTTGAAGGTAAACAGGATGATTAAGGATCAGAAGCAGGATGTGTTGCATCAGTATAACTTGGATAGGTTGCGGGTATGGTCTGAAAGTTTCTAAATAAAAAATACTTGCATGCGGGGTGCAGATATCAACGATATACTTATAAACTACAGCCGGAGATGCTAAAGGTGGTTTAGGAGAAAAAGACCTAAGATTACGAGACGGGGTGATTTGAAATTCAGGCAACCCAAATTGTAAGTGTTAATTTATCATTGATATCTTGATAGAATTTGATACAAGCACTTAAAGCAACAGCACTGGTCATTCCTACATGATTTACAGTTATTCTTGCCATATGTTAGTTTCACTCACTAATGAATAGGGTGTTTTAAGAACTTAATTTTTCTAGGCATAGATACAGCAACTGAACATCCACGATTCCCGGATTTTTGTCTTTCTGACTGCTGTACTTAACAGGAATGATATACACTAACCGCCACGTACAGTAAAAATTAAAAGTCAATATCGAATCAGAAATTTCAACGATAACTGTTTGAAAACTATGTCAAGTCTCATTACACATGGAGAAAATAATTTTTGCTTACATTTACGAAGGAGGATACATTTACTGCAATCTCTTTATAATTAAATTTTTGTTACCTCCTTTATATTTATAATAATAATTGAAATATGACATTTACCGTGCAGTGCAAACAGGCGGAAAGGAATACATACAGTATTCTATGATTTACAGAACTTTTTGCAACTGGGCAGAAGGATGTCGCTGTCCCTCTATGTAAGACGATGGTAATACCGCATTTGGGTTGCCATCTATGCCACGCCTGAAAAAAAAACAGAACTTCTAGAGAGGGTTCAGAGAAGGGCGATCAGATTGGGGAGGAACGCTGGTCGATGTCTGTATGAAAAACGCTTAGAAGATGCGGGCAAAGCTTGGTAATAACCAGACATCTTGGTCGGTGGGGGAGGGGGCTGACTGAGATGTATAAGGCCCTAAATGTGCTCGATAAAAATTAATGAGGGAAGAAGCTCTTGTTGGTAGGAATGACAAGAACCAAGAACATATATAAAATCTTAGGCAGTAGGCTGGATCTTATGAAGTTTATTTTCGAGCAGCGTGTTGTAGATCACTAGAATAAATTACCTTAGTTGGTCTGGGAAAAATGTTGCGTACTTTTATTTCCCGGAAACTCTGGACTTTCATAAAACAAGCAGGCAATACTCTTATAGATAATATATACTATTACAGACACAATAAAGATATGACGATATGTAGAACATGTTTCATAGCTAGGAAAATATTCACATCTCGAGTGCTGGAAACTACCTGTTCAGAAATTTGCAGACGTGATATGGAAAGCTTGAGAAGACGAATTCTGGTTAGTTGTTATTGTTTGGTATTTGTGCCGAGGAAACAAAGACTATGAGGTGCCAGTATATTAGTTTTAATTGTATGGCATTCTATAGTCAGTATTGAATTTTACTGGGTTTCCGTGAGTAAAAACCATGCCACCCACGCCAGAGGTCGATTAATTCAGCAAAGTTATGAAAAAAGCCGTAAAAATTCCTCCCGTTTCAAGCATTCAAAACCAACCCTTTTCTACAGGGACGTAACAACAGAAATCGTAAGCACTGTGTTAGCCACAAGTGCTTCAATTTTTTTTGCTTCAATTTTGGTCACTAAAAGCTGAATACGGTTAAGGGTGAGTGGAATGTAAATGTGTTGGTTTTCGCTGTGATTAATACTTGATATTAGTGATTTCAACTACCAAATACATATTTAATTTGAAAAAAATGTTACTTTTTATAAATTATTTTATCTGTAGTCTTCTTCGTGATTTCTAGCGAAATAAAAATGTACGATTTTATAAACTACGACTTGACCATAGTTGTGGTGAGAATTACTAAAAGAGAAAGAAAGTAAACACTTCTGACCAAAGTATTTGGTATATTACAACAAATACAGTTTAATTGTGGGAACCAGCCCAGAAAGATATAGGAATAGAGGAGCAAGGAAAAGAATACGCTTAATATGAATCTAATTACCACATAACAAAGAATAACAATAAAAAATATTGCAGTCCACCACAGCAACGTTTCTCAGTTATTGCAAAAGAATTTTCCTTTGTTATAAATATAAAAGGTCATTTTCTACGCTCCAGGTTGATCAACTTGAACGTGATCCACCAACTAAAAAAAGGTCTCTTACTGGAGGAAACATAAAGAAATGAAAATTAAAGGCGGCAATTAGAATTATGTAGAGCGTGGGCTATAATTGGGCTTCATGGTCACGCATTGTCAGCAATAGGTGAACTATTATACGAACGTTTCCGGAAAGAAACCTCAGTGCTGTTAGTAACAGGGATTGAAATTAACTTCAAATGATTAATTTCCACGAGACCACAGAAATCCCGTGGAGATAGGATTTTTATGGCTTCGTACGTATAGATGCGAACCCGTTATTCCAGGTCTATTCAGGTCCCTCTTTCCGCTTGCAGCAGTTCGCTGTTTCTTTTATGTATTCAATTACTTTCCTGCGTCGATTGTGACGTCCACACAAAAAAAGTTGCAATAGCGAGGCAATTTTTCCATCACATAATGTACAAATCCCTACTCCACCCACCCTGTCCAACACAACGAAATGTAGATAGCGCTGTCCACACTTTGCCTCTTTAAGGTCTTCACACCAAACAGGTAAACTCAATGGATTTACTTGAGCAACCATGCATTCCTGGAATGCTTGCATGTATATAATTGACAAAGGGTACAAGTAAGCCTTTTTGACACGGGCATCCAAGCGATGCAAGATTCCAAGTATAGCATCGTATGGGTGCTTACTTTAGATATTTAATATACTAACGCATTTCCTTGTTTAAATTCGTGAAACTGCTTCTTTTACTTTCAAATAATACAAGAAAAAAACAGATGAGACCTAGACGCTTACTTGACAACTACTTTTCTCTTAGCTACCCCGGCAGGTTTCTCGTGAGAGTTAAACCTACTAATGAACAGAACCAGAAGAATTTAAAACAAGAATAAAAGTCTATGATCGAGAGAAGGGGGAAAAGTACACACGTATGCAAATGACTTCAAAAATACATGAAGGCTGTAAATATGATATCTGAAATTGCTGTTCTCCACTCGCAGTACATTTTTCTGAAAAAAATATCGCTAAACATGGGGCTGTTTTTTATTTAATTTTTATTTCATGCATAAGGCACTGGATTCCAAAAACGAAAAGCAAATTAAAAACATATAGCGCACCATATATTTAAATACAATACAACACAAATAAAACTACAACAATACACTCTTATCAAAGCCGAAAAGAAAATTTTATTATTAAAAAAAAATCATCCTTGGATCAATACTAAAATTATTATTCATCAACTTAAATAAGTGAGATGAGCGGGCTGACACAATCATGATCAATGTGAAAGGAGAATGCAATGCTTACAAAGGCATGCATTTCAAAAGATCTGGGATAAAAATCGAAATGACTAATTTTTAATAGTAAACGTAGTATGACAATATATTATCTATTCTCAATTTCAAGTTATGTTAAAACGCTTTAAGTTTTATTAATATTTCTAAATGGCGAAGATAATTCGCATACATAATATATCTTAATTTTTTCTTAAATCACAGTAGAAACAATTTAAAGATTCCATTTTAAATCAAATTCTATCTTTGATTCCATTTTTAATGAATTTCTTTTAAAGCTTCAATCATATCTTTAAATGACAATAATATTTGTGATTGGAAAAGACAGTGTGTAGAAAGAAATATAACGCAGTAAAAAAAAGTGGGAAACGAATATGCAGTGAGATCTTGCTGCAGAGTAGTAATGGCTGCTATCTGCCCTGTGGCGTTCATGGGTATGGATTATCACGATAATGTCTCGTGTCTGGCTTTATAAGCTGAGATAATAATCTCGTGAAGTTCTAGCCTGCTGAAGAAACAATGGATGTTGTCTTTCCGAGATCATTTTCAGAGATACGGTTTGGGTGGATGATGATAGCTTTGAAATCCTACCGAACAGATGTAGATTCCTACCAGCTGGTCGATAAATTACATTTAAAATTACTGATGAGAACGGCCTGGAAAGTTGGGGGCAACCCAACACTAACATAATTAAGAGTTTTAACAATAAGAATGCAATTTGTTTTCACTGTTGTCTGTTAAGCGTTCATAATAGATTCGAAATCTCTCCAGCTCCAGTGTATTAAAAGCAAATTATGCAAGCACGTTTCTACATCGTTTTTTTTTTTTTTTTTTTAATATTTATTTATTCATTTTTAATTTCGTGATACACGTGAATGGTCGAAAACAACAAAAATATTTATATTTTTGCTTAGATTCCAATTAATATCAGGGCTTCAACTCAACAGGAGAATTTAGGGAGCTGCGAGAGAAAAAATATCTGCGTTTCATCTTCTATAGCTTTCAAAACAGAACAGTAATTGCATCTACAAGCTGGCGGACAAAAAACCAAATCTGCCGCTAGTAGAACGTCATTGTTCCCAGAATGCGCTGGTCGTTACTGAAGACACCATGACGCCTAGATATGTACAAGTGACACGAGGCTAATAATAAGAGCAGATGTACCATGGTCCCTGTGGTGGAGTTGGTTGACTTCAGTTTTTGTGTTTGTTAATTTGCAAGAGGAAACAAACGCATTTTGCTTCTCAGTATTAACCAATGATAACATCTTTATTTTTAAAATATGTATGAAAAAATTCTTAGAAGTGAATTTAGATTGATATTAACTATATTTGTAAAGTAAATGTAGTAAAACTCCGTATTGACTTTTTTTTTTTTTTTTTTTTGAGATTTTTGGAGAGCGGTAAGGGTACCCGAGTAACGGAGCTCATCTCTTTTGAATGGTTTCAAAAGAGATGAGTAGTAGAACTCTTGAGGGTGGAAAAAGAAAAGAATTCCGAATTCAAAAAAAGAAAGGATTCAGAATAAAGAAAGAAAAGTACCAGCGCGTATAGAAATTGTAAGTTCAAATAACACTATAATAATTGTAATTAAAATATAAAGTAATTTTTAATAAAACCGGCTCCTAATTCCTAGGTTCGTATCATGATTTGAATTTTATTATTATTTGGCCTGGAATGGTAACCAAAATTGTTGCCAAGCAATGTTTTATAACATATGTACAACCCTACTAGTGCAGTTTTTCTCTTAAATTAAACGTACTTTTTTCTTATTTAATTTTATTACAAGATCTACTCCTCTTTCAGAACACACACACACACATAGAGTCTTATATTATTGTATCTCACAAAACGTGATATTCATTAAGACTAGGGTTAGAATTTTCACGACCAGTTGGACAATCCACCAGAGCTTTATTATTGTTGAATTTTTCTTCAAGAACAAAGACGTTCCATCAAAAAGCACACGGTAGAGAACTTATTGTTAATGTTGCTCTTTCCAAATAAGTTAACACTATGCTCTGGAAGGACACAAAAAAAAAAAAAAAGTGTTTGAGAAGCCCATACAAATCGAGAAAGAGACGTTAAATAAAACTTAAATTGCACGAAATAAAGATGCAATTTAGGGGAAAAAAATTGGATGGAGTTATATCCATACAAGGTCAGGTTTTTTCATGAAATCGTTCCAACTGATTTTAAAAGGTAAAGTTTCTGAGGAAGACAATTTTTCACTTAAACGCGTATGAGTAACGACACTCATCTCTTTTAAATGATTTCTTCAATAAAGAGAAGTATTGGGAGTGGAAAAGGAAAAGCATTCAGAAATCAGTAAAGGAAGAAACGCACCAGGTGAACTGACTTCTCTATGTGTTACTGTGCGGAATTTTGAAAAACAGAATAACTGGTCCATACTTTTGGAGGATAATGAAGATGAAAATCAAACAATGAACGGAGAAGGATGGTGAAAAATATTAGTACATAATCTAAAACTTCCTCAAACCATCACTGTAGGAAATAGACCAACGAGAAATCTGGTGTCAAGAAAATGAAGCCATTTGCGTTTCATTTACCTTACCCTCAGGGTAAGGTAAAGGGAGATTGAGGTGGACAACTCTTCCTGTTTACTATCGCACTGCATGTGATAGCAGACAGCACTCATCTAACTTTTTAACTAATGCTGACGTAAGTCAAGATTCTTTTTGATTACCTACTTTTTTTTACCCTTTAACGTCAATGACAGTCTTCTATTAACCATAAATCATATTCGTAGTTTTAATGATGGCAGCATAGTCCATTTTAACAAGCCATTGTTCTTCACAAACAGCCTCAGTCTCTCTCTTACAAGTTTTTTAAATGCTAATTTATCTTCAACTAAAGTCACATTTTAAAGAGAGGAATACATCCCTTGACTTCGGTTAGAATTTCTTTACTTGGGATAACTATAAATTCTCTCTAAATAATAAGCGTATTCTAAATACCACATCCTCTGCATTAAAAAATAAATAAATAAAAAAATAAACTAGACTTTCGTTTTTCTATGGATTTTTTGAAAATTACAGTACAACATATAGAAATCCAGTCCGCCGACACGTTTCTTCTGGCTTCATATATCTTACCCTAATCGCTTACCCTACTAGATTACTATAATCTCTACAAAGTTTACGTGTTTAGGGTCACTATTTGAAAAAGAAAAAAAGTTGCGGTAAGAATTATTATCGCCCAAAAATTTCTTAAGAGTCCCTAGAAAAATGCTCTATCAGCGAAGAGAAAATCAGTGCAAATTTCGGAAAATTCCATTTTTTCATGATGTTTTTCGCACGGATTTTTGACAACTTAAATACAGGATTTAACTGTAAATATAGAAAATATTCTAAACTTTCCAAGAGCCCGGATTAGGTTCTAAATTCCATCATTTCTTATTTTATTTTTTCAGTTCGTATGTGAATGTACGTGGAATTAAGATTTTAAACCAGAACCGGTAACTCCTTTCAAATATTTAGTATTTCTTTTCATCTGCTTGAGTTTGTTTTGAGGTTAACAGCTGCCGCCCTCTCAGGAGTGATGAGTGGAAAAGCTTCTTGTATTCATTAAATCGATTTTCACCTATACAAAAAAGGCAGTATTTTTCTGCTAGAAGCTTCCGAAGTGTCTTGAGTGTGGCACGAAAGGTTTGAGTCACCGAATACGCTTTTGAAAGAAGCCGGTTTAATTAATAACAGGCCGTTTCATCTCTGTGCTGCAGTAGGCCTGAACTTCAAACAACATCCTGTTCCACACTGTTGGCGAAGTGAAGAGTCTTGCTCTGCATCCCAAGCTGTCTGACATTATCACAATACAGCCTCTGTGGTTTTGTCGTAAAAAAACACAGGGGTCCCGTCATTCCAATAAAGACTTTGGCAGCAGTGATATTTCTTTACCAGTAGGATGTACTGTGGAATTCAGCCCTTTTACAAGTTTTTATTCTTTTTTCTCAAGTATTTGATTCGATGACCTAATAAGTTGAGCACAACGATGACTATCAAGTTAAGGAAAATACATAAATTATGCAGGCACAGTTTACATTTGCGAAGTTAACCTAAAGGATTCAAAGAGTGAAGCAGAATTTAATATCCAAGAGAAAGCAAGTGTTTCTGAAATACAAAATAAAGAAAGTAGTGTGAGGTATTAATGAATAAATGAAACAAGGTAATTGATGAAGTGAATCCAAGTCAGTAAATTAAGACACTTCTCACTAGAGAAAATGAAAGTAAAAAAAAAAAAAAAAACCCCAAATATCGTATATATAATTAATATATTTGTACACGAAGCTTTTACTAGAAACCTTTAATGCGTTCTGAACAAGAAAATACTAGTAGCGGTGTTCTTATAATTGGGGCATGGCATTTCTTGATATACGCGGTGTTCTTATAATTGGGGCATGGCGTTTCTTGATATACGTGGTGATTCAAAAAGACGTAAACAGCTTCAGAAAATTAGAAAAATAAAAACTGGAATTCATTCTTGTTGGGACTACGCTGATAGCGAACCTCTGAAGTTTCCTATGGACTCAACAGGTCCTCGATATAAGCTCCACGAGCTACATGGCAGATACGGAATCTATAGTCCATGTATCTTTCCAGATACTTGTCACTCAATTGATGCCACTGACTCTGGGAGACTACATTTCAGTTCAGGAATGTTTGTTGGCAATGGTAGTTGAGATACGGCATCATTTACAAAGCCCGATAAAAAAGTCACATTATGATAGACAGGTACCTATCAGTGGTAGACTTAAAAACATAAAAACGGGAAGAAAGATTAAGAATTAAGGTTAGGTATGTGTTAAGCGCCAAAGCAACTAAGCTATGAAGTGTCAGTATATATATAGTCTATAACTGCCTGTATTCTTCGATTAGTTTGTTATTTGCCGGACGAAATACGCAACTTTCCAAGAGAAAGAAAAATAAATAAATAAAAACCCTCGCCTGAGACCGGCTAACTTAGCTACGCTGTCGTTGTGGGAAAAAAAAAAAAAAATATATATATATATATATATATATATATATATAAAAATTTCTTGCATTATTGAAGAGATTCGAACTCAGACCGTTTCCACCCGATGTGGGAGAACGGTGTGCTAGCCACGAGTGCAGAGACAGGGGGGGTGGGGTGTACTGTGTGCTATCTTCTCATTTCATCTATTGCTGAAGTAGTATGCTACTGAGATATTCTCACACTGCCACATGAACGTAAAGAGCCACAATCAGTGGAATATTCACGAAGTTGGTGCAGAAGCCATTTCTTCAATATCTCCTCAACCGGTAAGGTGACGTGGTTTAAGGGTATTCTCTCTGATAACTAGATTAACAGAAATGAACTAGACAAGATTGTATCTCTGAAATGAGTTGATCCTTTAGAGCAAAATCAAAATAGAGACTCGACAGAGGCTCAAATGTCTAGTTCTACACTGAATCCCACTACAGGACTGAATCAAGTAATGCAGAACTCTGGTTCCACAGGATGTTACTTGGAGATTCAAATTTAAAGGAAACCGACAATATATTCAAGACGACAATATATTCGACAATATAATAAACAAGACGGAATAAAACTAGGGTGTATCAGGAGCAAAAACTGGTGATGTAACAAACCAGCTATCAATTCTTAAGAATACTAAAGGATGTACAATTATTCATGTTTACTTCAAATCATCAGCGGGAGTTGATGACTTAAAGTATAAATGAACTATGCGGTTAGGAAATAGAAGGTCACACTGGAAAAATGTTACAAGACGAGAGGAAATATTTTTGCGACTGCAATTCTGCCGAAACGTAGCGGAAAGGATTATATGAAAGCCTTGTGGGTTAATTCTAGACTAAAAGGAGGGACTCTTCAAGGCTATGGGAAAAGTCTCAGTCTGGCCTGTTATAGCTCGTAGAAGGAATTTGATTTACAAAGATGGAATTTATTTGAAAAGTGGTGGGGTAAGGATTTTTACTATCACTGAGGAGCAGACTTTAAGAGTAGAGGAAAATGCTAATTCTTGAGGGGAGGAAAAGCCGTAGAATGACACAGGTTAATGGCATGGGCCAAAATTACGTTTGCACTCTCCTCGGCAGCACTTGTATGCGACCTGTAACTATTTTATGCACAGAAAGAGACATTGAAATAGCCACAAAAACCGCCGGCAGTCACAGACCACAGGGAAAAATGTGCTTAAGCAGCTAAGCGGATGTAAGAGGGTTATAAAAGTACTAAAATGTAAAATTTAATTTGTCTATATAATAATGTCAGGAATATTGTAAATACTGTGAATATTTTAAATAAATTAAACGAACGATTTTATCATTTGTTTAAAATTCTTTGACCTAATCAAAATACTATTGATAAAGTCAACCAATGCCAAAATAGTAATGATATGAATAATATCATTATAGGGAACACAGTGAAGCTTCTTATTAAAAGCTTCCTGAAAGTTATCAGACTATTCCCAAAGCCAGACCAAGCTCAGATGTATACTAAATCTGGGTGGTGTGAGAGTACAGGCGAAAAGATTCTGATGAATATGGCAAAAATCCCTTTACGAAACTTTAATGGATAAGCAAGTGTGATCGCTTAAAAATTGGTGACTTCAACCTTCTTTTCTTATACACTATAAATCGTGGAATAGCAATAAGTCATGCAGAAATAGCTCCTTGATGATTTATTCCGGCATGTCAGAGAAAATACAAGAGATCCGGATATCTTCGTCATGGTTCCCATCTAAGGTGAAACTGAATCAAAACTTGAAGGAACCAATGAGTGTAAGAATTAATAGCGGGCAGTGACAAAAATGTCATAAAACGGGTAGCGTCTAAAGAAATTTCTGTAGCTAAACGAAAAGGTGGGAGGGTTCAAGCGAGAGAATATATTGGATTGAGGTACTGTTTTTTTGGGCTGTATTAACTGCGGAGAGAACTATAAGTTGTAGGATTTATAAGTGGATCTATTCGAAGGACTTATTCTGGAAGCCACAAATGCAAGCGGAAAAGTTTCAAAAAGAAAAGATAGCAGAATGAATGCTAAGAGAGATTAAATGGTTAAATGAGCAAAAGAAAAACAGTAACAGTTACAGACAATCGCAAGACACCGATTTTTATGAGCATTACAAAATTATATCGGTTAAGGCAAGCGAAAGACCAGTACAATAAATCACCAGCTAAGGACGAAAGAGTTATACTCATGCGTGAATAGAACAGAGAGTGAATCAAATAAGCCACTTACTTGATCAATGCGCGGAACAATCAATTCTCATAAAATAATCCATTAGAAAAGTCACTGAAGGTGAGGGAAGGTAAAGCTCTAAAGATAGATGAAATACATCCTGATACCCTAAAAAGGCTTCATACGACTGTATCAGTCCTTTGGGAATGTTAGTAAGATCATCATTGGATTCTGGAAAGATGCCCCTTGGATTGAAGAAGTGCTAATGACTCCCCAACGGAGGAGGGACTTTTGGAGGCTTCGCTGAATGTCATACCTCTGTTTCACTGTTTCATCAGTGGCCCAGGAGAGACCAGGACTCTTCCTCTATGCAGATAGGGCTTGCACTTTCAAATTGCTTACCATCAATTGTAAATTTACTTACGTTGTGCTGGGTCCTTTTTTGTGGTGTGAATGAAAGTCAATTTGCATACTAGCAACTGAATTTATCTTTGAAACTGGATGACACAAACTACTATTTCCAGTGGAGAAAGTGATTTTAATAACATGTTCTCCCCGGAGGATGTGACAGAAATTACATTTCAGGTGGAAATTTGAAAAATTCAGGATATCTATCCTTAGGTATTTAAAAACTCATAGGCGTAGCTAATATTTCATGAGCATCTGAAAGTGAGCACTTCTTTTTGAATCACAACGTATAAATGAAAATTACAAAGAAACTTCGTAATTCTAGGATGAGATTTACTTTAGAAGATTCACTATATTATTACCCTAAATAGAATGTTCATATCCATAACGAAAACACTGTCTCAGAGGAATATACAACTAAAGAATTTTACGGAGAAGCAGTCAGAGTCCCAACATTATCAACACAAAATATGCAAACATAAAACATGGGCGTTTCTGTTAGTTCGCAGGCCAAATTGCTATCGAGGAATTTAGTTTGCTCTTCATGCATGCAACAATACACTTCAAATATAGCGGCAGATCATTAAAATCGCAGAATAGCAACACTCAAGTTTTAGCGAACTGCCGGTAGGTAGCAAGAGAGTGCATATCCAAGAATATAATGACACAGTTGCAAGTTCTGATACTTGCAAAGTGTCCTTAAGTTAAGTGCTGTTAGTGCGAATCGTGTTGTGAAAACTGCACAACATTTTGTTATTCGCTATTGTGTTCGACTTGCATGAGTGCTAAAGACAAAAGAGATGTCAGGTGTACAGAAGCAAGTGTTTGAAGAAAACTGCAATTTTCAAGTGCCACAGAGGCTTTAAAAAAGTCGAGAATCTGTGGCCACAAACCACTGTCAACAGCGACTTATCTAAGAGAGCTTCTACGAGTGGATTCAGTGATAGCGCCAAGCGTATACACATCAAAGAAGCAAATTCGAAAAGGAGAGAGAGCACCAGCAGACTTCAGCGACGAAAATTAAAATACGTCCATTCTGGGAATTAAACTGATCAATCTGTATAGAAAGCACCTGTATAAAAATATTGAAGTATTCAATTACAGATAACATCTTTCTTTCTTCTTTTTTTGTTTGATTACTTTTGAGGACATAATCGCATTACGCCAATAAACTTGTAGTACGATAGAGTATTTTTTAACAGCAGTAAACATTGCGAGAACGACAAAAATAAAAAAAAAGGAAAAGCAATATCCCACAGAGAACTATTTCTGAGCACACTGACCAGATCAGTTAAGATGATTCCCGTGAGTTGGATCACAGAACTTTAACTATTCAGGGGCACAATCTTTCTATTCTTTTGCAGCTAGTAACTGCTTCTAATCCTGTAGTACACTTCAGATGGTCAAGGGCCTTGTAAGACACAACCCACCTTGTTATTAGAAGGGGAAAGAAGTGACCACGCCACGCAACAAAGAGGAGTGTGGCCTTCATTGTTGCTCTCTTACAATTCCGAAGTAGGAGACTGAATAAGCGTGACAAACTGCGTACATGACCGCCATATAAATAAAGTTGAGAAAACATATTTTACTCTGACTACTATGTGAAAAGATAAAATTTTACCTTTAAAGAGAGAGGATATCGCTGTTTTGGTAACAACGTTATTTCTTGTATTTTACGCGTGACATACTTTAAAGCAGTGGAGAAAAATTCCCAACAGCTAACATATTTTGAAATATGTATATAGGCTATAATGCGCTAATACAGTGACAGGTACCCTGGCACTAGATCTTTGAAAAATCATCTAAATGATGCCACGGGCATATATGGCAGTTTTAATTGCATAATCCAACTTTTTATATTTAGGTCCAGGTAGCCGAATTTTGCAGAATTTGTATTCTGCTTATACAGCGTAAATTAACACCATTCCAAGTGTATAATTGCTTTTTATAAAGAAGGTTATTCCGAAAGCTGTGTCCCAGAAATACAATGTCACCATTCTACAATTTCCTTCTTATGAACATAATTATTTCATTCCCCAATTAATATTTTTCTAGAAGTTCACGTGACGATTATGAACTCGATAATACGACAATACCTCAATAGATTTCGGTTTAAAAAATCAGGTTATTATATACAGGGTGTCTCAAAAATATTGGTACAAACGTTTAGGGGAGGTAGGTAACATCTAAAGGAATGTGAATCGCATAGGAACCCATAACCGGAAATGTCACCGTAAGTCGGTAGACGGCGCTGTTCATCAGTTCGCGAGAGGGAAAATTTCTGGTTTACTCATTCAAGCAGTAGTCGCCGCACGGAGAGCATGCATCGATATACGAACTGTGAGATGGCAGACATCACCTAGTGTATGGATTAGCAGAGGGCAATGGACGAGTCGCTCAACAAATTTATGGAGAACGCTTCCCAGACAGACATGTACCGGACCACCGTTTGTTTGCGCGTGTGCATTAAAATTTGTGCGATTATGCACAAATTTTAAACGACCTTGGTAACAAGATTAGGGCAGACCACATTCGACGCGAACTCCCGCCATGGAAGAAAGTGTGTTGAATGCCGTCCAGAATAATCCTACAACCAGCACACGTGCCGTTGCCTCTGCCTTAGGAGTGTCTCGTTGAAGTGTACAGCGTGTCTGGCACGACGATTCCTTACACCCATCTCATCTCCAAAGGGTTCAGTTACTGCTCCCCCAAGATCATCCTGCACGTGTGGCTTTTACACAGTGGTTTCTTCAAGAAAGTGTTCAAGACTTGAATTTTCCAGCCTATGTTTTGTTCACGGATGAGGCTTATTTCCCTCGGGAAGGCTTATTCAAACAGCACAATGCTCATGTGTGGGCTCACGACAACCCACACGGTGTGCGCCCCCATGCGGCACAACATCGCTTCGCAATAAATGTGTGGGCAGGTATGGTCGGTGACTGCTTAGTCGGCCCATACCGGTTACCGTCCCGCATGAACTCCGCTAAATATCGGATCTTTCTTGAACAAGTTCTACCAGGGTTACTTGACGATGTTCCAGCAAATGTGCGATGCAACATTTGGTTTCAACATTAGGTGGCGCCTGCCCATTATGGAAGGTGTGTTCGTGACCATTTGAACAGGCGTTTTGGGCGTCGATGGATTGGCCGTGGTAGACTCGTTGCCTGGCCCCCACTCACCTGATTTATCGAGCCTTGATTTCTTTCTTTCAGGGGACCTCAAATCTATTGTGTATGAATCGCCTAAGGAGACGGAAATGGATCTCGTGGCGAGACTCGTCTGCGCTGCTTCTACTGTCAAAGAAACTCCAGGTGTGTTCGACCGTGTCCGCCAATCCATGCTGTGTCGGTGTCACGCATGCATCGCGTCTCATGGTGGAATCTTCGAGCATCTGTTGTAACATCATGAAATGCATCCATCTCGTACTCCATTGTTAATATTATGTCAAATAAATGTTTGCCACTAATTACTGTCTTGTGTCATTTCTGCTTGTTGTGCCTCTGCTACTACTTTCCCGTGACGTTTCCGGTTATGGGTTCCTATGCGATTCACATTCCTTTAGATGTTACCTACCTCCCCTAAACGTTTGTACCAATATTTTTGAGACACCCTGTATATACTGCGTTATATTAGGAATATCATTATCATAAAGTTTTTAAGGGACATTTTCAAAATCTAAATCTTAGTCAAGTGGGCTTCTAGTTCCTCTGACCCCATATGACCATTCTAAGTACGCATATAGAAAATTTATTTCCCTGTTTATTTTATACAGACGGCACCTTCCCCTACTGATAATACCAAATTTGAAAAGCATTGAAACTGTAGTAATCTTATGCTATAAATTACCTTTTATTAGTTTTACTGGAGTATTTTAATAAACTTATTACAGCATAAAAGATTATAAATATTTATTTGCAATCGACATGCATGTGGCAATAACAGAGGTGCAACTTTAGTTTATAAATATAACATGAACTTTTCATTTTTCCATATCAACTATATTCCATAAATTTACATAAAATCAATAAAAAATTCACCCTTGGCCTACCGTACATCAAAATTCTATCGTGCCTCATATTTATTAGAGAATTCTCTAATGAAGTGTGAGAAACGACGGACTTCAAACAGCAAAAATATTTACATTTAATTTCATCAGAAGTTTTGCTTTTAGCATATTAAAGAGTACGAAGTCCATTGAAGTCCATTTCAAGAAATTGCCATTCTCATCAATGAACATGTTATACAATTTATGAGTTTATTAAACACACATTAGAGGCTCAGTTCCAATGTGCATATATTTAGTCTGTTATGTATAAAATACAAATAAATTAAATCTAATAGTTATAAACCATTAAAAAGCATAAACAAATAAGCTTTCAAAACTGTAATATGTCCAAAAACAGCTGAAACAGTAAACAATCAATTCAAATGAAACAAATGAATACAAAATGTAAAAGTGGTTTCAATATCTTACAACACGATTTAAATAAAAGAAAAACCATTAGTTTAATTTTCCAATAAATTTCTGCAATTAGAGAATTAATTATATATTAATCCTTTCATCACCTTGATGAACTATGCAAATACTTGAAAAAAACGAAAAGAATTATGCACTGTTTCAAAACACGAACTTCGCATTTTAAAATAAATACCAAATAACGCATTTCAGGTCACTGCGCCCTTAGAGAGAGAGAGAGAGAGAGAGAGAGAGAGAGAGTATAGGGAATGACGTCATTCTAAATGTAGCCAATATCCTGTTGGCCATACCATGCAGTTAAACACACTTTCCTTGCCGTCCTATTCGGAGCTAATGTGACAGGCAATCGTATGAGCAAAAGCGCAGATTGTCGGTCCATGAAGCGACCCAGACATAAATCTGCTGTTAAAATAGCGGACGGCACTTCTTACGCTGCCATTCTCTCTCTCTTCCTCCCCCAAACCACCTCACGGGAAGAGACTGATGAAATATCTCGCGCTTCCGAAAAGATTGGTTAGCCAACATCACCTGCAAGGCATGCTAACACTCCTTCAGTGACCTTTAAGGTTCAGACGCCCCTGAAACCAATTCTTCTCAGCTACGCACCGAGGTGAGCGACAATAGGCGATAATTCATTGCACAATTTATGGGCCTGTTCCCTCCTTTTGGCGCACTTACAGAAAAAGTGGGGTGGGGGAATACAGCGGGCGTTGCACTCCCGTACATCGTGCCGAATCACAAAGAATTACAGCCGGTAGGGCAGAAAAGTATAACCGAATGGGATTTCTCATAAAACTGAAAATAATAGCAACCGCAAACAGAAGAGCGCTTACCGAAGAGCTTCGCGGATACGAGAAACAGGCAAGATATAAAATTACCAGGGGCGTCAGAGCGCTTCTCGGTTGTTTTCAACAGAAGTTCGTTAAGGCGTAGTTTTCCACAATGTCGCCCCCGGATCCGGGATAAAAGTATCGTTCTGTGGTCATAATATTAAGAAAGAATGTTTGCTCGCGCAACTGGACACCACACTTCGATGGCATTTGCTTAAATGATTAGTGTACTCTCATCTTCAGAATGAGACAAACTGACCAAACTCATATACGAATATATATTTCATAATTGAATTTTACCGTGCAGTTTATGTCGCACAGAAGAAATAATCTTGTGCAGTAGTGGCCATGGCCTTAGGGTAGTACTGACTTTGAACATTAGCATCGGCAACCCTGCAAGAAAGGGACTGCTCCAGTCAACCCCATTCTAAGTGGCAATCATCCAGATATAATAAAAGAAAGTGAAACTCGTGAATGTTGTTAGAGAAGACATTAATAAGAAAAACGGGATGTTGCAAATGACACGAGGCGGTTACACTTCAAAATTACCATGCAAACGAGCGTAAGTCATGGAAAGTTATCCAGCGTAAATGAACTATTAGTGGTTGTTTGATTACTTAGAACCGCTACAACGCGATCTCTTCGCCCGTAATACCAAGTGGTAGTAGTAGTAGCGTTTCTTATCGAGGGAGTGCCACCGAACTGGTGACGATTAATTGTCGTGGGAGGTGTTGTGGAATGCTAAGCTGCGCAACAACCACACTGATCACATCCAGCGGTCGAGCGCGGACGTTCAACTTCGATGTTTGAGAAAACGGAGTTTTCTCATTTTTTTTTTGATTTGCTGGTGTTAGTGAGCTAGTAGTCAAACAGAATTATTGATAGTACTCAATTTGTTAATTGCTATATCCCTCTCAGAAACACTTAAAACCACACAATTCCACCATATGTGGCCTTCTTATTATCAGACTAGAAAGACACTCCACTGATTCAAAGCCACATCCAAATCAGAGTGACCACTATAGTATATTAGGCCTCAAAAAATATTCTTGTTTTATACTCCAGCAGGTCAGAGGAGTTTACAATTACCATTTAGCAGTCGGGCAGACTTGAGCCACGATCCACTCAAAACGTTGTGTATTACTGCACTCTGAAGCTTAATCATATGTCGGGATATGCCGGATATGTCGGGCTCTATATCATTTATATGTTATTCTAAAGTATTTAAGTAAATTTTAAATTTTATGCTGTCTATAAAGTATTTATACACCCTCCTAGCCCATAGGCCATACATGGACATACAGTCAATAAAAATATTAGATAATAATAAATGACAATTTTGGACAGGCTAGTCAGAAAGCGAAGATAATCGAAACCTGCTTTCCATATGGTGTATAATCTGAAGTTCACCACTCTATTCCACCAAAAACAGATATATCGATGTAGGCCTTGCTTTTAATTTTTCCATGTTTAATTTTAATTCACTTTATCATTTATTTTACTTCCATTTTAATCTTATTACTTCCTTTTATTTATTTATTTTTTGTTATTATTTAAACAATATACTCTGTGAAACCTCCAACGTGCGGCTGTGATGTTTTATTGCAATAAAATGATGTTTTATTGCAATATATAATCTTCGACAACTTCGTACTGCGTCTATTTCTCTATTTCGGGCTTTTCGTTTCCAACCCACCCCAATCTAGATTTTAGCCAGCTCCCGGAAGCGATATCTGGCATTTAGGAAGCAAGATTAAAAGGACAAAAATGAGTTTCAAGATAATCGACATGATTCCTATTTTTAGGAAAACTAGATTTATTAAATAAGGCAGATTACCCGAAATAAGTTAATTAGTGGTTAGTTGTTAATGAAGCATTCAGGGCACCCGATGTTATTAATAACTTAGTTGATTAAAAAAAAAGGAAACATTTTTTAAAGTGTGATTCATAGCGGAAATAATGATGATTTGGTTAAGCATACCTGTTATTCATGATTAATAGAAACGAACGAAAGACAAATATCGCACAGTGTCACTGTCAAGCTGACAATTACATAGAAACTACGATCAAGTTTTCCAAAGCGATAAAAAGGTTCCTATAGTCGACTACTGCCTATTGCAGTCTATTTCGATGGGGTACAAGTGTCAAAGACAAAGGAGTTTGCAAAAAAATAAAGGAAAAAAAGCTTTTATATCTTTATTTCTTCATTTCCGTTATCCCAATAACTTGATGCAAATTAATGTGATAGCGATGATGTTGTAGTCATCATATATATGAAAACCTATGGTCTAACTGCCATATATGGATAGGAGGGAAGTTGTTCATTGTTAATATTGTATGATCCTTGTTGCCCTTAACGAAAACACGTCGACTTCATACTCGAATTTTAATAAAACTAAATGATATATAATCAACTTTTTTCTCTGATATGTCCTCTTTACATCAGAAATTCTTATCCTATTTTATAGTTTCATTTAATAATAGTAATTACTAAATATGTTAAAGTAGCACCGCTTAATTTTCAGCACTCACCTCTTGACGAATCCGCTTGGATGTGATGAGATTATAGAAGGCACAAACACATTTTTAATGGGTTTAATTAATTTAATGTTTTAATTTTTAAAATTTAAATTGAACCACGACTTCAGTAATGATTTAATACATATAAGTCTCTCATTCTTATTAACTATGTGCCTTCTATAATCTCATCACATCCAAGCGGATTCGTCAAGAGGTGAGTGCTGAAAATTAAGCGGTGCTCCTTTAATATATTTAGTCATTATAACACAGCACATAAGGAGTCCTTAAACTTACAGTGAACGGTAATAATTATGAGAAAAGATGTGTCATGTTCAAATTTCAAACAGGAGATAAGCTGGAGAGCAATTCATTTTATCATCAGTCTATAATTATAAGCAATATCGAGTCTATCAAGCTAAAATATTACAGTAGTGCTTAAGAAATTTTACAAACTATAGTTAAGTTACAGAAGGGGATACGAATGTGAGCTGTCCAAGACTAATATAACAAATCTCCGGCAACTATAGTAAAGTGAGTGCTTCAGCACTGCTACACATGAACAGGTGAACAATTTCAAATACATTTTACCTATCGAAATGAAATCCCTAAAAAAATAGAGTGGATAAGCTAATCGAATGAAAGTGTTAAATGAAAACAAAAAGTAGTGGATGTCAATAATACAGAGTAGACATCCCTGAGAGGGAACATAAATATAGTATGGTAACATACTATATGAGCACTGGCGTCTTGCAACCCATTCCGTCAAGTTCTGTTGAATTTTTATTCATATTTATTAATGGAATACACATTAGGGTTTGAACGCAAAAGAAAAAGTAGCAGCCACAAAGAAGGGTGGTGGAGTGGAGTGGAGTGGGGGACATAATATGAGGAAATTGCAAGAGGCTTTAAATCCACTAAGAAGTGCTGTTGCTGATGCTGTCATGTAATTTATGGAAAGGATGCAATTCCGCTTCTCGGTAATTTCTAGTCGGCTGTCTCGGAGGGCTGTCATTAATTGAATGCAATTTTCCTGAATAGATAAAAAAATATCCAGGCTTTTCATGCTTTTATGGAAAACAGGAACAGAGAGACATCCGTCCCTAACTGCATTAACAGCCGTGATTAGAAATGAATTCTCCAAAAGATGGGGAAGGAAGTGGGGAGGTGAAGGTAGCAAAGATAATACTATGCAGAGCACATTAAGTGAAACAATTGTACATTAACAAGCTCTTCCCATGAGGGAAATAAAACCGTTTTGTACTCATCTAATTTGATCGTTACCTCACTCATAGGGAAGACAGGAATACAAAAATAAGTAGGAAACTTCTTGCACTCATTTAAAAATAGCCCTAATAAAACGTCCCTAATAAAAATAAAAAATAGCCCTAATAAAATAAAATAATAAAACGTTCAATAAGTTAGAATATGAATTAGCCCATTATTGAATTATAAAATAGGCCACCATTATTTATTTACTTAAGCTACTATCACTGGTAAGATGCAGATAATAAAATGTTTTGTGATAAGTATAACAGTTCTTTACAGCGCACACCGAAAATAAGTGCTTAAAATAATCCAATTCGATTCAAACTGTAGTACATAAAATTAACACTAACTTTTAATTAATTTAATTTAATTTAAGAAAACTGCCACGAGTTAAAAGAGAAATGCAATATACACAGTTCGCAGTGAAGTCCAATACCGTACAGACAAAAAAAATCGCCTTTAGAAATTTTTCAAGCAAATGCCAACATGTATTTAGATTATTTAAAGTCAATCATGAAGTTCTTCACTGCTCCAATAACCATGATATTTAGCGAGCCAAATAAATCAAATATTTATGCCACGAAAATTGTGGCAAAAACGCCTTTTGATTTTATTCCAAGTTGTTAAAAATTTGCATCAGCTAAAAGTAAGGTTTCAATTAACATTTCAAACTTAAATGGACAGGAGTAAATTATCAGATAGCTAGGAAAAACTTATTAATATTTTAATTTATTTAACATAATGTGTACAGTTGGTTTGCCTGTTTTGCTGAATGGGAAGAAACCAAGTTTCCCGAGAAAATAACTGTGCAGCTTCCCTCCGAGACCAATTAACTAGGCCACAGGTTAAAAAAGTTTAATCCACCCTCGCTTGAGGGACTCGAACATAAGACTTTTCCGCAGAACTACTCGTAAGAGTAACGCCATTCCAAAACTAAGTATAAAAACATACAATTTTTCTGCAGGAAAGTTTACTAACACACCTGTAAATCATCATATTTATTGTTATAACGATTTATACAAGGCCATATTAGCACTCGGAACATATCTCTATAAGTATTCGTAGGCCAATTCGAATTTTTGTGTGTGCTGAAACACCTGGAATAAATTAAGAAACCCTAAATATAGACACAGTTGAAGAGAGGTTTGTGTGGATTTTTTGCAGTCCTCCAAAAGGGATTCGAATACAGACCTTCCTAAACGAGTGACAAGTAGCGAAACCATCATACTGTCACGGAGGACAGTATGGTGGTTTCGCAACCAATATTCAAAAATGTATTGTCACGACGCCTACAACTTCTGAATACGACTGGGTTTACAATAAGATATTAAGGTCTAATTGTGACGAAGTATTTTCATGTTCATTGATTTTAGAAGCAAATAGATGCTATCAGTCAGTCCTGAGTAAAGGATGTCATTACCCACAGGGCAGCTGCTCAAATTCTTCATGTCCGACTTGTATCAATCAGTTTAATTTAGTTAAGTTAATTCGAAATCACAACTGAAATTTATTAAGAAAGTCGGATGTGAGGTGACCCAAGTTGAAGTCATTTTTATAGGTTTATTTGCCGGAAATAACATATGTAGTGTCATTAATGCTCACCTCTTGCTGCGATAAGCAGAGACAAGTCGGTGACAGCCAGTGTTCGTTTTGATATACGTTCAACGCATCAACCCATCCATCCATCTTCATCCAACCACTATTCAAGAGTCCGCCTTCTTTTGTAGTGCTGTGTCTACGATGACGAAGTGTTGTGTGGGTCTCGCTGCTAGAAAGCGTTTTCAACTGCTCAGTGAATTATGTGTCCAAAGGATGAAAAACACACATTCAGTATTTTCCTAGGATGCGAGTCAAATTCTTGGAACAACAATGTCAACAACACACACACAAACGATGTGAGTAGTAACAGGTGCTTGACAGTAGCTCGAGGCATTGCACGGACTAGTTCTTGGAAGCAAAATTACCATTTTGTTTTAGATTTTTATTCCGAGCAGGGAAAAAATTGCAATTAATCGTTCGTCCCTTTCGGCTAGTATAAACGTCAAAAAGTATGCTCGTTTTCGTGTCACGATGCACCCACGGCCAAATGCTATATTTATTGCACTCATTGCGGAAGAAAGTCGCTTTTTCATAAAGGAGAGAGAAAAAAAAAGCTTCGATTCTTTCACGTTTCAACACATGGCTCGAATTATAACGTACTCAAAGATAATAGGAAGGAAAAAGATCTGAAGGATAAATTAAAAAAAAAAAAGTTCGGGATTTCTTTGTTGACGGAAGTGGACCAATGATATTTTATTATACATGCATATATATATATATATATATATATATATACATATACACACTCTTTTGCCAGCCTAATATATATATATATATATTAGGCTGGCAAAATGTCAGAAGAGGAATATTTTATTACGACAAAGTTATTCGGTTTTGAGTGAGGCTGCAGATGTTTCATTCTGGAAACTAGGGTTTTTCGACAACAGTAATAAAATAGGTACCACTTACAAACAAAAATAAATTTTTGGAGATTGCCCAATGGACTCACTTATGATCTGAGTGCAGAGACTAAACGTGGTCTCTGCACGAATTACTCTGTCATCCACATCCTACACCATCCTGATGTGATTTTGGAACGAGGTGATCCTCGTTCTTTTTTTATCGCAGCTTTTAAGCTTCATAAAATTCAGTTCAATGCGTGTAACTTTTTTCTGTGTTTAACAACTTATTATCCTTGTATCTGTTTTGTTTACCAAGATATGATGGTTACTTAAATAAAAACGAGAATTATGGGTATTTTTATTATAAATAAATAGGACTTTCTACTTTTAAATGCCCATCAAAATTTACGCACTTATCCCGTCTGTACACCAGACAGATTTCTTTATATGCTGCTCATAAAGGTGTTTTACTTGCTGTTGCCACAATTGATCGCATTCTTCACCTCACTGTCAGCGTCCGTCTGGAATCGACGTCCTGACAGATCATTTTAAGTCTTCCAAAACACCAAAATCCAAGGCAACAAAGTCCGGACCACAGAGAGGATGCTCAATTACTTACCAGTGTAGTTAATAGGTGGCTTCCATAGTGCTGAGTCGTGTTTGGTTGCGGACCGCTCCTGTACCCAATGACGTTCCACTCAAACGTTACTTTTCGAGTTACTTTTTTTTTTTTTTTTGTTTCTAAAATGACACATCGCAGATGTACTTTGAGGATCTGTACATACTCCTGGATTCTGTCGGCAGTATGGTTTGATGATGGATATCGGTAAGATGCTCGATAAGATTAATAAACTGTATTATTAATTTTACGTAATATAAGAGTGGCTATTCAACATAGCAATTGATCTGTATATAATTTTGTGAGTTTAGTTATCACCTTTACATATGAAATTAAACAGCACAGTCGCTGCGAATCACAGAACAGCATGAGAAACTTCCATGCTGCATCGCTCTCTGGTTCAAAGGGTCTGCCTCAGTCTCAATCCGTCACTATACAATCCAAGGTTGGCGCCTTCGTAGCCAGGTGGGAAGGAGCAGCAGTGCGTGCCACACGCTTCTTGATTAGACCGGGGTTCGAGCCCGTCACCACTAAATACGGAAGATGCGGAAAGGTCAGGGAATGACCACCGCATATTCCGGAGCAATATGGTCTTAGTTGCTAATGCTCCTAAAAAAAAAAAAAAAAACCAAATAACAACAATCCAAGGAATTATTGCTTTCCTTCCTCTTTGTATCCCGTTTACTACTGAAGTTAATCCCAATCGCAAATGTTTCTGTTTATTCTCGCTTAGGGAGATTCAGCTTCTCCGCTATATTATCACAACGTTTTCTTGTGAGAACTGTACGAGATGGTCAAGGGGAGGATTATAATCCAAGCTTGTTTTTTTTTTTTTTTTTTTTTTTTACGGTAACAACAATATTCTTATTCGTACCCTCATCGGCGTGTCGATGCATACATATTCCATACACCAATGAATCTCCGCTGAGAGAAGACGTCTGCTGTAAAAAAAAAAACGAATAACATTGTCTTGCGCAATGTTGGAAGCACCTGTCACTGTGAACACCATATTATCTCTGCTTCTGCACATCACTCCCCTTTCATACTAGAGAGAGACAATACCTTATTGGGTATTTTGGCTGTCCGGCCTGCGCAGAAAAGGCATTAGTACCAATCTCTAAATTTAAATCTGAGGCAGTGCTAATCTGAATTTAAATAATCAAAATCTCGTTTTCATTGACTCACCCTTGTACTCACTTGATCAGATGTCCGCCGATGAGACTTACTAAATTTATTAGTGAAAATGGCATTGATCTCTTCTATGTTCAGAAACTTTTAAAAAAATCAATGGATCTTAAATTTAATTAGTTTTTATTAGTTCTCTTTGAGATTTATATCTCTGGTTAGTTAAAACAGCAACTGTTTGAATTACTATTAAAAAGTGATCGTTTATTTATTTACGAATCTTATCGAGTTGTAGCAGATATATTGAAAGCGATCTATTCTTTTGTGTGCTTAGTTTTAAAAATAATATTAAATAAAATAGTCAGACATCACTGGCTTGTATAAGTGTGATGCGATCTCGTTACTGGTCATCTCGGAATGCTGGCAAGACCATGGAATTTTGCGCGAGTATAAAACAGTATCAGGATTATTATTTAAGAAATGCATGATGAAAATATAGCATATCCAAAAGCCTCTGATGAATATAATTTTAGTATGAATGCACATCAGAGGCGCCTTTCGAAAATACAAAATAGAATAAGAAAAAACGCTACAACTTAGTCACTAAATTGTAGCATCTTCTCTTATTCTATTAAAACACACAGCCATATACAGTGTGTTTTATGCTATTACATAATTAAGAGAAAAGCAAAATGATGTCCATATCGAAAAGAGTTAACAGAAATATAGAAGCTGAGGAACATTAATTCTCGAGTAAAGGTAAAGAAAAACAGAATTTAGCCATTACCAAAAGATGTGGTATATACAAAAAAAAAAGTGTAACTGAAAAAAGTTAAGGAACAGCAGGAATTCGTGGCTTGCTGCGCTCGCATCTACGGGCTTATCAAGGTGCGAATATTCGTCGAAACCTGCTGTCTAATGTCATTAAACCTGTTGTTTATGGACGATACCGAAGACACCGCGAGATGCTAGAAGCTTAACAAATCACAAGACCTTTGACTATGATGACTTCCTAGTTTTACGTGAGATTAAGAGCAGGTGATGACTGCCAGCGTGAAGGATTCGTGAGCAGAATGTTGGTAATGGCAGGTGGGAGGAAGAAAATAAATATTTCATTTGGTTCACAGAGACAGGTCCTCCACCCATGCAAGCCTTTCAAGATTGCATAGATAAAGGGGAAGAGGTGAGATAAAATAGCTTGGTGCGTGGTGACAATGGACGAGAAAACGGTGACCGCAGCCCCGCCTAAAGGAGGTGGATTATTAATGGGTGTGGGGGGTTCCTTATTTCCATTCTCACCCACTCAGAAATATGTCCAGGGAGGACAGAGAAGCCAAGGACTGCTCCCAATAACAACAGGAGAGAGTGCTCAAGGTCGCATGAAAGGATTGGTGGGGGAGAATTACCATATATGGAGCAAGCATGCAAGGGTTTGCCTTGTTATGTGCAGCCAACAATTCGAACCGGAAATAGATCTATTCCTTCACTGTTAAAGCCGAGTGACAGGTTTGGTGAGGGAAAACCTGCAAGCTTCATTATTCGTATCTTCACTTCTGCCATCGGCAAAGCGATAGTTCCTTGCTTCAGTCCCTCGTCACAGCAAATGATATATTCCTATTTACTTTCGTTCATCTCCGAGTGGAACGGTGAGAGATAATGGGAAAGATATTCATGGGAGTTCCGGTAAATGGATACAGTTATACTGAAGTCCTTCTATAGGTCAAAAGCTAACGAAACAGTTTTTTTTTTGGTGTTTCTTGAATATACGTGCCTGACGTATATTCAAGAAACGTATTGATTCTTACTCAACAGTAACGCTTATGTTAATGTTACTGTTGAACTTACTTTCATTTCACTGCTAAAATACCAGACGTGTGGTCTGAGTGAGTCGAGTAATGGGCGCAAGGTTACTGTACAACCCCACCAAAGAAAGTTTTGGCTTTAGTGCGAATAACCGAACATAAGTAGTCAAAATATTAATTTCCTTGTAAGAGACAGAAATAATTTATCCAATTTTTAATAACTAAATGACTTATATAGCATCTCAGAGTAGGCCAACCTATTTGCATTTTTATCAATGTCTAGATATGATTATTACAGTCATTTTAGTACTAAGAAAGATGTTAACGGTTGAATTTTTATTTTGTTCACCTCTTTATTGATTTAGTTTCGCCATTAACGACTCAGTGAATGGTATGTTTGAGTATCTAGTATACCAAGAAGGTGAAGTTCACAAAACAAAATGACCCAACCAAGTCTGACCTTGCATTACTTTTCGCTCAAAAACTTTAAAAGTAACAGCACAGCCTGCTAGTGACCTCATCACGTGTTGCTCAAATGTACGTAGGCGAGCAAAAAACAAGTGACGCCTGTGATACCCCCCCCCCTTTTTTTTCCCTTATCCGCGTTCCGCTGACAGCAGTAGCAACGGCCGACGGAAAGGATGGGATGCTATTAAAGACCTAAAAACGCAGAGAACGGAGAGCGTTCGCAAAGAAATTACCTAGATAGGTAATTAGGTCCGTCACCACCGTGCCTAATGGCCCTCTGTCGAAAACTGACGGGTGACCTCTGAACGAAGCCGGAAAATAGTGCATCTGCTTGTTATCATCCATAGCCTTTCTTGGTCGGCCTACAGATTAAGTACCGAAGCACGGGTGAGGTGGCTGACGGGCATTAACAGTTCACTGCGACGTACTTACAGATGTCGACAGTGTCCTGATGGCCATAATGATATTGATGTCATCTGCTGCATTGGAAATTGTGACGTACATTGTTCCTCGGAGCGAGCGACTCTTTCATTAGACGGATGGTCAGGTGGATCAGCTGTCACAGATCTCCTCGCGGCCGCTGCCTTATAAGGAGAAATAACAGAAGGTCTCGTCGGGACATGAGCTTTAAAGGACTCCTGTACGTCATGTTCACACAGAGAGAGAGAGAGAGAGAAAGTTCATCTCTAAATCTGTCTTCTAGCTCCACCATAACTTTCTGTTCTCCCTCCAGCTGTGGAATCCTAGACAGATTGGGAAATTCATCCCATGTTCTCTTCAACCATGTATAGCGCATCAGGAATACTAGGATAAATATAGAGGTAATCCCAAATTGAAAAAAAAAAAAAAAAAAAAGGCTCAATTTCAATAATTATGCCCTTTAAAAAAAAAACTTTTAGTTCAATGTGTATAAAAGTTTATTTCAATTATTCATGATGGTACAGAATTACTAATGTTTGAGTAATTAATAGTCCACCGATCAGTTTAGAATAAACAATCAAGGTATAAAACTATAAATCCCACAATTAATTAGGAAATGAACTGAAATCAAATGATATAAATGAAGGCACGCGGGAAAGAAATCAGAGAATTCAAAATAGAATAGATTTTGGATTTGTTTATTGAAAACAAACGCATATAAAATGGTCTGGTTTTCTTTATTTTACTTATAGGCTATTTGTTTACTGCTCCAGATAATAATGAAACGTCGATCGGAAGATTACAATATGTGAATAATGTACATAATTTTTTTTAGTCCAACGTTCAGGATTTAGATCCTTATTGTCTACAAACAGAATAGATTTTGTAGTAGTATGGTTAGCTGATAAAGTATAACATCATTTAAATCACTTAAAGGTATTCCTTGAGTGGCATGGTGGGTAGGTAAACTAATATTTTTCTGGACTTTTCTACTAAATATCATTTCAATAGGTTAATCCATATTTCCTATGCACTCTCTCCCCTTAAAAAATAACTGCGGCACAAATATCACTTCATCACGGGAATATCATATGGTGAAGTTTTGATAATCAGTATAGAAGTTTTTGATCTCTTAAGCACGCTATAATCAAACGCATTTGAAATGTAACACAGTTCACAAGAGCATTACCAACTTGCTGAATATAGTCCTCTGGATGTTACACACGTTTGTTGCACCTTTCTCTCCAAGCTGAAACGTTCTTTACGGCTGTTTTTATCTCACTATTAAATGACGGTAGTTGAAGTGTTTCATTCTCACAGATTCACACACTTAACGGAACTAACACACATATTTCATATATATTTCACATCTAAAGGATATTTCTGACACACTTTCAGCATTTATCAACGAATATCGACAGGCCTTCCCCACTTAGATGCCAACATTTGATGATAACACGCTGTCCTTGCAAGGAAAATTATGCCAAATTCATTCTCCACACACTCCAACTCGAAGTGCTGCCATCTTATGGGGAATGCTTCAAACATTCAATACAAAACCTACAAACGATGCCATCATATTCATCAATATATTCGTAAAACATAAATTTGCAAATCTTATAATTGAAATGCACCTCAAAATATACAGGGTGGCCTTGAAATCGACGTCGATATTTACTGAGGGACTGGTTCATTAAAATACAAGCAGAAAGTCTACTACACTTAGTTTGAAGTAGGAGCAACGGGTTTTGAGTTAATAGTGTTAAACATATTATGACGCCATTTTCGCTTCAAGCGTTTTGCGTATAAGAGCAAAATTGTGAAAAGCAATCATTAGGAAAAAACCTTACTTTAATTAGAAACGTTTTTATGTTAATTCTTACTAAGTATCTGAATAATGTTACTTGTACTGGTCATGGTTATCAATACATCCAGAACCATAAACGTTCGTTGATTAAAATTTAGATATGAATTGAAGAACAATCAGAAACTCGATAACGTTGTACAGCAGGAGTAAATGAATTTTATTAGTACTGCAATCAAACAGAAGCATGATCAAAAAAATATATTCACAAAAGATGTTCGAAATGAGTGCCGTGTGACAGGAAACAGACTTCGACACGGCGTGGGAAAGAATCCCGTACACGTTCGAGTAGCACTGTGTTGTTTTTAATAGCAGTGGAAGATTCGTGGATGCAATTCAAAAAGTCATCTTGGTTGATAACCTCTGTGGCGTAAACAATCTCTTTCATGTGACCACACACAAAAAAATTGAATGGGTTAAGGTCAGGAGAGTGTGGTTGCCAAGAAATAGGATCCCCGCAACGAATCCAGTGATTCCGGTAACGACCATTTAAGAATGTTCTTACTTGCTTCCCAAAATTAGGAGGCGCTCCGTCGTTCTTAAATCCCATATTGGCAGGTATACCTAAAGGAACATCTTCTAGAAGCGTTGGTAATGTCCTCTGCAAAAATTGTAAGAAATGATCAGCGTTTAAGCGGGCAGGGAATTCGTGATGAATAAAGTTATCTCCTACAATGCCGGCCCACATACTGACGTAAACTCCTCTTGGAAACGGGATTGCTGAATGGTGTGAGGATTTTCCCACGTTCAAATGTTGCCTTGTCGGTCCACAGGATATTGACAAGAAAGTCGGGGCTGTTGCTGATACCATTAAGAATCCATAGACAAAATTACTCATGCAAGTAAATCTCCTGCTTGTAATGCTTGAACTCATTGCATATGATATGCATACTTCCAGTGTTCATGTAGGGTGCGCCAAACGAAGATTTTGGGATGACCCGTTCTTGCAGAATCTCTTCGTGTGCTGGTGGAGGGATCTAAAGTCACAATATCTAGAAACTCTTCCTCTGCTTATGTATATGTATATGGTTTTGGTGGCGCCTAGGTGTTAGTCTAAATCCACCTAAATTTTATTGTATGTAATATCCAAACCAGGATTACCACAGGCTTGGGAGAAAAAACAAAGAGTGTAAAATTTATGTTGTGTATAAGTGTGTGTTCATGATGTATCCAGGCCACCTAGCCTCCAGGCAGTAGCCGACACCCGGGCAGCTGCTGCCCGTCTCAAGGCACGTAGAGTGCATGGTCTACTACACTGTGCGTGTGTGCTAACAGCACAAAAATCCCGCACCCAAATGTAGAAGTGCTAGACCAAAGGGTGCCCACTCCTGAAAGCCTGAGAAAAAAATAAAATAAATAAATAAAATTTAAAAAAAAATAAATAAATAATAAAAAAGATAAAAAAATAACTAAATAACATACAGAAAATATAAATAAATAAAATAAAATAATAATCTGCTTGTGTAGAACATGACCGGGTCGGCCTCGGTAGTGATGTCCTTTCACTGTACCCCATTCCCTCAAATTAAGGTGGACATTGACAAACACACGCCAATTAGGATGTAACTTTGTTGGAAAATGACACTCATATTCGGTGGATGCAACTCGAGCACTTCCTTCTTCTAATACACAAAGTGAATGTCTGCATATTCTACTAACTTTAATGCTCATCTACTCGCCATACCCGTACTGAATTTACTGTACCACAGCAACAATCCATCAGTTGCAGCCTTATATAGCCATTACGCATTTTATAAAATGCAGTTCGACGATTTACATAACATTTTGTGCAACATTCTCATTTGCATATCCCACTTCGTGATGTTCGCAAATCGTTAGAAGCGGAAATAACGTCACTACATCTGTTTAACACTAACTCAAAACCCGTTGCTCCTACTTCAAACTAGGTGTAGATTTTCTTCTTGTATTTTAATGAACCATTCCTTTAATAAATATCGACGTCGATTTCAAGGATACCCTGTAAACAATCACATCTGATCTCTTGGTCATATATATCAGTACAGTATATCCAATGAAATCGTCTCTACTAATACCAGAGTTTTATTATTATTATTATTATATTAATCTTACCTTGTAACCATGTCTGAGCGAGTGATTTGGACCGGGGATGGAAGAGACATTGAGGATCGGGACCCAACGATGGACCTAAAAAAGCAAGAGAAAAACAGAAGAGTTAAGGACGAAAATGGCAACTAAACATTCATTGTTTCTCTCATAGAAATTATATTTCGTATCCAACTGATTTATAATCTAGTCATAGTAATTTAAGAGATTAGTCAGGCAGGAGCTCCCCTTCACGAAACTATGCTGAGATTCAATTAGGATAACATTTTTGTCTAGTGGTCCTGTACTGCGTTTTTAACCAGATTCCATAATCTTACCAACCAAAGAGGTTATAACACTGGCTTCTTTGGCTTCTCCCTCATGGACTGGGGAAATATTGACACTCCATTCAAGGGTATTCCCCGAGTCTAATGACGAGCTCATTGGCATAACACTAGCCAACACAATTTTTACCTCCAAGAACTTAAATGCTGTTTAAGTTTTTGTAAAAATCATCATGATAGTTTCACAACACGTCACAGTTATTAAATATAGAGGGAATTACATTTTACCAAAATATGCCAATTTCGCATAATCTAGCTAGTAATGTATGACGTACTGATTTATTTTAACAAATATAAGCTAACAGCCCGCAACCCTTCTGGTAGCAGTAAAATAATTTCCGGCTCTACCTGCCGATTCGCAAATATTTTTCCCTTCGGTGTTTTTACACGAGTAGAACTCGTGTAAAATTTGTGTTGTTTTTATATTGTAGTGTTCAAAACTGAATTTACGTTTTCAAAAATTCATTTAGTGCTATGAATATTATAGGAAATTTTTAAAATAACTAAATACACAAGGCATAATACATTAAGAGTTTAATATCTATATAATCTACACACTGATATTATAGGAAATGTATCAATCAGCCAGACAAATTTTGTTATGTTTGTGGGCGGTTTATCCCAAAGACTCAAAGGAAAAATATTTATGACATTACAAAATTTTCGTATTCTTTTTATTTCGGATGTAAAATTGGTGATCAAGACAAACCTTAGGCGCCTCACAAGTGTTGTATTACCCCTGTACAACAAACAAACCTTAGGAAGTGGTTACATCGCAAACTCAAAGGGTTGCCTTTTGGTTAATAGGGACTATTTTGAATGTATAAATTTTTATTTATACATTCAAAAATTTACTGAAATTTTAAAATTATGCAGTAAAGCCCACAGGGCGGATATACAGATATGCGCTTCTCTGAAATCATTATAGCACTTATTTTACAATTGTTCAAATCGCTTAGCTATTTCTTTCTTGTCAGTAATGTGGGTTCAATGAAGATATTTACAAAATACCTTTTCAACTGGGCTACCGCTGCTGCTGGATTGTCGATTATACTACCAATTTCCTCTTGCAAGAGACCCATCCAATTTACTTTTGTTACTTCGCATTCACATGCGTAGAACTCCTTTTCGCCTTCTTAGCTCACTTCCCAAACGATTTCTCATCTTCAGCTTTTTCAAAGTCATACCCCGTCAGCCGGTTGGCAGTTTTATTATATATATCTGCTTGTGTTTATTGTATGAAGGAGTGTCATCACGCGATAGTTTGTAACTTTCTGTTGCTTATAATGATTTAGGAATTGCGGAGGACAACTAAACGCAGTAGTCAAAATCAACAAATGTGGCGCGCATTACTGCACAAGGAGTATAATCAAGGGGCAATTTCTGCTCAAAATATCAACGAATAGGCGAATCCGCTATATGGTTGTTGATGTTGTCCCATTCTTTTTTCTTCTTTTTTTTTTGTTCAATTACATCCTTTCCTTGAGATCTCTCATCCATTTTGACATTTTTCTTTTGCGATACTTCTCAACTGGAACAAATGCGTTTGCAGCCAGCAGGACAAATCCCATCCCTTAAATGCATTTAGTATCAAACAGCATATAGTAAAAACTCCAATTCAGAGAGCCCAAGTGATACTCGAGTCCACCATAATCCTCCTTTTTGTAATTAAAGTCATGACCTTTCCCTTTAACCACTGAAATATCGTTGGATAATACCCATTTTATGATATTACGCTCATTCCTCACTATCAGTTCCTGAACTGTCATATTTTCAATACTGCTTGGATCGTTGGTGAGAATTAAGCCAAATGATATTTGACTCCCCATGTGCTTTCTCTAATGTGTTGAAATAAATAGCAGTGACCTAGATGAGTCAAATAAAATTACTCCTACTATATCTACTGCACGCCAACGATTTGCAATCTGTAAGAGAGAAATTAAAGCCACCCATAATGATGCAGTCGCTCATGCTTGCCACTGAAGTTTCTTGAATAGACTTTTATGGTACTTGGTCTGTAATATATCACCACTATCATCTATCCTTTATTATTAGCCATCTCACGCTAGACGGACTCAACATCTGTCTGGACTTTCTCAGGTTCTGAGAACTGCCTTTTGCCCTCAGGAAGTTTTTTAAAAGCAGCATAACTCCCCTTCCTTTCTGAGAGGAGACTATAATGAAATCAGATATTCCTTGGGTTCGATTAACTAGTGAAATTGTATGCTATCAGATACAAATATGCTATGGGGAGTATTTAAGGGATTTATCGTGCAAGCCATAAATATATTCTTAGCAATGCTCAAGTTCCACAAACGTAAGATACCAAAATGGATGACAGGTGAGTTTTTTTTTTGTTCAACTGAATAAAAAAAATTAAAAAAAAAAGAACAATAATAAAATAAATATGGTTATAGATAATCATTATAACTATAATAAATAATCATAATAATCATAAATAATCATAAATATAATAGATAATCATAATAAAAGTTATAGATAATCATGCGCTTTCGAGGAATCAGTATATTGTTCCCGTAATTGCATATTCTTCGGCTGGTTTACTGAACGTAAGATGGGTACATCATCAAACGGAGAAAACTTGCATCTAGTGGGCAGTTGGCAGTTTCAACAAATTTAAGGAAGGATTATACAAATTATTAGTGGTTTTTTTTTTTTTTTTTGCTAATGCTGTATGAGCTTGCTTCTTTGCATCATTTGTCATTACTAATAATGAACCCGAGTTTCCGGGAGAAAAAGAAATCATAAAACCGTCTGGAACTGGCTAACTCAGCCATATTGTCGAAAAAGTCCATAAAACTTCCTCGCGTCTTTGACGGCATTCGAACACAGGTCCTTAAAAAAGTAAATAAAATAGGTCCCTTAATTAGTTGAAGTGATAGTTCCATAGAAATCCAGCATAAATGGCAGATAAGTTGAACAGATACCTCCAGGTATCTATTAAACTCATCTGCCATATTTACAATCGAAAGCAAGCTCGAATGTTGGAGTTAGATTATTGGAAATTAAATGATATAATGATCTCACACAAGCGCGAGATTATTTATTATTTATTTATTACTTACTTTATTATTTACTTATTTATTAAAAAGGCTGTTGAGGTTAAAGGGTGGCGAGGCTCCAGGACAGAATAGTATATACTGTATTCAGTTTTAATTAAAAAGGCTGCATGCTTAATTAAACTCGGGATAGATTCCTTTCAACTAGAGAAGCCTAATGTCTCCCCAACTCACAAAAGTGGTGCTAAAGAGTAATTGGGTAATTACTAGCCAGTGAGTTTGACCCTTGTGGTAGGGAACATCATGGAGTCTATGAAAGGTTCTGACTTTAATGCTCATGGAAGGCTGCTATATAAACTGGAAAAGGCTGGAGTTACTGGTAGGATTCTGCGCTGGATTGCAGACTGGCTAAAAAATAGGAGATGCAGGGGTTGTCATAAATGGTCAGTCTTTAGGGTGAACTAATGTAACAGTGGGGATTCCCTCAGAGCTCGGTCTTCTGTTTGCATTCCTCATGGATTTGTGTTCCGCATATGCATTTCTAGAATATAAATCCGTCATATAGCTAGGGGAAGAGGAGTTAAATGTGGATTCAAGACGAAAAAGATAGGTGTTATGATTCAATCTGATTTAAAATTCCTATACAATGTAAATAGGCGCCTACGAAGGGACATGCGTACTTTATAAGGCTTTTGCTTGTAGGAAGAAGGCCATCATTACTCCGTTATATGAGTTTGGAACAGGCTACCAGATTAGTGATGATTAAAAATCAATGCAAATATAAAAAACGACTTGCAAGATGTGGATTGCAAAGTTTGACAACTAGAAAACTAAGAAGGACTCGCTTTATACGTTACTTGATCAAGTAATACATAATTACCTTTTTATTCAGCCCTATCAGCTTGCTGACGGGGCTGAGTAATTCTTTCCGGGTTGTGAATTCACAACCCGGGGAAGAATTCTTTGGGCGGGAAGCGATTTACGTTCACACACTTCAGGTTAACAAAGAGTTTATATTCATGAAAATATCCAATTTTAAATCACGTAAGCTAAATAAATGGTCACAATGATTGTTATACCGTTCAGTAACAAGGTAGATTGTGTAATGCAGGGTTTTATAGTTAAAACAGGATATCCTTCTAGTCCTGGGCAAAAATGACTACGACACTTCGCTGAATAGAATATCTTCACCTTTCTTCTGTGTCGAACTGTCTGTGTTAATAATCCGAAACACATAGCCAATGGGTTCATTGACATTAACTTGCAGCAGCACGAGATCTGTGAACAATGTGGGGCGGCTCTGTAAGCGCAACAGTGTGGGGTGCGCCTGGTACAGTTGGTACCATGCCTTGCAACAGGTGTGTGTCGTATAACTGTTTGGGATAATAACAGTAGCGACCGCAATAATAATAATAATAATAACAATCAGAACAAAGGAGAATAATAGACACCACGACTGATCCTTCCCATTGAACTTGACAAAAGTAATAAAAATAAATCGTGTATTAACAAAGTATTGAATAAGAACATGAGCCCATTCATGAACAAATTAACATTAAGAATTACAATGCCATTATAAACCTATCGTTAATGACATCAGACGAAATTTATTGATTAGCCAGCGTGCATCCATCTGGTAATGCAACCCTTATAGGTTTTTATCGCTACTACAATTGTACAATAAATTACGACAGAAGAAAGGACTGCATTTCCAATGAGAATTCAGAATCATGGACAAACATACTCCGTCATCTCACTCTCTCTCTCTCTCTCGCGGGTGACAAGTGGATTTGCCTTCCGTCGAAGCTGGAGGAAATCTTAAGGCTTCTCAAACTGGGGCTGTAATTAACCGATCTCTGGATTTCTGTAGAATATTTTCCTCTTGAATTATTTAGAGTTTTTCGGCTGCATAACTTGCAAACCGACCTATGAACCCACACGTAGACAAACATATGCGAAATATTGATAAAGATTACATATTATATGAACCAGAGCACACGCCCTACAATAAAAGTAGTCGCTGCACTGCAGAGTTTCCCCCGCCCACAAACAACCGACTGATTTCAATATCTTAATTTTAATTAATACTAAATAGGTTAACTTTTGATTATGCCTGAGTATTTGGGAAAAGTTCACCTGAAATAAGTCGTTCAAGGGTTCTGGTCGTCTACTACACTATTTCATCGTCATTAGCTGAGAATATGTACGCATCATAGTAGAATAACGTGAACTTTGCAACTCACAGCGAAGAGAACAACAAGCGTACAAGAGTAATCTGAGCCATTTTATTTAACGTTCAGCTCGAAAAGAGAGGGAGCACGATTCTTTGCATTTCGCTTCGCGGTTTAATTTTGCCTACTACCTTTTTTTAGCGTAAATAGGAGCGTTGTTTAAAAAGGAGCGGTCTTTACAAAAAATAGCCTTATGTTACAAGTTTTTGAATGTTATCTCAAGTAATCTTAAGTTATACTCGTATGACTGTTATAGTCGTGTTCTATAAAAATAATCTCTGGTAGCCCGGAGAATTTTGCCCTCTGTAACAGTACAGTGGTTTCACCGCTTGTTACTCGTTTGGAGAGGTATGGGTTCGAGTTTCATCATAGCCTGAAAGAATTTCTATAGGTCTCTTCAACCGGGATTATAATTACCCGATCTTAGGAGGGGAGAGTAGGTTTTCCTTTGCGAGCTATTCGGAGATTTTCATCCTGGAACATGTAAATCAACTCTTGAACATAGACACAATACACAATGTCGCAATATAGCCTAAAATTATGACGTGCTTACACTGAAAGGAGAGAATTCATGGGATACCTAGTTCTTGGGAAAAGCGACGCTGTCCCCCCCCCCCTCGCTAGTGGACGAACCCACCGCTTGGCAGGTATACAGGTACACTGCATTCACGTAGACGGCAATTCGATGTCAGTATGGATAAACGTCGTGAGTTAACCGACTTTGAAAGAAGGATGATAGTGGGGCCCGACGCATCGGTCAGTCTATCGCGGAAGTAGTACAAAAATTGCACTATCCCCGTTCGACAGTATCAAGAGTATGTCCAAAATTTTAAGATGCGTCATCCCCATCCCTCTCTACACATCTCAGACTTGGTCTTCTGCCCCAGATGCTACCATCAAGGCTTTCCTGGGTTTAGAGTACTGGATGCTGAGATGGTTAAACAGGATCACTACGCAGCCATTTACAATCTCAAGAACAATTTTATATGCCAACTTGGATGTCACGCCTTAGTCTCACATTATTGTCACCAAGAACATTCTCACGCTTGCAAAACTGCTGACTGGGAGACTCGGCCCGCCGAAAACTGACTACCTGCTGACTCGGCCCCACATGATGCAAAGGTGGGCGAATAGAACACCATCCCCTCCAATCAGTAGCGCGCTCACGCAGCTGGAAAGCCTTCGGCGATTTTTTCCTTTGAACACCATTAAGATGTTCAACGATCTTCAAGCAGACCCAGAAAGGCTTTGCGCAGAGAAGAGATACAGGACTGAAGTGTTTCAAAACGCATTACTCCACCTATAAATGTTGAGTGAAGCTCACATATGAAAACAAAAGAGAATGCAGGAAATGAAGAATTAACTGGTCGGGACTGTTTTTGCTCCTGTTATGTTGATATTGGACGTCTTGTCTTTCTGTTATCTCGCTGTAAATAGTCGTCTAGATGTGAACATTCTCTAATTCCTTGTAAAATTGCAAATTATGCTTGTGCTCTCTTTCTATCTGCCTGTCATGTAAAATAAGGCAATGGTATGTATAACATAATTAATTAGACAATGTATAATTTGTATAATTTAGACAATGTATAATTTGTATAATTTAGACAATGTATAATTTGTATAATTTATAAAGACAATGATTTGTATAAATTATAAATAGATAATTATGTATATAACTTATATTTGTACATATGAATGTGCACCCCCTGGCTAATAGCTGTAAGCGGGTGTCTCTTAGGAGAAAATAAAGATAATAATTTATAAAGACAATGATTTGTATAAATTATAAATAGATAATTATGTATAAACTTATATTTGTATATATGAATGTGCACCCCCTGGCTAATAGCTGTAAGCGGGTGTCTCTTAGGAGAAAATAAAGATAATAATAATACGCCATTTCCGAAATAACATCTTATCGTGGACAACGCTGTGGGCGGAGAAAGGTGGTGGATGAACGTGGCCATTGACGTATGTCTCGCATTGTTTCAGCCAACTGGAGAGCGACAGTAGCACAAATCACTGCCGACTTCAACGAGGGAGGTGCCAGAACGTCTCCACCAAGGCCATCAGGCGATCATTTAGCCGCAATAGGTCATGGGAGCCGCCGACCCACCGGGGGTCCCATTGCTAACGTCACGACACAGGACTCTACGCCTCAACTGGGCGAAAGCACATCGGCTCTGGATCTTGGATGATTGGAGACGAGTCTCCTAGTCCGATGAGTCCCGTTTCTAGTTATTTCCAGTGGACGGGAGGGTGCATATCTGGCGCAAACCGCACGGTGATATGCACCCGTCATGTCAACAAGGAACCGTTCAGGCAGGTGGACGGTCGGTGATGGTCTGGGACGTGTTCAACTGGCAAACGTTGGGACCTTTGGCACATCTAGACGCATCTCTGAACGGTCCAGGTTACGTGTCCATCCTTGCAGACCATCTGCATCCCTTCATGGTCGTCGTGTATCCACAGGGCAATGGACCCTTCCAGCAGGACAATGTGTCTCCCCACAGAGCCGTGGTGACCTAGAACATGGTTCGAAGAGCATTTTGCAGATTTTACCTCCATGGAATGACCTCCCGGTTCGCCGGACAAACCCTGTGGAAAGGTCCGTTCGAGCTTTGGATCCCCCACCGAGGAATGCGACGGAATTATGGACAGCAGTGCAGCAAGCATGGATGGATGGAAATAGTACCTATGGAACGCTTTCGTGAATAGTGGACTCAATGCTTCTCCGTGTGACTGCCCTTATTCGGGCGAAAGGGTGGCCTAGGTAGGTATCCCATGATTTCTGTCCACTCAGTGTAATACCACCAACAACTTCGAAATTCTGTACAGTTAGATCTCTAACATGGGACAGGCTTCTAACACCACTGACAATCTGGTTTTGAAGATCTGGTAATAAGGGGGGTGGGTTCAGGGATTTACGATTGGTAAATTCCTGAATACATCGTGCGGAATTTCATAGGCAGAGCACCCAGTAACAATTGTACCATTGCGCATGATAGTGCTCAGATTTTTTTGTGAAATTAACAAATTTATTAGGATAACTGATTGATGGTAAATAGCAGCTAGTCCTCAGTAGTCTTACGTAAAATTAGAGAGAGAGAGAGAGATAATCTTTTATTACCCTTCACGGCCATAAAGCCAGGGGCTTACAGTTTCCCAAACTTGTGAAAATTGAACAATTATTTACAAAAAGGTAATTTTACAAAGAAAACATATTATAATACAAAGGAGAGAACTCCTTACGAGAGTTAAATCTGCTTGAGCTGGCTTAACATCGAGATAAGAGCACCAGCTCAATCAGACAGGAACAGGTGCAAGGTATACATCAGTCATTGCTGATTAGTCCTACTCGTCATAATTTTTTTCCGGTAAGTCCGGTCAGCAGCGAATTTGTTCAGGTCGGCGTCCAGTGCCTGGGTTTGCTTGAGCATCTGCTGAGTAAGGAACCTGTCCGAGAGATGGAGTCGTGCTGAATGCGAGTAGAGCTCGGGATTGGCCCTAAGGGCAGCAGGGGGGGATCCTCCAGCCACAGGTATCCCAGAATGAAGGTGTTGCCATTATGCCTGTTATCATCTTGACTGTTGCTAGGAGGCGTTGGTCATCGATTAAGGTGGGAAGCCGTGGAATTCCGAGAGAGTTGGCAAGCTGTGTGGTACGAATCAGAGCTGGAAGGTTGTGCTTCCTGTTGGCCCACTTTAGGAGCCAGAATTCTGTGGCAAAGAGTGGTTTCTTTATTGACGGTGCCGCTGACGCCCAAATTTCAGCAGCATAGAGTAAAGGTGGAAAGATAACTGTTCTTATGTACCTCACGGTTATCTTTTTATCTGTGATATGAAGGAGATGCTGTTTTGCTATCCACCGGAGTCTTGAAGCACGTGTGAGGAGCATATCCATGTGGGCGTTGAATCGAAGTTTTGGGTCGAATACAACGCCCAGATCACGATGGCTGGACACAATTGGGATGAGGGTGTTGCCGACCGAAGGCTGGAGAGAAGGAGTTTGCTTCAATGAATATACCATGAATTCGGACTTAGCAGGATTGATCTTGAGCCCAAACTGGCAGAGGTAAGATGTGACTGTGGTGAGAGTGTTGTTAATTTCCACTTTTACCAGATCTAGGCCTTGACCGGGAATGATGGGAGTGAGTATCTTGATATCGTCCGCATAGCTCAGTAGACATCGAGAATGTGCAACCAGTGGGAAGATAATGGATGAAAATAGAAGGCCCGAAAGGACCCCTCCTTGTGGGACTCCTGCAGTGACGGATCTAGTAAGGGTGCGATCTCCTGTATGAAGCTTTATAACTCTGTTATTCAGAAGAGAGGAGAGAAAGCATAATATGTTCCCTGTGATCTGGAAGTGGCATTCCAGGAGAGTGAGAAGTTGGTTTACTTGGACGGCATCAAATGCAGCCTCAATGTCTAAGTAAGTCACAGCTAGTTCCTGCCTATTCTCCAATGCTGACAAGATAGTATTCGTGGTGGCTAGCAGATTGGTGATCGTTGATCTGTTTGGAAGGGAGTAGTGAATTTGGACTGGATTACTGGGCAAGATCTGCTTAGTGAGGATGGGGAGTAAGGCCTTCTCCAGGAGCTTCAGCAGGCTGGAGGAGTTGGAGATGGGTCGGAAGTGTTTAGGTTTCGATGGCGACTGAACTTTGGCTAAAGGTTTGATGAGATAGTTTTTCCACTGCTGTGGGAAAATTTTTTTCGAGAGTAACTGGTTGAAGATAATTAAAAGTGGCTGAATAATGTACGGACTTAGGCATTTGAGCATGAATTGGGGAACTCCATCATCACCGGTGGTAGACGAGGCAGGTAGAGAATTGATGGCTACGATCAGCTGTTGTTTTGTAATCTGAATGTTGTTCAACACTTCTTGCTGGATGGGCTCTGTTAGTAGAGCTAGATCTGAGTTTGGCATAGGAATACGGTTAAATCTTGTGACGAAATCGAGCCACAATTCAGGATCAAGTTGTAAAGGAAAATGAGGGTTCACTTTCTTGTATGGAATTTTTCCTTTAGCCAGCTCACGGTTAACATATAATTTGATTGCCTCAGATTTCAGGCGATTAAAATGAGCCCGTGCCCTTGAATAAACGATACGATCATTGACATTTTGAGATTGTTTCCATGTGCGATGGAGCTGTTGCTTCAGCTGGAAACTCATTTTGAGTTCAGAATTCCACCAAAGTCTTGTATATGGACTGATTGTGATCTTTTTAGAAGCAGCATATTTGGCAACCGTGTTGATCCAGTTTGTGAGAATGTTCACAGCTAGTTCTGGGTCACAAGTCTCTAAGGCCACCCAGGGAATGAGAGAGGCGGCTCTGATGCACTTATCTACGTCAAGTAAGTTGGGGCTAGTAATGTCAACCTTTGTTGTTGTCCTTCTGGCTTCTAATTTGGGGGCTGGCAGATATGCGGTTACATGCATCGGGACATGATCAGAGTCAAATGACGTTTCTGTAATGTAATCAAGGGTGCAAGGGAAAGAGGCTAGAACTAGATCTAAGAGGTTATTCCTCCTGGTTGGAGCTTCATTAATAAGTTGTAGGTCAGCACATCTCAAGTGTGTCAGAAAATCCTTTTTCAGATTAGATAGCTGAGGAGGTAAATTGAAATCACCACAAACTAAGTGAGAAGCTGTGGGATGCAGCTGATTGATTAACCAGTTGGAAACTTCAAGGATGATTTGCTGGGACGGCTTTGGGGGTATATACAGCACACAGACGTCAAACGTCACGAAGTTGTATCCTAACGTAACGAAGATTGCTTCATAGTTAGGAGAGTTACTGGATTTATTATCCAATAGCTTGAAAGCGGATTTCTTGTAGAATAATGCGACGCCTCCACCCTTGCGTGCAATCCGAGATGTGAATACGACCCCATAATCAGCTGGGGCAGCTGCTGCTAGGAATTCTTCATCATCATTCAGCCAGGTTTCGGTGATGGCGAGCAGGTCAAAATGTTCGGAGAGCAGAATTTGCTCCATAGTATCAAGCTTGTTCCTAAGACTACGCACATTCTGATAAAAGATGGTGCAGGCAGGTACTCTGGGTACTTTGATACGAACGGGTGGTCTCTGACATGAATTAGTTCCCAATAATCTGCTAATAGTAAAACGATTAGCGAACGAAATTCTGAGTCACAATTATCACTTCCCGACCAGCCTAACTAACCATATGATGTTATCATTTTGAGGAGAGAAACTAAGAGAAGCCTTAACCAGTTTAATTTCAGTCATGGACTAAAGAAAATCATTATTCTGCCGTTGGCAGACAGCTAAACAAATCCACGAGACAGAGAAACAGAGACTAGATGCAAGAAGTGAGTTGCTATGACTACTAATTACGTGATGACAAGCTAGCTGAAACCAAGGTCATATTTATATATCTGTGACGCCGCTTCCGCATGGCTAGTGTAAAAGGATGTTATTATCCATACCTATAGTTTTTTGAGTAGTGAAATCTTTATGTGAAGGCCGTAACATTCTGGCTATCTGTGCTTCGTTTCACATCACAAAGGCCACTGTTTTCATGCATACTTAAGGTAGAAATGGGCCAGCGACTGGGCGCACATTGAGTACGTACCGCTGCTCACTCACTGGAACAAGTCGTAGGTGTTGCTGTAGCCGTGCATTAAGGTGAACACGTGGTGCTGTATGGTCATGGAAACTCAGTGAGGAAAAATCAAATAAAATCAACCTTAAAAAAAGGATTAGTTTCACTGCGTTACAACACTACTTAATTGTCACGGTGGGAATTCTAAATTACGCATTTGTCTGGAAATAGCAAAAAATTCCTTAGAAAGACAGCTCACAGGGCGTAAAGTGTTTGGCTGAGCCAATTTAATCTTTCAGTGTTTTCGTTTCAAGCATAGCACCTTATTAATACTGAAATTTTCCAGCCACATGGCCATGTACATATGGGCACATGATTTTTTGTATTACTGTTCAGAATGGACTTTTTGAAGTCCGCATCGATCACACTTTCCAAAAAGCGAGGAAACAGGCGGAATAAAAGAGAAAAGCATTAGACAGGCACTATAACAAGATGGATGCTGGTATTAAACCGAGTTCTGTGTCACCAAGGGGTGGGGGGAACAAAACTTTTAATAGATAACAGTCATTATATTTTTGTGCAAGTCGAAGGAGAGACTCTCTAAAAGTGTTGCATGCTTTTAATTCTATAATTCTTAACTGTTTTACTTTATTTGGGTGTTGCTTATTATAATCGCTTAACCTACATTACATTGATAACCCCTGACCTACTTCTGGCAGTGAGGGGCTTGTACAAGAGTATTGTTAAATTTCTCTCGTTTTACAATAAAGAGTATTTATTTTACTTATTTATATCGATTTATAAGGAAATCTGATGTGTTCATCCCTTTGTACCTCCCTTTTATTCAAATAATCTCGAACCTCAGAATGTTAAAATTAAATATTCATTGAGTGGTAAAGGTCGTCAGGAAAAATTAAGCTCAGTTGTTTTATAACTTTGCATCCCGAAAGGGATGTAAACAGCGAATGCCTCTACTGATTCTAATTCCAAGGTTTCATACCATTAAAAATGTATCAAATTAGAAGTGCAGTTTGCAACACCAATCTTCGATAACTAAAAGCTGTGTGATCAGGTGTCTCGGTTCCGAACTATATGATTGACGAAGACAAAAATATATATATCCAAATTAAAGCCAGTAATTTATAAACACACACACACACACAAAGAAAAGCTACTTACTGGATGGTCAGATTAACTAGCCCAGAAATTTCGTTATCTGGAAGTCAGTGCGAAATCAAAGACTCCTACTCTATAAATACACTAGCGAATGGAACTGCAATGCCCAAGCCTAATAATTCCCTTAACATCACACAACGTTGACCTGATGTTTAGCTAAGTTTGCACTTTCTGGCAGTTCAAACTGATATGCAGGCAAGGAGGGAGGCAGCAATTGCCGTATGGTCTGTTGTTAGCTCGTAATTTTGAAGCTGTCAACGATCGTTAGTCGACTGGATGACAGCTGGTAGATAGCTAGCAGGTCATCTGCCAAGGTCATCACTGGTCTGCGGTTTTTCCACAATAATCTCATATCGGGTAACGGAAAATAGGGATTCGAATGTCAAATAAATAAGACATTTAAGAAATTTGCTCTTTCTAACACCCTCTTCAGCTGAAAAGTAGCAACAAAAATACGTGTAGATTTTTAGTAAGAGCGTGCATTCTCGTGATATCAGTGAAGAGATAGAGGCATAGCACGGTGTTCTTAAATATATATATTTGATGCATTTTTAAGGGGAAAAATTGCTGGAACACAACCATCACACTTGCTGAAACCATTTGAATAAAAGGATCATTCCCCTCTCTGCTCAAGGAGGGATAATAATAGATTATCATTATTCTGGTTGTAAATAACTGCTAGAGAGCCAAGTCAGATTTCTTGCAGAAAAAATCTAGCACTATTGAATCCCAACAGAGAGGTACATTTAGAATTAATTTTGCCGGGTAACAGTGTTTATAATCACCGTCCTCTAACACAGGTGTGTATGTGTATTTGAATGAAATACCCGACCTGTAGGAGAACAGCTGTTTGACAGCTAAAGGTTTTGAAAATTATCCTTGACAAGTACCTCCATCTGGTGGCAATCTTTATAATAAAAGCTAATTCTTGGCGAAACAAGCCTTTTTTATGCCTAACATATTCATAAGAAATGAACTACTCTACTAATTCAAGGCTGCTAATATTTGTAATGCAGTTTATTAAAAAGAATCTTAAACATTAATATACAGCCAAAATTTTAAAATTTGAATTACTGCATTGAAGTAATAGTAACATTATGTACGATAACAAGCATTGCCAATTATTCAAGGAGGTAAAAAGAATAAGCTAGTTTAGTATCTAAAGAGCACGCTAGGTGCTGCCATCTACCGCCAATCATAAACATCTACAGCCAATTAATTTTTGATGTTGCATAAGCTGAAGATATTTAATAATTTATTTCGCGGTCATCACCTTATTATATGCAAATAATACAACTACTACAGCAAATTAAATACAGTGTGATATCGAATATCCGAACACATTTGTATGTTAGAACACATCAGTTATCTGATATGTTCTAATAAAAAACAATGATATAATAATCACTTCATTATATAATACTTTTAGACTACAAATAACTGAGCAAAATACAAATTTGACTTTTTCACGATCCGACTGCATTATTGTTTGTGGTTGTTGTCGTTTAGCGTATTTTTGAGACAAAGCAAATAAGAGACTCTGAATGAGATGAACCGCGCCAGGGCTGAATATACTACAGAATTTTAAAACCCTGGACATATAAAATACGTAATAATCTAATATCATTTAATCACGTGACAACTTGTAAGTTATATTTTTATTTTTGCTTTATTATTAAAATAAGTGATAAAAAAGAAACCTATACTAACAGCTTTATTGGATGGCGTCATCTGCTAGTTTCTTGATTGCTTCTGATAATCGTTTCGGATGACCCTGTTGTTCAGGAGAAAAGCTCTATCTTTAATAGAAATAAAGAAAAAGAAATTTATCGACGCCCACCGCGGCTGCTTAGGATATTTAATTACCAACATCAGTAGATGTCCACTGTCTACTGCATCAGCAGCAAAACTATAATACCACCACGCTCGTCACCGCTTCGGGGTTTGGAGGGGAAGAGGTTGAAGGTCCCCGAGAGGGTACCGGACGGTTGGTTTGTATTGGTTAAAAGAGCGGCTAGAATTTACAGTTTCACTACTGTATCCACATTATACCTACTCGCAGGTCGCATTATCAAAAAATATTTTTTTCCAATACACCGATAAAAAATATTTTACTTGCCATAATTAGATCTATGAGGCAGATGAAGAAGAATTAAACCCATAAGTCTCAAAACCATTTATTTATTAAACTGACGTCCAGCACTATAATCTTTGTCATTAAAAAAAAAATTAGATTTAGCACAGTCTGCTCAAAAATCGATGTTGGAACAAGTAGGGCAGACGGGGAATTTACCCCAGGCGGAATAAAGTCAGGGCATAACAATCCATATAAAAATATAGCTACAAGAATTCTATAATTGATGTAGGAGTGGAATGTTTAATTTTTGCCTGGACTCAAAAATGTCTAGTTCCGGCGCAAATTATCTAAAGCTAAAACAAACATACATCACATAAATATAAAATAAACATAAATAAATGAAGATTTAACTTGATAAATGTCAACCAGTCAAATTATATACCAGTATAAAAGCCTATCATTCGTGTGTGTGCACACACACACACACACACACACACACACACACACAGCATTTACAAATAAATAAAATATACGCAAGAATTAGATGTTGGCTACTATATAGCGTCTTTAAAAATAAATCACAGCAAGCATCTACAGAGAAAATGAATCTCAGCTTAGATCTCAATAATTGGCAATGACACCTTTGGTGTAAATAGGTAGGACCTCAGAGAATTAAAACTATAAAGTACTACGCCCAGAAAAAGCACGCAAGAGTCAAGTTGTAAAATATTCCACAAATATCAGAAGCGTCAACGTATATCTCCGTTCTGCATTTAAATAATAAATCTGTAAATACCCACAGGATGATCCTGCTAAATACATTTTCTTGCTAATGTGTATATTTATCTAAATAAACGCTTTAGAAAATTCTTATAATTAAATAGGAATATATCAATTATATAACAAACTACATCATTAGCATTAGCAGATTGGCTTCAAAACCGAAAAATTTAAATTACAAGAACAGCGTAATGATGGAGAAGGAATAAGCCGAAAAGCTTTTATAGCTATTCTAGGCCATTCGGAGAATGAACCTTTAGATAATAATAATAAATCAAACAGATGTGGCATATGCAACAAATAACGACCATCCCGATCATCGTGTCAACCACCGGTATGGTGCCAAAAACCCTACATAACAGCCTAGTAGCAATAGGCCTACCAGTAAACACCTACAAGGAACTCCAGAAAGTCGCAATCCTAAACACACTTTGTAGGAAAGTCCTCGACCAACAGTAACACCAGACATAACAACAACCACCCTGTGTACTTGGTAGCAATACCCGTCACGAGGTGAAAACCCCAATCAAGGAGAAATAATATAAGAGCAATAATAATAAGCCATAACGGAATCAGAAATGGCGGACAAACAGCAAGATCAAGAACCATAACCCAGAGCAGCCTAAGTGCAAAAAGACAAAATCTCGATATTGAGAATAGAAGAAGAGTGGAGGAGAGCCTAACAGGATTCGAGGGAATGGACTCCACAAAGACCCAACAGAATCCATCGGAAAGTCACAGACCACTTCAATACGTGAATAACACAGGATTGTCTCAACAACAACGACGAAGTAACACTAGACACCATTCGCACAGCCACTAGGATGAACAGAACGGAAATCAGAGAACAACATAACACAAAACGCAATGACAAGAAACCAACAGCCTGGGAAAAAAAGCAACGACAGAAGACACAAGAGTGAAGATAGGCCAACTGACCTAGTACCAACGGGGTAACAGAAGTAATAAGCTGTTCAGAAAAGTGGAGGCTATCCTCCACTCAAGAAAGACATCCACAGTAAACACGAGACCTATAATCAGAGAATCGAAGAATACCTTGCAATGCACGAGAATACACAAGCAGAAATGCGTGGCACTCAGCAAAAGACTTCGCTGTTACAGGGAGAGTGCTCAGAGGAAAACAGATAACAGGATATTTGGTGAAAACCAAAGAGCCTTCTACAGGAAAATTGGACAAGAGGAGAAGGAAGGCAACGGACCCCTCAACCAGAAAGTACTCGAGAAGTTCTGCAGAAATCTGTGAAGCAGCGAATTTAGCCATAATTGCTGTGCCCCTAGATAGATCTAGAAAGGAAGAAAACCAAGAACGTAAAAGAGATGACAGAACGAGAGATTCGGGCGGCAGAAGTGCAACAGTCGATCAGTAAGTCCCACAACTGGCGAACCCCAGGAACAGTTACATCCAAACTACTGGTGCAAGAAATTCAGCTTCACACACACAAACACATAGCAGAGGAGTTCATACAGATAATAAGGCACAGCTGGCTCTCAGGTGTGGGCAGCCTGGGAGCGGGACTGCTGGCACCCACCGGTATAGCACTACTTTCGGTAGGTGCGGGATTTTTGTGCACTTAAAATAGAAGACCAGGCCCAGTACCAAGTGAATATGGGCGGTTATTAGGGTCTCTTCGCCACCAGGGAGCGGCTATGCAGATGCCAGCTGCTCCCTGGTGGCGAAGAGTCCTTCCATACAGGTCTATTTTGCAGAGGTTCTGCACAAAGTGAGCTTATCAAGTGGAGATAGACGGAAGTCTAGGTGCCACCTTAGACATAATAATAATAATGTAATAATAATAATAGATAATAAGGCACCAGGACACAGTTCAAGGGTCTCTGACTCAAAGAATCACCTACCTGAAGGCTAAGGACAAAGACACCACAAAGCCAGAAAAGTACAGACCAATCACCTGTCTCCCCAACAACGTACAAGATATTAACCAGCTGCATAACTAAGAAGCTGGTTAGTTACTGGTCCCGCTACTGTTCTGACAGTGGGAAAGACGTTTAATTAATCTTATAATTATATCGTTGTTAAAAATTAATCGTTAACGCGTTGGACTAGGAGAGTTGGTCGAAAGAAGCCATCCTACAGCAAAAAATAAAGGTAATCCATGTTGCATCTCATAAGATAATAGAATATGGGAATACCTGAGTATTTAATAGCTCTCTATTTTCAAAAATAACTAAGAAAATATCAAACCATTTCGAGAGCCAGAATATCATGGCCGAGAAGCAGACGAGATGTAGGCATATAAGCAGACGAGATGTAGGCATATAAGCAAAGGATGTAAGGAGAAACTGAACATTAACGCTACAGTTATGGAGCAAGTCTACAAGAAGCACCACAACCTGTACACGGCCTACATGGACTTTAAAGGCCTTCGATTCCGTGCCACACTGTCCATCATGCTCAATAACAGCAAGTACAGACCTAAATGAAGGGAGGAATAACCTGTACATCCTCTCTGACTTGATGTACATGGATGGCATCAAAGTCTATTCCGCAACTGTTAATCAACTCCAACACCTCCTTCAGATCACTGAAGAGTTCAGCACTGACATTGGGATGCAATTTGGCCTAGCCAAATGCAAGACCCATGAATTGTATCAAGGACATCCAGTCAGACGAACATACCAGTTGAAGACCGGTGAAGAGAGAGTGGAGCCACGACACAGAGAGAGATCTGGGGATGATGCAGGCTCACCAGTTGGAAAATAAGGAGATCAAGGCCCGCCTCACTGAGAAATACCATCAGAGACTGAGAAGCCTGCTAAAATCAAAGCTGAATTGCTGGATCATAAACACATACGCAGTTCCAGTACTAAAGTACTCACTCGGGATAATAGATTGGACAAACACCGAGCTGAAGGAGATAATGAGATCGACCAGGATAATGATGACCAAGAGTCGCCGACATGACCCGAAGTCGGCTATCAAAAGACTGACTATAACCTGTAAAGGAGGGAGAGGATTAACTGCCCTCATTGAACAAGAGAAGGAGATTAAGAACCTACGCGATTACTTCCAGGAAAACACAGCTCCAATCTACCAAGCCATAAAAAAGATAGACAAACGGCACACAACACGCAACCTCAACAAGGGTACCACACTCGCACAGTCAGAAGAAACAAAGAAAAAAAGAAGGGCGAAGAAGACACCCCATGGCAGACATTACAATGACTTCCATCAAGACTAAAACACGATCAAAGCAAACCGATATTTTTATTAAGTGGATCACATTTTCTTGTTCCTGTGAGAAGATAACCTGCCAATATATTCAAGCTTGATTGTGTCTGGTTATCAGGGTGCAATCGAAATTCAAATATATTGGAAGAGTTCGATATGCACGGGGTTAGCCCTCACTCTGATTTTATTGGATTTTTACTTTATTTATAAGCGATATCATGTTATTCTTTGTGTTAATATTTTAAACTTTTGCTTTTTGAATAGATGTTGAGATTTTTTTAATATGAAGAAAGGCAAAAACTCCGAAACATTATTCACAATAAGCATCGTTTTTATAACTATTATATACTTTGGCCGAGGTTGTCATATCACCATCGTTACAGAGGTCTTCACTTAAGAATAATGTTGAAGTGTCCGGTTTTAACCTGGAAAGTCCAATATTTGTGCTTTCTATCCGGAAAAAAATTGAAAAAATATCATACTGGAAATCTCCAGTATTTTCTAGTTAAGTTTTATAAATCTATCAGTTTAATTTAGTTTACATTCAGTTTAAATAATTTTTGTTCGAGAGAACTTGAACTAGGGTAAACTCAACTAGCATATTAATGGATCCTCGCGGTTGACCACTTGGCTATGGCGACCACTTCTTTTCCAGAAAATTCGTTAGCGTTATTTATTTTTTTGAAGTTTACTTTTTCGATTGTTAAACAAGAACATATGGGAGGTATATTCCGAAAAGGAAAGTAATGATATTTTCAAATATTTTCTGTGATACCGATTCACTTACTTTTCAGAATTTTCAGCAAGGGAATATAAATAAATAAACCTTTATTGTGAAGTACAGAATTACATACAACACAATATCCCATCAAGGCAACAAGCGCCAGGGGTTCAAATGTAGGAGCTTGAGGAAAGAGATTACAAAATACAGCATACAAATACAGAAACAAAATACAGCTTAGCAATGAAAGAGTGATAAATAGTTTGATTTATGTTCACTGAGCCTGGGGATAGGAAACGGGAGCATTGTAATCCTCTTTTAGAAGGATCAGGGATCAAGGGTAACGAAGGCCTTGATAAAGTTGAATCTCTCTTTCTTGTTTTTTAAGCTATTAAAGTTAGCATCTACACAGTTCACGGCGGCGAGAATCTGCTTGGGGAGGAACCTGTCAGTGAGTTCAAGTCTATTGTGGTGAGCCCACATGTGCGGGTGACTATCTTAGGCTTGGTGGGATCCTCCAAGAGCAGGCATTCCAATATGGTGGCATATTCTCTATCTCAAAGATCCTCGTTGGGAGAGGTCTGGGTTAGCGTTCCATCAATGACCGGAGGAATTTTTTTAAATTAAAATCCTCTTCAATCGAGGGTGTCGTTAGCTGATCTCGGGCGGAGAGTGTAAGGTTTACCCAGTGAGTTATTCCAGGTTTTTCAGCTCATACAAATGCAAATGGGCCTATGAACACACCCTTATATAGACAATACACAGTGGCGTAATATGAAAGCGGCTGATGCGCCTAAAACTCAATTAGAACAACTAAAAAAAGTGTAACAATACTTTTAAGCTACTCAAATGTGCTGCAGTGAAATGTGTTTAAACGTGATGCAATTCCACAAGTAAAATATTTTCTTGTGACCAAAATGTTGCAACAATTCTTGCTAAGTGAGAAAAATAAAGTTTAAACCCAATAAAAAAAGTATAATTTGAACTTTATTAAGACAACAATTTTTGATTTAAACAGAAAAGTTTCGATTGTTTCAATAAAATTTCAATTTCTACGGAAAGATAAGCATAACACTTTGAGTGTTGAATCTGTTTTTTTTCATTTTTTGACAACTCTTTTTCATACCTTTTTATTTTGAAGTGAAAGACGATTTCTCTAAAAAAAATTATAAAAGCTGTGTAATCAAATTCACATTACAAGTTGTAGATTCATTAGTTTCAATAAAGTTTCGATTTAATTTTTTCATATTTTAGATGGTATATCTTACTGAAACTACTATCTTTCAAATGAGCGCTTTTTTCTTTTCTTCTTTTTTTTTGAGAGAGAGAGAGAGATGGTATCTATTTTGTATTTCAAATTTATCTTCTGAAACCGATATAACGGCAAAAGAATAAAGAATGGTAAGAGTTGCGTTTTTATATTTAATTATAAATCCACTATGAACCTGTCCCTCTCAGGTCTGCAGCCAACCTTTTCCGAGTGCTAGTTTACCTATCGCAAAACGCAGGAGGTGACATGGCCACGGGTCACGTGGTATTTCAGCTCGCGAGCAGCATTAAATAATAGGAAACACTTTGCCCTTCTCAGTCATCGTTACCTAGCAACGACATATCGATCAGCTCACGGGGAAAGCAAGCAGCACATGTGTAATCGGAGGAATATTGCCACCTGTTGTAGTTGGGGAACTTCCACATCAGAGCTGGTATCCGTCCTTCCGCTCCACAGCTTAGCGATTGTGTACTAGTTGCGTGTGCACGTTAAAGGCCATTTTGTAAGATTCGTACTATGCCACGTATCCCTTGACAACCCCTCCCCAGTAGCAACCAACGAATTAATTATTACATGAATTGCTATTTGCACACGCATACAGACGCACTGGTCTGATATTGTAAAAAATAATGCATGACACATTTTTCCCCATCAGTGCCTTCGTTGGATTTTTGGAAGTGGAAAGATTAGGGGTTACCGTGGTTAGTGCGTGCTCGAACAATAGCACAATTTGTTCATCCAAGGAAAATCCGGGATATCAGCTTAAAGAAGAGTTAAACGAGGGAGGAGAGTTTGTGGTGATGGAGGTTAACACTATACGATCAAGTTACAACGCAATAACAGTAAAATAAATTGGGGTCTAAGCAATATCAACATGACGTATCAGTACGGGTAATTCGGTAATAAATAAAATGCACACGTAACGGCTAGTCTTTTTTTTTTTCTTTCTTCAAAGTCTTTAGTACGCAGCGTAAAGAAACGATGCACAATGATTACACCAGTCTACATTTTAAGAACAGTTCCCTGGTGTTTTATTTCTGGATAAGAAATTTGAAATATATTTTTAAGGATAATTTGAAATTTGCTCTGTCACGCAAAAATGTTTTACAAATAAAAACAAATAGGTTATTTTTACATAAAAATCGATTAAAATACGTAAATAGAAATATCAAAGGCTGCATCTCCTCCTGTCAGGCACAAATGGATTACTCATACACTGCACTTGGTTAAAAAGAGGATTACAAGTCCAGCATCCAGGAGTAGTTCGACCATCATATTGAGAGCCAACTACTAGATGCTAGACATTTCATTCGCCCCCCCGTGCCCGTGTTTCGTTTCTTTTATCTCGTGATGGAATCTTTCCCCTTCCTCTTCACTTACACTAAATTTTCTGGGTAATAGTTGAAGCCAGAGTGCAAAAAGTGTACCTTAGCACTTATACTGCAGCCTAGTTTTCTGAATTTTTCCAGCATATCATTTACGATTGTCTCATAATTTGGGTGTTTATTATTTCCCAAAAAATGGATGCTGCATTTTTAAAACCAGTCCAAGCAACTCTGAGTTTGGTTAATGGCTTTTTAAATACATAGTCTAACAGCAGCTTGCGGATTTGAGGGTTTTTAAATACAGTCTAGCAGCAGCTTGCGGATTTAAGGTACAGCAAAAATTCCTGATTCGATATTTTTCGTATATAAACGATGAGAACTTAATGCAAGCATACTTGATGGCATCGCCTTCTTTATTCAAGATTTGGCCGAACTGTTTCATTAAACCTAGCTCTATATACAGAGGAGGTAACAGTACTTTGTTTCGATCTACTAGTAGCTCGTCTTTAATGTTCTTTGAACCTGCCAAGCTTTTTTTTCCCATGGTGTGCAAATCTTTGTGCTCTGTGTCGACTCACACAGACTGCAAAGCATTTTTGTAACACAAAGTAGTTGGTCGAGTAGCAGCCAATAACTTTAATACCTCCACATACCAGCCAACCATGATCCTTGTATTGAATTTTTTCCAAAAGAAACTTAAAATTTTCGTAATTTTCTTTAAAGTGTGCTGAACTGGATAGAGGAATGGATGCATACTTGTTTTAATTGTGAAGATCTCCTTTGAATCAATAAATAATCTCTCCACTCTGTTAGTTTTTAGAAAATTCAAAAAAAAAAAAAAAAATGTTCATTCTGCAGGAATATGTTGCAATATTGAGTCTTCTTTAGGAACATGGAAAACCAATTCTTTTTCTCGATGCCTATAACACGAAAAGATGTTCCTGGGCCAGCAGATTCTTGAATTTCAGTCTTTTGCAGATACTGTACTTTGGGTAGATTTGAAATCTCTGATGAAACATCGATTTCAATTTGTGTCAACAGTTGTGGTCCAGATTTGTGAATATTTTCTAGATTGCAAATTGGCAGATTCGGGAGCTGATAGCAAATGTTCAAGAACAACTGTTGGAATTACTACTGGTAGCTGAGATTCATGGGGTACTGGCCGTTCAGCTGATGCAATGTTGTTGGGTTATACAATGCTTCTTTTTTGCGTTATAACTTGCTACATTTAATAAACAAAAGTAGCAGTCATTAATAGGATCCCGAAGTTCCTTCCGCACCATGGGAAAGGCAAATATCATGCTTTCTTTTTACACCATTTCCACAATCGCAAGATTCGACACATGTGCAGCACACTTCAGGAAGGTGTAGGGCGGGGGAGAGTGAACTTTTATGTCACCTAATTTAATTCCAAAATTTGCGGTATATACATTTTTCACAACTGATGCTGTATTTTGTCTTTGTTTCCCCACAACACAGTTACTCCAAGTGTAACAAAATATATTTAGGATTGTTAGGGTAGCCACGAATTACCATTGTTAAAGACAGAAAAATGAAAATCACATTAGAAGCAGATAGCAAGACTATAACACGGCACCAGAAAACAACTGAATATAAAAGAAACACTTCGCAGGTTGGTTTATATAGCTATCTGGCTTGCAGGTCTCGATATACCTAAACATATGTAAGTCACAAATGAAGTAATATGCATATCGCATATACATGGAATGTGTATCAAAATAAAATAAATTCTTACTGTTTGTAAAGAAAAGTTGTACGTGATAGGTAAAAACGGTTTGGATTTTTTGAATTAACACTAAAAGTACACAGAGAAACACCATGAATTTTACACCCAGAAACATCATGAAACTGTCAGACATGTTTCGCACATGCGACGCATCGATACAATTAAGGTATTGAGGAGAATCAGTGCTGTTTCCAGCTGTGTATTTGCCATGGACAGTCGGGACAACAACAACAACAACAAAAAAAAAAAAAAAAAAAATTAGGGCTGCCCAAGAGCTATCTCTATTATATCCATAAATTGAATGTTCTCTGGCCGATATGCCTCTTCTTTTCTGTATGAAAATCCCGAGTTATCCGAAGAAGTGGGGGGACCTTGCAGTCCATGCTTGAGATTAAGTAACTCAGGCACAGGAGTGAAAAAAGCCCACAAAAGTTTCTCACGGGATTCGAACCCGGTCCTTTTCCACCCGGTGGGAAGAACGGTGTTATAACCACTGCACTACCGAGCGGAAAGTCCGGACGAACAGGAATACTTGCTTCTAGGACGCCCCAGAACGTGCTTAATGGGCTCAACTAACAATGTATCGTTGACCAGATCGGAGGACCATGTAAGCCATTCCATAAGGGCGATATTCTCATCTAACCGCATTGTTGACCAGTTGTTCCCTATGCGGATTGAGCGTTATCATCCATCAGAACGAATGCTTTGTCTACAGCACCAGCATAGGAAAGGACGATGGGTAGCAGCAAGCGCTCATCTCTATCTCATCATCAGGGTAGAGTTCCTGATGATATGTGAAGGTCTCTAGAGCAATAGAGACTAATGCCATGACATGCCAGTAATTCACCTTCACTGTACTGACTGCCTTCCTATAGAGGAAAGTTTCGGGTTTCTCTTTCACTCCTACGAGGACCCGATAAAAATCTAACTGCAAGCGAAAGCTGAACTCATCTGCGAAGAGCACACGGCGCTATTCATCATCACTTCAATTACGATGTTCGAGCGCCCACATTCTTCTGGCTCTATAATGTCGAGCATAATGAACACATACGACAGATCTCGCATAACGTTCATGTCTGTGTAGACGACTTCGAATGGTTAGGACGAATCTTGTTTTTCTGCCGCTGCTCCAGAGCGTCCGAGTACATAGTTGAGCAGCGTTCAAGCGCTACTCAACCGCTCAGCTCAAGCGTTGACTACGACGAGGAACGAAAGAGAGAGAGAGAGAGACGTAGACCATCAGCGACATCTAGCCTCAATGTCACTTATGAACTATCACCCTGACCTGAACGTGTATGAATGAGGAGTCCGGATTTGTTGGAAATGATTCCACAACCTACTGATGACAGTTTGTGATGCACCAAACTATGCTTCAACTTGACCTAGTTGACTATTCCGCATTGAATTTACTGATTACTCCCACGTTGAAGAAATATTTCATGACCGAATAATCAAAACCTGTACTAACAGTATACACTATAGGGGTATTCAATCAGTGTGTTGAGTAGGCCACATTAGGAAAATTAAAAAAGCTGGTGGCCTCTACAATTATATTATTATTTTAATTTCAATTAAATAGTATTCATTTACTTGCGTATCAATAATATATATAGACTACTTACTTAAATGGGATGAGCGGAAATCAACAATCGAAGAAGAAATTCTATTACACTTCAAAAGATAAGCACATAAAAATGATGAAACATTTCTTCATCATTTTAAAAATTATCTACTTTTTGCACACCCTTTAAAATTTTCTTGGAGGTTGCGGGCCAGTGTAAAGTTTCTCGTGGGTTAGAGCCGGGCCGCGGGGCCACTGATAGAAACTGTCTATAGATTCTATAGTTACTCATTGTGAAGGGACAATAATTACTGAAATTGCCTGAGATCTGGTGATCATCCTAGTTATATCTAACTATTTATATACAGTGACTTCTTACTTTAAGCGTGTTTAAATTACCCGAATTTAAAATAATGCGGGGCAACCATATTTACGTAAAGCGCCACGATAGAGTGAATACATATCCTAACGCGCTTATATTTTCATTACTGAAAAGCTCCTGGCTTTAATATGAAGGGTCATAATCTGAAACGTGTGCATTTACCACTATCAAAACCTTATGCCGTTAAAGGTTACAGTACTGGTACTCAAACCCTAAAGGGTGAATGATTGCTGTTATTTTCAGAAGTTATCTTGGATATCCGTTACGACCAGAATTGGAAGTGTATTGCAAGAAAGGATTCCGTTGAACATCTTACTTATTCTTGATAATGCTACAAGCCATCCACCCGGTTTTGTTGATGTCTGTTCCAATATGAAGATTGCTTCTTTTTTCAGCAAATCAACCTCAATACTCCAGCCTATGGACCAACATGCGATATGTCCAGCTTTTAGCAACTCCTTCGAAAGCTCTGATATCGATGAAGATTGTGTACACACTAAAGACAAATGCGTGAAACTCGCTAAAAAGATAGTTTACTGAAGCAGAAGCAACTGATGTCGATGATTTAATTGATTCGCATAATCAAGAATTGTCAAATGGCGATCTGTTTGCACTGGAGCAGCATCGCATTCAAGAGGAGGAGGCAGAAGCGAGCGAAATCCCAGAGGCTAAAGAAGAACCGAGCCTGACAATGAAAGGAATATCGAAAGCATTAACTCTTACAGATGAAGGCTTAAATCTGTTAGTTGATAAAAACCCTAATCTTGAACGAAGCTCTAAAGTGCAACGTAAACTTACGCTAGAACTTCGTTGCTATTATGAGTTGTTGCGTGAGAAAAGACAACGTGCAAAGCAATTAACTCTAGATTTCTTTTTCAAGCGCTTAAGGAAGCAGTCAAGTGAACCCTCCACCTCCCGGTTTAGCATAACACCCCACTCCCCTATCTGGACCGAATCCGAGGGAATGGAATCTGACCATCCCTCTCATCAATCCGCCTAAGGCCACCCTCCACCCTAACCTCTCTCTCTCTCAATTGTTGTTTGTGTTGTACTGTATATATTGGTTACAGTGAACATACTTTTTCTTACAGAAAAAAAAATAATAAGTAAATCAATAAAGATAAATGAATCTTTTTGGTTGCTCATCATTTCCTTTAGAGTTGTTATTTATTTTAGGTTTATGCTATTTATTTTTATTTTTAATACAAATAAATACACATGCAGAGAGAGAGAGAGAAAGAGAGAGAGAGAGAGATTAGAATATTCAGTTTTTTTTTTGTTTGTTTTTGTTTTTTAAAGACCATAGAATTTTCATCAGGCTAACTTTTGCCGGTGATAACAGCCATTGCGATAAGTGCCCCTGTAAAAAGATCTTCACTGTATTAATGCAAAATCAAAAAAGGGAAAGTATTGTTTTCCCAAAAAACTAAACACCAGGACTTCTGGAGACTTCAGACTAATCAGCTTGATGAGCCAAGTGCTAAAAATGTTTCTAAAAATAAAATTGGATTATCAAGAATTGTGAGGAGTCGATGGAGGATGCGCAGTTTGGATTTAGGGAAGGACTAGGTACAAGAGAAGCACTATTTTGTGCCCAGGTCATGATGAAAAGGTGCAGAGAACAGCAGGTTGATGCCCGTCTTTGTTTTATTGATTTTGAGAAGTCCTTCGATCGAGTCCAACATGCCAAGCTCGTCAAGATCCTTGAGGAGTCCGGCCTTGATGAAAAGGACATCCATATAATCAAACGGCATCTGTTGTAGTTGATGGCAGAAAGACAGAAAACATCAACATTGAACGTGGAGTGAGGAAGGATCTGTACTCTCCTGTACTCTTCCTCCTCCTGTTTAACATTTACTGGGACGTCATCTTCAAGAGAGCATTAGATGGAAGAAATGAGGGAATATATGTCAAAGGTAGAGTGATTAACAACCTTCGCTATGCAGATGACACTGCACTTTGTACAACTAATATGCAGGACTTACAGATACTCCTCAACCGAGTGAGTGAAGAAAGTGAAGGAATGGGCCTCGAGATTAATATCAACAAGACTAAGCTCATGGTCCTTAATGGGGCAATGCGAACACACTCCCTTGTGTTAAAAGGAAGGCTTATAGAGAGAGTTGACAAAATCAAATATCTAGGCTCAACTGTTGAATCAATGAGAAAAATGAACCGGATATGGAAATAAAAGCAAGGATTGAAATGGCCAGGCAGTCTTTTCTTAAAAGGAGACCTGGCACTGTGCTTTCGAAACCTGGATTTCCAACTCAGAATCCGGATGAGGAACAACAAATACGCAATTCCACGGCTAATTATTGAGGGGAGAATGGAAAGAGGAAGAAGAAGGCCTGGAAAAAGATATACACCATGGCTTGATAACATTTAGAATTGGACATGACTGAACACAGTCATGTCCAAGACAGAGAGACATTTGCCGTGGTGGTCGCCGACCTCCGTTAGGAGATGCCACACAGAGAAGACAAGAAGCATATTAAATGACACACTATCACGATATAATCAGTAAGTTTCAAACTTGAGTGACTGAGACTTCTGGAGACCCGTAGAATTCTAAAAGTTCTCTTCAATCGAGATTCTCGTTAGAAAATCTCAGGCAGAGGGAGTTGGGTTTTTTCTAGTGAGTTATTCAGTTTTTCAGCCTGCACAACGTACAAATCGGCCAATGAACATACGTTTGTACAGATCAATTACATCAGCGATTCCGAACCGTTTTAAGAATACAACCTACTCTAAGGCTTTGCAACCCAAGAAAAATCAAACCCGGGAAAGTGTCCTCCAATGGGAATTTTGTTTTTAAATTATGACGCCATATGATGGCTATTTTCAAAATTACTTTTAGAAATGCACATTGCTCTTCTTAAATGTATAGTTTTCAGTGTATTTAAATAACGCTATAATTTATTAGTTTTCAGTGATTTATTGGAAAGAACTTCCATACACATGACGTATTATGGCCGCTGCTATAATTATCGAAGTAAATCCGCATTTGCATTGGTCAACGTATCTTCTTTTCGCAGAAGAAATATTTCAAATAAAGTACGAATTAAAATTTACAGTACACTTCTGTACTACTCACAGTCTTTTCCATTGAGCACTATGCCCAGAGACGACATTATGGGCCCGAAAAAAAAATATATATTTCAACGATTTTATCCTAAAAAAAGTAATTTTTAAACCCAAATTTCTGAGAAATAATTTCTTCAGCCTTTCCTCTTACCAAAATCATTAACATCATCATTGTTCATACTGCTAGTAACTTAGTGTTGGAATAAGTTTTGTGTAAAAAAATTGCCCACACAAAATTTATAGAAACGCTTTCGAATTATTTCTTTAAAAACGAAAATTTTTCTTTAATGCAGGGACATTTTAATATTCGATATAATGTAATGAGACCTCGGAAAAAAAAAGAGTACCTAGGGCCTACCAAAAGGCTTGTTAATACTACTCTAATAACAAAAACACTTGCATAAGTAAAATTTCTCAAAGCGAACATCAGCTCGCTGCTTTACTAACAAAAAAACGTCTTCACTACGACTATGCAACCGAGTATGTCTTAGTTAACAAAAAGCGAAGCCGGATATGCATTGTGATAAGTCGCACAACTTTGGCGCGGCGTATATTAATTGTAATTAACGCAGTGACGTATTAAAAGTAATATTTTATTAAATATTATTTATCGGTATTTTATTAAATATAACAAAAATTTATGTATAACAAAATCTATTCTCATTACTTTTCGCAAATATAAGGGCGACACTTAGCTTCGGAATTGCTGTATAATTACACAGTAAAAACTAACTGGAGTGCTATGATATAGTAATCGATGGACAAAGAAAGGAAATTAAGAAACATGAGTGACTGGTTATTTATCTAAAACCACATAACCCTCCTACTTACTTTCAACAGGATTCTCATGTCCGCAACTAGACCTTCAATCTGGAAGAGTATATCGCGAAGCCCACACCAAAAAGCAACAGGAAAATTCCAATAAGGAATACAGACAAATCTCCACAGGAAGCAAATGCTAAAAATCTTTCAGAAAAGCTATGTCAGACACATGAATGAGCACAGTTTTCACCACAGACCCGGCTATCTACACTCCGCTATAAAGAACAGATCAACAACCACGAACTTCCTCGAGACTTTCTGTAGGATCCAACATTATCTAAACAATAGAAGACAAATGGATGTACTTTTCCTCAATATCAAAGTAGCATATGACAAATTCTCCATCAATTACCTGCTTATAATCCTCGAGAACCACTTCAGAATTATAGGCCCCACACTCGAGATTTTTAGACAGCTACTCACTGGAAGACAAATCCTTGTGATAAATAATAAGAATAGCTTCAAAGGGGGGGTACCTCAAGGGGAGGGGGTGTTCTGCCCACATAGCACATATCTGCAAGCCATCGACGGGGACCTCCAAGAAGTGGTCAATAATAAAAAATACAGGAAGGGTATCCTCGTCGAACTGAAAATGTAAAACTGTGCTTTGTTAATAATCTGATTTATCTTTTTTTCTCATGTGTATCTCTTTTGTAAATATGTTTTGTTAACCCCTGGCACCACCATGCCGTGACGGGACTAATTGTATGTCTATCATTGCTGCAATTAAAGATTCTATTCTATACTTTTTTGCGGCAGCCCTCAACCCCTTCATTTCACTGCACAAGAATTTGATTTCGTATACCGACGACCTCATGATGGTAATGTCCTCACAAGAGAGCCAAGACGCTGTACATATCTAGCAGGCTGCAAAATGTCAGATTTTGGACCTTGTAGCCCACCTCAAAGCTATTGGGTTAGAATTAAATCCCAGCAAGTCCGCCCAGATCAATTTTTCAAACAAAAAGAATAAAAATAATAGCAGTCGTTCTAGTCGCCCAGATCAATTTTTCAAACAAAAAGAATAAAAATAACAGCAGTCGTTCTAGATGGCCTTCCTGTCAACAGAGTCACGCATCACACCATTTAAGAGTCACCGGAACGAACAGCTCACGGCACTTTGCAAACACCAAGAAAAAGACTTTTGTAGCCCTCTGGATAGCAAATCAAAAACCTTACTGATGTTTACCATCCTTGCCTTATTACTGAATATGTATCGAGGTGTATCTCTCCGGTTGCAATCTACGCATCTATTGTTTGGTCCTCTCCACTCTACCAAGAGCTTCCTTAGTGAAGAATACTGGATCCTAAAGTGGCTACACAGGACACTCGAAAAACCTTTCACAATCTCAAGAAATATCCTATATACGACCTTTAACTGGACCCCCACTGGGAATTAATCGTAAGCAGGACTAACATCATCACCCTGGCAAAATTGCTTATAGTCAGAATAGACGCACCAATCCCTTCGGAAATTATTTATCTTCCTCGCAGCCAAAGGAGAGCACATGGAACCGAGGCGATGCTGCTGCGCTCCAACTATGACCACATCAAAAGCCTACAATGGATGTTCCATCCAATTTCGTAAATCTTGATAATTAGTTGGGCATAGATGTAGAACAACTGTGCCAATAAGACCTGCCATTTTTCAGCAAACTTACCAGCTCATGGAGCTAGTAAGTTCGTTTCGTGGCACACGAAGCTGTCCAGATATTCTTATGGAATACTTCTGGACAGCTTTGTGTGCCACGGCACCAGCAATCGTTATTTATATATATCTTGTAAAAAACGTTCTTGTTTATACTCCGGCACGACCACCAGGTCAGTGGAGTTTACAATAAATCAATCAATACAAACATTAATCGTATTTTACTTTTGTATGCATATTGTGCTGTACTTAATTTATTGTATTCATTTCACTCTGCTGTGTACTTGTTATTTATATTTGTACTTATTTTATCTATCCCGCTAGCATATACTGCCGCACAGGGGTGAAGTTGTATACTTCACTCCTAGCATTGTCGCTGTTGTGGGTATTATTGCATCAGGCAATCATGTAACCAATCACTGCCTGCAATAAAGATATAAAGATATATACTTCAAGTATAAAATAGTACAGACTTAACGTGCAGTGTAAGCTGGCTATATTGCTTCAAAATTATTTAATGCTACCAAATGCAAAATATCAGAACACAAACCCAGGAGAAGTTTACAGATTAGGTAGAGAGAAATTAAAGACTGTTCAGGATGAGAAAGGTCTGGAGATTAGGATACAGAAAGGTATGGATTTCGATAAGCAATGTAAGCAGGCAGCAAGAAGGACACAGTATTTTATGATTAATTGAAATTCTGAAAGTACAGAAAAGTTCATTATCCATCTCTACAAAACAATGGTGAGACCACACTTGAAATACTATATCCAGATCTGGAAGCCGTGTCTAAAGAAAGATATAGAACTTCTGAAGAATGTGCAAAAAAGAGCTACTTTATTGAAGTGCTAATAATCCATATGAGGAACGCTTAAAAGACATAGCCTGAAGAGCAGAGCAGAGGAACTAGACAACCTAGGTAGATTTTATTGAGGTGTATAAAGTCCTGAAGGGGATTAATAAAATGAGTGAGGGAGGAATATTTTCACTGGCGAGTAAGACAAGAGGGCACAAATATAAAATCTTAAGGAATAATAGTAGAATTGAACTTATGTTGGCTTTTGGAATAAGCGTTTGCAAGAGTGGACGAGGCGAAGAGTTTGGCAAAATTCAAGAACTGAATATGCACTTTTTTGACTAAAGGAATATTAGAGAGTTTTCTTTAATTTTTTATAGATGCAGAATAAGTTCGCTTACTTGCCATCATTATGCCATTTTTAATACTAATAATAACTCTTATCATCAATGCAGTCCTTTCACTAGTGGAGAGAAGAGAAAGAGGAACTGTTATCAGCTCTCTCACGAGTCTCAACAGGTGCTTGAAGTAAGAAACATTGTTCTCGTTTTGGAAGGTGAGACTAGTTATAATTAATTTTTTTTTATTTGTTTGATATGATAATTGTTGTATATCCTAGCAAAACATTTCTGATGTTTTGTTTCTAGACTGACCTGACCCATTTTTCTTTTGCGAGTGCAGCAAAAGCCTCTGACTTTCTTGCACTATATGGCGCATACCATTACTATCACTATGTGATAGTCAAGAGGTTGGTACTTGTTAATCTGTAAAAAGGTCCGGGTTCGAGTCTCGTGAACACACCGAAGTACTGTGCTTCCTACTGGATGGTAAGAATCTTTAACGAGGCCTATTTCATATGACGGCCGAATTGATCAGTTTTGAGGAATTTTTTTTTTCCTTTCGGAAACTGAAGTTTTCATATTGCAGTACTGATATTTTATTGGCTTAGCTGCCTCGGAACTTAACGACAAAAAAACAATCTTCTGGCAAGCTGATTAACCATAGAGAGAGCCTTCACTTTCTCTAACGTTAATCAGGCGAAAGTGAGAATCTGCATTGAAAAAAAAAAAGAAAAAAAAAAGTAGCAACAGGAGTGGCAATCTTTCTCTCTCTCTCTCTCCCCAACCCTGCGATCGCGATCACTCATTACATAATGAATACATTTCAGCACACGCAACCTATCTTTCACCAAGAATGCTGATTTCAACCTTTTCGCTGGGCGGCATGGAGATAATGTTCCTTTTGTTATTAGTCTTTCTAATTACGTTTAAACATTCAGTTCGTTAATTAGAGAACTAATTATTGTAATGGCTGGCAATTACTTATTTCAGCCTTAACTCGTATGTAACGTAAGCCACACGCAATGCTAAACTCCATAAAGGAAAACAAAAATGACATAAGTGAATGATACAAAGCATGTAGGGGAAAAAAAACCACCGATCCACTTACTGTTACGACTTTTTTGAGGGATGGGGCCCGTCATAGAAATGCGATTCATTAGGAAAATATTTACAGGACTTAAAACGGTGACATTTTGCAGAGGACAACAGCAAAATTCCATATCCAGTGGCTTAATAGATTCGTCACCAACTACCTATGGACAGCAATGAAAAACAATTGCAGACAGGAAGCAGTTCTAACCACGGGATTATCAACCTACTGCAAGTGGATGAAGCGTGAAACGGTAGCAATTGAAGAGGATAAATCCCCATCACTAAACCAACAAACTGTAGCAAATTATTAACAGAGGGAAGAGCCCGTAATTAAATTCTGAGGGGGAGGGGGAGTCGATGGTCTTTCGATAACTGCGCTGACTAACCGCCAGCCCAATAACGAAAATGGAAACTAACAAACTTAATCCTCAATGATGTCACTCAAAAAAATTAGTAGAGTCACTTTTCGTTAGACAATGCTACCACTGTGGAGTAAGATGACAATGAGTAGAAACAAAATGAACGAAATGTTCCCTGTATCTACATCTGAAACTTAAAATTTGAGGAACAGAATAGATGGAAAAAAGACAGATCTAGAAGTTTATCTAAATTTATCTGTTCTAGTTTACAGAAAGAACAAAGAGCAGAGAGAAAATTCAACCCCCAACTCTTCGAAGGCATTGCCTAACTTCAAAAGAACGACTCTTCCTTCCTTCCTTATCATCATCATTTTAGCCGATGGTGATCACAAGTTTGGAAACTATTAAGTAATCTAAGCTGAAGTGCACTCAATGACCTTCTTGAGATCTTAAATGGGATAATCTTATACATTATTTTAATTCCTGTTAGTATTTATTTATCATAATTCCAGATTATATTACTGAAGATGCATAACAGTTCCTTTATTTATCATCTGTGCTGGATACTACAGCCTTTGCTCTTATCTTGAAATAAAAATTGACTTATTTCGTACTTTTGTCTTAAATTGACTGATTCTGTTTCACAATCAGATTAATGCCCACTTCTCCATCTGTGCTTCTCTATGGAGTTTCCTTGTCACTCGCTACTTCCATTTTTTTCTTTCTTGAGTGCCTTATATAATGCAATACGAGCAATAATTAGAGGCTGAACAGTTGAAGGATTCCAAACCATCAATAAGGTCATACTTGATCAAGTAATAAGGCCTTGCCGGAAGGCACAATTGTCTATAAATAGAATAGATGGTTAGAAGTGAGTGTGAATAATCCCTACATCTTCGTCATCTATATTTGGGTTCATCGTGCCCTCAAATTCTTCCGCCTTTCTACACTGCTTGTGTTCTCTAGTAGGTTTGTCCATTTCCCTCACCCCCCCAAAAAAAGAAATACAAGTTTCCGGGGGGAAAAAACTCTTACACCTCCGATAGACACAAACTAAGCCCTGTTTGAAAAGTCCTTTAGTAGTTTCTGCAATCATCGAAGGAAAACAGAATACTCCACTCTGTCTGGCGACGGAAACCGAATACAGGTCTTTCAATATGGCTGCCAAGTGGAGAAGTCATCGTCAAGAAGTATCATTACGGAGAGCACATAAATAGAATACTGGACCTGTAACGGTTATAGACGGGTTATGTGCTCAGTGAATTGCCTTATACCTTCCCCCATAATTTTTTATTTTATACTCTTTGTCAGCCCTTGGCCAAAGTAATAGTTAACTTTATTTTTACAGCAGCTAAAATGAACAGTATTTGGTGAGCAATGGGATGTGAAATTTTGTGGCAGGGTACGAATTCGTAAACAGGACGTTCGTAACAGTGGTGTATATATATATATATATATCCATATTATGCGAAGAGTTATTTGCAAATTTTAAAATCATAGATAAACTTAAGGTTATTAATAAAATCTATATATATATATATATATATATATACACACTATCATTGAATTATATTAAAATAAGTTAAATTATAATAAAGTGAAAATAAATAATTAAATAATTAAGCATTCATTAGAAGCAGCGACATGCAATTCCTCCATATGAAGCTGAAATACATCCAATATTTTAAATTAAACAAAATAAAACATAAGCCAGTAGTATGGCAAAAACTGTAGAGCGAAAATTAACATAAAAATAACCCAAATAAACAACGAACGAAAAACAAGAATAGACATAAATAGTAGCCCAGAAACCCTTGTATAATTTCAAACTTTAAATCCAATTAACAAAAACTATACAAATTTTAGAATAATGCCAATTACATATTAATTTAGCGGTACCCCCCCCCCCCCGAGAGGTACCAGTTCCGAAAGACGTGAAATATCACCAAAAGAGAGTTAAAGGAACTACCAAACGATAACAAAATCAAAATAAATTAAAATAAAATAGACTGACCATCATGCCCCATATCGACAGAGGGCCACGAGGCCAATAATGGATTCCATGATCATTATTGGCCTCGTGGTCCTCTGTTATCTGCTAAATTAATATGTAATTGGCATTATTCTAAAATTTGTATAGTTTTTGTTAATTGGATTTAAAGTTTGAAATTATACAAGGGTTTCTGGGCTACTATTTATGTCTATTCTTGTTTTTCGTTCGTTGTTTATTTGGATTATTTTTATGTTAATTTTCGCTCTACAGTTTTTGCCATACTACTGCCTTATGTTTTATTTTATTTAATTTAAAATATTGGATATATATATATATATATATATCACGGCAATAATGGATTATGGGAGACGAGTACTTTAATTTTACATTATCATTTATTATTACGTGATAGGATAGGATGTCAGAGAATTATTTTCAAGGTAAATTAATCTTACCGGGATACTAACACTAGTAGAGAAGCACAATAATATTACTTTCCGTTAGTCAATAATCTCAATTAGCTATAACTGAAATTATTGAGTTTGGTCAGTAATTTCAGTTATAGCCAAATGATTTTACGTGCTTCGTGATTATTTCGAAGATAATAATAAAATACTAATTTATAGCTGTCCATCGTTTTGGAGACTATTTTATGATGTAAAAACGCTCTGTTCTTTGGAAGTTGACTTCCTTCAGTCCTCTGTCATTCTGAAAGTATACGCTAAAGAAACACTTTCGCAGGAAGGGTGATTTAAAATAAATCTCTTTTAAAAGTTCTTGTCTTAAAAGGATATACGTAAAATAGCACTATAAAATAAAATCCGTAAAGATCACTTGGGCTAATCAACTCAGTGAAATGCTTTTCTAACTCCCTGCGCAGGGTGTAAGCCTTTCTTTTCTTATAATTTTTCTCACGAAGTCTTACAGTATCTAAGAGTCTCAGACACCGTCTTGAAGAGTCCCAGATGTCACCTAAGCCCAATACTTTCCTTATCTCCTGCGCGTGCCTTCAATGGAGCCGCAATCTAATTTTCCCTCACAATACTGACTGTGTGGTAGCTTTATTTACTCTGTGGCTCTATAATCTGCAATGTGGGGGGATAAGGGGAGGAATACTGCACGTGCCCTACATCACCAACCTTCTTATCCGGGAGAAGGGAACACGGGGATTAGATCGCACCAAAATTGCGCAGAATGGAGTCCTGGCTCGAGGCCATTAGTGGCGAGTGAGTCAGCGCACGAATAGCCAACACCGTTACTAGTCCGCGGACTCTGTCGGATGGTCCTCCCGTGATTTATGTCATCGTCAGTGTCGTCAATCAGGTGGCCGAAAGTCGGTAGGAGGAGAGAGACATGAGATGAACTGGAAGATGGGGATGAGTCACTCCGTTCCGTCACATCCCTGGTGTGACGTAGAGGTCAAATGGTTGTTCAAGTAGGCGGGATTGTCGACAAGAGAAGCGAGATTGCCTCGACATCACGCAGTTTTCCTCACTGCACACAGAAACATGCGAGCGCTAACCCTACCCTCCAGGAGGTTGGCGAGTGGAAAGCAAGAGAAAGACGAAATTGTGGCCACTTGCGGAATTACAGCTGACAGGGTTAGAGCGTGCCCCCTTGTTCCCACCTTATTAGCGACCATTCTTCGAATGACGTCAGACCACGTGCGAAATACGGTTATAATCCGCGTAATTACTTCACTTTGCGCCCGATTACCTTCGGAAATGACGGACAGAAAGAGTCGAAGACCGCCACGCGGAATCATCTTGGATGAATGAATTTCTGACTGAACGTCATCCTCGATTACGCCTTTAAAATGAGCGCTGAAAGACAAGTAATTATAAAGAACCTCTTAAAAGAGTATCTTAACTGCTTCTTACATCCCGAGGATAAATGACGATGAGCGTACTTAGTACTCTCCTTCAGTAATAGAAGGTTCAGTCATCTACTCAAAAAAAAAAAAAAAAAAAAAAAAAGGATAAAACGTGGAAGAAACATTAACGTAGCGACGCCGCCATTTTTTTTAATATATTGTAAATAACGTACATTTCAACCTCCCTAATCCGCCATTTTAGGACCTATTCCTTGCCGAATCATCTTAGAATCTGCTGTATTTCGGATGGTCATATTAAAAAATAAAATAAAATACAATAATAAAAATAAAATGTCTATTCTTGCAAAAAAGTAAACTTTTCTATACTTATTATTCATAGTACTACATAATACATCCTACATCGAGAAAAAAGCATCATACACTTCATGGAAACGTAATACAATATACAGTACGGCAAAAATAAATCACTTCCCTTTAAGAAATATACAGTATACTTTATAAAGAGAAGTGATGGATGAAACAACGCCAAAGGTTTAGGAAATTACGTCACCGAAGTTACACTGTCGAATTTCTTGAATACACTTTCCATAATAGATGACTGCTGTGGTATCTTGAACCACCATAATCCTCTCAGTCACTTGCTTTGTAGAACAGCATGTTTAAGGGAAAATGCAGGGTTAATATAAAAACATTTTCAAAATTACCAATATTCGTAAGTAGTCTATGAACATATTAACAAAGCTCCATTAAGATGTTATTATTTCATTACAGGATAACTTCAAATAATGCACGAATAAACTGCCTCTGAATTCTTTTTTGGTCAAATATTTGCTGAAAATGGATTGTAGCTTTTGGAATTTTGAACTCTCTCTATCTCCCCACTGCTTCTATCCTTTATGAAGCAATAAAGAATTACACTTAATTTAAGAGGTACATTTTCTTACACTGGTTACTGAGACGCTTCTTTGTCCCACTAATCTACGACGCTGTATCAAGGACGAAGATTTTCGGTGCTTGTGCTATCAAAACAGCGTTTCTTTCAGGCAGTACAAAAGCCACCTGTAGATGACAGTTCCCATTACGAAGTGAGAAGACAGCATGCAGAGAATCCGTTCCTGTTGAGTCATCAATCATGGCATGCCTAGGCGTCTCCTCACGTCATCTTGTAGCCATAGTAACAGTCACCCAGTACCATTCTCCTGTTTCTCGTCAGCGGCTGCTGTAGTTATTGGTATCAGGGATAACTGAGTTGTTTTCATTGGAAGAATCATTTGGCACAACCTTATAAACTGAATATAACTGAAATTATGCGCATTCTAAATATATAGTATATAGTATATTCTAAATTCTTGTTAGAATTCGATGCAAAAAAAAAAAAAAAAAAGCTCTGATTTTGTACTACCACCACTGCATTTTAATAATTGGTAATTTGGTAGCTGGTAAAGTCATATACAAGTAGCCTAGTATACATAAACTAAAAACTATAAATAGCCATTACACAATCTGAGAGCTATATAAGATCTAGTATATCTACAATGATGCTAAAACAAAGAGGAAAATTTTGAATTATTCTTAAATATGGGAACTGTTTAGCCAAGACGCTAAGTCGATAACTCAGAAGATGCTTAACAAAACATAACCGGATTCAAATTAATACACGAGGTATAAATGTTTACACGTTATTAGGTATGAATGGATTTTAGAAGCACACCTAAAGTTCATGGAAAAAACATTTAAAAAAATCTCAAATGTTGCTATAAAAATAATTCTGAGCCATTGAGTACGTGGACTGTCAAGAAAACATGAATTACAATTAACGTTATATCATAAAATACACAATTATCAATAAAAGGGTCAACTACTGAGTGCCGGGCACTCAGGATGAAGGGTCCGTAGTCATGAACGGTCGTTAGTGTAGTATCCCAAATAGAGAGCTTTATGGTAACTGAAAAAAAAGTTTCTAGTACCCCGGCTTGGCCTAAAACTCAGGAACGAATGAAAACCTTGTCTATTTGAGTCTTTCCAGTTGTTGTGAATGACAAGGGTGGGAGAAGCGATTAGTCTTGGGGGAGAAGCGACTGGCAGATGAGGGCCGTGCAAGACTCCGCGCAGGCGCCTCCCCACCACCGCCGCATCAACACTGGCTCTCTGAGTACCTCCTTGCCGGGACAACTCCAGCTTTGAAAATTGTTAAAAAATACTTCTCGTCGAGAAGTTTTAACTTTTTATTTATTTATTCTATTAACATTCTCGTTAATAGAAGTATTTATTCTATTAACATTCTCGTTAATAGAAGTATTTATTCTATTAACATTCTCGTTAATAGAATTATTAACTAACTATTTAGCAACCTTTTTCTCACCGAAAGGAGAGTTACTTAGTAGAAAGAAGCCCCGCTATCGAAGTGCAATAAATTTTTTTTTTATTTTAACACAAAAAGTAAATGATAGATTTCAATCGGAATAGTTTTCTCTTGATAAGCATCGAATAACGCATAGCTAATGTGATTTTTAAATGTTTAGCTCCATTAGGGGCGGAACACGAAAATTACTCACATTTTCCTGTCTGACGCCGCCATTTTTAATTTTAAAAATATTTTAAATAATATTTTAAACCTACTCGTTGCGCTCTTTCCAACGGTGTATAACAAGCTATAGGTCGTCTTCAAAATTTTTCGTTCCCCCCACATTTATCCCCATTTCTCAGACAAATTTTTGTTAACAACAATCAATATGGCGTTATGTTGGCCCACATGATGTACAAACCCATGCAAAATTTCAAGTCAATAGGTTGAGTGGTTCCAGAGATACAATGCTGTGACAGACGGACGGACAGACAACCGAGTGACATTATAAGGGTCCTTCGTTAGACTACGGACCCTAAAAAGTATTCAGATACCTTTACAGGAATATTGTGTACTGCGCCAGAAATCTCCCATGCATGGGTTATCGACTCAAAAATACCAACATAAATCTTGTGGATCTGCCTGTGCGATAGCAATACACTGGAAGCCATTATGAATCATGGATCGTAACTTACAGGATTTGAACTTATAATGGCGGTTAGATGCCACATTAGTAAACGTTCTGTACACGCACTGCGACACGTCTAAATCTCCCAAAAGTTCTAAGACTGTAAAAATACTACAACGAAAAGAATAGCGACTTCCCAAACTTACTGAATGTTTTTGACGAATCATAAAAAGGAAAGTTCATACTTCACATGTCATTTTTGGAATATATTGCAGGGCAGATCCAAGAGGCCACAGGAGTATCTGTCCGTACGTTAACCATCTATCCGTCAACCATCCACAAGTTTCGCAGTTCCTTGGGGATGGTTGACGGATAGATGCCCCTGTGACCTCCTGAAAAATTTCTAAATATTTTACAAATGTATAGCAGATTGACCTCTTCAGGTGATGGAATACAATATAAATAATATAATTATACATCATGATTATGATTCAACTCTTATCTCATTAGGTTTAATGATAAGTAAAAAAAACACATCAGAGGGCGTTAATAATTATTATTCATTATAGTTAATCAACACAGCTTACCCAGTCTCTTTTTTTGCCTGCACGTGGGATGTCCGGATACCGTAAGTGCATTGTAGTATCTCAACGTGCTTTATAACACAATTTCTTTCTTTCTTCCACTCCGTTTACAAAGTATCGAAGCCACCGCCATTCAGTTTAGATGTACAAAATTTAAATTAGAAAATGTTACCAAATTTAAAATAAAACGATATATTTGTGCTTCTATAAACCATGGTCATACTGTGGCTTTTTGATAAGATATGTTACCTTGGTTTATGATCATTTATTAATTTATTTATTCTTTCTTTCTATCTTTTCGATGCTATTCGTTGTAATTCGTTTAACCTGGTACTATGACATTAATTTTTATTTAACTCACAATGTCTTATACAAAAATGCCATTAATTAATTAAAAATTATTTATGAGCTAAAACTGTAATATATATACACACACAGTGAAAATATGAAGAAGAGTGAAAATAAAGAAATAGAAAGACGACTGCGTAAATGGCTGCATACGCAATATCCAACATGTCGCATAATATACAATAAGTAATATAGAGGCAGTATGGAAAAGAGCGAAGAAACGAACAGAAAAACGAGGACGGAAGTAGAAAAGGAAGGAGAGTGAAAGGAATATATATATAAAATATTTTGATCTATATTTGCCTTATATTAAATATAAGGCAAATATAGACGACCGTTGTGTATCCAATCAACATTGGATACACAACGGTCGTCTATATTTGTTTGTTTGTTTGTTTTATTTCTTGTTTTTATTCCCTATATCTATTTTTATTTATCATATAATATTTGTGGTATTTCACGCTTTTTTTTGACCTCGGACAGGTGACCACGGTCTAAATTTATTATTTATTGATTTCTAACTGTATTTGTGCTCTCTCTCTCTCTCTCTCTCTCTCTCTCTCTCTCTCTCTCTCTCTCTCTCTCTTCTTAAGCAATTAAGAAATCATGTATGAACATTCGACGAGGCTCAGTAAGATACAAGCACAGACTACTGATATACAAATCAAAGATACTCACTACAACTGCCAACTTACCATTCGTTTCTGTGCAACGCTAACAAAAGAACGAAGTCACGCGCCAGAAAATTACACATCAAATTACCTAATGGGGCATTTCGAGATCTCCTCCCTCTTCTAGTAGTACTCCTTTTCTATGCCATTCTAGAGCAATGCTGAGTCAGCCGTGTACTTGTGGTCCGAATTATAGGAATGATGATGATGATGTATCACCCCTTCGGAGGAATTTCTCCCTATGGATGACGGTACAGGAGACAGTGACGGATGAAACGGCATTAATGGTAGTTTAGAAGACAGCGGAGGATGTATAGGGGAGTTTCCCAGGAGACAGAAGTGTTGCGAGCAGATAATCCTGGAAAGGGGCATATGCCCTCAAAGAATTCTCCCCAAATACATCTGATAAGTGAGGCCCTTGCGACAATTCTTTACGGGGATTAGCTTGTGCAGTCATCCGTGTGTGGTAGCACACAACCCAGCCATAACCTGGTGTCAAATGCTGTACGTACACTAATATGCAAAACGAAACTCCGCAGCTCGATTGAAGTCCACAATTTATTTGTAACACTCAACATTACGATAGGTTGACTGACTTAGCATACAGTGAGTCGCATTATACAGAGGGATCTATCTGCAATAAAGGGTTTCCCATTGGGGAAACCAGTAACATTATCTAGATACATGGAAGTACAAATGATCTATATACTTTGCTAGAATGAAACAAGTGAGGAAAGTAGTAGGATAATGAACCAGTAACATTATCTAGATACATGGAAGTACAAATGATCTATATACTTTGCTAGAATGAAACAAGTGAGGAAAGTAGTAGGATAATGAATGTCTCTACTAATGCATCCTCTATTATCTTCCCCAAAGTGTACTTATATAAAACCACACCTGTCATGAACAGGAGGAAGAAGACAAAAGAAATCTCTCCAAATTCTCTATACCCCCTGAACAGATCTTTTTTTTTCCTCCCTGCAAACAGAAGCAGACAAAAGAGAGCTATACTGCATTGCTAAGACAAATTGAACACAGGAAGGTTCAGTATGACTGGGTAGAAAACTTCCAATCACAGAAGCCGGAAGAACGTCCATCGCAGTTTCATTACTTCGTGCACTTTCTCACATGCATCTCTACCTCCCCACTATCATTTCTTTATCCCTTGGTTTTTTCTGTAGAAGCTTTCCAGCTGCGAGACGATATAATGACTAACGCATGACCGCTTTTGTCAGGGCATGCTCGCCTCTCTTCTAGCTTGCTCTCTCTAACAGAGGCTACCACAAGGCCGATCGTCGTTCAAGAATGGGATTTTTCCTGATTGCACTCCCTCGCTCCATTTCTGGCTTTTCACCTCAAAAACTCGCCAACTGTGACGATGTTTTTAAACATTTTTGTAACAACAGTAATGGCTTAGACATTTTATTCGTTTGTGCTTTGAGACATATATATTTCGAAGAAAGTTTTCTTTATAAAACGGAATACTTTACTTTCTGAGACACAGTAAAGCATAAATATTTTTATTAATCTCCCAAAACCCTCTAAATTCATAAAAACATAAGGAAATAAGATTCTCACATAAAAACTGTTGTTATCAAAAATTAAATTTCTGATTTAAAGGAGCAATTATATGCATATAAAGACTTCATTTTCATGAATTAATTCAATTAATTGCAAGTGGTATTTATACAAGTACAGTATAACATACTTCTAGCGTGCTCCTTTGGTGGGTGCATCACTGCAGTACTCAAATACCATGCCAGGAGGTGAATGTTTTCTTTTATTTTCCGGAGTATCGATCGAATATTTTCTGCCACCAAAGGAACGAAGCCGGAGTTAGAAGATCATCTACACATACAGAACATTTCTTTACATTCAAAGTGGTCCCCTCCACATCTTTAGCAATAAATAAATGTTTTATGTAGAGACAGAGAGAGGGTCGTATCTGCCAAAGTTGTCAAGCAACGCTTCGGAAAAAGAGGCATTGGAGTTGGTTGAGCGGAACGCACAAACGAGTACCTCTTTACTGCTCAAACCAGCCCTCATTGAAGCACGACTTGGTGGCTCCGTAAACACGTGCCAGTTTCTCCCTAGAGTACCCAAAATTTAACCGCTGAAAAAAATCCGATGGTAATAAAAATAGAAGTCACGCATAGAGCGTCAGTTTGTATAGTTGCAAAAACCAAACGATAGGCTAGGCACGTGCAACACATTCTTGCTTTAAGCCAACTAGAAGACAGAAGTAAAATCAATGGGAAAGATTTGTAGTCCTGGAATAGAAGAAGTAAAAACATTGCGTGTCTGTAGCATATACCTTAACTACAAAGGACTAGGTCGGGGCAGACGCAAATAGGGAATTTCAGCCTCCCAAGTCAACGATTTTTCTTTATATAACACGAACTAATATTAGGACCACGCTGATAACGGAATGGTAGATAAGAGGTTCAGTGGCCGGCTATCAAGACAGTTTACACTGCTGGCGAGTAGCCAAACGTCCTTCCTGTAAATAAGTGGACAAAATAATCCTCTAGTTAAGACATATAGCCACCATTAAACATCCCAAAATATCCCACAAAATAAAATTAAATGAATATTTAAATTTATTTAAGAAAACGAGAGAATGGTGTTTAAAGTAATGCTCAATGTATGAAGGTAGCAATGCATATTCAGAGGTCATTATCGAATATTTGTTTCATTTTATCGCGTTTTGCCTTGCCATGATGACCTTACGACCTTATCTAGGTTTACATACTTTCTTAAGTTTAAAACCTCTTATTTCACGTATATTTATTAACTATCATTCAGGCCTTATGTATTATTTATGTAGTAAAATCCAGTTATAATGGATACTCTCATCTGATGAAAATGTCACTGTAACGAAAAGATTTTCAGGTCCCTGTCCACCTCAATTATTAATCATGCTTTATAAATCTCGTTTCAGCAAGAAGTTCTGAAGAAAAAATCCAGTATGAACTTTGAAAATAATAAATGAACCACATTTTGGAGATACAGCTATAGCAGGATTCGAGTGAAAAAAAAAAAGAGTTTTAAAAGATGCGACAAAAGAATTCAGATTCACATCCACGATTAAGTTTTCCACATTTCTGAATGATCATGCTCAAACCTTTAATTCCCCATTCTCCAAAAATACAAACGGATGGCGTAAGATTATATAATCTCTGAGATGACGTACATTAGTAATCTCAATTAACTTAGCACAATTTGAATCTACACATTTTCAATTGCACTAAATTTGAAATTTCGTGTTAATGGGAAAAAATGTAAAATGCTTAACACAAAAGTGTATTAATACGTGCAAACAAAGACAAATTACATTTACTGTACAGAATTTCTTAAAGTGCAATTTATTAATTTTATGATACAGTTTTTCTTGGAAAATACAGTACAATTTTCTTTCAGAACAATGATCGCTGAACAAATATTTTTACTTTTTAATAAAATATTTTGTAATTCCGGAGAGCGAAGCACCTTCATTACGTCTCAGACAAGGTTACCGCAGCAAAATATGTCAGGACCATCCTATACCCACCGCTACTTTATGCAGCAGAAATCTAGGCGTCGACAGCACCCACGACCACAAAACCCACCTGGGCAGCAGAGTACTGGCTCCTCAAGTGGGTAACCTACAAACACAGGATACCGCCCTAACCCCATACGACTGAAATGGCCCTGGCCCTGGGAATTCCCAGGCTGTCCTCTCTGATTGAACAAAGGAGACTGGTAATCAGGATAAAGATGCTGAACGGTCTCATCACATCTTCATTCTGGGATCTCTGTGGTTGGAGGATTCCACCTGCCCAGCTCCGAGCCAGCCCAACAATTTGCCCTCTTCACTCACGCCTCCATTTATCAGATCGCTTCCTACCCTACCAGATGCTCGGAAGAATCCAGGGCATCGATGCCGACTTAGAAAAATTTGCTGTCAACCGACACCATGGGAAGAGGATTCTGGATCCCACACATCCCATGCCCTCCAATCACTCAGCATAGACAGAGGGTGTCCTCGAAGCAATCTAGTGACATGCAAATTCACCCCAGGTTCCCTCCAGTAAGGAATAGTCAACGACTGTCCGGACAGTCTGAAAATGAAAAGCCTTCTCTTCATGCCCTGCCCTAGCCACTTTAATGCTCCGATTAATTACTGAACATACCGGGAGAGGAGCCAGCAGTGTGTGCATGAACTGCCTCTGTTCATGCTGTTCTCTCCCACGAGTTGCGAAGACGAAAATCGGGACTTTCAAGTGTCTTTTTCTTAATTTAATCTAAATGTTACTTTACACCAGTATTTATTTAATGTAATTTTTATGTCATCTTAAATATTTTTATGTAACCTAATGCCATTATGGAAGTCATTGTATCGTCTTATTAATGTCGTATATCACGATGTTATTTCAGTTAATTTGTTTTATGTCCTATATCACTTAATGGCAATTTATTTATTTATGTAATACATCTGCTCTCTCATCTATATGTAATATATCTGTTATCATCTCTATAAGTGTTAACCCCTGGCCTTTTGGCCGTGAAGGGATATTGCAACACGATCCAATCATGTAACTGTCACAATTCAGGGTAGTGCGATAAAAGTCTCTCTCTCTCATCGATTTTAAAGTAGATAGTTAAGTTAGACAAAACGGAAATTGCTAGCTCTATTATGAGAAAAGTTCAGCAGAATTTATCTGAACAAATAACAGTTATGTCGAAATAATTTTCAGTGTTATTCATCGGAACGAAATTTCAGTACAATGAAATGATTCATATACCCAGAGAATTCTTTAAAACTGGATTTTACTGTATAAGAGTATCTTTGTCCACTTTAGTTTGTGACTATGTCCATTTATTTTCAAGCAAGGAACTAAGTATGGAGGAATAGAAGGTAACAAGATTTTGTGTTAAAGGAACGCCTTTTATGACTTTATGGAAAAGTATTTCAAATTAAGTATGTTTAGTGGAATATAAATTTTATGTGTACCAGAAAGGATACGTAAACTGGTTGAAAACAATTTGCTAAAATCGCGTATCAAGCCAACGACACCAATCGATGTTCCAGATTCCGTTTAAGAGAAAATCAATAAATCAACTGATTGATTTAAGTTTTGCTTTATTATAAGGTGGCAAACTTCATAAAGACAACGCATAGATGGATTCAAATCTAAACATTAGTGCGTGTGCGCGTCACTCGATATGTAAAAAACGTGAAATTAAACTTAAAAAACTTTAAAAAAATTTGTGTACGAAAAGCGAAGGATAATCTATTCAGGTAGCATATGCTGTATAGAACACTAGAAATCCACTGTTCCGTGTGGTCAGAGATCCCCACATGAAATTCTTTTTTTGGATTAACAGTATATTTCTGAACTATAAGGATATCTAGGAATACGGAAGAGAGAAATCGACAGAGAAGAGAATGAAAGAGAGAGAAAAGAAAGCCGAAAGAACGAAATAAATGGAAAGACAGATTCCACGCACCCATTCACATTGATGATTACCTACAAAATACAGATAAATGGTTTTCTCCACTCACCACGACATCGGCGAACATCCCGCTACCCTATTCAGCCACGTGCCCCTCCCTTCCACCTCAGGAATTTTGCGGAACTATTGATCTCGCTAGTGCTCTCCTGTATCTTAGTCTCCCCTCCTCTCTTTTCGGTAGCTCAGGAAACAGACGTCCGCCACACATGCAGATCAATATCGGCGCTCATTCACAAATGGCCGTGGTGTATACCACCTGGTGTTCTGGGGCTTCGGATGCTAGCTCGTCGTCAGATACGCTGTCGAATTTGGGGTCAAAGAAATGCAAGCGACGGCAGAGGAAACTCCTACTTCGGCAGTGCTTTTAGAAGAGGTGCATATTTGTCGAAACTTAATACGTGATAAGATGGTGACAGATTATACTTCCCTCCCTACACACTTTTTTGTTTCTTATACATCACCTATTATTTCATCACCCTCTCATTCTTTCCTTTTTAGAGACCCCCCCCCCCCGCCATTTACATGGATCGCGAAGTTATATATAATCGGGATGCATTTTCCTGTATTCTTTTGCAGGAATTTTAAGGTATTGTATTGCAATATTCTAATATACAAAATAAATAAATAATAATAATAATAAATAAATATTATTATTTAACAAAAATGGAGTTTGATGCGCATTAGTTCGTAAAAGTGTGTTCACAGGAGGATTTGCGAGTTACCTGGGCTGAAAAAACTGGAATAACTAGAGGAGAAGAAAAAAAAAAAAAAAAAAAAACACTACTCTCTCTCTTTCCCTCTGCCTGAGATCAGCTAACTATTGAAGCCTCGACTGAAGAGTGGTAAACGGCGATATATCGTTCCGACTAAGATACCACAGAGGAATATTCTAATATACAAATTAAAAAGATTATTTCAAAGGCACTCGAGCTTGTCGCTTATATCGGTCGATATAAGACTTATAACAGTATTTTCGAGAGAAGCAGAGAAGTTATTATTAGACTTCAAGATTCAGATGTATTGTATCATTCATTTATACTTCGTCCAAGCAAATATTAAAAATACTAACTATTTGCACGGACAGGGTATATTCCAATCAAGGAATCTCACGATATGGTCATATGAGAGAGAGAGAGAGAGAGAGAGAGAGAGATCATATTGTTTTAGAGAACGTCAACTATTTTCGGATATGATTTGCAAACTTCTTTAGCTTAAACAAACGAAGAAAATGCACCAATTTATATCCAGGCTTCGTGCAAACCATTCTACTGACACTCAGTGATCGATTCATCTTCCAGAACATTCATCGTCAAACTAATTTAGAACAAAAAAAAGAAAAGAAAAACAGACAGTATTGAAGAGCGCCATATTTACTGAAGAATTAACCGAAGAATTTGAGCAATTCTTCAGTATTCTCTCATAAAAATATTACACCACAGAATTTAAAACATCATTTACAGTGTCTTATAGCAAGTACGGACTAAAGAATTGGATTATTATCAAGATACGTAAAACTGTAAATATAGATTTGCATTGAATTTAAGTAATATCGAACCCGGTCTGCTCGGTAATAACAGTTGTTACGATTAAAGAACGGAAACACTGATGTGAGTTATTATTCTGAGAGTTCCAAACAATTGACCAAGCCTTACATGGTCAATCTTCATGAAAGAGTTATTGGATATACTATAATTTCCAAGAATGAAAGTTCAGTTCATTACCGATATACTTCATGAAAGATTAAATATTTCAATCGCATTTCTTTAACTGCTTTCGTAGAAGCTATATTTTATTAAATTTCGCCTAAACATGTGTTTTTAACTGTAAAATGGAAATTTATTTACTAAATGGAGTACAAGTTCCTATGTGTATGTTTAGGCATTCAGTGCAAAAATTAAATCAATAATAATAATAAAATATGTTACAGTACAGATATTCAGAAATAATATAATAAAATTATGTTGATAAGAGTTTCCTCCTTATGTATTGTACACTTTTAGTTTACTTCCACTTCTCAGTCCAGTTCGCTGAAAAGTCATTTTCTCATTGGGTTTTTGAAGTTGCATGTCTAAGCAAAAATATCTAAGTAATTATTGTCGACGATACTTGCTACTCTGTTGCAGAACCAGTTCTGCAACAGAGTAGTTCTAAACATGAGAATAAATAAGGAAATTAGTTTCTCTGGTCGGTCTGGCTTGACAGTTAATTCACTATTTAAAATGAGTGCCCTTGTCGAACCTCCGAAATAAGTTTTTGGAGTAGATTTAAGTCCGGTAATTTCCTTAGTAAATGTAGCAGTAAAATGTGAAAGTGAAGGGACCCTTCCATTTAAGTGCATGCATCATACTGTAGATCTCTGTAACAAAGGTATCAAATCAGTGCTTTCTGGACTCTTTCGATAATTTTACAGTATAACCGCTATCGCATGCAGATAAACCAAATTGTGATGCATATTCTAGAATTAAAGCAAGGATCATCTGGATACCCTTATCCTGAAGGTGACATCTTTAAAATCGCGAAAAACCTTTTAAGCATCGCCAATGTCCTTGAGGCATGTAATATAATCAAAAACACTTCTACAGATCCAGATCAAATTGGCCGCCAGCTGAAGTCAATGCCCGAAGAGAGTCATACAAAAATCTCAGAAACCTATAATACCAGCCTTATTAGGCAGAAAAAGAAAGAATCCTAGCAAACTCTTGTTGGTACAATTAATGCCGAGTCTTGGGGTGTGGTATACCACACTGTTACCAACAAGCTGCCAAAGGGAGATGTGGTCAACACTACAAATACTGTAGCCTGATAGACTACACATACCTCGGAGGAAACAATTAGCAACGTTTTAGATGCACTGTTTCCAATTGATGATAAACCGCTCAATGAAGTACAAACGAATATCTGTGTTGAAAACAATGACTACCAAAACATGGAAACTGAATCACCTTTCACTTCTGAGGAACTGAATGCTGCCTTAAATAGAACTAAGAACAGCAAATGCCCAGGTAATGATCTTATTGAAATTTAAATGATAAAATAATTGGCCAAAAACTTTTCAGATCATTACAACTATATAACAATTGCCTATAGAAAGGCATTTCTTCCACCACCTGGAAACATGTAGATATCAGGTTAATACTAACAAATCTAGAGAAACCACCTATGGATTATAAGTCTTACAGACCCGTCGCCTTGTTACCTGTCTTGGACAAGGTGATGGAAAGAATGATTCTTCACTTCCTGCACACTCACTACCTGAGTGCAAACCTACAATCTGATAAGCAGTTCGGCTTTAGGCCAGGAATCTCCACAGAGGATGCCATGAACTTTATAATGAACACTGCAAGTACTACACAGGAAAACTACCTGCTTGCCATATGTATTGATTCTGCTGGCACATTTGATGCATCATGGTGTGCCCAGCATACTTTGTCGACTTCACCATGCTGGATTTAGGACAGCCTTCACCTGGCTTTAGGCCAGGAATCTCCACAGAGGATGCCATGAACTTTATAATGAACACTGCAAGTACTACACAGGAAAACTACCTGCTTGCCATATGTATTGATACATTTGATGCATCATGGTGTGCCCAGCATACTTTGTCGACTTCACCATGCTGGATTTAGGCCAGCCTTCACCTGGCTTTAGGCCAGGAATCTCCACAGAGGATGCCATGAACTTTATAATGAACACTGCAAGTACTACACAGGAAAACTACCTGCTTGCCATATGTATTGATTCTGCTGGCACATTTGATGCATCATGGTGTGCCCAGCATACTTTGTCGACTTCACCATGCTGGAATATCTCAGAACTTACACAGATGCATACAAGGTTACTTCAGTGATAGGCGAGTTTCAGTTAAGACAAAGTATCAATGTATTACCAGAAGTGTGACACAAGCATACCCCCCGCACTAGGTTCAGTGGGGAATCCTGCTTCTGGAACCTGGTGCTGGATGAGTTTCTGGGGTCGGACACTGGCCTAGTTGACAGGGCTGCCTTTGCTGATGACCTTGTTCTTCTGGTTAAGGCAACCTCTGCATTAGATACCCTACAGGAATGGGCAAACATCCATAAACTACAAATATCTAATACTAAAACTTCTCGAAAGAAAAATCAAATTAAAGTAAATTAACCAGACGTCCGCAAATCAAGATATCAGGGAAAACAATAGCTTACTATCGAAATTAAAATACCTAATAATAATGTTTGACCAAAAAAAACTAACCTTTCATCCCCATCTTATGTATGTTGCCAGGAAAGTGCAAAACTATGATGGTATGATCGCAAGGATTAGCCGTGCCGACTGGGGACTTAAAAGGAAGACAAGACCCTTGCACTTATTTACAAGGCTGTCTTCCTCCCAGTAATCACCTATGGTGCAGACACCTGGTTTATTAGAGAAACTCTAGCCAGGAACAAAGCCAAACTTGATTCAATTCACGAATCATTTTACTAACAATCACAATGGATTACCCTACTGAAAGCCCGCTTGCACTCCATGTGCTATCAGTTACACTCCCTCTTGACCTAGAAGTTATACGAGTAAGAGGACTTAACTACAAGCTGAAAACACAAATACTAACAGACATTTTTTTATTTTTGGGTATAATCCTAAACTTAGAGTGTGACACCAAGAGAGAAAAGATTGTTTGTTATTTGGTTTTTAGGAGAATTAGCAACTAAGGCCATATTGCTCCAGGGATATGCGTTGGTCATTCCCTGAACTTTCCTCATCCTCCGTATTTGGTGGTCACGGGCTCGAACTCCGGTCTAATCACGAAGCGTGTGCTACACACTGCTGCTCCTGCCCACCTGGCTACGGGCGCCAGAGAGAAAAGAAGGGAATATGAGATACTCTCTACCAACTATGGAGATCAGATGGGATGAGATTACCAAAAAGTAAGTCACTGGAAGGTTTCTTCTTCTTCCTCGGGTAACTCTAGTTCCCCCCCCCGGTATGCCCCTAGTCTATATTCAATCTTCTTGCTTAGAGAGCATGGCTCCCTAAAGGCAAAACTATGTCAGCTGGGACTCACCCAGGATCCTAAATGTACCTGTGGGGCTGACGAGAATTGGGCGCATGTTCTTAATGACAAAGATTGGACCAAAAAATCGCGGATATGAACATCTCATCTCTGATGAAATTCACTATATGGCCTTCTCTGACAGTGCTCAAAAGCTTTTTGAGACTAGGAAAAGTAACCAATATATGACCGCCAAACTGTGATAACCCTTTAAACTTAGACAATTAAAGATAATACTGACCGCGACAACCTCCCTTCCTCAATATGACAAGTAAGAGAGAATGACTGAAGACCATGGCCTGCCAGAAAAAGTTCCCTGCCCTATAATAAATTATGTGAAGTGTACGCAAAGTGATGGAGAGAATGTATGAATAAACGTGTGAATGAGTGTACTTTATTATGAGTGTGTAAGTATGAGAGAGAAGGTGGATATAAATGAATAAAGCGATATTTGTTTATGTTTACAAATGTTAATATGACATAATATTGTATTATATATTATAAAAGTAATATTGTAAGTACAGTACCATAATATGAGATGTATACCGAGTGATCACTGAATTATGACCACCCCTATGAAAACTGAATGCCCCCGTTGACCACGTGAGGTGCGAGAGTGCGGAGTTAGTCGACCTACGTAGCACAGATAAGATGTCAATGGTTCAGTAGGTAGTAAAATTCCGAGAGTGATGGCTAAAAGGAAGGATTTATAGGACTTTGATAAAGGACAGATTGTGGGTGCTCGACGAGCTGGTGCCTTGATTTCTCAAACAGCTGAATTGGTGGGGTGTTCGAGAGCCGCCGTTGTTAAAGTGTACCAGGATTGGCGTCAAAATGGTAAAACAACGACCCGACGGTAAAACTGCAAAGATCAGCGAAAGGTTGATGTTAGAAGTGAGCGCCGGGTCCGATGACTCGTACAGGCGAACAGGCGCAGCACTGTTGAAGAGCTGACTACCCAATACAACATGGGCCAACCCGGAACAATATCGGGTATGGGCTATACCAGCGCAGACGACCCCTACGGCATCCTCTCCTAACCAAGGTTCATCGGCTTAAAAGACTCGCTTGGTGCAAAGAGCGTGCAAGTTGGACGTTAGAAGGCTGGAAGAAGGTGTGCTGGTCGGATGAGTCACGTTATTTACTCCACACCGTGAATGGTCGTCTACGGATTTGGCGTCAACAACATGAGGCTCTTAATCCATCAAGCATGGTATCAAAAGTGCAGGCCGGTGGAGGCGGTTGTATGGTATATAAGGTATGTTCGTGTCAAACAGTACCTGGGATTTCTCCCATCTCCGCGTGTGTTTGCTATATCGAGGACAGTACACTGTCAAGCCAGAGACTTGAAAGTGTATGGGCCATGTCTGTGCAGTGTGATGTGTTATACCCATTGTTTGTCCGGCTTTTGGCCGCCAGGCCCCTAGTGGAGCCCGACGTTGCCCATACCTCGCCAAGTGGAGGCTAGCCGAGTGTGTCCAGTATCACAACAAGTTGCTCTGGAAGGTCCTGCCACCTAGTTTCCTGGGATTTCAATGGCTAGGACCTAAAAAAAAAAAAAATTCATGCGTTTGACGTTAATGCTTAATGAAATTGCTATTAGTAAATCGCTGGTTGGGGTTGAACGCTAGAGAGATGTGTTAAAAGGCCTAATAGGTCGGGCAAAATTTTGATGTTATTAAATTTAAATGTGTGAGAAAAAGCTGGAGTCGATCCACTGATCCATACTATTGACAACAACTAGAGCTTGCTGCACGGTGAGCACCCATGCGCTCCAGGTCCTGGCGGGCTTCCTTCCCCTGGACCTGAAGATTGTGCGCTGTGGGCTGCTGCGCCAACATTCGAAAGGAAGAACCACAACTTACCTAGACTACACAACAGATCCACAGAAAAGCAAATCCTCAGAAAATAAGAGGTTAACGGAACATCTGCAATCTATCTGGAAAAATAGATGGAATCTTACCACAAAATGGCAAGTCACCAAAAAATTTATATTCGATGTCAGCAGGGTATATCCTATCTCCCCGTCCTGGTTTTTCCCTGACCTGCACACCACCTTCCTTCTTACGGGACACGGCTCCTTCAGAGGGAAACTCCACGAGCTGGGAATCTCTGACAACCCGAGCTGTAACTGCGGGCAGGAGGAAACCTGGGAACACCTTATCTACTATTGTGACAACTATGAGGACCTCAGATGTCAGCTATACACACGCATCAACTCCTTGCTAAGGAACTGAGAAGAAATAATATTGGAAGAAGATAATTACCAGGCTTTCACCGTCTTTGCCCGCGAACTCTGAAAGATCCCTGCCACATCATCTAACCTATGAAAACACAGACGTGACTACCGGAAATGACTGCAAAACTCTGAACTAGTGACCACCTGAAGTAGATACAACACATGAACATGACGAACTGGACCTGACTTCTGCACTTGGACCTCCACCAGACTAACGCAAAGATGAGGATTGCAACTTGGACTCGGACCTCCAATGGACTAACACAAAGGTGAAGATTGCATCTTATGATGCCATACAGCCATATGACGCCTCGGTTGGACACTGCCTAGCCTGCTTTTTACTCCTCTTTCCTTGGCAGGGGGGAAGAGACGGCTGCTGTTCCTCCTTCCCCTCCTGCCACCCCTCTTTCTCCTCTGGTGGGGCATAGTCATGTCCCCACTGTTTCACCAGGGCTCATCTTCCCTATTGAACCCTTACTTCCAATTTTCAATCCCCCAGTCTTCCGCCTCCCCTCCCAGCTCTTTCCCCTTACACAGCGCCTGTCCCACACGTCCAAATTTAAAACACCAAAATTCGTGCCTGACCTATTAGGAAATCTTATCACTTCCAGCGCATATCCCTTCTAAACAGTGCATAATATACCATCCTAACTGCGCCCAAAAGAAAAGAATTTTTTTTTTTTTTAGGTCCTAGCCACTGAAATCTCAGGAAAGTAGATGGCAGGACGTGCCAGACCAAACTTTAAGGGAGCACCTGGCTGGCCTTCGCGTGGCTGAGTACGTAAACGTCAGGTCCCATCAGGGGTCCGGCGGTTAACAAGCCAGATGAACAAGGGGTACAACATATTACATAACACATGACCCACACACTTTTAAACCTCTGTCCTTGACAGCGTACGCTCCTCGATAGAAAGAACATACGCGGAGATGGGGTATGTTAGACCCGAAAATACTCTGTATACCTAAACATCATCATTTCGCACTCTGCCATGAACTGGGGCTCCCCAGTTCTGAACAGTCACATTCTCTTTTTCTCTCTCTCGCACTACACCCTGGTACGAGACCCCATTACAGCCCCCCTGCATGACTATTGAAGAGGGGCAACCAACTTAGGAAACCCCTGTTGCTGATGCCATGAGGTTCCCCCCTTGGTAGCTTGCAGCATGGAGTAGGATTTGCTGACACTGGCTGCAGCTAGTCTAGACAGGGTGGGATTTAAATAAAATAATGTAGTACTGATAACCACAGCGGCGATCTCCCCCGCCCACTCGGAGCCTCCTGACCCTGTGATTTTTCCCCTACAACCGTGGCGTTGGCCAATCCCCCAATTCCCAACCCAAACCTTTCGCCTGGTAGACTATTACCACAAACCATTCTCTGCTCTTAATAGCCCCCTCTCGGAGAATGGGGGCTCCACTGCAGGGGTGCCCTCTGTCTCTTTAACTTCCTATTTCCTGTGGGTGAAATAGGAAGAGGGTTTCCAGAGGGTTTTTTTTTTTTTTTACTAATGGCGTTTCCTGACAAGATCAGACGACGTCGAGGGTTCACCACTAGCAGAAACCTTTCGCTTCCCTACTGTCCAGCCCACCACTGGAAATAACAGAACAACATAACCCAACACTACCCGCATAATAAACACACTCTCTGGCCTTTACAGAGATTGTATTGCGTCACGCGAAGGTGAAGGAAACCCTGGGGCGACTTCACGAGAAACACTATACAGTACTGTACATAAATTACGCGAGATACGTGAGTTAATAGTTTTAAGCCTCACAATAAACAATCTAGCAAATGGTGTTTTTTTTTTTATTTAGCGACACACCTTACTAATCCTTGAGTTAGTCATAATGAAATAAAATTTAATTTCCTCTTTAAAATTTAATTTTAACTTCACATTCATTATTCTTATTCACTTCTAATATATCAAACTCATCGGATTAGAGAAGCCAGTTTCGTTATATACTATAAAAGCATTTGCTACTGTGATTTCCTTGATTTTACACCTGTAAATCTTTGAAAATTGCTATTAAATGCACACTTTCAAGTTAACGTTAATTCTGATTAAATGCTGCTGGAGTCAGTCTGGATTGATTCATCAGAGCTTCGCCAATTCTGAATACTTTAATTACAATAGTACAATGTTTAAAAAGGCCGTCCTTCCTTTTAACCACTAGAAACTACGAGTCACCCGAGTTTTAACGGTGTAAGGACAACTAACGACAACTAGCAATCATCTGTTATTCGTATGGTATTAAATCTCATTGTCTCGGACCCCAGTTTTGATATCAGCGAAGGAAATAAAGATAATCTTCCTCCCGACATTTGTCAGCAATTAACATCTTCGGATTAGCGTTAATTCGCTCGATGAAATCTGTACCATAACTGCAGGAGGATTAAGTCCTATTGCAGGTATGGACGAATCGCATTTCTTTCAATACGGACAAATTCCGTGTTGAAAGAAATATAATTTTATTCGTTCCCTAAATCAGCAGTTCACAATCTGGAAATTGCCACTTAAAATATTTTCGACAGAAAAATTGTCTTTTAAGTTTATATTAATTTATTCAAGTACTTAGTAGGTTTAAGGCTACTGTAAAAAGTAAAGTAAAGTGCAGCCATTATCAACCCACTGCAGGATGGAAGCCTCCTCAACAATTCATGTTGAGGGAAATGGACCATAATCTACCACGCTGGTCCAGTGCGGGTTGGCAGATCGACCGTATTTAGCAGTCAGGGGCTTGAACCCCGGTCTACTCAAAGAGCGTGTACTACTGCACTCCCGCTCCTGCCCACTCGGCTACGGAGTGTATACTACTACTGGTCGAGGCTATATATAACGACCTACCATGGAATGAAAAAAAGGTCGTTATATCGTAAGGGCGTTATATTAATTGTCAATAAAATAGCATTAGGTTAATGAGAAATTGGCCGAGACCAAATACATACGACGATATGACGTGTGGGACGTTAAAAAGGGGGTCGCTATAAAGAGCTTCGACTGTATTATAAGATGCCTTGCATACTCGGATAGATCCACAGAAGACACGAATGTGGGCTATTCTGTGTCGAACTCCGTTCTGTTTCGTTAACTACTCGCATCATTTTTTTGGTAGATAATCCGCACATGCCGTACTACACCTCCATGAAGATTCTAGTGGCAATATCATTCAGCAGAAATAATCTATAAAGAAAGGTGCATCCATAAAATTTGCTATCAGTGAATTGAAAGCACCACTCCAAAAACATTACAAAACGTTTAGTCATGAGGTACATAACCTCCAATATTGAAATTACAGTCGGACAGCGATTACTGTGCTCATCTTTGCGTCAAAGCAGCTATGGCTACGCGTATTATGTCTGCAAGTTGCGTGTATTCATGTGTTGCTTTGCTTATTTTGCTGGATGAAATGTAGTGGGGGGGGGGGAAGAAAGAGAACTGTGTAATCCTCTGGTGAGACCAACTAATATGCGTGCCACAGCGTGGGGAAAAAAAACACAAAAATTTCTCCTATCTTGAAGAGATTCGAAGCCAGGCCTCTTCGACATGGTACAGAGAGACAAGAGTTGCAACCGCTGTGTATTTGAATAGCCGGTGACATTTCATTGCATTATTGATTTAGGCTGCAAAACATATTTATGGTTTTTTTTTTAAATACAGAAATTGCTAAGGAGGAAAGAGTATCAAAAACAGGAAAGAAAAGAAAACTGCGCAGCATTTGAAATAGCTTTGAGAAGCATACTGTTATAAAATTCCATCTGCTAAAAGAAGTTGTATACATTCAAATTAATGTCAAGGAGTTTAATAACGATCTGAACTTTTTTGCAACAGAAGCAGTCAATGAAGGAGCGCTCTTGTCAACTGCAATTGTATTTGTTGTTATTAAATGACCACGCAGTTAAGTTCATGGAAAAACAATTTAAACTCAAAGTAATTTAGTTTCTATCAAGGTAGCGGTTCAGTTTTTTCTGACACTGGCACGGTTCCTGGCTGAGCAACACACTGTTGTGGTCGACAACAACATCTTTGTAGTACATCCGTTTCACAGCAGTCTCAAACCTGTGCAGTGAGCTGAAGCTAGTTATGCGCACATTATGTGGTCTACAGAAGTTACACACATAACTAGAACATTTGCATAGTTTATCATAAATGAAGAGCATTTAGAAAACAAGGCACGCCTCCACAGGGAATTCATATCATAAAGCTTCCTTGGTACAATTTTTGTTGATGTTACCATGCGTGTCTGTGTGTTTTCCTAATTGAATTCGGAAAATACAGCAAATTTTCTGCATTACCAAAGGCGTTCGCTGCAGAACCATTTTGAATGCAAATAAATAAAAGTGAGTGAATAAATGCTTTCCACAACTTATAATACATGCGCCATGTCATTTTATGAAATTAGTCGTGCTGAGATGTTCTGAACTAATCTGTTACTGATTGGAAAAACCTTAGTGACCCATTAGGTAGGCATAAGTATATATTTGATATTTAATGTTAGCAACAAAATACTAAGAAATTTATTTGCAATTTCTAATGTCTTGATTTGACTAAGCTCCTTTAAATTAAATTAATATTCACATCTACTTTTAACTACAGCTACCAAGGTTAAGCGGATGTGGTTAAGACAAGGTACCTAAATAACATAAAAACAAAAATATTGTACTGTACTAAAGCTCAAATCTAGCGCAACAGTATGTGCATGTTTCCAGAGATAAAACTATCATAAACTGAAAAGTAGAGAGAAGATCACGCTAAAAATACGATGTCGTTAACACAGAGCTGCAGTTGCCACTCAAACGTTTAAGCCCCACCCCATCTCTGGGAACTCCTTTTGGGTCTACGATCCTCTGAAGACCCTCTCTGCTCCTGCAACCCCCTATCTAGTACCGTAATCAAGAAACTTAATTTGTTGCCTAATTTTATTGTGTAGAAATTAGCGGAATGTAGAGGGTTCGCAACCCGCATCTCGAGAAGAAGAACTGCAATAGATGTCTTAGATCAGAAGTAATCCTATAATTTATTTAATTTTCCATATTACTCTGATTACTTCTTTTATTTCTATGCTTTCACACAAACACTTTTGAATTACCTAGACATTTATACCGGCTATACATACACAAATAAATGGTCCTGTACCCAAACATTCCAAACGGGTGTGCAGCGGCATAGTGGTATGCCGCAACTTAATTTAAGTGTGTCGCAAGATTTGGAATCAATTAAGTTATCATCCGTTTAGAAAGGCAAGGATTCAAATCCTGTCGGTGACGTGAAGAAGTTATTAGGCCCTTCGATGGCTGTATCAGGAGCTACAAGGCGGACATGCAGAATTTTACCCGTTCTTTCACCTTGAAAACGGCTCACTAATGCCTCATGGACTGATGCATTATTGCGTCCCCAATAATTCAAAATATATTTCAGCAAGATTGAACCCAATCTTGCTGAAATATATTTTGAATTCCATTACATAGAAATTGAAATATATTAATTCCATTATTAACTGCTGAAATATATTAATTCCATTACATAGAAATTGCTTAGCTCCTAATAATTTTTAGTCTTTTTTCACTATAAATAATAGCTTGACATAACAGCAATAATGGATTCGAACCCAGTCCTTTCTAAATGAATGAAACACTCCAGAAAGGGCTATTGGAAGAAGAAAGAACTTCCTGAAGTATTTTCCATTGAAAGGCCCGAATTCTGTCGATAATGGGAGGAACTCCACACCACTTATATGCGAAAGAACAATATTTGGTGCGTGAGAGAGAGAGGAGACAGCGCACGCATGAATTCTTTACTAATATTCACACACTTTATACATAACAATAATAATTCTTGAAGTATATTCTAATTTTCTCTGAACAGAGCAAATGACAGTGCTTGGACAAAACAGCATCCGACTCTAAACCACTTTTGTGACTAAATTCGTTAATAGATGTGCTGCTACTGCTGTTAATGAATACGAAGTGATTAGCATAGCGACGAAGAGTATTATGTAATTATAACCAAACCTTAGCCAAAGAAATATATCTGCATAAGGTGCACTGCAAAGTTCTCTTTACTAAAAAAATCTGTATCACATATGAGATAAGTGAGTCTGTTCAAATGTATCTCAGTTACATTTAAATTACTGGTATTTACACAAAGATACTACAACACTAAATTAGTGTTTTCCCTAAGTCTACAGTCCTTATTTCTTCTACATTTTGTAACTGATTCTACCGTTACACTTATATCACGGTTACTGCAAAGAAACCAAGGTTAACCATTACAATGATGGGGAGAAGGGCAACTGTCAGGGTTACTGGAGTAGAAGATATATTGCTTAATCAGTGAAACAGCCCTTAGACAGTTTACTTTCACTTGTCAGTAATAGTAATTGACAAGCGAAAGGAAATAGGACGTATAGCCTTTCACTTGTCTTGTTTCACTGTTTTCGTGTTTGTGTGAATGACGGGCGAAACCATCGCAGTCGCTAATGCGTGAGGTTACGGGTTTCTATCAAGTGTATACAAATATCTCACGATAACGAACATCTCTGAGAGGCCGAAACATTACTTTCTTTCCCCAGACTTCTGCATCACTCCAAGTACTCGCACCATTCTTCTGGCTTTCTTCCTATTACCCCGTCACACACTTCGTGCAGTCGATTTTACACTGGGGCATCGTACATCTGAAGCACGTGCAGGGGAAATACCTTGCCGTGCTCTACGCAGTCGATAAGTGAACGGTATTCCCCAAGAACGTTAGACGCGTTTACGATACGAGTGTCACTTACCTCTCCAGATCCATTTTCGGAGACAGTTCAGCGCCACGAGGGCATCCGTCCATTACTTCCGTCATTAAGGAGGGTCAGCCAATTAAGTCTTCCAAGAACTGTAGTTAGTAATCGGTAACGAGAATGGCAGTGGCCGATTCTTTTAGGACTTTCCGTCTATATTCTTAACAGGTCAAAGGTCACGGTCAAATAATTCGAAAACGCTGACGGAGGTGTGGAATAAAAAGTTGCACGTGCGAGGTCAGAGAAAGTTCGCCACAAGGTCAGAGGGTGAGCAAAAGCGCACACCGACACGGTCAGGTATTCTGCAGGATCCAACGGTGCGAAGCGGAAACCTCCCTCCGTGATAACTGCTCAGGCGTCTGCGTCTGTTACGGTGCGGAAACACTAGCACAAGCAAGGGGGATAGTCAGAGGGGACGTCGCCCTGCACGTAGCCCCACCCCCTTGCATCAAGGTGGACTGCTCTCATCGACCTGCGACAGGAGGGAGGGAGGGAGGGAAGGAAGGACGTCCGTTCCCGCTGCAAGTCGAAAGAATGGAGTTGATGGGAGGTGAGAAGAAGCACCAGGGGTAACAAGACCCAGCAGCTGATGGAGAGCTGCAGATGCTAAGAGGTGGCACGTTCACTTGGCCCTGGCGATCCAACACATTTACACTGAAGTCTGTCATGCAAAGAGATCGCAGTGAGGGAACACTTAAACCCCCTCGAAATGGATAAAAACGGAAAGTAGAAAGTGAAGTGCGTATTGGGAAGGAGAAGACAGACCCCCCCCCCGAGCCTTTCCGCAGTATACACAGGAAGACTGACAGATAACTGATCGAAACGATATCCGATTTTAGCAAATACCATCATGCTCGTACAAGTTATAATAATTAACTCATACAAGTAGTTACACGGTTAGGTACACATGATGCTCACAATATATACAGGTTGTCCCTGAATAACTGCAGTAAATTGGAGGGTGTGTTTTACAGAAGAACAATTAAAAAAAAGGAAGTTATATGAACCTGAGTCCGGAAATAGTTTTTTAACAAACCAGTCATTCAAAAATCAAACGTTTTAATAACATAAGTCTTTTCAAAGAATAAAATCATTAAAAGAATTTTATTTAAACAAAAACTGATTTAAAATGCAGTTTTACCAGACAAAAAGAGTATTTATGTCATTCAAGTGACAGGAGGAAACAGTTGTTAATGCTAAAGCAGCTGCCCAAATTGCTGACTTGCACTGCCATATTTATGGATTCCAGGAGCGTTACAGACTGAGGTGAAAGAATTTTTAAGTTGAAGCAGTTCTTCCACTGTATCGATTAGTCAAGCAATTTTTAGATATCTCCAAAGGAAATGATCAAAGTTCAAATTGGCGATTTGATAGTTTCGCCACTAACCAGGACACTGGTCATTACATTCCTATTCATTGCCCAGGGTAAGCAATCTCAAGCTAATTAGGTTGACCTAGCAACGCTAGCAAAGTGTGCTCCAAAAAATGGCGGTATGCAGTGTCGTTGGGATTTACGAGGCAAAACGTAGGCCCATCAAAGTCTCCAACAATACCAATCCGAACGTCAATGTAAAGTGGAAAACTTCTGCTGATGTCTAGATATACACTGTGTTTAAGAAAATTTTCGAATGGTTCCAGTTTGTTAACGACCTATTTCCGCAACTATTTTACATAACATTTTTTATTGTTTTGGCCCACCGAACACACCCTCCAGTTTACTGTGCTTATTTGAAGGACATACCGTGTGCGTATATATATATATATATTTTTTTTTTTTTTTCAATTTTAATTTATCTTTAATTTATACAGTATATATAGATTAAAGAGAGTTGCATACTATATGGTAATTGTGCGATCAGTGTATACTAATTATTCTGGTAGTGTTCCAAGTCAAAGTAAAAATGTAAGATAAAAATATATAATGAGAGAAAGCAAAGAGCGTTCTCTCATTATGTACATATTTTTCATAATTTTTAATTATTTATAATATTTAATTATCACAATATTCAATTATTTTTGTTATTTATAACTGTAGGACAGCCACATAAGGTCACAGGAATGTGGAAGGTACAGATACTGCTTTATTGTTTTGGCCTGTAGTAGGTAAAAAGGTCTGTAGTAGGCTGGATTCGCACTAAGTTTTCCTAACATTATATGAGGATTATAGACTAGAAAATATAATGTATAATCCGTTATACGACTAAATATAATAAAAATGTTAGAACTAAAGTTCCCTGAAAAAGAATTCCGGTTAGCAAACATGTACAAAATAAATCTTAAGAAATTTTTAGAAAACACAGGATATAAGAAATCCTAAATGAAACAAATAACACAGTATTTAAGAAATTATAAAGACGAATGGGCAAATAAATATGGAGCAAATCTGATAAAAAGTGAAAGATGGACTGGTATTTAAAGACAGAAGGCTAACTGAAAGATTTTGAGTCTAAAGTTACAAATAAACTTCAGTAGGTGTTACAATATACCATAAAATAAAAATAACGAATGATTAGATTGAAAATTAGTTGATTGGCTACATTGAGTGTAGAGAAAAACAGTACATATTTTTATATACTGTTAGAAGTATACACTGTTTTTTCAATGTAATCAATATCGCAGAAACACTAATATGAAGGAGTTCAAAAAAGATTTGTATTCACCCAGAAGTAGTTGTGATCGAAAGACCAATTTCTTTTTCTTTGATACATTGAAATCTCTATAGCAACCATACAAATTTTGGTTTCGATCCGACAGTTCATTTTTTTTCTTTGCATAGATCCATCACTATGATCCCAAAAATAAACAATAGAACCATGCAGAATCACCATCCCCCAAAAAAGGAAAAGGTGCAAACAAGTGCTGGCAAGGTGATGCTGTCATTCAGAATGTAATATTAACATATTACCTTCAAAAGGGCTGTATTGTGACGGCGAAGTATTATTCTAACCTCTTCATAAAGCTAAATGCTGCTATAAAAGCAAAAAGATAGGGAAAGCGGTCAACAGGTGTGCGCCTCTCCACGATAATGCACTTGCGCATTCCGCAAAGACATCGCAGTGAGGGAACACTTAAATCCCTCGAAATGGAGAGAAAGTTCTCCTCGCATGCTGCGGTGAGGTGTGCCCAAATGTGGTTTTGAAATATTGCCTCATCCTGCTTATTCCCCAGACCTTGCACCGTCGGATTTCTTCCTCTTTCTTGCTCCGAAGTCCTTCCTTCATGGAAAACACTTTGCTACTGACGATGAGGTGATTTCTGCTGCTGAGCTTTGGTTTGAAGGACAGTCAGAGTACCTCTACAAAACTGGCCTGCATAGGGCAGGCCAGTTTTGTAGTGCTTGGGGTGGTTGGTTGTGTCCGGTTACTATTATTATTACTCTTGGTCGAGGAACAGTAATATTATTACTACGCAAAAGTTATTATTACTGCGTAAAAATTTTACAGATTGTAAAGACAAAAACAGAAGCAAGCAGAGAAACTGAAAAATTAAAGTCAGTTCGAACGGAATTACTGTATAGATTTCTAAGTAGTTACTGATTATGAGAGATTGCGCATCCTTTTATGTAAGTTTTTCGATCTACATAAAAGGAATATACAGGAAACACACTCATAATACAATGCACCGAAACTGATCACCACAAAAAGAGTTGATGGAGCTGTTTGAAAATCTGCTTCAGGTAAAAAAGTAAACGATTAACTTTCCTAGAAAATCGGCATAACACTATTTCAAGAAATGCAACCTGTTGCTATGGTTTTGTTGGCAGCTGCTAGTGCTTTATACATTTAAGTAATGACTTGCGGAAGAAAAAATGAAGTGTGTGTTGCTAATAGAGTGAAATATCTTTGGCACATTTTCAGAATGTTAAGTATCTCAGAGAATTTGAGTAGGAAAGGATTACTGGGTTATCTGAAGCTGGGTGGTGGCCAAAGCAAATTACTGCTCATGTGGGAATTTTGCAATGTAGAAAGGTGCCAAGTACCAGTGGAGATGGGAAATGACTTGTATCGATCGCCTAGGTACTGAAGCGACCAGAAGAACCTAAGCACAGTATGATAGACGGAGTCGACTGATAAGGGGTAATTGCTTCATCAATGCAAGCCAGATTCCAAACGTAACGATGTCGAACTTGGCACGGCCTGTATCAGTGAGTGTCATTAACTTCGAGAATGCATTCTCGAGGTTCATGGTCCTGTGGCTCTCACTCCACACCATTGTTGTCAGCGTCGTAAAGAAAGAGCAGAATGCTGTTGGACAACCTTTAGCGACGTGTAGGAGACATCGGTTCATTCATTCCCATCCCATACAAAATTGGTAAACGGTGAAAAAGACGGGCAAGCATGATTTGAAACTCATTATCTACTTGGTTGGTCGGTTTTTTGTAATGTATATCTACCCTAATCATTACAAAAATCGCTTTTAAGCACCAGTGTCATGTTGATATTATCCTGAAACCTTTGATTTTTCCATTTATAACCTCATCCCACACCATATTCAAACACCCAACCACAACCCAAACTGCCACCGGCAGAGAGCACTGTGACTGTCATCGCTCTTCCTTCAAGCATACCGCGTAAGAAACTATTGGGTTAGAATCCCGTCTTCTCTGGGGGAATATACTTAGGGACTTTTCGCACCGTGAATGAGTTAGTCCATCTCGGTCGAGGGTTGTATAAATTTCCTTCCCAGAAACTTGTTTGTCTCCAGCAAACATGTAAGCCGGCCAGAGATATAAGCCACTAACCAACAATATACCGAAACTTCATACCTAGTTGCCATGCAAGTTGTAAATCCAACGCAGACATACTGACATACTCCAACCCAGACATACTGACATACTCAATATCCCAAATGTTGCCCGCTGTACAGTGTAATTTTTTTCCGAAAGGTAAGGCACATGAAAAAAGTATAATAAACATTCAGTACATTACGGTAAAAAAAATTAAATACTTCCGTTGATAGGGGGAAATCTAAATGTTTCATACATTTGTTTACCCATAATGTTGGATGTCTTTGATAATACAATACAATACTACCTTTTCCACAACAGATATTGGTCTGTGTATGCTTTAGAAAGGCCACAATATGGGCAAATACAAATGTATGAAACTTACGTTTCAATATTGTTTACAAACGACAATTTCAAAGTTCAGATAACATTCACTAAACAGTAAACGCGGTTATGAAATGGTTATTCTGGTTTAATGCTGCATGTGCGAATTATAAACTCAGAAACTACATGCTTTACCAGTTCCAAAAACTAATAAACCAAAAGATCCCAGAGACTACAGAGCAATCTCTATTTCCTATGGACTACTAAAAGTATTTGAAAAAGCGATACAGTCCACCTTAGTCGATCACTGGTTCAGTGGGCGGCCACAGCATCTTCATACGGTTCCTAGGAGGTCTACGCTATCAAATCTATTAATGACCAGCTGGGCAATCCAAAACTCAAAGAAACAACTTGAAATCTTATTCCTAGACATACAAGCAGCTTTCGACACACTCAGCACAACAGAGCTATTTAAAATTCTGAAGCATTGTTTCAGAATCGAAGGTAATCTTCTTGCTGTCCTCCAACTCTTCAAAAAGCGGCAAATATTTATTAAATATGATCACAGAATGGAGATCACCGCCACGACCTCTGTGGGCATCCCACAAGTTCAGACAGCAGTCTTTTTCTGTCCTAGGGAGTTCTCTCATCATGTTTTTTTTTGCCGCAGCACTAGAGCACCCAATACGCTGATGATCTTAAGATGCTGATCACATCCGATGATCCAGCAAAAGCTGAGGCAATCGCCTATGAAAATCAGATAGTGCTGTTCGAGCTCCAGGACTATCTAGGACGTCTGGGACTTCAGACGTATTTTATTAACAAAACAACAAGCGGCCCCTAACCAGAAACTGGCAAATCCGCTATGTACATACATAGATATATATATATATACACAATGATATATATATATGATACATATAATGATACAATATATAATGATACATACAATGATATATACATATAATCGTGTTAATTACAATGTTATAGGTGTAATGAACATGTAACATGTTCACACAGCAAATCACATCACGCAACTAATCAGAAGTATTAATTGTGGTACAGGAACCAGAAGAGACAGCAGTCTTTTTCTGTCCTAGGAAGAACGAAAACCGCACCCACTAGAGGTAGTGCTATACCAATGGGTGTTAGCTAATCCTGTATCCACAGCTGCCCAAACTGGGGTACCAGCTTAAAAAAAAAAGAAAAAAAGTAGATGGCAGACGATATCAGTTTTAAGAAATATCGACAGACATTGCAGGTGTTGGGTTGGTTCCTCGTTTTTGATATGTTGATAAACTTGAGAAGAGAACACATGATGAAAACAGCAGAGCAGAACTGTTGTAGAGCTGAGAACGATTGAGAATTTTCAGTCAGCGCCACGGGACTTAAACTGAACCCTCAAAAAGCAGCTGAGACGACTTTCACAAAAGAGGAGGACTATTAATGAAATTATTCTCACAATAAATGGGACCGCCATTAAAAAGGTTCACTCTCACACGGACTTGGGGTTGAAGTGGGATGATGGGCTTACTTTCAAAGACCACCTCAAGATGACCAGGCTAAAAACGCTTGCGGCGTACTGGGCAATCCGGCAGGAGTTGGTCGGTCTTAGGCTTCGAGAGTTCCTCTTGGAATACGTCCGACGAAATTTAACATCCGTACCGCTCTATGCTTCGGTACTCTGGTCAGGAGCTTCATCTACTCAACTGAAGAGATTTCTGGGAGTTGAATATTTGCTCCTGAGATGGCTAAACAGGGAGATGGGCTACCCTTTCGCCATCTCTAGGAGATGGCGAAAGGGTAGCCCAGGAGTGTGCTCTATTCAAACCTGGGCATGGAACTTGGGAACCATAGTCAAAGAGAGAAATCTACACATCTTGGCACAACTTCTATGCGGCCAAATGGATTCGCCTGATATCTGGAATGTTTCTGCAAACCCTCGGATTTCACAAAGAACTCGGTGCAGTTCAACACTTTGTCTACAATCTTGTCTGCAAAACGTGCAATACCTTAGGTTAGTATTCCCGGCAAATACGTTCGGAATGTATAACTCCCTGGGAATTGATGCCTCATCTTTCTGCGGCTCGAAGCGCGATAGACAGGACATAGTGAAAGAACTCTATAAACACGAACAATAAGCGCTATGTGAAAATAATTCCCTGCAAAGGCTTTCCTGGATTCACCACTGTGTTTTTATTGTTTGTTATTTATTTATTTTATTCTTTATTATTTTATGTATTGATTTTTACCTTGTTATGTATTTTCAATCTGTTTTGATCTCTTGCAATTCCAATGAATGCATTCAACTGTAATTTGCATAATGTACACCCTTCTAGCCGAACCAGGCTGTTCGAGGGGTGCCCACTGATATGGAAATAAAATGATAATAATAATAACAATTATCGACAAGTCGCTAATCATATTCACAAAGCAAAGAGAATTCCATAATCTAACTGATTTTTCGATGTCGTTGAAGTGTGGTAAAAATTTAGGACCCTGGGATAAAATCTCTATCCTAAGCAATCAGCTCTAACGCGCTGGCCAATCCAGTAACTAAATTTGGCACAACTTCTATGACACCATAATATAAAGCCATAGTGCGTATTCTATGGCTTTATATGACAGTTCTGGTGGGTGAAAAATCCAATTTTCCGGTAGGGGTAGCCATGTAATCCGCACCCAAGACCAGTTAATTCGGACACCATTAATAACAGCATTATCGATTACTATGCTCGTATTGAAAAGAATAGAATAATAGGTTCCACCAATTTTCCTAAGTGTAACTGTCATATTAGGGCGACGGAAAATACAGTACTTCATAAATTGCGTGTGTTCTCTGGTGGGCCTGCATGGATAAAAAAAAAAAAAAAAAAAAACACACCACTCGAGTTTTCGAGGGAGAGGAATCGCCCTGCTATCCTCGCTGAGACCGACTAACTCGGCAACGGAATGGAAAAAAAAAGAAAAAAAAGTACATAAAAGTTCTTCACGTTAGATTTGTGCGAGGTAAAAGATGCCCGGAAGTTTCTCACTTCAAGCATTATGTCCAAAGAGTGGGCCATAAGTATACATAGTAAAGTTTCATCAAAAAAGGCTATTACAGACTACTCAATGATACCTAAGCTAAATGGTGTCGCAAAGTTTTAAACAGATTTGGAGTTAGATTGCACGCTATGAAATATCCTTGGAATAATTTCGGATCATTTAGTGCGTTTTCTGTAAAATGTGCCATCTATATATGAACTATATCACAAACATACATAATAAAAAATGAAAAAATAGTACCCACATTAGGAGAATATATGCCAGTGAATTCTGGCTGCTGAAGTGGGCAAACCATAAGCACCATCTCCCTCAACAGTTAAGGACCACGCAGCTCTCTGAACAGCTTAAACTGCAGCGTTTACCAGACATCATTGCCTGGAAACGATTAATAACTACAATCAAAATGATGACTAGCACGATATCATCACCATGCTTCTGGCAGCTTTGTGAGTGGCACATCCCGCCATCTGCATTAAGAGGCACAAAATCCTTGAGAATGAAGACCAACAGACTGAAGATGGCCGACAGGTTTTTATACCCGCCAGTGCGTTAGAATCAATTCAGTGCCTAACACATATAGGAATTGACCTACTAAGGCTCATAGAAGAATCGAAATATAGGAAACAAACCGCAGTGTGGCTCGCTGAGGCTACTGTTGCCTAGTAGTTGTGTGAATTTCTGTCAAGAACTGTGTGTACGCAATTGAATAATGTATATCTCACACAAGTTGATCAGTGGATATGATGTTAAGATGAACTTTTGTATTACAATTGCCAGGACTCTAGACAGAAATGTAATGAAGAATAATGTAGTTTAAATGTCATCTTTTCGTGTATATTTAACCTTTCTTGTATATTTTAGACATTCTTTTATTCGCATTTTATGGTAATCCCCTGGCATTTTCTGCCGTGAAGGGAATTTGTCACTTACCAATGTACACCTATATTTTAAATTTGGTAGGACAAATAAAGATTTATTTAGTATTATAGGAACAATTCCATACTAACAGATAAAAATAACTTGTTTCTGTTAGAATTAGCTCGGAGGCAGTCAAGACCTCGAGGACTTTATACACCGACTATAAACGGTGCGTATTCTATGACTTTATATGATAGTTCTGGTGGGTGAAAAATCCAATTTTCCGGTAGGGGTAGCCATGTAATCCGCACCCAAGACCAGTTAATTCGGACACCATTAATAATGGCATTATCGATTACTATGCTCGTATTGAAAAGAATAGAACATTGGATAAAATGCAATTTTCAAAATTCAAAACAATTGAACGTTCACGTTCGACGGGATAGAGGAAAGTGGTTATCTGTAACGAACAGATACATAAAACCGTACTGCTGCTAGGGCTTATAAAATGTCACCATTACTCCTCGATGACCGTGTACCTCGGTTTTATGGGCAACATATCACGCCAAAAGGAAAGGCGGTGACGACCAGTCAAAGTAATCGATATAATTTCGAATGATGTCTTTTCTCCCTCCCGTCCCTTAAATGAAACCTTTAAAACACATCAAGTCTTTCTTCAGAGCTGAAATCTAAAGGATCAATAGACTTTAACAACACTGGTTGGTGCCCTTCATATAAAACAAAGATAGTTCAGTAAGTGTGTGTATGCGCGGAAGATTTAGTATGCACTATAAGCTACGCAGAAACACACACACACACACACACACACACACACACACACACACACACACACACACACACACACACACACACACACACACTGATTTAATTAGATCAGAGGAGTAGGACATGCTGAGACCACCCAGTAAACAGAATGAATTAAAACATTTACCTCCGAAACAGCCCAACATGGTTTCCCATAATTAAGCAATGTATATTTCATCACAATGTAGGTTATCAACAACTCCCAGCTGTGTATTCAAACATTCATGAATTTAGATGTATGCCATTAGATCTATGAGAAATGTATGACTCTTTTCTATGGTGCATTGACCAACTGGGAAGTACAGCTCATCTCCATTCCCCAATGCACGCATCAGCTCGTAAGTGCTGCCATCTACCGAACCGAACATACACTGCTACAAATGAATACATATGTTTTATTTATTTATTTATTTTTATATTATTATTATTACTCCATATATACACCACCGGAAAAAAAAAATTATAATGGTGTGTGCATATTAATTATTTTCCAAAATATATACAAACGCAATGAATAATGTAAAGCATAATACGCACAGCTCATACAAATACGACTACCCACATAAAAAAAAAATAATAATAATAAAAATATATGATTTATATTGAGGTAGAATCTGGTGTGAAGAACTTGAATAAAATGAGTAAGCAGGTAAGATCACTACTATCATATGTTTATATTATTAGGAGTTTTCTGAACTTGCTTGTTGGCCAGTAGTACATTGCGATCTGGTAAGCCTACTTAGCGAAGGCGTGCTTAAATCTCCTTAACAAAGTTCTGCATTTTGTCAAAAAACTGTTAGAAGCTACTGAAATCGGTTACCGCCATTAAAATAGATTTTAATGTAAGTTTTACTATAGAAACAGTTGAGTGACAAACAGATATCTAATGCTAACAACCCTGGCCTTAAACAATAGCAAGAACAGAATACGATGAGATTTTTTGAAGGAGGCCCTTGGTCAAAAGTTAAGTTTACTGGAAGCAGGAAAAGTTAACCTCTTTTTCTTTCCTTTCGTTTTGTTGTTATTGATAAACATGAGTGGAGTCCGCCCAATCATTCAAGAGTAATTTCCAATTTTTATCATTCTTTCAGCTCATATTAATGAAGTAGTATAGGGTCTTTGAACTTCAGCAAGGTTCTTATACACTTTCCCAAATGCATAAATGTTGTATAAATTACAGTAATTCAGTCATGCTTCCTATTAACAAAAGAAAACAGCTAATGTTTTCAATAAGTTCTGTATTGATCACATCTGATAGGTGAACAAAGTACTATATTCAATACTCCGTTACACAATAAATTTCTGTAAACAACAGTGTCCTTTTTTAGACTACGAAACAGCATTCTGAATAGCAAAAGTTGCGAAAGGTTCAACATAGACAAAGTGCATACTCATAACAGCTTGCACGTTATGAGTTTGTTGGCAGCCGCAATTAAGCGTTCTCCTTAATTACTGAACTGTACTGTGAAAAGTGCTTGTGCTGTATATAAAGATACCGGACATACTCTTTAAACACTACATGTACTGTTTTCATGGTTATTTTTTTTGTACCTGTGTCAGGAATCGTACTCATTTCCATCTCCATTTCAATTTTCATTTCCAGCTTACTGAACATGCATACTTCCTGCTATTTCCGTTATTAAATTAGTGGAGGACCTTGTGCCACTGTGATCACAAAATAATATAAATGAATTATACTGAGTACAGTATGGCTATTACTTTTATATTATTGGAAATTATGACAGTTACCACTTTCTTTTGTGATCAATGTATTACTAGATATGTTTCCTGTATTAAAATATTTGTTTGCTCAGCCTCACCTTTCTGTTATTGTCCAACCTTTTTTTTTTTTGATAATCCTTTCAACCCTTTCTTTGAGAATGAAAAGAGCTTCATTGCAGAAATTATATAGAACGAAATATAACTTGAAAAAATACGACTGTGTGCAATTTTGTGTTCTGCTGGAAGGGAAAAAAATTACATCGCCATGTGCAAAACACAACAAAATCTAAATATTATAGTGAATTCAACTGTTACCTGATATTATCTGCTATCAACTGTTACGGATCTTACAACGGATAGAAGTTAATTTTACAAAACGCGTTGCTTCGTTTTAATAAGTGATTTTGCTGCACTATATAAAAATATATATATATGGCAAATCGTTTCGTTTTCTGGAGATCTGCTATCTCTAGCTATGTATAACACAAAAGAGTGGGAAAAAATGAAAAAAATTCCAGAGAAATAAATCCGATAGTCTGATCCAAATGAAACACAACCTTATTCATACTTTTCTGGAGGAAAGATGATTTTTGTCATACGAGTTTCCGCCTGACGCAACAGTTTTTAACAATGTATTTATCGCCTAACTTCAGAGGACTTGTAAGAGGAAGGATGAAAAAAAAAAAAAAAAAAAAAAGAAAAAAACTTTCCAGTGCGGCTGTTGATTATTTTACGCAGATCTGCGTTTCTCAGTTTTGAAAGGGATCTCATAAAGCGCCTTCGTTCTATTCCATTTCGGGTTAATATTTGTTTCTTGAAAGAAGCATATCAGATCGCGTACTTCTGAAAAGAACTGCACTATTCAATGTTAATACATTTTATTATTTTTTTTTATTTTGTTGGTTTGCGGTTTGAAATGGATATTGTGAAAGCAGATAAACTGCATTTGTGTTTGGTCATGCTAAACACAAACAATTCATTGCAGAGTACTTACGTTAGACTATCACCTTTAATTCTCTAAGACAGAGGTTCCCAACCTTTATCGGTTCACGGCTCCCTTAGTGTCCCAGTAATTTTTTCAGGGCACCCCTAGGCCAAAGGAAATACCTAACACAGTGGTTTTCGACCTTTTAATATATACCTATATAATTATTTTATTCTTTATATAGAGGTATTAAATAAAGATCAATTATAGATCACCACAAAATTAAAAAGATATGGTACAATGGATATTGTACCGTACCTTTTATATTGTACCCTTTTATAATGAAATAACTATATAAATTTCAAAATAATAATAACTTTAAGTAACTTAAACCCCAATTACACGGCACCCCGGTTGAAAACCACTGCTCTAAGAGAACATCGATAAGATACCGACAATTTCGAAAGTTTATTTTTAAGAGTACAGTATTATTTCTTAAGAGTTACATATTTAAAATGCCATTATCAATTATCTGATAAAATTTTAAAAGATCCAATTTAATTCTAACCAAATTATTTGATTATATTAAAAAACAGAATGCATAAAACGTAAGCATAAGAACATTGCAAGAATGCGTAAGAACAGAATCAGTAAAATGTAAGGGGAATATACACTTTTAATAGCTCATATCTTTTAGGCATCTGTCCTCATAAGAGGACAGAATGACTAAAAGGACAGAATGGCAAAATTTACCTAATTTTTATATTAAGAAAATAGGTAAATTTTGGTTTCGCTTATAACGAAGTTGGCGAGTGTCAAAGAAAATCCGCGTGATATCGAGATTACACAGTATATAAAATAATTTTGTTATTAAATATAACATATATTTATATAATATATTGTATATAAGTGGCCTCGTGACATGTTTTACATCTTTTTCGCATGATAAAGCTTTTTAACTCATGAAAATTAACTTTCATTTAGTTCTTCGCCATTAGTTCAGAACTGATTCGCAATGTGAAGAATGAAGTGGCTCCATCTATTGTGCAATTTGGTAACCAAGAAGAGTTGCTATTTTTAACATAAATGTGTTTGAACCTTGATACCTTTGCTCACGCATACTCGTGAGATTGGATGCCAAGGTTTGCTTGCTAAAGCCATGGGGCCATTTGGCCTGGATTTTAAGTGAATTTACACAGAAAAAAAAAAAAAAAAAAAAATATATATATATATATATATATATATATATATATATATATATATATATATATCTATATATCCAGTAAAATATAACTTTAATTAAATAAAATTAAATGCCTCTTTGTCAACAAATTCTAACAGAATGGAAACTTTAGAAAAAAAATTATTTTAACGGACACAGAGTTGTGCGTGCAGTGAGGCGTGCGAGGGCACGAGGTAGGCCATTCATATATATATATAGAAAACACTATTCAAAATTATTGGTCCTGGATATTCATTCTTGCTTCCTCAGTTGATCCTATTAGGTGTGTTATAACACAAATCGTCTAATCATGTTCTTTATAGAGGAATATCTCAGAATCTTCCTTGTGTCTGTTGTTATATATAATTTCAAAAATTAAGTCAAAAATTTTTCTACAACTTTTTTAGTGATATGTAAAGTTTATGCGGATGACATTATTATTATTATTATTATTTTTTAAATAAAATTATCCGTACGCATTTAACAGCATTGCTGTATCTCCCGAATAGTTGATGAATTTTACCGTGGGAAGTCCTCAATACAACCGATTCATCATCTACATTCAGCTTTGAATGTTTTCTATTTCATGAACTGTTTATTTTTATTCCATAGATAACGTAGAAAGAACGTAATCGCATGAAGACGCTATTAGCTCCGGTGGGGAATGACTCGTCATTCCCCCCTACCGCAGTATAAGACCGCCGTAATCAACACTAGTTAATTACTTAAGTTCCCGTAATTAATTAACCAAAGCTAAAGTAATTAAGCCATTAATTAATTACTTTTAAATTTAATTATATATTAGAAGTTGAAATTACATCGTAGTAGCTCGAAAAATAACAGGTTCGCCAAAAGTCGATATTGGCGATTATTCAAAATTAAAATTCCAGTTTAGAGAAGTAAAAAAAAAATAATAATAAATAAATAACTAAAAAAGAAAACACCTGATAGTAAAATACACTCGTTTCTGAAATTAAAGATACAGACATTTGATCTAGCTCAAACCGTGGCGAAACAATAACCAATGTCACACTAAATACACCAAAATGTTCAAAAGATGTCAATATTTTTTTAGATCAGTGGATCTAATCAAGCACAATAAAAATCGACATGGAAGTGATCTGAGCAGAGAATATTCTCAAGAATAAGCTCCAAAAAGTGATTCTAGAGAATTAACTATCGTTAGGCTTTGGCTACAGCCTAATCGAAGGGAGTTACGAAAAGATGACCTAATATCCTAGATTTGGTTCTCACCAAGGAGTCCAAGTGTATCAAAAACTAGATAGTGGGGGAACCAATAGCATGCAGTGACCACAGTACCATTAAACGGCTCTAACTTTATAAAAAACTTGACATGGGGGATAACAATATCCGGCAGTAACTGCAATAAGATAAAATGGGTTGTATCTAAAGAAACCTATGTAGCAAAAGATATAGGCGAGAGCTTCACTTTCAAGAAAGGGAACTACAGTATAAAGAAATGATATATTTCTTGAGCCCAATTAACTGGATAGACTACTGTATATAGTGTCGTCGAACAAAAATATGCTGTGGGATATATTCAAGGGATTTATTATCGAAGTCACAGACGTAATCGTACAAGTTCTCAAGCTCTGTAAAAGTAAGATGCCAAAATGAATGACAGGTGTGGTTAATAGTTTAATTATGAAACAAGTACAGGACAGTTACAGGCATTCATGTGATTCTGATTTATTCGAGAACAGCATAAAAGAATATGCAACAAAGGCCACTGATGGTGTAAGATGAGCGAAAGCTGATTACGAGAAAACACTAGCAAAGAGAGATAAGAATGGGGTTAATGGGCCTAATATGACAGTATATTCATTTGTAATTAAAAAGGTTTCATGTGAGAGTATCAAACCGTTGAGAATGATAATGAGAGCACCTTTAGACTCCGAAAATATCCCCTTGGGCTAGAGAAATGCTAATGTCACCCCAGTCCACAAAGGTTCAGTATAGGCCAGTGAGTTTATAATTGTAATAAACAAATTCATGACATTTAAATTTTCTGTTTATACTCCGGGACGACCAAACGGTCAGAGGAGTTCACAAGATAGACAGAATACAAGAAACAGCACCGTATTCAGCAGTCACGGGCTTGAACCCCGGTCACTCAAGTCACGTGTACTTATGCACCAGCGCGCCTGACCACTAGGCTATGGCGGTGAAGAATGCGATTTAGGACCATTTAAACAAGGATGGAGCTTTGATAAGTGCCAGCATGGGTTCGTCAATGAAAGGGCATAGTCAATCTGGTAAATTACTATGATATCATCATTAAACATTAAAAAGAAGCCCAAAGTTCATGAAGTTCAGCGATGGGCAGCGGGTTGTCTAACAGTGGAATAAGTTGCCTCATCCATCCACATGGGTGGATGAGGTTGTTTTTGGGTAACCCTAATATGAGAGAGTTTTTTTTTTTTTTTGTCACCAAGGAAATAATTTACTCCAGTCTGACCTAAAGGTAGAAATAGACCTTTACAAATGGATGCAAATTACGTACCCTATAAAGTGACGCAGATCTGTGCTAATGATAATACCGCCGCTAATTATCCTGCAATACTGTAGTTGTTCCTTTTCCTAAATTCAAAGTATGGTATCAGGTTGCAGGCTAAGTCGAGACTCATTGCAGCAGAACATGACTGCCCATTGCTCCGCACTCCAAGTGGTATTTTGGTGATACTAAATGAGAGTGACCCTCGATGGCAGAGTGAGGCAGTTCTCCACTGATCTCCAATGAAAGCAGGAGTGTGATGGTCTCCTGCTACAAAGTGCAGCGTTCATTTCATTCTCTTCAAAGGTGGTCTTCCCGAGGCTACAGACAAGTATCTGACTTAAATATAATCGCACTCAGTCGTTAATCAAAGCTTGGAAAATTCTTGCCTTTTCTTTCCTAAACTATATAGTTGTAGTTGTCAAACATTTTCCTGAGAAATCCTATTCACAACTTGAGAGGGCCCTCTCTACTCTTACAATCCCCACCTTCCTATTTCTACAAAACACAAGAAATTTATTTTTTAGCATAATCGTATTTTCCAACAATCACCGCGATCCCCCAAGAAAGAGCTCGCGACTTTTCTTGGTTTGAGAAGGGATCGCAACTCACAGTTTGAAAATCACTTTCTAAAATTGGCCATATTAATCAATTAACCTAATGTTACATATAAATTTTATATGTAACTTTAATTGAATCAGTTTACCGGTGAAATACCACCACTTTGCTTATTGGAGGCTTGAAGTGGTGAAACCCATGTTTAGTCTCTAGAGCAAAGTTTCCGGCATCCCCCTCCCCCCATACTTCTCCTTCAACCCATGCACGGTACTATGTACTATAGGTTTTGATACCTTTCGTGTTTGGGGTTTTCATAAAAAAAAAAAAAATATATATATATATATATATATAAGAGTATACACAGATTCAATTAAAAATGCAACTCTTTCAAATGTAATACAGACTGATTTAAAACAGGTGAGCATAAACTGAACTTAAGTAAATACGATCAGTGATCACTGAATTATGACCATTGTGTTGGGCCAGCGATCACATAATTAGCAGCAGCTATTTGCTTAAGCATTGATCCCACTATGTGTCTGAAGACGTCCGTAGAGCTCTGCAGCCATGTTGCCTGCAAGACTTTCTACACTGTCGGAATAGATGACGGTTGCGTGTTCATACCCCCTCACTTCCCGTTCCAAAACATCCCACTGGTGTTCAACTGAAGTGAGGTAATGTGGAGGCCAATCAAGATGGGTAATATCTTCGCTGTTCCTCGAATTACTCGTGCACAATGCCAGCCCGATAACATGGGGCATTATCGCCTTAAAAGATCCTGTTTCTGTCCGGAAAAAAATGGAACATGGCAGGGAGCACATGGTCTCCCAAAAGCTGCAAGTAGACCTCACCAGTGTCTGCCCGGGTAGCACAGTGGTATCGTCACCGTCCTGACCATACCCGGGTGGAAAAGGCCAGGGTTGGAATCCCGTCGATGACGCGAGGAACTTTAATGGGCTTTTTTCACTCCGTGGCTGCGTTAGTTTTGTTTTTTTTTTTTTTTTTGTTAGTTGTTGGCGCATCGGCTTCTGTGGCCATAATGCACCTCCCAAAGTTTTTGCATTTTACTCTGATCCAAGCCCGAGGCGGGATTCGAACTCGCGACCTTTGGGTTTTAGGCCCTAGCCACTGAAATCTCAGAAAACTAGGTGGCAGGGCCTGCCAGAGTAAATAATTTCTCAATATGTACCTGGTCTGCCTCCACGGGGCCAAGTGTGGGCAACGTTGGGCTCCAGCAGGGGTCTAGCGGCTAAATGGCCAGAAGAACAACGATACACAATACTACACTCATACAATCTCCATACACTTTTAAATCTCTGGCCTTCCTAGTGAACTGGTTCTCCCACAATGTAAACTACGCGGAGATGGGGGGGGGGGAACCCTTGGTGCCGCTTGACCCTAAACACATTTTACACTTTACCTTTGGGTTACCAGGCAAGCACTGTACCCACCTGGCTAGCCCAGTTGGCAGAGTTAGTCGGTCTCAGGCGTAGATAGCAAGTTTTTTTTCCCCCAGAAAGCGGGGTTTTTACCGTCCAGCAAAACAGAAATTATGGGTGGCCCTAATATAATAGTTTGAGGATTTTTTTTTAGACCTCATCAGTGAAACTTTGGTCCATACACACCAGGGGTCATAGTAATATGCCCCATATTAAGCAAATAACGCCACCTGCCAAAATAGTAGGCGCCATACACGATGGGTCCATGGTCTCGAGTTGCTTACGCCACTCACGAAGGCGTTCGTCGGCATGTTGCACCAGGTAAATGGCTCATCCGACTAGCACACTCATTTCCAGTCCTCCAGTGTCCAACCAGCGTGTTGTTTCCATCATAGAATTCGCTGTAGACAATGATCAACTGACAAGACGTTACCGTTTCTAATATGGAAGCACCCTACACACTAGCTTCCACAATCATGCCCTTTTGAAACTCTGTGATATCTTTACTACGTCCGATAACTGATACACCCTTAAGGATGGGTAGTCATAATTCAGTGATTACTAAGTGTAGGTCAAGATGTCACCGAGTGTGAGATCACACTACAATACAATTACCGGTTTGTTCAGCCTCTAATTACCTATGGAGATGAAATCTATGGGGAGGGGGGCTTGAAAAAACAACACTGAAAACCATCGTATTTGATGAATGCTGGCTACTTTGATGGATCCTATAAAAACAAAACGTTCTTACACACACACAGATAACGGAACTTTAGAAAAGTTTCATAACGAATCTTTGCCATCCGCTTACTCGCAATAATAAATGACACCGGGCAAAATAAATACACCCAGGTTTTGGCAAAAGTACCAATGGAGAACATCTCTCCTCATCCTTAATAGCTCTCCCCATTCTCCTTATCGCATGAAGGCTCAGAAACTTCGACAAGTTCCTGCCAACGGAAATGTTCCACAACGTACAAAAGTTTGATGCTGATTACAAGAAGTTTATTGATGACAAAGCCTATAAAAGGCACATAATCAGTAAACAATTCTCGTTATAACAGCTTCAACAATTGTTCACGATTCACGTTTCAGCACCTGAATCGTAAATTCACGATGGATTCTGGTGCTGAGGGGGGGGGGGGGTATGTAAATAGCTATTATTTGTAATTAGTTTTACTTTATGTGTTAAAAAAAACCCGACATTATTATCAGTGCCCTAGCATTACTGCTATTATTGGCATTGCATCAGTCTCCAATGTAATACCATATAAATACTACTGATTGCAATAAAGATATATTTATACACAAAGTTTCTGCTCTCCTAGCTCCTGCTGTCAGGATGCCGCGACAGCTGAGTGCCTATTACATTACTTTTCGCGCATGTTGAAAGGTACGGGTTCCATTCGGAAATCACTTCCTTATAGGAAATCTTGTTCTTAATGCATTTCCATTGAGTGTAGATTATATAATATTGGTGTAAATACACCATAGTTCACCCATAAGTTTAACTACATAAGTAGTGTTAAGGCATCGTTTGATTTTATCTCATATCGTGGCTACCTTCACAGCGAGATACCAGGTATTGCACTACTTCAAATAAACGTTTCTCTAATAAGGGAGACTACTGTTGTTTATTCTCAGTGGGCACCATCACCCAGATGGCACCGTTTCAGAACTTCTTGGCTCACTCATCGGTGGGCGGGCAGGTACCCCGGTAATGCGGCGCCTCCGTAGCCAGGTGGGAAGGAGCAGCAGTGCGTAGCACATGCTTCTTGATTAGACCGGGGTTCGAACCCGTCACCACCAAATACGGAGGATGCGGAAAGGTCAGGGAATGACCACGGCATATCCGGGAGCAATATGGTCTTAGTTGCTAATGCTCCTAAAAACCAAAAAACAAACAAACAAACAAACAAACAAACCCCGGTAATGCAAACATGCCATCACGGTTGTGAAGTTAATTCCACAATATGAGAGATGCCAAATAAATAACAATTAGTCTTCTAAATATTATTATTACCTACACCATTTGGCATCTCATATTGTGGAATTAACTTCACAACCGCGATGGCATGTTTGCATTACCAGGTACCTGCCCGCTCACCGATGAGTGAGCCAACAAGCTCCGAATCGGTGTCGTCTGGGGGGTGGTGCCCACTGAGAATAAATAACAGTAGTCTCCTCTATTAGAGAAGCGTTGTTTATTCGAAGTAATGCAATACCTGGTATCTCGTTGTGAAGGTAGCCACAATATAAGATAAAATCAAGATGCCTTAACACTACTTATGTAGTTAAACCTATGGGTAAACTATGGTGTATTTACACCAATATTATATAATTAATTTCAACCCATAACATATTATGCCTTGTGCATTTAGTCTTCTAAACTGAGTGCAGATATACATATGCCGAAAGTAAAAGTAACGGATGCATCACTGAGGAATATAGTTGTAATCCCGCCCCCTCTGTTTCTGAAAAAAATAAAATAATAATAACAATAAATAAAAACATAATATTCATTTAAAACTAAATAACAATGTTTGTTTATAATATTTTACTAAGTTTAAACCAGTTATGAAATATGAATATTTCATATTTTATGTACTGCATATGAAATATGAATATTTCATATGCAGTACATAAAACTGTAATAAAAACAGGTTTCTCTAGATGAAGATACAAAGATTCCTTTAGACGGATTTCTCGTGCATGAAGGACCTGACGTAACATTGCTAGAAGTGGAAACAGATATGGTAGGGGCAAAAGCGATTTTTTTGTCACATGACCTCCTGTGAACGTGGATCGGCTGGCACGCGAGTGTGTTTCGCACGCGTTACTGTATACAGTGTATCTGAACGTAAAACAACTCCTCCATCCATCATCTTGACACGGAAGGTAAAGAATACAAGTGGGGGAAAGAAGGTAAAGTCATGTACGGAAGTTCTGAATGAAAACAACTGGATGCCAAATCATTTACGTTTACATGAAGGTACTATAACTCCGGCGATGAGCTAAAGTTAAAACTTCAAAAAAATAAAATAAAATAAATAAAGAAAAAATAAAGAAACGACTGTCTCCATGTTGTAATACGAGATGGCGCTCGCTGAACTTACGCGACGTCGGCAATTTTTTTTTTTTTTTTTTTTAATTACGGAAAGATAATTACGGTAAGTATTATAAAAACAAACAAGTGGATGTATTTTTAGTATATTTTAAGAGAAATGAAATATAGTTTATGTTAAGCACATCCTTAGTATCAGTTGCACGAATATGAGAATTTTACTTTTGGTAGAATCCAGTGAACGTGAAATATGAAAAAAATATATATATGTACTGTGGAATTAGTTCCTTTTGTAACCTGTGCCTTTTTTGGTAGCAGGTTGCCTGCTGTTCATCGCGAATTTCCTTTTCATGAAACTTATGAAGCAGTAGTCAAATATAATAAAGATGCTATAATCTACTATGATTTTTTTTTTTCATTGAAGTCCGTATAGACGTAGTGCTCAATCATGAATATATGGGGAGCATAATTATTACAAACATAGGCCGCAAAGTTTTAGAGTCCAGTTAAAAATCCACGCTTAAGCCTGTTTAAATCTAAGGACCCTTGACCATCCAGATTCCGGAGGACGCTATCATCTTTTACCTCCCACCCGGAAAGGATGGTTCTAGTTGAGGAATATGCAGTATAAGGGTAACTATATCCATATACTTATATTAATTCGACGACTGAAACAAACCCAGAATTTTGTTCCGATTAGTAAAACAGACTATCTCGCTTCTTCTACAAAATTATGTTATCTTTGTAACTATGAGAATATATATATATCTAAACAGTTCCCTCCGACATCAGCTTTATATCAACCTCTAGATTCAACTTTCTCTGTCAATTCCAGTATTACATAAAGCAGCTACTTCATTTCTCATCTTGCCCTTTTCCCTTGGCATGAAGTAAGTCTTTGACATTGTTACTCTTTAGTTTGTTTTTCTTGATACTTTTGTGACCATGGCGGCATCCTTTTCTCCCATTCCTTACCGAGATTTTTGTAGCGTGCTGACAGAAAACAATGACAGTTGGTGTAATTACTTTTGATGTTCAACTTGCGTGGAATGCCGATGAAGCCCGTGCTTTTGGAAACGACGAACATAAAACTTCAAAGGCCTTTGGGGGATAGGGAGACGGGGGGGCACTCTAAGGTTCGACTCCAAACTTTGCTGTAAAAAAAATAAAGAAAGAATCAAAGAGAAGCAGCAAACAAGCAATGAAAACCATCAAGAACATTGTGTATAACACGCAATAGGTACATTAAGGAGTTGCAGGGTTAACAATAATCAACCTCAGTACAACTTCCCCACATGGAATATAGACTCCCGACACATAATGGAACTTGGCAGGTTCATTCCATAACTTATTCTCTCCCAGAGTATAACTGATGTCGGCATTTATTGAAAGCTCACATTACATCAGGCAGTGACATCTGGTGTTTTAAAATTTATATTTAAAAAAAAATGACCTCTTGGCAGAGTAATTGAACATATCCGCCGATCTTAATCACCGTAGGGTAGGCAGAGAAGATACAGGAGAACATTGAAAAAAATTCTCAGTGGACAAGCAGATAATAATAATCTTTCTTCAACACGCCACTCAGAAGACTTCGGAAGCTCCAGTGATAGAAGGCGCAGTGTTTTTTTTTTTTTTCTTGTTATGTATCATTAGTGTAAAATTTTTCGAGTAATAAAAGTAATAACAGAGGCCTATACTTTTCCTATTTGTAACTCCAACAATAAAATGAAGGCTTTTGTGAATGAAGAAAATCTGTTTTTGAACAAATGAAATGAATGTATTAGAAGAATGCTCACCTTACTTTTATATTTCGGAAAAAAAGTGAATCCAACGTTCTCCATATTTTTCGCTGCAATATATTTTCTCTCGTAGGATAATAAAGAAAGCTTATCCTGTAAGACTCGCTCTTGGAAAATTTTTTATTTATTTATTTTTTTTTTTTGTAGTAAAATTTTAGTACTGCCATCTTTTGAATTTTGAAATAGCGAAGAAAAAGTATTTTTAGGTTTTTATCCTTTAACATAATTATTTGTATATATATATATATATATATATATACACACACACGTATATATATATACACACACACACATATATATATATACACACACACACCTACCGTGTGCTGGGCTGCCGTTCGCACCGATAACAGCTGCTATTCGCCTAGGCATTGACTCTACTAGACGTCTGAAGATGTCCTTAAGGATCTGTAGTCATGCTGCCTGCAAGCTTACCACATTGTTGGAATAGATACTGTGGTAAGACACCGTTCCAAAACATTCCAGGGGTGTTCCATTGAATTTAGGGAATTGGAGGCCAATTAAGATGGGTGATATCTTCACTGTGTTCCTCGAACCACTTATGCACAGTGCAGGCTCAATGATGATACGCGCAACATCTACTGGAAGATCAAGTTTCTGTCCGGGAAAAAATGCAACATCGCAGGATGCACATGGTGTTCTAAGAATTGCTGGTAGATCTCACCAGTGAAATATTGGTCCATGCGCATCAAGGTAGGACGTCCTAGTTCTTGCCGGCAAAAAATGCTCCATATTAAGCAACCACCGCCACCTGCCTGAATAGTGGATGGTCTATGGACTCGTGTTGCGACACACACGAGGGCGTCCGTCGGCGTGTTACACCAGGTAATCGGATTCATCCGGTCAGCGCACTCGTTTCCAGTCCTACGGTGTCCAACCAGCGTGTTGTTCACATCACAGCATTCGAAGTCGACGATGATCAGTGAAGAGAGGGTGTCTCTTAGGTCGTCTGTTGCTGTGGGACCCCACAAGTCTGGGTGTGCGGCGCATCGTCATTTGGGATATTGTCCTTGCATTCCCCATATTGTATTGCGATGGCAACTATCGCACAGTGACCTGCCGCTGAGCCAGAACAACACACTGCATCCTTCGCTTACCACGAACATCGACCATTCTTTGTACACTTTAACCACAGTGGGTGTGAGCAACCGATAAGACATGGCGTTTACGATATAGAAGCACTCGACACACGAGCTCCTACAATCATGCCCTTTTGAAACTTCGTGATATCTTTACTACGTCCTGTAACTGCTACTTTATCACTTTGACTAGCACGACCAGATGAACTGAGGGCTATGCAGCACAGTTCAATAAGAATGGGGTTGATCATAAACTAGTGATCACTGAATTATGACTTATTTATATAATATTTGGTAGTATAAACCATGTCGGCTGACTTATCAACATAGTGTAATACTCAAACCTAACAGTATCTTAAAATTAAATACCGTTCTCAGCTGATGTTGACATCAGATTCTTTCAAGGCTAACAGGAAAAGACTATAGTGTTCGAAAATAATGGTTATCATAACTTTATCTGCAAAAATTCGGAATTGACTGATCTTGAAGAATGAGGATGCTTTGAATGAAAAGCTTACATTCTGGTAAAAAAAATTATGACATCGAGATTCATCCTGCCACAATCAGTTCAAAAAAGTGTAACATTGTCAGTGAAGTTTGTGTGGCTGTCATGAACGCGCTAAATCATGTTTTTTCCCTTTTATTCTCAAAACTTTAACCATTGCACGAACTGGTTTTTGAAAAATCAACTTCCACCAGCCAACATTCTGCAATGAATTTGTTAAGTTTTTTCCTTCAATCGTTAAAAATCGAATCAGTACATTCTAATCCGTTTTGCAAGCACCATATATTTGAAATGTCATAGAAAAAATTATAATACATCCGTAACAAGGAATGGAATGAGAAAAAAAAAAATCTTATTATGAACTACCTATTTTGACGAGTCGGTTTAGGCGTATATTCTCCATCCTGCGAGAACTTTCTTTCATCTGTGGGATGTCTTTTTAATTCTCGCTCATTAAACATTGCACGTACATAAAATGTACATAAACATTAACATAACATAAACATTACATAAAAATTTAAAATTGTATATACATTCAGAAAAATTCATTAATAGACCTTTCATGCTCTATTTCAAAGAATTTAAAATGTTATAATTGCAAATGAAAAAAAATTTCCCATAAAGAATGAAAGTTTTCTTTTAAACAAACGATGTAACAATGGCACAGATTTAGTCCTTTGTAAGTTATGTCAAAATTTGCTTTTTTCCTAAAACAAAGGAGATATAAGAAAAACACATAGATATATGATTTTAAAATCACTGCTAAACATTTCATGTTTATTCTTTTCCTAGGAAAAGAGCATTCAAAAAAGAAAAGTTCAGAAAGAATGTTCCACGGAAAACAATTAGGCCAGAAGTTTACTTAGAAGCAAACGCAGGAAGTTTTAGATGCACTGCAGTGGAAATAAAGCATTTGTACTGTAAACAAGAGCTATCGAATTTCGATTAAGGTAATAGTGGATTAACCTAAATGGTGCTTTGGCTTTGTGAACAATGTAAACATCCGTGAGACTTCTGAATCAACAAATCCGACGAATAAATATACGAGAGAGAGAGTGTGTCTAAAATAATAAGTGATAAATTTTCGGTTTATACTATGCAACGGACACTTATAGTCTAGGAGTTCTAGTATACACGAATATAAATGTCTGCATTATTAAAATTCTCCATCTTGATATTTTGTATGTATTGAAGAATGCATGTAAAAAATCTGTGCAGGGCTGATCGATACTTCTTAATTAAATCCCTACCAATGTTGAAGAAAGAACAATTCTGCACAAGAAGGCGAAATCCAAACTTATACTTACTATACATGTACAGTATCCTGTACTAATAAAGATTCTAATATCTAACGTCTAATAATCTAGAAACATCTAAAGTATATTGAACTTCCGTAAATGTCAATTAAATGCGAGAGACAAATGAATAAGAGTAGTTGCACAAAAGAGAGCAAGTTAAGCTGTGGCGTGTTAACCAAACTGAGCAGCAAAATTTCACAGAATTGGTTTCTCGTATTAGCAAATAGATGGTGTGCGGTACTTGGTAGTACACGGAACGATCGTGTTGTTGCACAACACGATCGTTCGCCATATTCTGATTCCCTGACTGCATGGTCTGTTGCTGTGTCTAGAAAGACAACCTGATTAATTCGTATACTACTTCGTAGGCGACACTTAAGAACTCCTAATGAACTTTGTTTCCTTAGCCGACTACAAATGCCGGAATAAACCAAACATAAGGAAGGTTAGTAAACTGACCTACTTACGTACATATTATAAGGAAGACAAAGTCACCGAAACACTTTGAAAATCGCAGCAATGATTGCTTTCTAATTCTACGAAAATAATAATAATAATAAAAAAACAGCAATCCTTCCCTCCCAACTCTAAAACAAGCTTAGTTCCCTTCACTGTTTGAGATTCTTATATTCAATATTTTTAATTTATTATGGTACATCGCGAAACCCCAGGATATTCTTCGAGAATCCTGTCCTCGGAGTCGCGACACCATGACAATAATATAAACGCATTTCTGAGAAAGTTACTAACACGCTCTAATGATTAGTACTGATTGCACTAAGAACTGGTAGCATGAATTGTATAAAGTGTGGATGATTTTGAAAAAGTTTGAAAACAAGTGGCTTAAACTAAACCGCACACATGTCAAGTCAAAATTACGCAAAGCTCCTTATGCTCGAACCCCGTCTTGATTAGACCGCAGTTCGAGTCCGTGACCACCAAATACGGAGGATGCGGAAAGGTCAGGGAATGACCACCGCATATCCCCGGAGCAATATGGCCTTAGTTGCTAATACTCCTAAAAACCAAATAACAAACAAAACAACTTTATTAGAATCGATGAAAACATGGTACTGTATTGTTGTTTTTAAGTTTTTAGGTGCAAAAGCGACTTAGACCACATTGCAAAATTGTGTATGATATCATAAAAGCGTGTGTTCAGGGCCGATTTGTATGTTGCGTAACTTGTCTCGGCTGGAAAATCCCTACTTCCTCTAATCCAAGGGTGGCCAACAAGTCGATCGCGGCTTTAATTTCGGTCGATCACGGCTTTAATTTCGGTCGATCACGACACATTTTAAATATAAATAAAAAATAGATTAGTCAAAATCTAATATTATTATTATGTGCCCCACTGCATACGCTTATTACAAATCCACGTGGCTACTCTTGTCGCCGAGTAGCCGCTAGGCTTGTCTATTGAAAATACACGCAGTTACGTTGTGGAGAGCATAGTGTATGTGCCGAATTCTTATTGAGCTTACTTAATATTGATAACTGGACAGTACTTATACGTTAATTTAATAACCTTTGATTTAAAATTAATACTACGAAAAAGAGTAAAATGTATAATTTTTATCAATATTGGGAACTAGAATACTTTTTTTGTAATGATAAAAGAAAAATGTTTGATTTGCAATGCTTCCGTGGCTATGCCTCAAAAAAAAAAAAAAAAAAGCAAATTTAGAAAGGCACTTCAACACACTGATTAGTAGTATTTTCTGCATATAAATATAAATTTTGGCAATGGTTAAGGATCTCAAAGAAAATAAAATCCGATCATTTTGCAAATATGCAAGATTATTTGCAAAAATATCCTGTTTTTGAATTTAATAGTGAGAAATATGTTTCTGAAATGAGAAAGTGTGGATGATTTTGAAACCAAATTCAGTGATTTTAAAACAATTGAAGACATTGTTCAATATATTTCTTATCCATTTAATATCGACTTATATACGAAATAAATTGCAGAAAAAATCGCTGAGATTTTTTACACGGAGAAAATATTACTTGAAAATGAAATTATTACATTGCGAAACGATATCTTCCTAAAAGCCAGATCATATGAAGACTTTTGGAAATATGTTTGCCGAGAAAAGTACCCAAATGTAAAAAAATGCTTTGAACTTTTAAATTCCTGTTTTGGTTCCACATATCTATGTGAATCGGCCTTTTCGTATTTGAAACGAACAAAGACGAAGAATCGATCTACTCCCCTTATGGCTTGCATACAGAAGATTCTTTACGGTTGGCCTTATCATCACAGTATATCCCCGATTTTGAAAGCCTGGCAGATGACATGAACACACAAACTTCGCATAAATTAAAATACGTATGAATTTAAAATAAGAATTCTGAATTGTATTTAATTTTAAAATTTATAAAAAACATTTTTCAATATGTGTTGATTAACTTTTTTAACCATGTGCAATGAAATTCTTGAGATAGTAGATCGCGGCCCATTTTGAAGAAAAAAAGTAGATCAGATCACAAATTAAGTTGGCCACCCCTGCTGTAATCTATGACTGGACTTGAACCCAGACCTTTCCAAACGAGTGACAAGTAGAGAAACCACTATATTAACATGGAGGACAAGAGAACCTGTGTTACGCAACTGGGCTGAAGCTATACCAGCCGTGTGTGAATCCATTAAGGTTCACTGAACGAAAATTAGATATGACCTTGACAGAGAATTAGACCTGTAAAATCTTTTACTAAGAACCGGAAGAATAAGGAAGATGATAGTGCATTGCACTCATTTCTCAAAATCTGTTTTGAGCTTCGTTATTAAAAATAAGTGAATTATCATAACGAAATGCAATAGGAACATAATCTGAACTAATCATTACATCTCTTCTAGATACGATCACCGGAAAACTAGCAAACAGCAAATCGAGTTAATTGTTAGCTCTTGTGAGAAAATTGCAGCACTTGTTCCAGGCTGCTCGAATACATCGCATCCTGCAGCCAACAGACTGCGATTGCCTTTTTATTGAGAGCTAACACACGGTAAATTAAAATCTCGTATAATTATGTTCCTATTATTTAATGAACAATGGATGTCCCACAACCTCTTAAAATACTTTTAACTAACTGGTAGCGGTAAATAAAATATAAGAACTGAATATATTATGTATGGTTTGCATTCAAAAGTAATATTTGCACCTCCATTTCGCTAATCGAATCCACAGCCATTACCCGTAAGCGATAATCGAAGATAATGAGAATTCGCCCTGCTAACATCCGCGATCTTCATCGTAAATAGAATAACCGCCAGAGATAATTTCATCATCAGTTATGCCACCGCAAAGCTGTTTCGACTAGTAATAAAACATAATAAGTTGATTCACATACGAAGAGTTTTACATTGCTTATATTCCTAACAATATTTCTACACTTAAAACTGAAATAAACTTGCCCAAATTGGAGAAATTAAATAACACATTAACAACAGATTTATAACTGTTCCAATTTAATTTATGTATGCTAAATTAGACTTTGCCTGCTTTATAATATAATTACTTTGTCAACAAATGGCTGGGTGTCCCATTACGCCAAGTGGGATAATGGGACACTTACCCATAGAAGTGATCCAGATTAGTTCTGAGCGAAAAATACCAAATGATTTATAAGTGCAATATTTCGTTTCTATCAGTTTGACTATTATGTTAACTTATTAGAGAGGTTAGTAAAAATCTTTAATATTCTCTACAGTTATTTCTGATTTACGTCTGTTGTATAAGTAAGGTGCATATATAAGTGCATCTTATATGTATTTTGTGTGCTGAATTCAACGATGTCGTTGAATTTTTTTGAGTCCATATGTTGTTAGCAATTGAGAGTTTTATGTTTTTGTGATATATATATATATATATATACATTGAGTTATCACTGAATTATGACCACCTACCTAATACTTCGTAGGTCCTCCTTTTGCCTTCAGTACAGCAGCTATTCGACGTGGCACTGAACCAACAATTTATCGGAAGCGTTCGGGAGGTATGGCCAACTAAGCTGTGTGTAATGCGGCTAGCAATATAGGTATGGAGGTGATTGGTGTATCCAGACGCCTGATATGCCTTTCCATAGTGTCCCACAAGTGCTCTATGGGATTGATATCGGTGAAGTTCGGAGGCCAATCGATATGCTGGAAGTTAGAACTGTGTTCCTCAAACCATTCCTGCACAACAAGTGCCCGATGGCTCGGCGCATTGTCATCTTGGAAGATACCACCGCCATTCGGGAAAAAGTGTAACATAGTGAGGTGTACACAGTCAGCAAACAGTTGACGATAGCGGAGACCAGTGATACGTTGTTCCTCATGCACCAGGGGTCCAAGTTCCTGCCAGTGAAACATGCCCCACACTCCACCGGCCTGCACTTTTGATACCATGCATGATGGATCGTGGGCCTCATGTTGTTGACGACAAATCCGTACACGACCAACCACGGTGTGGAGTAAATAACGTGACTCATCCGACCAACACACCTTTTCCAGTCTTTTGATGTCCAACTTGTCTTTTACGCCGATGAACCTTGGTTGGGAGAGGATGCCGTAGGGATCGTCTGCTGGTATAAGCCCATACGTGCGACGTACGGTCATACCAGATATTGTTCCGGGTTGGCCCATGTTGTATTGGGTAGTCAACTCTTCAACAGTGCTGCGCCTGTTCGCCTGTACGAGTCGTCAGACCCTACGCTCACCTCTAACATCAATATTTCGCTGATCTTTGCAGTTTTGCCGTCAGGTCTTGGTTTGACCATTTGGATGCCAGTCCTGGCACACTTTAAAAACAGCGGCTCTCGAACATCCCACCAGTTCAGCTGTTTGGGAAATCAAGGCACCAGCTCGTCGAGCTGCCACAAGCTGACGTTTATCGAAGTCCGATAAATCCTTCCTTTTACCCATCACACTCGAAATTTTACTACCTACTGAACCACTGATATCTTATCTATGCTACGTAGGTCAACTAACTGCGCACTCTCGTACCTCACGTGGTCAATGGGTCGCATTCACTTTTCATAGGGGTGGTCATAATTCAGTGATCACTCAGTGCACGTATTACATAAGTGCGTACACATATAAAACAATGAACAGTATTCTTATAATGATTTTTGTTGTTATTGTTGTTTACAATTTGCTATGACTAAAAAAGGAAGGTGTGAGCTAACTCCAGAATTATTTGCTATAATGTGGATATTATATAGTCAAAAATAGGTGACAAATAACATCACTGGTGGCATAAAGATTTGCAGTGCATATGCAGCATATTTCTAAATGCCTATGGATGATCAAGGGAAGTTGTGGGCATCTCTTTACTGTTGTCTAATTGTAGGTCAACGTTTGAAGGATGGTTTCGTGGTAGTCGTAAGTGTGTAAGTGTAAACCTTTTGCTATACTTCGGATATGGAGAGTACGCAAACTACTTTCTATGGCGATTGCTACTTTTGTATAGCCCATACGTGCGACGCATGGTCATGCCATATACTGTTCCGGGTTGGCCCATGTTGTATTGGGTAGTCAACTCTTCAGAAGTGCTGCGCCTGTTCGCCTGTACGAGCCGTCGGACCCGACGCTCACCTCTTCAACATTGTTAAATAAGTGAAAGTTTAAAAAGCTGCGCATCAAAATACTGTAGTGTATTCCAACATACCATTCTTTACGGCCCCAATGGCATACAATGAAAACACGCCAATTCTCAATCCATCGTCAAGAGAAGAGTCTTCAGAATAGGATAATGAATTTGATAAAAAGAATAGCTGGGATTACACCTCAAATGCAGAGCTCCAGATGTCTAGTTTAAAAGAGTGGAATTTACTGGATCCTAGCTGCAAAGTTTCCACATTATTATTATTATTATCAGTTTATTTAACAATGAGACTATCTAACATATAGAAAATGATATGTCACTTATGCATGTTTTTACACTGAAAAATCCCTCTGCCATTGTTTTGATTTGATTTGGCTTTATGAATAAATTGGTATTCGACAGAATCCAAAAATACTGTCTTTTCATAAGCCTTTTAAGTAACAGCTTGAAACCTCTGTTGCTTAAAAATCGGATTATACACCCATTGATTCCTGTTGCGCATTCTGTTCATGTTAAAAAAAAAAGAGACAATTGGAAAATGGTGCATGTGTTAGAGAACATCATGTATGACTATAAATGGGATGTCCGGGGAAACTCAAGATGTTAGCGGTTCTTATAGGTTTGCAAAATACTAAATTTCCTTGCTTTACCTGCCCTTGGGACAGTAAATCAGCTACAGAAGAAGGGAATGGTCTGCCAGAATTGAGTTGCAGCCTGGTGTATATGATGTAGCAAACAATCTTTTGGTTGCATCTGTAAAGAAAAGGCACAAGGAACAGACGGATGTCTGTTTCGTATCCCATATAGCTGTTCTTGCTCAGTTTCAATTAGCAACGATGAGATCATTGTTGGCGCAATTCTTTTGTTGTGCAGTGGACCCATAGATGTTTAATCGAAGGTGTTGATTAAGGTTAATCAAAATTGTTGATTAAGCTTAACCAACGCTATTATTTAGATGTACCAGATATCAAGGATAGCATCACACCGTAAGTGAGAAATATCACCCCAAATATGTTACGTTATGCAGCTGACCATGTCATTACTCGGTTTGAGGTTCTGCTAGACCAATAGTGACCACATGAGTACTGATTGACAAATCCAATAATGCCATTAAGAACAGGAAAACACGTCGTCAAACACATTATGTATTTTCGATAATTCTACTACAGAAAAACATCAAGAAATAAAGTGACACTATAACCATACCGGTGATAACGGCGCGTTCTTATTTTCAGTATGCACAGCCACACAGATCATATAATCATATAACAGATTAGTAGATACCAGTAAAACTTTCCCCTTCGTGATGAATTTTTAGAAACAATTTTATTTTTCGTGTAGTCTTCTCCGGACAATGACAAAGAACGTACAGTACTTGCCAATTTAGTTTCATTTCCTCAATTAGATGGCGCTCCAGACAGCTCTACATAAAGATATTTTAATAGTGACCACCTAATATATTCACAGCAAAGCCAGAAAAACCCGGAAATTACAAGATTTCCATCAAAATCTCAAGATTATTTTCTTCAATTTTACCAGCACATTTATATCTTATATCTACATAACTTGTACATCTAATTAAAATTTGTAGTGGGAGTGGGTCTCGATCTCACCGCACTCAGAATTGTCTGTTTATATTACACCTGATAAAACTTAATCTTAATTGCAGAGTGCTCAGTAAGACGGTTTAAAACCAAATTGTAACCAGGGACTTGTGACCTTATAATAACCAAGTCAACATACAGCATAAAGCCAAAAGTAATTCAACTTTTTGTCTGAATTCTGCCAACGATGTTTATAAATTCGTTCAGGTTTTGCTTTCAGTCTGCCTTTTTCATTTTAACTAAACACTAACTAATCACTCTGCAGTACAAGCACGGTAACAGAAATTAAAACATTATTTTCCATTAACTTTATTAAGGAAACACACAACTTAACTTTACTAAGTATAGTGGACTGGAGAAGTCTAAAGTTTATGATGAAATCCTGTTGAAGACAGGAGGAATTCTTAAACGTTCTTCACTAAATTCTGTGATTAGGCAATCTCAGTGAGTAGGGGAGATAAAGTTTTACCCAATGAGTTATTCCGAGTTCTTCATCCTCGCCCACAACATGCAGATCGGTCTCTTAACGTCAACTTGTACAGACAGAATTCACGATATTAATTGGCATTCCATCGAATCGACTCCTGTGATCGAAGTAATCGATGCTCCAAGGAACACCGAAACAATGAACGAGCCAAGATAATAAAGAAAAGAAACCTCTAGGTCAAATGTGACCTAGGATTTTCTTTCCCTTATCATTTTTTGATTTTACTAGTATTTTTTTATTTTATTAATTTTTTTTTCTGTTGTTGTTTAAAATTCTGTCGAATTTTAAACAACATCGTACAACAGAGTATCATCGTACACTCCTGTACGATGATAATGTTCTTATTGAATGAAAATTCAACTGAATGAATATTATTACAAATCATTTTTGTTTGTATTAAAAATACAGCTTGAAAACGAATTAATTTCTTTCCGTCCTAGTAGATCTTTAGAGTCTATCATCTTTAGAGTATATACATGTACAAAATTGCTGGTTTCATGAAAGGCTATTCCATTATAAAATTACTGCTTCATTAGGTAAATACAATCGAGAGACAGATTTACCTTTTATCAATGATCATTTGGACAAATTCATTTCATTGATCAGTTAGCGCATTATTTCTAACTTTCGTACACAAACAATACTGTAATAGCGGAAACAAGAATAATCCATCTTTTCTCAGTTATGTAGGTCAATGCTCAACCATTTGTGGATCACATACATCAGAAAATTTGAAAAACTGGTTGGAAAGATAATAATTATCATCCGTCTAGCTTGTCTATTAATTTGACCAATATGATTTGACTACTCAGCCTAACTGAACGATATAGCAAGTTTCAGATGACTTCCACTTGATATCCAATGTCATACATTAGCAAAAATGATCAGTCATAGGTTAGAATAACCAAGATGTGTTTATTTTGCTCTCCACGTGGGTCCCAGCCTTACACCTTAACATCATTTATCTTCATTTGGAAAGCCGCGCCGAAGTAGTTACGGGTAACAATGTGTGGATAACATGTCGCTCTCTCGCACATGAAAGAGTGAATACTACGGTGATTCTTTTCCTCTTCCTCCCCACTCTTCATTCTTTCTTCACCCCCGCTATCAAGACAGACTAACACGTGCGTTCATTAAATAGTGACAGTAATTGAAGTCTCAAGGGGTAGGGAGGGGGTTGTTCAGTTGGATAATGATGTCTCGAACAGTTCTTGTCACTGCCGCATTCTTTGTAGGATGAGACGCAGTGTGCGTGTGTGTCTTCTGCACCCGGTAACCACTATTCTCAATCCTTAAGTGGAGGTACTGAAAGTTTTTTTTTTTTTTTTAATTGCTGACGTAACAGAGTATCTTGGAAAGATTCGTCTTCGTTTTTCAATTTCTTTCAAGTTGGGTTGCTAAATTACATTTGGAATGTAGCTAACAGGAATGGAGTTATCCACACTTTACTGTGACCTCGTTTCCTACGTTTTTCCCCCTTTTTTCTTTTTTCCCTTTCACCTCTGATAACACTTTGGATAACCGTGAGATGGCAAGAGAATGAAAAAGAAAGTTACTTTTCACCGCAAGTAAACTAAACAGTCACCTAACCAGATATATTTTCTAAGTTCCGTTTATATTGTATAACTTTCTATGTGCGTGTGGTAAAGTGGTTAAAAAGTATCAAATCAAAGAAGAAAACAGCTTGAAATCCCCTTGTCTTGTTTGGAATGGAATAAAATGTCGGAACAGTCCACTAATTTTAATAACTTTATCATATGAGATCAATTTTATATATTTCGATAATAATACCTCATCATATATTGTTATAAAGATAACAATATATGATGAGGAATAATTTTGAACCACTGACCAGAAAGAAGGGGACGTCAAATTTAAATTAATATTTTGACGGCAATGAAGCGTGTCGCCCATATCCGTATAATATATTTTTCCTCAGAAAAGCGTGTTCTCGAGCCGATGGGCTCGCACAAAAAAAAAAAAAAAAAAAAAAAAATCTCGAATTTCTTCGAGCTTCTGAAGAAACTTTTAGCCGAGTCGCGAGGAACAGCCGACTCGACTAAAGAGTGCTTCAGAAACTCGATGAGAATCGAACCCCAAGGCTGCTTATTTATTAATCGAATTACGGCCTCAGTCAATCACTTTTTTTAAAGAGATAGAGAAGAGACAGAGAGAGAGAGAGCCCAGCCGAAAATGTGTAGTTTGAAATTATGGCATAATATAGGATAACTGAAGAAGTGGGGAAAACCATAGGTTCACGTTTTCATAAGGTAAAAAAAAAAAAAAAAAAAGGGGGGGGGGCTCCGTATTTCATAGGGTCAAGACGTAACTACCACACTATTGAAATACGAAGATTACTAAGAGTGCAGTAGAACAAATTGTAACTAAAAATTATGGATTATAGAGCATCTCACGAGATTTTCGAAAGAATTCCAACCAAGCCAAATCGTTTTCTCGGGCTCACGTTTTTAGTGACTGACAACAGTAGTTTGCCAATGGCGTAGTCTATAACTATACTTTTGGCAGTTTACACCCTAGTATCATTATCGGCCCGGTGAGCCGATTACGATACAAGGTGCAAACTTTACGGTACAGTTATATACCACAATCTAGCGCATTAATTCAGAAAATTGAATATGTATAGGCCTCCGTACAGATGGAAAGAGACGGAATGTCCGAAATTAGAAAACCTCAAACGTTTAAAACCTGAAGTAATTCATTCCTTTCGCAAGAAACGTCAAGTGTTGACATAACTCTCATCTTCGTTTTTCTCCCTATTCACTTCACACCATAACCTATTTGTATCCCTTACCCTCTTCAGCTTTCCGTTGCCACGTTCTGGCAGAAGCAATGACAGTGAAGGCGCAGACAGCAACCATTTTACGATCAATACGACGTTCAATACGCTAACGGAGACACAAGTGAAAGTATTTGCCTTTCCCCCGAAGTATCTGCAAGCCCGCCAGAGAGAAAAAAAAAAAAATCACCATAAAGTGCCTGCTATTTTTCAGGGGGGGGGGGAGAGACATTATTCCAAGAAAGCCAGAAAGTGAGGTTTGGAGAACACTGTGCTTGGGGAGGGGAGGGTGAGGAAACAGAATTACAATTCCTGGAGAAGATAATGATATTGTTTGGGGAGAGAGAAAAGAAATATTGCGACATTGAGGGGCAGATTTGGAATGAGGAAGACGCAGGATAAGACAATATTTGAGAAGGAATTGCACAGTGAATGTCTTTCATGACGGAATGGGATGATCACCCCATCTATGCCGACACGATGGAAGCCGTGCTTTTTGGTGACATTTGATAACATCGCAGGACTGGAAATAATGGAAAAAAAGGAAGGCAAAAATTATCTGGAAGAGCAAAAATATGGCAGTGGCGATATCTGGCGAAGAAATGCAAGATGTGGATGTTGTAAAGAAGAAACAAAAACGTTGATGTGTTGGAAGAAACGAAAGCAAACTGTACTAGTACAGTCATAAAGCGCTTTACTTACAAGTGACTGCAGTTGACGACAAACCGTTGTGTTCGACACTGAAGTTGTTCTTTGCTCTATGACGAAGACCCTTCTCCCGCACACCTTTATGTATTTTTCACAGAGCAAGAGAATATTCTATTGCTAAAAGTGATACGAACGGGATGTTCTCCCCTCTCTCTAAAATAAAGGAGAGTATATTTGGCTGACACAAGTTTACAAATGCTCGATTCGATGCTGGACAGTGGAATCCTGAGATTTATTTTTTCTATATTTGAATATCTCATATCTTGAGAAAGTCTTTTCGTAGAAATAAATTTAGGAAACGGTTTTAACATTACATTCGGTGACGAAAGTGCGACAATTGAATAGGTGGAAAGTTACTTGAATAAAATGGGCGGCATATGTTTAAATAATAAATATTCTTACTTACTATAAAATATACTTCTATGAAATGTATAGCGAAATACACATTCCTACCTTTCTTCTAGAAAATCAACGGAGACTCCAGATTAAGAAATGTTACTATATATCATTGCCCACTATTTTAACAACTAGAAATTGCATAACAACCATATAAATATCTGAGTTAATTAGCCTTTCAGCAATTGATTGACTCACAACTAAGCTAACTACCCTGATGTATGTTTTAAGGGGAGAAGGGGAAGTAGTTATAGAAAGTAATCTTTCCATGCGTGTATGAGGATGTTTAAATAATAATTTTATAAAAATCTTGGATCGACCATATTGTGTTGCATATATTATGTCTCTAAATTGCATGGGTTCTGTGGTCTATTTGCTGTTCACTGGACAAAAACCTCGAGTTCTCGGGAAGGGAAACCATACTGTCCTCGCCTGCGACCAACTAACTCAGCCACGTTGTTAAAAATACCATATTGTGTTGCATATATTATGTCTCTAAATTGCATGGGTTCTGCGGTCTATTTGCTGTTCACTGGACAAAAACCTCGAGTTCTCGGGAAGGGAAACCATACTATCCTCGCCTGCGACCGACTAACTCAGCCACGTTGTTAAAAATACCATAAATATTCCCCGTGTTATTGACAATATTCGAACTCAGACCTTTTCCACCAGTTGTTGGGAGGACGGTAATTATATCAACTGCGCTACACACAAGGGCGGAGAAGGAAGTGAGGGAATGAATAGGTATCTTCGTTGTTTCCCGGTCCCCACCGCTGTTTTGGATAAAACAAATTTGAGAACAGGAGAGGGGGCTGTTATTGTTGTTATTTGGTTTTTGGGAGCATTAGCAACTAAGGCCATATTGCTCCGGGGATATGCGTTGGTAATTCCCTGACCTTTCCGCATCCTCCGTATTTGGTGGTCACGAGCTTGAACCCCGGTCTAATCAAGAAGTGTGTGTGCTACGCACTGCTGCTCCTGCCCACCTGGCTACGGAGGCACCTGAGGAGAGGGGATATAGTTGGATTTCTCGAGGCGGGAGTGAATTAATAAACGTAATATTGGTATTACGCAATACTACTATCTAGAAAATAAAATGATTCAAGGAAGAGAGTTCAAGTAACATGAGTATTTCAAGTATTTCTCCAGCCCTTCTTTAAGTTTATATAAACTTTCACGTTTCCAACAGTCAATCATTTTTGATTTAAGGAAATTCTTCCAGCATCTAGTCTACAACTGTGAAAACTTCCTTAACTGTGTTCAGTTTACTCAGCTCCTTTTAAAGTTGTAAACACCTATTTAAGGTCACCTTCGGATGCCTACTTTTCATTGCATTCCACACAGGCGTGGAAAAACCATTGGAATGGCTGATATAACGTGCCCAGGATTGAGGACCTGCCTTCTGGTACACCCAACGTCATCATTTTAATGTTTCAATCTTTATGCTATAAAATGAAATTAATAGATAATATTCTTCACGCTATTGTTTTTTTTTTTTTTGTTTTTTTTTTTTACTGCGATTTCCATCCATATAATTCTTCTCCCTTCCCACTTCAAGTCTAATCCAAAATTAATGAAGGCTGAGCTACTAGACAAAAATTAAAGCCTACCCAATGATCACCGGATTTTTGTTTTATAAGTAGGAAAATAAGAGAAAAATGTAGAAGGGTTATTATAAATTAATGATATTAATAATAGAATAGTTGGTTTGTTCCAGTACATCTTGTGGTTTTCCGATATGGCGAAATAAGAACTTCCATCGGTGGTGTTGAAATATCGGAATACATGACTTGCCTCCAGTTTTGTAAGTCATGTTTAGTCATGAGGACAGGAACAAATAAACTCAGGACAGTTGATAATGAAAAATGACTTGGATAGAACTTTACAGCCTGAGATGAAGTCGTCTGAGCAATGGAGACAGGCTGTTATCATTGACAGACCCAAAACATGGGGTTCGCTCAGAGATTTACAGGAGCTTTGCCAGTAGATATGAAGAGATGATTACTCCATTGTGTAAAGCAACGGTTAGGTCACATTTTTAATAAGGCTTACTTACATGGACACCACTTTAGTACAGACAGTTCTTTTGGGTAGCTACACAGAAGAATGAATCATGTTCGGACTAGGCCTGACATTCAGCCAACCAGCAATTCTGTGGTCGGAAACAAATAGTTGATATCAGACGTCCAAGAAGATTTGCAAAACTTCTGTAGAGTAGGGTAACAAAAAAGATGCATCAGTCACATAACGATCATGTAAGACAGTGGTAATCAAAGATGCATTTCAGAATGCTGTTATTGTTATTTGGTTTTTTTAGGAGCATTAGTAACTAAGGCCATGTTGCTCCGGGGTATGCGGTGGTCATTCCCTGACCTTTCTGCATCCTCCGTATTTGGTGGTGATAGGCTCGAACCCCGGTCTAATCAAGAAGCGTGTGCTACGCACTGCTGCTCCTTCCCACCTGGCTACGGAGGCGCCTTTTAAGAATGCACAACTCTCCATATCTTGTCACGGATGGGGTAACGCAGCCTGAGACCAACCCCGGTTCTACTCTTGTCAGCACAAAAAACAAACAAAAAAATAAAATAAAATAACAAGAATGTGCGACTAAAGTGGATTCAGCAACACCAACATTGGACGTTGTCTACGGTCCGATACTGGAAAGGAAAAGACTGGAAAAACGTTGCCTGGTCTGCTGAATCGGGGTTTCTGCTGTTTCTCGCTAATGGAAGTGACGGATGACCAGAATCCATGGATGGGTTCACAAAAGCGTGAACCCATCCGACTAGGTGTGAACAATGTGTGTAGTGGTAGTGTTTTAATGGTAGATGCTGGCTGTTAATAGCAGTGTACGGGTGTAGTGTTTTGGTGGTTCACAATGGGGGGAGCAACATTTGGAAGCCAGGTTAGTTAGAAACTGGCCTTCGTGGGTAGTACAGTTGGTAAAATCGCCGTCCTCCCTACACCGAGTGGGAAAGACCTGAGTTCGAATCCCGTCAATGACGCGAGAAAATTTTTTTATGGGTCTTTCCAGCTATTTGGAGTAGCGATCCGCCACTATGCAATTTGCAAAAATAGTGGGAAGCAATTGAATCAACATGAATCAGTACATTTTCGCCAATTCGTTCGGCACATGCCATGACGAATCCAGGCTGTTTTGCAGGCTTATTCGGTATAGGTTATGTGTTACTACTAAGATGACCACTCGGTGTATACATTTGTGTAAATACGTATACAAAGTACGGTATTTAAGAAGATTACCGTTCACAAAATTAATACTAAAAATAAAATAAAAATTTATTTATTTATTAATTAAATAATTTATTTAATTAAAAATAATTAAAAATCAAAACTGCAAATAAGCTTTGCTCAAACTGCTAAATCCAATTAATTTCTCAATTTCCTGTTCCTGGCAATCCGTTTTTCAGCATAGCACAATCCTATTCTGCGTTTCTCTTACTAGTTACAAGAAGCTTAGTTTTCGTCTTCGTCTGAAACCTGTTCGTGTTTTAAATTTAGTATGGAACGACGTGATTTAACACCCTCCCCCTTCCCCACACACACCCCCCCACACACACACACACCACCAAAAATAAAAAGGAAAGTTATCATTCAAGATCTACCGGAAGAGTCGTTGCGCGATAGCTAAGAACCACTGGTTTACAGGAGCTAAATGTTGACGGCATAGTTCGCCAGCGATAATCCTTCGGTTGATTTTGGTCAAAATGAATTATGTCCTTCATATCCAAGCGCATTTATATTTTAATCTTTTGCGGGCGCAAGGCGCTCTTCATGATAGATAATGGGATTTGTTTAGGATATAATGATTGCCTTTTGCGATGAATATTCATATACAACACTCATTTCTTGTCTGCAGGTAAAGTTCCTTTCAGAAATGGCTAATCAACTTTCTCTTCCTGAGAGAGAGAGAGAGAGAGAGAGAGAGAGAGAGAGAGAGAGAGAGAGAGAGAGAGAGAGAGAGAGAGAGAGAGAAGAGAGAGAGAGAGAGATGCGTACAGTTGTTATTCGTAAGCTCACGGGAAATGCAAACACCTAGCTTGAATACTTTTTTCCAAGTTTATTGCTCATATGTGAGTGTTGTACTTACCTGTGTCCATATACAATTTCTCGGGATGTAATTCTGAGTCAGTATCTAATAAAACTTGCAGGTATTCAATATTGAACTAAGTTGGTCAATCGAGGAAGTGAATTGAACAGATAAAAATTTCTCAGATCGAGAATTTTAAAACCACTGTTGATAAATTTAAGGTATCTTTTCTCCCTATATACTACTTATAGTTTCTGTTGCATCAGTAGCTCAAATTATTTTGAAACTAGCATGCAAATCTGTAAATTTATTCCGTCTACACTCGTTATTTATTCCGTCTACACTCGTTATTTATTGTTCTCTACAACAAGAGAAATACACTTTTGGAAGAAATTAAAAAAAGAGCAACCTGATATATTTGATAAAGGCGCAAATATTTAATCGAATCATTCAGTAACCAAATTACCCTTTAGTGCAGAAAATCAACATTTAACTGTATAACGCAGTTTTCAGACACTTCAATCTCAGAAAGCATTCCTTATGACCTACTATCTAAGCTATTTGACCCTACTTTGGTGGACGTGTGGAGCCCGAATAATGCTAGGATCAGGGGCAGTAACTAAGTAAAGTGATATCGTCCAGATGGAAAAGACGTTAACAGTCCTCAACAATATCTCACCCGCTTTTCGCGGATATTCCACTTTCCCACCCTAGTGCATGTGATTAATTCACTTTCAGATGAAGTGCTTTAAATTCCACGACTCCTGGCCTGCTTCCTCGATTTCTGGGCAAAGTGCTTCCCTGCTAAGAAACAGAAGAGACACGGCTGGAAACACTGCACCGTCAAGATGACGGTCATAAATCATTCCACCTCCCATTAACAACAATATGGAAACGACTGATTTCACCATTTCGCTACTTCTGTGCACTTTCCTCCTCTTCGAGGAGAAACCAAAGGAAATGATTCCGATGTAATGTGAATCAGAAGGGCAAGGGCGAAGTTAGAGAATTCCAGGCGATCAGGGGAGGGATAGATATAGCTTCTACTGCTAGTAAAAGAGAAAAAGAGGGAAATATTATATTGAATTTGGTGTTAAAGAGGACAAACTAGAAATGTTCACGTGCTTCGCGCTGCCGGTGTAAAGATTTTATCAAACCTCTCAGTCACATTACTAAATCCGATGTGGATTTTACTTCCACACTGAAACCTACTGAGTTCTTCTAGAAGATTAGAAATAAACTGCAGCGCCTATATATAAAAAGAGAGGAAAAAGAGATAAAAAGAATCCTAAGTTGGATCAATTTCATTGACACGATGCATATTTTAAAGGAAGCCCTCCTAAGTTATCGCGCAAGAAGGCTTATTTCCAATGCTAAGCACAACTGAGATCAACGCCACATTTCCGTCGTCCTCCATTCACTAAAAGGATGGATATTTTAAGGATATTTCACCTGTCTCTGCTTCAAAGTGGCCAGAGAAAAAAATAGTAAAATACACTCCATACATTATTTGAGACAGTTCTCTGAGTTCTTGGTTTAAACTTGTTTAGGTTTAGATATGTATAGGCAATTGCATAAATGACTCGAAATTATATTTAAACTTTAAAACAAATACATATATATTAGTCTATCCTTCCTCCTTCCTGTGACTCAGAATTAACTAATTTACAAGAATTGGCATTCTATATATAAGAAGAAAAAAACTTACATTTTCTATGTAGATGCTAACTACGATCTATATGCTTAGAATTCTGCATACATAAAAGGAATCCATTTATGAACGTCATTTAGAATTTCTTCATTGATCATATCAGAACTTCGCATATTAACGTACATGTACATTCACGCCATAATTGTGACTTTTTATTCCATAAGTTAATCTACGTTTTTCATCCTGCACAATATGAAAATCGACTCGTGTCAATTGCTAGCCTAGGAGCACTTTTTTTTCTCGATGTGCTGTTGAAAGTGTTAATTTTCTTATGTTTTCAACATGTCATGTGCAATTTTCAATACGAATCACACATGACTCGGTCAGACGTTTGTTTGAAAAGGATGGCAAATATTTGAAACCATGAGTCAACACTTCCACCTTTAAAGTAAGATAAGTGAAATTTAAATAGGTAATTGTTATTATCGTAACGCTCTACGGGCGTTACTCATATCCGTATCTCTGTACTGTCAGTAAAACCCAGAATGTCTGTCTGAAACCAAAAGTCTGAAAAACCCAAAATAATTCGGTGGAAACCCCTTCTCCCTATGCCTGAGAACGGCTAACTACAGCCGATCTCAAGAGAACTTTTAGAAATTTATCATTTTTTAGAAAAGACTGTAATTTTAATTTTATAATTTATAATTTTAGAAAAGACTGTTTATCACTTACTTCCAATAACAAATTCATCACTTGGTTTGTTATTTTTTTTATTATATTTTAGCTGTTTCTTTTGCGACACGGAAACATGTTTCGTGTTTTTTTTCTTGTTTTGTTTTTAATCAATCCACTTCATCCGTTGTTGATTCCAGGATTCAGATGAGTACCGAATAGAACTCGAAGTGCAGCAGGCTACACTTCGAGTTTATAGCGAAGACATTGTCATAATCGATAGGCTGAGTGCACTTTCGTTTCTCGTACGTCGATTGTACGGCTGTTCCCACACATGAAATAGCAATGGTTTGAGGAAGCAAAAATGGTTAAAGGATAGGTATATATCCTCTGATCGTTTTGGTATACTGTGAATAAAAAAAATATAAATAAAAAGTCAACATCTTCTCAAGTAGTGTTAGACCGAAATGTTTTTAAAGTACATTTATGGATGACTTAAATATTTTATATGTAATGGAATAATGCAGTGTCAAAGTTGAACGAACTATTCAAATCTCATTTGACACTGAATTGATATTGAAAGGCAAAGAACATATCCGTAACACTGGACTAATCCACTGAAAAATGTATGCAGAGTGATAATGAAGAAAAAATACTTCTTAACACCAGAGAGAGAGAGAGAGAGATGAAAAGTCTTGCGATAACAAAATAAAACGGAATTACAGGAAAAATTCGAAATAGGAAACAATAGATATAATAAACAATAAAATAAAAAAAAACTAACAAAAGAATCAAATGATTAAAAAATGTGGTAGGGAGGAGAAGGAACTGTAACAACGCTGGACACAAGTCTATTTCACATGGTAACACAGAGAAGGAAACAGTGAATCAAGACAATGATTTATCGAACAAGCCAGGGGAGTAAGTTGGGGAGACGACAAAAGAAAGAAAGAAAGAATGGAAGGATGGAAAGGAAAGGAGAGGAGAGGAGAAGAAAAGAATAGAAAGAAGTGTTTGGAATCAAAATCACCTGATCGATATTGTATTCCGGTGTCGTGTCGGGTTACTAAGGTCGGAACACAGCAGTTCAGATCAATGCCGCTTAGGGGATGTTACTTAGGCTAATTAGAAAGCACGAAATGCCTACTGATACCACGCATAAGTTAGACAGGGAATTGTGCGTGTGTGGGGGAACAGAGAGAGAGAGACAGAGAGAGAGATCTGGAGCTAAATTATCTAGGACGAGTAATTCCCACGTGGACTCACAAAGCTCGCAAGACTTCTCATCACCTTGGTAGAAGAGGATGGCAAGAATAAATTGCCAGGGGTTTCATTATCAGCCGACTTCCTCTCGGGGTGACAGAATTAGATGGGTTAACTTGTCTCTTCTTTGTTTTGTTCTCTTATTTCCACTTCTTGATTAGCCTCAGCATCTATTCCCTTTGGCTTCGTTTCCTTACTTCTTTTGATGGCAAGTATAAAACACGCACAAGGTGGCCAAGTAGAAATATAGTAAGTAAAATACACAGGATAACCCTCCCCAAAACTCAGGATATCCAAACTTATATTTATTTCATACAAAATAAGGTATACAATATTTTGTGAAAAATATAGTTTAAAACTTTCGCAAGGAAGATAAGGATAAGTCACATTAGGTGTTGAAAACAACCATCGTCCACACACACACACACACACACACACATGCACCTATTCAATTGGGGTCATAGGCTTATTACGGTATCATGTAAAGTTTTTCGGCCACGTACCACTTTTAGTTCCTAGCCGGCAGACTCCCAAAATAAAATATCATTTATTTTTATTCTTCCCAGTAATAAACATCGCGATCGATAAATGAAAATATTGTGAACCCATATTGAAAATTTCTCCTTCCAGGTTTCAAAATAAGCGGTTTTAAAAAAATAAATTAAAAATCTATCTGCATGTTTTACTTTCGCTCGATGCATAATTGCTTATATCTCGGCTTCCAGAAATGCTAGGAGGGAGGGAAACAGTCTTTAAGAACGCAACATTCAAAATTAGAGTGATAAGCGCGCTTGTTTTTTTTTTTTTTTTTTTTTATGCAACTTATTCGTGGCACACATGGAATCTATCGTCTCGCGGATCCTCACGGACTTGTCCGTCAACCTGAGGTCGGGGACCACAGTTTGCATGTTATTGCCTTATTGTGAGAAGCATAAATTAAATCTCACTAGGAATGAGCTTTCAATAAGATAAGTAATTTTTTTTTAAGTTTTTCAAGAGAATGAGAATTGTTTTAAAGACATATTCTTTGATATAACTCCACAGGAAATAATCTGGCGAACTAAGATCAGGATATCGCGAAGGACACACGTCTTTGAGATAACATTGAGGCAATCTCAACCATTGTAAAGCGGGAGGAATGGTAGTTACATTATTTTATTGGCAATAACAACGTTAGAAAGGTTATTTCTAATACTATGCCATCTTGTTTACTGGAAAAAAAAAAAAAAAGGTTAAAATCTGTACATAACTTTCAAGAATTTAGCGTGTGTCAAAGAAAACTGGTTCGATCATTCCTGGCTGCGAATAGGAATATGCGCACCAGAGTCCGATCCAGATTAATATGGTTCGGCTGTTATGTAATGTGAGAGATGAAACTTTATCAATGTAAAATGCATGATGTCACCCTGTCAATTTTATGTGACACAATGATTAAACATTGGTAATAAGTGAATTGCTTACTATTACTTGGTCCTTTCATCAAGTGGACAGTGCTGATGAGGTGTGTCTGAAATTTGCATGCTACCCTTTGAAAAAATCCATATGATAGCCAGGTTCAGAGAGAGACGACGCAGTGATTTCCGCGATCTGCACAACAGTCAGTTGCGCAGATCACGTCTTGCACAAGTTCTGGTGTCAAGACAGTGAGCCTTTTATTTTGTGGTCTACCACAGGCAGTACCCGCTTCACGAAGTTGTTTGACAGTCTGCCAAATGGCAGCCTTCGTGGACATCTTTATGTGTTCAGTTTGGCCAGATGGCGTTACTTATTTTGTATAAAATCTGGTCGAAAAGTAACTCTCAACTTTCAAAGCTACTGAAGGGTCATTGCTATCTTGTATTACTTCTGTTGTTGGTATTTAATCAGTTAGAAACATTACACCATCTGTTATGCAAGTTTACAACCCAAAGTTTCTTTGTATCAAAATGTTCTGTATCTCACGTGTCCTATATAATAAATAAGAAATTGGTTTTTCTAACTTTTAACTCACCCTCTATTACAAAGCAACTATAACGAAGTTTAATTAAAAGTTGAGTTTGCGTCTTCCTCTTTTGTTCGTGAAAACGAATGACAACATAGTATATATTCGTTATTCCAAGATTAGTTTGAGCACGTAGCAACTCAGCATTGTAGTTTTCACTATATATTCGCTCAAACCTCTCTGTTAAATGGAATTCCATTAAATATTTCTTCATTCGTTAAAATTATTCCGAATGAATTTTAATTACCTTTGTGCTTAGGTATTGTTTTTCTTTCTTGTGTATTTTCTAATCTCATTAAAATTGTTCTTATCCACGATTTAAAAAGACCACCACAACATCAGTGCAGACTTAATGATCCTTCAAACTGCAATATTTAATATTTCAGCAAAAATGTGAAAGTTTCAATAATGTATAAGATTCCAGCGACAGTACAATACTGTGCTGATTTCTAACATGTTTCATTATTCTCTCTCTCTCTCTCTCTCTCCAAAACTCTAAACACACATCAACAGTATCAAATTTGAGCTTCTTGTACATCCACCCATTATATTCAGTACGCCACTGACTGTATTCTTTCCTCCTTGATCAGTGATTCAATTTTAGGACAACAAAATCTATTTTTTTGGATTTATCAGACAGCCACATTTATACTGGCAAGGAGATAATCGCGAACGTTTTGCCATGGAACGCTGACGTGATTTACACTTACAATTGGTCACTTACAAATTTTAAGCACGTTTAAATCGATTTTTATTATAAATTTAAAATACGTTTAGTAATACTCACCATGTTTAACATATGAGTTAAAGGTGATGAGTACACGGTTCATGAATTTTCTCCTTAAAAATACCCATTATCAGAAAAACCAGCATTTTTAAAAGTATGCATCATGTATCTTAAACTTATTCACCTTGATAGGCGTGCAATTCAAGTAATTTAGAAACTTCTAAATCTCCGATGACCACAACTAATCGACTAGGCCACCCATAGTTAATTAAAAGTATAATATGACGGTGGCAGTATCATTTCACCAATTCATAATATCGTTCACATTTATTAATTATAATCAAACGTCAAAATATTATAAGTACAGTCCATAACAGACCATACAGCGAGTAAAAGCAGGTGCATCATCATTCTTATAGCAAATACAGTAAAATATTGTTATATCGCATTCGAAAGCAAGTTATTTTTCATTCTTCATCAATATTTTGGTAGATGACATTGGCATTTTAGCTTTTTTTGCAGTACTGATGAAGCAATGGTTCGTATTAAGTTTAAAACCTGCACACTTGATGTACTACTGGATTTTTTACACTATCAACTTCTTTTGCTTAAAAAAGAATGAAATTTTTTAAAAATATTTTATAAAATTAACTAAACATATCTTAAGTATTACTGCATAAACGTGATAAATGTACAGTAGTATTAACATAATAATAATGAAGCTATCATTGATGAAATTTATTGATGCCACACACACGACACTGATTACTGAACAAGCAAGGAATGCGAACGAATAATGTTGAATTAAAAAAAAAAAAAACAAAAAGGTGAGGAGAACTTCAAACAATGAATAGCTAGACACTGATTTGTAAAGCGCAGCATATCTAAAAAATAAATAATAATAAAAAGTAAAGTTTCTGTTTATACTCCGGGACGACCATGCAGCCTGAGGAGTTCACAGATAGAGAGAACAAGAAACAGCACCGTATTTAGTAGTCACGGGTTTGAAGCCCGGTCACTAGAAGCACGTATACGTATGTACCTTCGTGCTTGACTACTCGGCTACGGTACACAGTATAAAATAAACACCGGGAAAGATATCTATGAAATAAACCAAACTGCATGATTAACGATTCCTAGAACTTAGTTTCTATTATCCCTTTTCCAAAGCTAAAAACAAGAGAAAGAAGGGTTGTATTCAAGTTTTTTCCTTCTTAGGGACTTAAAAAAGTGATCTAAGCAGAGAAAGAATCGGGAGCACTATAGCTTTTAAAAAATGAGTGGTTCTTCATAGGATTGGTAATGGGACCAGAAGAAAAGTGCGTTAAAAGCGAGATAGCGTTACAATCGGAATGTTATAAACGGGAGTTCACTAGATATAGAAAAATCACATTTAATATAAGGCTGTACAACTAAGAACCTAAATATCACAGGGACTAATAATCTTTCCAAATTTTTTTTCAATGAATATTTTTGTTTAAAGCTGTACGTACATTTCTGTTCGGTACTGTCCAATACTGAACAAAATGTACATAATATACTGAACCAGATGAGCTCTCCAGCTCATCTCTTCAGTATATTGTGTTTTGTGATCAGCGCCTTTTGTGTAAGGTTTGATTGATGAAAAAGGTGAATGATCTTATAATCCTTGAGCGCATAGCGGTAGCTAAAAGATTATGAAAAAGGCTTACAGTGACAATTTTTCAGCGTGCGCATACCAAGTTACTCGTTAGTTCAGGAAGGTTGCTGTGAATGAAAGTTGCTTTGCTCACTTGTCGCTTCAGCACTAGTTTTTCTCACTTGTCGCGTGTATTGAAAAATTAGGTAGTTTAGTTTATTTTATTTTTGGTTATATATTTCTTATTTATTTTGGTTGGCGCAGCAAAAATCTCGGGCTTCCTTGCACCATAAGGCTAATACTAATCGCTTGTGGATGTGCTTGAGAATCACTTCTCCGTTCATGGTGATCTATGGTCTTTCAATACGCTCCGACGTGAGAGTATTATTGTCCTCAAGTTTGGCGACCAGACAATAACCAGAACAATTAATGCGGTGTTCCACAAGGCAGGGTCCTTTTGGTCTGCTATTCATGGCGGTAATCGTCTCAATTATGGGCGGCGTGATATGATATCACACGCCAATGATCTTAAAGTGCTCACCGAGTACAATTCTTCCTGTCTAGCAACTTCCACCTGATTAACAGTAAGCTAGCTGACCTTAAATTATATCTCTTCATTCGGTCTCTCCATAAATTTAAATAAGTCGGCACAAGTAGTCTATTCTCTGAAACCAGATTCAAAAAATCTTCAGATCATCATTGAGAATAAAGTATTTCCAAATGTATTTACCCACACAGATCTTGGGGCTATTTTTGACAGCAAGTTCTCCTTTCATAACTATCTGCATGCCCTGCAGTCACGGTTTGCAAAACTTCACTGGATCTCAAAAACACAACTTCTTTATGCTAAAGATATATCCACATTCCGAAACTTCATCAGTGCCACCGTCTATGCAGCTATCCACTACGACAGCGAAATCTGGGCCTCCGTGGCTCCCACGAATAATAATAATAATAATCTACTCCTCAGAATTCTAGCTGCTTATATGGGCATCGAACAAACTTCGCCTCCCTCCCCAACCACGCTTATGTCTCAGCAGCTTCACCCGAATAGATTGCCTATAACTATTCACCAGAGAAGAATGATCTTCACAATGAAAATGTTTGCCGGCGTTATCTCCGAGCCAAATATCTGGGAGCAGTGTCTATGGCGGTAGTCATTACCTGGACTTCCGTCAAAACCTGTACTTATCTGTCACAGCAACCGACTCTGCATAACGGACATGTTCTTGCCATAGCTTCTCTCCATCATTCTGGAACTAAATGCGATTTCAAGAGGTTCGCCACTGACAAAAAGTATCGTGATACGATTCTTCAGTCTTCTCCTACGTCAATCCAGGAAATCTAGTATCTATAAATCTCATTTTTCATTTTGAATTGTATAATTTTCTCATTTTTCATATTTTATTGTATAATTCTGAAAGTTTACTTTATTTGTATTTTTTGATTATTTTTACTTGTTCTTTACATACCCTACATTGTTAACCCCTGGCCTTCAAAACCAAGAATGCCAGGGATTAACAATGCCTTCTGACTGTGAAAGCTTGTACAACAGTAGTGTTCATTTTTCTGGTTGTATAATAAAGAATATTTATTTATTTATTAATACGACGAACCGGCTAAACGGTTCACAGAAGAAGAAGACGACTTCCAAAAATGCTTTTGATTAGTGACAAGTGCGATTTATTTATTTTTTTATCATATGATGTGAACATGAAGGAACCAGTTTTTTCCTGCTTCCTTCGTGTATTGTGGCCGTGAGATCCAACCGGGTAGTGCGGTACCATCGTGATATCCAAGCCCGAGGCGAGATTCGAACCCGCGACCTTTGGATTGCGAGGCAGGCACTTTACCCACCCGGCCAGCCCCGTTGGCACAAGTACGATAGAACAAGCGTATGGTTCAACAGGAGATTATTTTTAAAAATATTAACAATGTAAACATTTATCATTGAAATAAAATTATAAAATAAATTTTTTGCAACATTCGGAGAACCTTTGATAAAACCTTGTATTGCTATGGTATTATGCACTTTTGTCTTGAAATCAGAAACTCTACAATCGTCATGGCAACGTAAAGAAAAGTTTAGGTTAAAAACAAAAAAAAAAAAAAAAAACCCAGAAATTATTCCTATATGAAGTTGGTGGTTATTCAAAAAAGTGGCACAGGAAGACAATTTGTCTTCATATACATTATTCATGGTTTTAAAAAAACAAAGTACAGTCACCATTTTCGCGTGATAGCAGGTACACGAAACGAAAACGTTTGCTAAATGCAGAAAAAGAAGATTTGAAGTGGGTACTCGAGTGGTTTTTCCAAGAAAGATTGGTCGGCATACCAACCACCGATGATTAAGGTAAAGGCTGATTACCACGCCTCACAATTCACAACCTGTGGTGGATGGTGTCGTGCAGGATGGCAGGCTTTCCAGAAAAATGTTGTAAACAGAAAAAAAAAAATAAACAAAAACCAAAATACCACCATATTTTACAATTTTACGAAATGGCAAAGGAGTGAGGGTTGACATTGCTAGACGAGTTGTGTACTACGTACATATGGTACCAGCCAGAATACTATACTCTAGTACACGGATGATTATTTATTCCTTAATGAATTTAGCAGGTACCAATTTGCAAGCGACATTTCTTCATAACATGCAATATGCAAAGAAGGCTATTCATAAAAAATAAAAATGATCGCGATAAAAAATGGGTACACAAAAAAAAGTTTACTATTTCATTTTTTTTTACAAATACAGATAAAATTAATAGCAATTCATTGTTTTTTATCGCATTGAAATATGTTAATTTCTATGCACTTTTCGTCAATATTAACTTACTTTGTTATGCTGGAGAAATTTCGAAGTTTCATACAATGTATGCTTCCACAAACTCCAATGTATCAGAGATTGTTTTATATTTCTATTTTAATGTTACGGACACTTTTCCGAAATTTTAAGCATAATTAATAAACTTTTTTTTCATTATAACTAATGAGTATTTTATTGGCCAAAAAACACAATAGTTATAAAATTCAATTATTTTTAAAAACCTAAATAAAACTTATAAACACTGCAATGCGGTCAAGCATTAGTACTGTACACTCAAAGCACAATTCAAAAAACCGAATACTTTTTTTTTTTTTTTTTTTTTTCAAACATTAAAGTTAAAATCTGGGGCCAGCCTGTCAAGACGATACCATTCGTATTACAAATCGAGTCAATACTATTCTCACGTTAAAGCATTATAGCAGAAAATATACTTTTTATAACATTTAGCTTTTGGTAGCGTTCCACACTTTCGTTCTGTTTGTTGAAATTTTAATAGATATTACTATACGTCAAACTCCAAGTACTGGTCACTCGAAACGTTTACCTCCTGAAGGTGTTCCTTGAGTTCGAGAACCAAACAAGAATCGCTGGAGGCGAATATCTGAAGAATGGAGTAAGTATTCGAAACGTTCGTATTCCACGTCCCTGACTACAGTAATTACAAATGAAGACTTGCGGCAGGACGCATTGTCTTGTTCGAACAGCGCACCACATCAGTTCCCTGCATATCTTGTCCCCAATAGCTTAAGCAGTTTTTCAATTAACTGGTAGAGATTGCCTGAGATAGTAACTCCCCGCTCCGAGTAATCACAAAGTAAGACACCTTCGGCACTCTAGATAAGGAAAACCACTACTGTGCTCGTTGAGACAGCAACAGAAATAATTTCCTAAAAAATAGTGTGTGTGTTTCCAAGTCATGCTTTGAAGATTGTTTCCGGATATGCTATATTTTTATCTGTGGTAATAAATAAGGGTAAACATGACATTAAAATAAAATAAATAAATAAATCTTTATTAATGTCGTGGGAGAGATGTAGGATAGGACCTATATTAATCGTCAGTACTGCATGCAGATCAGGATTATATCACAGTGATGAATAATTAAAAGTTAATAATTATATATAATATTCATATATCAGTATATGAATATTTCCATACTAAGTATGAGCGAAGTTAAGATGAAGAAAGAAAAAAGAATTCTATTAATATCTAAGAAACTATTAATATTAATAAACTGTATAAACGTCCTAGACATATATGTCGAACTATCAATAGATGAAGGATATACTGTACTTATGTGCAAGATATAGGGAATCATGATCTTAAGTCAAACTTGGCATACTGATGGGCGAGACTGAGTCTCTGAGACAGTGAGTGGTTGCCCTGCTGGAGAGATGAGTAACAAATCTGGGGCCTCGGCAGTTCTTCAAGTGTCCAGTACTAAGCGAAGAGAAGTTCTCCCAAAGGACCGAGCATCAGAAAAGATGCTCGGTCCTTCGGGAGAATTCTGTAAATTCATTCTGTAATCGAGACAAACGGAACAGAACCAGGGTTTGTTTGCCAGGTGCTAAAACTGATGACGTTACTAACCAGATTTCACTTCTTAAAAGAACAATGGCATGCGGTTATATGCTCAATGGCAGGGGTCGGCAACTTGCGGCTCTTTAACTTTTAGCCCACACGAAGCACAATCTGATATGGAGTTAAGAGGACTTAAAAACCAAGGACCTGTGGAGTGCAAGACTAAAACGCCTTAAAAATGAAATTTGGGATTTGGAGGGACAAAAGCAAGACCAAATTGTGTTCAATGCGTGGAGTAGCTTATCGGACACATATACAAATTCGAAAATATTTGCGCTTAGACTTCTTTCAGTTTTTGGTTCGACCAATTCCTGCAGACAATATTTTCGAACATGAACTATATTAAAAATAAATCAAGAAACCGTCTGAGCATGCGTCTCAGCATGTTTAAAGATGAAAATTACGGCATACGCGCCTGATGTTGTTGAGAGACTCAAGAAGTTCAGCAGTAAAAGTCGCATTAATTCGTATCTAACTGGATGTTTGTTAAGTTTTTTCAGGATTAATAAATAATATTTCAGAATACATATTTTTTTAATAAAACACCTTCCCACTCTATTCCATTTCTTAAAAAACTCCCCCTCCTCCCAGCCTGAGCTGAGGCGCAGCTCTTCGGATTCTCTCTTTTTTTTTTAATTCACTCAAAAAAGGTTGCTGACCCCTGCTCTATGGATTGAAACTAATGACTTAAAACAAAAAATTTCTAAAGACTTGGTCAAGAAATATAGGGTATTGATGTAAAAATTCCGCGAGATGGGTCAAAGCGTTACTGAGTCTGCAATTCTGTCCAGAGATGACAGGAGCATCTTCAAAGCTCGTACCCAGGATTAGGAAAAAACTCCACTTCCACAACAATCGATCCGTAGATGTGTCACGTATACAGTGTAATCCTGTGGGCAATATTTTGAGAATCTATCCTATTCGTTTGATTTGTTTATAGATACTATATGTATAAAAATTATTTATCCAATAAGTGAATAAATAATTTTATGCTTCATTCCTCCAAGTGGCAAGAATTCTTGTCAAACATTACGTCCAAACTGGAGTGCCTTGAATGAGAATATCTACTGCATTGGGCTTTTTTTTTTCTGGAAAGTATAAGTAATTTTCACAAATTTCCTAATATCAATGGCTAAGCTGAAAGTTTGGAAATAAGGGACCAGGGTTGCCACTAATTCATTGGCGTCCCAATTAATTTTTTGCATGCCATCGTTATATGTTGGAGAAGAATTTTCTATTATTTGTAACAATACGGTGTGAGACCATTCCCGTCAATCCTAAACGTGACGGCATTTCTTATGCCATCACGTTTAGGATTTAATTTTCGATCTAAATTTTCACAGTTAAAAATATAAGTTCGACTGTCAGCTTTGGCGCAAAGATCTGAAAATCATTATACCTGAAAAGAAAATTAAACTTTCAGGTCTATATATAAATTCCTCTTAGGTCAAAATACGAACCTTCTACACCCCCTCCTCCCACTTCACCCGAGAATGAATGTAAAAACTTACAGAATCGCAAAAGATAATATTGCTAGCTATTTACAGTATATAATTTTTTAAAGCTCTCACAATTAAACCAATCAACTTTTTTAAGTCACAAAATGAAACAAAGCGGCTAGGCACTTCTATATCAAGCTCCCAGATGGCACTAGAATTGTATTTTAGATTCCTCATTTACCAGCTCTTTTGTTCCCCGCTGAACTTTAAAAGTTCTCTGTAAACACCTTTCGCTCTACTTTTCTTCCCTTTACTTTGTTCTTACATCTCTCATTGTTGCTAACCTGCTTCATCTTACATGTTCCTTTCTGCGGGTTCTTCGTCTATTTCTCTTGGGAATCTATCCTATTCGTTTTATTTGAAAAGTGTTTGAGGTATTTTTAGTTCTCTTTAAAGGAGATTGATTAGATACTAATTTTATTTCAATCTCATTTTGTGCAAGGGTCAAGTGAATTAAAAGAACGTGAGACACTCCTTAAGACAAATAAGAAGCTATTTGAAACTTGATTTGTACATATACGCATGCACTGAAAAAAAAAAAAAAAAACACAGAAAACGTGTGCATTATTATTACTCTTTAAAATTTTTTTATTCATATCCATTTCATAAAACTAAAATTAAATGCATAAATTACAGTTAATAATGACAGTAATAGAAGCAGAAATAAACTTGAAAATCTGGCAACTGTTTAAAACTTGTCCTTTATTATTCCTTAAATTATCCTTTATAATTATTCTTTACGAACAGTCTGGTTTTAAGGGCGTAAGAATAACAGGAAGATATTCTCTAACTGGAAATGCACTAACAATACACCGATCATAAAAAGAATCAAAGATTTGTTGGTATTTAAACTGATTTCTAATGATAACGTGTCCTAAGGAGATGATCATCTTAACTAATGGCAAAATGACAGTGGATCTGATGAGAGACCTAATCTTTCTTGACACTGACTGAAATAAAATACTAAATAAAAAAAGTTAGCATACTTTCCCAGCACTTAGGAAGTTTTCGCGTAATGATGCAGGGTGGAAAAAAAAGGGTATTTGGTTACCTAGTTTCCAGCTTGTAATAGTGAGATATTTCGCCACACTGCTGACTTCCAAAGAGTATCCTAAGGTAACCGTTTTTTAACTATCTATCTTTTGTAACTAACTTACAATATTTTGAAAAAAAATTATTATGCACTTATCTGTATCGAAATCTTGTTAAGAGCTGTCGCGTTCTCCTTGACTAATTCTGAATACAAAATGAAACTAGGATATTAAAAGTAACGTAAGTAACATGAGGCTTTCTTCTTTCCTCAAATGCACCAGTTCAGGAAAAAAGAAAGACTCATGTACGAAACATAATTAAACATCTTTTCAAGTCTCCCGAAATGCGCGTAAAAACCCCTAATACATACTAAGCGTACTTTTTTTTCTTTTTTAATTGAGAACAAATAATCGTGATTCTTTTCTTTTTTTTTTTCTTTATCCTTATCTTCTTTCTACTTACTGCACTCCGTGGGTACCGAAGATTCTGGGAAATCAATCTGGGATTACAATAGGTCATGAACATGCGTAAAGTAAACATAGTTTCACGGAAACCGCGAGCTAAAACAACAGTGAAATAAATTAAGGAGAAACAATAACTACTGCAGTAATTGTTCAAATAACTACTGTACAAAAAAAGGAAGCTATTATTGTCTAAAAAAAACGCCATCTTACTTTTTAGGGTTCATTTTATTTTATTATTTTTTTGTTTTGTTTTTTATCCCTTCATTTGTAAAAATATCAAATATATAATTAGCACTTTGAAAAACAGAAAGCGAGTGATAATCATGCTAATTATATTTTAATGGCAACTTCGAAAGCTTCTATCATTCGTGATTTTAATTTTCATAACGCTTTTGAGGAAGGGGAAAATTACACACTGTATAAATTAAGAGCCAAGATCTAAACCTATCAAACATTTCCGTTCATTTCACAAATATAAATAGTCTAATTTCTAATTTCAATGATGTCCATTTCCACTTACAGCCTGCCAAACCACATGTACTTTTTCAGAGAATCTCACTTATCGGTTGATTCAACCATTGCTCATCTCAGTTGTCCGAATTATTGGCTGCATGATTCCTTTCGCTTCAAAGGCAGTACTTTCGCTTATGTTCGTTCTGATATTTCCTGTCGGAGACAGTAATTTGTAAGCTCCTCTTTTCGATCTTCTCTGGCTTAAAATCTCTCTCTCTACCACATTCGGTCAAATTCATTTGTTGCCTCTATCGTTCTCCTAACTCCACTCATCACTTGGAACTCTTTGACTTCCTCTCTTTGAAACTTCACTTTCTCCAGTCCTACTTTCAGAACAGTGGGTATTTTCCTTGGTGATTTTAATGTTCACAACTCCAGCTGGCTTCCGTTTTCTAGTCACACGGACTCAGCTGGTCGAGATGCAAAGGCTTTTGAAATTACTAATGACCTCGCACAGATGGTTCATTTATTTACCAGAATAACAGATGTGGAGGGAAATAAATATTATTTGCTTTGTTTTCGTTTTTGTTGAGTTTTTGACTTCCACCCTACTGAAGTTACAAGCCCACTTCACGAAACGCAAATCTAACTGCAATTCACAGAAAATTCTAGATTCTAGGGTGTGTAAAGCGATGTGTGTTAACAGAACATTAAAGACACACATTTTTTTACAAAAAATTTACACACCTTTAATTAACATTATATATGTTACCGGCAAAGTGTGAAAAGCAGGCATTCTATACATGTGTTACGTTTTTAGGCAAAGTATGAAATGTCTGTTTTATTTTAATATTTTACATACTTTCCCTAGGCATTGTATAGAATACCTAGGCATTGTATAGAATACCTAGGCATTGTATAGAATACCTAGGCATTGTATAGAATGACAAATACTATTTCGACAAAGTATGAAAAAGGCTTTTATTGAAAAGATGCATGTGAAAATGTAATATACGGGATTTTGCTACAGAAAGAGAAAAAGACCAGTGCTGAACTACTTGTTGCTACAAGGTAGACTTGTAGCAACATGGCTACAAGTCGTGCTGGAATTCAAAATGCTGGAATGGCATTTTTAATTACACTTAACTGCCTTTTTCATACAGAAGCACTTCAAATTTCGGCACTTGGTCTTGCAAGTACAACTCACGAACCCCTGGCCGCTACCCGTGGACTGAGCGGAAGCGGCTGACCAGAGAGCTATTTCGTGGTCAGGAACGTCTGCAACTCTCATTAAGTCCCTGGGACATAAAGTGAATTGTGATCTGGCATAGAGTTGGTTTAAAATTCCTTCAGCAGTTCCAAGTCGGTAAAAACCATCGTCTGTCACACTCATAACAACCGCCAGCAGATTGCGCGAGTCACCCCGTTCCTTGTCGACGTCTGGGATAGGAACTCGCAAAAAAATTTCCTCCTGCTCCCAAAGGTGCAGGAGGAAATTTTTTGTCGGAATCCATTTTCATTTTTTTGGCCTGTATTTCCAGATTCAATTTAGATCGAATTTTACCTTCGACAGCATTCTCAAAATTGAAGCAAAGAGTACACAAAATATTAACATCATAACCTTGTATTTTCTCACTTCCATCGTCTTTATTCTCATGTCCACAGCCGGCATGAACGTTTCGGTGACAGTTTCTGCACGTATGGGCACCACTGGTTTCCTTCAAACAGACGCAACAGGTATCAGAACCGGAAGCCTCTTCGGTAGACATGTATTCATCACCACTTTCGTTCCTTTCATCGTTGACTACAGTCTCGTCCGTGTTTTGGGCAATAGACTCTTTCTTTTGGAAAGAGTGATCTGTTTCTTCCTGTATTGTTTGAACGTTTTCCATCATTTTTTCCAGTTGCTCCTCAGTCTGCATGTCTTGTAAAACATCTTGGGGTAAAGAAGACATTGTGAGACCCACTTTAGTTTTGCAGCGAAAGAGAGCTTCATATGGTGCTCTCTTAATCCCAGAATGAAATGCCCTGTTCTTCATAAGTTGCACGAAACGTAGTCCCTCATTCCCCATCGGTCATTTTTTTTTATCTTGCATCCACGTACACAACATATTTTCAATGTCCTGATTAGCTCTTTCGACAGTTCCTTTGCTTTGTGAGTGGCGAGGCTTGCCATGGACGTTCTTCAAAGTCGGCCAGTACTCCTTTAGGCTTCTCACCACATTATTAGCAGATTCTCTGCCATTGTCGGATTGTAGAATCAATGGTGCTTCCAGCAACGTAAATATGTCCACGAGGTTATATGCCACTTCTTCCTCCGCTGTCTTTGATGTCAGAGCCTTGAGAACCACAAACAGTGAGATGATCTTGGTATACCATTATAAACTTGTATTCCCTGTCAGGATGTGACTGAAAGTCCAAAAGGTCGACCTGACAACAGGAATTGAATTCGGAAAAAATCATAGGGTTCATTACAACACCCTTTTTAACACCTTTGTTTTTTCTGGCACGGCTCACAAATGTGAATGTACAGTGCAATGTCATGACGAGTAATGTTCTTGTACTTGTGTGAGATTTCTTTCAACATTCTGTCACATCCTCCATGGCCAGATCAGCTTCATGAAGTACATTAAATAACTCAGAATCTGTGACGTGAAAGTGAATTTTACTGACGCCTTCTTTAACAGGATAAATCAACTTACTTTTGTTTTCTAGGACCATCACATCATAGCGATTCAGCAGCCAAAAGTCATGTGGTTTCTTCTTAGTAGCCGTATTAGCATTTTTCTCATCGTTCACTAACTTTTGGTAGGTAGTTTCGGTTTCGTTGCATGTCAACATGCCGTGATTCTTGCCCTGACAATGCAAAATTAAGATCGTCCATGGCAAGCCTTGCCACTCACAAAGCCAAGGAAGTGTCGAAAGAGCTAATCAGGACATTGAAAATATGTTGTGTACGTGGATGCAAGATGAAAAAACTGACCGATGGAGTGAGAGACTACGTTTTGTGCAACTTATGAAGAACAGGGCATTTCATTCTGGGATTAAGAGAACACCATATGAAGCTCTCTTTGGCTGCAAAGCTAAAGTGGGTCTCACAACGTCTTCCTTACCCCAAGATGTTTTACAAGGCATACAGACTGAGGAGCAACTGGAAAAAAATGATGGAAAACGTTCAAACAATACAAGAAGAAACAAATCACCCTATCCAAGAGAAAGAGTCTATTACACAAAACACGGACGAGACTGTAGTCAACGATGGAAGAAACGAAAGTGGTGATGAATACATGTCTACCGAAGAGGCTTCCGGTTCTGATACCTGTTGCGTCTGTTTGAAGGAAACCAGTGGTGTCCATATGTGCAGAAACTGTCATCGAAACGTTCATGCCGACTGTGGACATGAGAGTAAAGACGATGGAAGTGAGAAAATAGAAGGTTATGATGTTAATATTTTGTGTACTCTTTGCTTCAATTTTGAGAATACTGTCGTTTTGTTTGGCATTAAAAGAATGCAAAATGGGATGATCTGCACAGTTCCTTTTCTTGTTTTCCTTGGTTGGATTACTGTTTTCAAATCTTCTGATGTCAACGTTTGCTCAGATCGTGTCAGTGAAATTATTTTTGTCGGGATGAAGTCCTTTATTCCACACTCCAGCTTAAAATCTTGTCCTTTATCTAAGCCTTGGTTTTCTAATAACTGCGCTAAGGCTCTTTAAAGAAGGATGTTGCATATCGTAAATGGCTTGTATCCAAATTTCCAGGTTCATTTTCTGCCCACACCAAAGCTCGTACCAATTGTAAAGCAGTTATTGATCAGTCCAAACTATATTTCGAACAGGCTAAGAGCAGAAAACTTGATTCTTGTCCAAATGATAATCGAGCATACTGGTCTCTTGCGAAAGTTATTGGCCGCAATTTTTTCCTATCTCTGTACCCACATCTGTCAAAACCAGATGGTTCTATAACCACTTCACAGCAAAGATAAAGCTGACCTGATAGCATCCTAATTTTCTTCCAACGCATGTATTGATGATCTTGGTAAACCACCTCCCACTATTCCAAGTGCACTCCATTCAATGCCTACTGTGGTCTTCCATCCAGAAAGATTGCTTAAGAAAGCTTCAGTTACTGATGATATTTCTCCACTTGTTACTCCTGTTTTATGTCGCCTTTTTTTCACTTTCTTATTCCAAAGGTGTGTTTTTCTTTCTGCTTGGAAATTTGCTCATATCCAGCCAGTTCCTGAAAAGGGTGACAAATCCTTCCTATCCAATTATCGTCCCACTGTACTTACAGTACTTCTACTCTTTCTAAAGTAGTGGAGAAATCAATTCACCGCCAATTCTTAAACTATCTAGAAACCTTCCGTCTGATCAACGATCGCCAGTATGGATTCCGTCAGTGTCGATCTACTGGTGATATTCTGGTTTATGTTACCCATTTATGGACAAATTCAATGAAAACGTTCGGTGAAACACAAGTAGTTGCTCTTGACATCTCAGAGACTTTCGATCGTGTTCTGCATAAAGGTCTTCTAAACAAGCTTCCATCTTATGGTTTGGCAACTGTTTTTTGTAATTGGTTATCGAGTTTTCTCTCTGATTGCTCACTGGGGGTGATGGCAGAAGGCTCTCTGTCTTCTAACTTCTGCACTAATGCTGGTGTCCCCCAGGGTTCAGCTCTTTTCCTCTTGTATATTAATGACCTTCTTCCATTGACTGGAAATCTTATCCATATTTTTGCCGATGACAGCACACTGCATTCCACTTTCCATTTTGAGAAACCTTGCCCTGCTCAATCAGCTTCAACTTCTCGAATATCCGCTACCAATTCTTTAAATGCCGATCCCCTGGTAATTCTCCATTGGGGAAGAGACAACTTAGTTGATTTCAATCCTTCGAAAACTCAGTCTTGTCTTATATCTCGCAAAAAAGGATCCTTCTGCTCCTCTGCCTATCTTTGGCGACACTCCGGTTTCTATGCAAGTTGATATAACTCTTTTGGGGATTACCCTGATTTCTAATCTCTCTTGGCACAAGTATATTACAAGTATTGCTTCCTCTGCATCTACAAAATTTGGTTTTTTCCCTACCATGAAATATTGTTCCCACATCTGGGGCTGTGCCTCCAAAACTCTAGATTCCGTTCAGAAGAGGGCGGTTAGGTTAATTAATTACTCCTCTCTAACAGTCTCTCCACTCGCTGTCTCATAGGCGTACTGTTTCTGCTGCATGCCTTTTCTACAGATACTTTCCTGAGCACTGGTCTTCTATTGGCTTCTATAATTCGGGAATTATAGACTTCTATAATTCCCGAATTATAGAAGAATTATAAAAAAATTGGCTTCTATAATTCCCGCTCTCTCTCTCTTAAAACAGTCCGAACTCGTGCCGCCACCAGCCAACATCCATTAACTGTCCGATTTCAAACTCACAGAACCAACTTTTCATCTTCCACGTTTATTCATTCAACTTCCGTTTTCTGGAACAACCTTCCATCATATGTCTTTTCTGAAGATTACACTCTACAGAAGGTCGTCTTATTTCAACAAATATCTTCTCTCGTTTTCTTAACCTCAAACCCGAGCACAGTACTAAGTACTATAGGTTCTAGTACCTCTCGTATTTAGGGTTTTCATTAAAAAAAAACTGAGGATTCCCCCAGCCAGATTTGGGGGAGATCCTCTGTCGAAATCTGGGACTTCTAACTCAGTGCGTTCTCCTTTTTCTCCGGCTCTGTACGCAGAAAAACGACGAGCAAGTTCACAATAAGCAGACTACTTAAGAAGTCTTAAACGACTGGGTAAATGTTTGACAATAAGAAAGGTACTGTTGGTGAAAAAAAAAAAAAAAAAAAAAGTCAGGATGGCAGAAAAAATTGAACGTGCTGAACATGTGTAAAATTTTGCACTGTTCCAGTACCCTTGAAAATATATAAAATGGCTTTCTCAACTATTTGAAATAAGGGAAATATCAATGTGTAAGATCGTTCGAAAAGAAAGTGGAACTGTTTCTACACAAAACTCAACTTCAGTATTTTCTTGATGGCATTGACGAAGAAGAGCGTCTGCTTCTGTGGTTAATTTATGCTTTTTTTTATGAATAATCCTAATGTTCTAAAAAGCATACGGTTTTCAGACAAAGCCCTTTTCCATGTGAATGGCTACATTAATAAAAAGACTCACTGGAAATTCAATTGTACAAACAGAAATGAGCATTGTAGTGTGCTGTTCCTGCAAACGAAAGTTGTTCATTTTTATACTCTATTTAAAGTAGTTCAGTTAGGTTTAAAATTGTATCTTGAGTGTCAGAATTTAACAAGATCGTTTCGCATACAAATACATTTCATTTGTTTATTTTTTTAAAACTTCAATTAATTAAATTAATTATTTCTCTACAGGTTGTTCACTTACTGCGTCTGCTTTCCCGGCGACAAGCAGAGCCAAACCCAAGTTTCGGGGAGCACACATTTTTAAATAAATAACAATATAAATTTTATATTGGAGCAGTGCATTTTATTTAAAGTGCGTAGTGCAGTATCGGGACACAACTAGTGATGAAGTCCCTCCCCAACATTAGATTGATGCCCCTGGTAGCAAAATTAGTTTGCTCAACACTGTACAATTAGGCCAGTGTTTCCCAAACTTTTTTGCTTGCGGACTCCTTTTGGCTTCGAAAAATAACCACGGAGCCTCACAACCTAGCTCACTTAAATATTGGGTGTCCGGACGAAGGTATCTAAAATTTATATCTCAGAACTGATTTATTTTATGTTTATAATTTACCTTTTTCGGACTAACACAAAAAATAACTGGATAATAAACTATCACTATTTGAGTGTACAATCAATCGTACCTCATAGGCTACTAGTGTGAAGAATAGTGTTGTTGTTTTTTTGTCTCACAAAGTCCTTTAAAGTTGGGAGTGATTGCAGACAACTGAATTCTCATGTTGGGTGCCACATGCAGTCTGTAACGATAGTTCGATTTTGTTTAAAAAATAAGTAAAGTTCAAAGAAGCCATTAGAGAAATTATCCACGGATCCCCTGGGAACCGTTCAGGGATCTCTTGGGGTGCGCGGAGGACAGTTTTGGAACCAGTGAATTAGACTATGCCCTCGATAATCAAGCTATACTCTAATACTTGTATGGCACAGCGTACTTTACTGGAGAAAAATAATAAAAAAAAAAATAAAAATAAAGATTACCGCGACAGTTGACTGCACTGTCGATCATTTTAATTTGAATTTACTAAACCTTTTCAGGAAGTGGGAGGAGGTGCATATACAACGATAACAAACTTCAAAATAAGAACAACCAATTCCGACTATACATAACGAGTCAAATTATAAGTTTTTGAACGTCAAGTACAGTATAAGTAAACACCATACTGTTTGTCAAAACCTAAAGTGTTTTTTTTTCTTTTTTTAATTTTCATGGTTACAGTTTTATAATTTCATGTGTATGGGCATTTAATTTTGCATCCGATCCTTACAGAATACAACAGATTTATTAAAATACAATTTATACTTCGCGACAATGAGAAAAGTTACAAAATTCGATCAAATATCAAATTACGAAATCTTTATAAAATCAAATATTTATCAAAATATATGAAATTAATCTAATCTTTACAAAAATCCAATGAAGTTAGATTTTTGGCTTTATCAAAAGTAACAGCGTTTTTAAAGAAAATGTTTAGTTAAACAGTCTTTGCAAACAAGAATTATTGTTCGCGTTCCCACGCACTTTTATTGTTGCCATCCAGCGCCAAAGGAGAAAGAGAGGTAGTGTAACTCAGTGGCGTTGTTAATGGAGGATTTTACATTGTATGCATTATTAAAAGGATCAAAGGCAACGAGTCGCTGGCTATTATCCACCTCCATTTACAAACGTCAGCGTAATAACATGCCTCTGTTGGGTGTTAAGGAAATGCGCGTGACAGTCGTAACAGAAAGCTCAGTGACTTATATGCGGAGAAGTAAACTGGCCGCCTGTAAGTTTTCATTACCATCAATCATGGTTTGGTGCTGCGGAAAGTATTAAAAGCGAAGGTCGGAAGGAAGCAGCCCAGTTTGGGAAAACGAAAGTGAATGACTGAATTTGCTGACATCTCTTTTAACTCGGCGCTAGATAAAGCGAGAAGAACGACAAAGATGTTAGCTCTTCATTTAACCGTATTACATTCAATAAGCCAAACAGCTGACATTAAGAGGCGAAAGATAAGGCACAAAATGAACGCAGTTAGCAATTAAAGGTAACAGACAAAATGGGGAGAAATAAGAAACGCTACAAAACTGTCGTCAAGGGGTAAGGTAATAAATGAATCGAGTTTAAGGAGAGAGGAAAAAATAACGAGAGGAAGGTAACTGCATGCATTAGTCAAAATCCATGTTAATTTAAAAAAAAAAATGTTTTATTTAACTACAGAAGTTCCTTCAACTTTTAAGGTAGATAAGAATAAAACGTGTTAAATGCAACCATTGAATTAGGCATCTCATGAGCGAGAAAGGAAATTTCCACTAAAAAAAAAAAAAAAAAAAAATCAGAAATCCCACCACAAATTTGGACTGCTCTATGTCTTTAATTTTTGTACATTGAATACGAGACTTGGACATTCATTTTAAAGCTTAAATCTGTCTATTCTTTCATATTGAGAACTGATTTTGATAATACATGCAGTTAACTTCCCTTCTCCTTAAAACTCTATTCATTTATTACCTTATTTCTTTATGACAGTTTTGGGCACAATGATCATAAATGCACCAAAGTTTCGAGTGAATTTAATGGCGTAGCACCTTATTGCCAAACAACTGGAGTATAGAGAAACAAGCTCTTGAAGCTCAGAGGATAACGACGAAACCCGGTAAACCATAAAATAAGAAGTAATCCGCAACAGACACAAGTTGTTCAGCACTAAAACATGATTCACGAAAGTCAGTAATACATAGCGAACATGAGATGGCGGTTTTAAAATCTACTGCGCATGATAAAGGCTTTCCCATGAGCCCACTGAATGCAGCTCATCTTGAATGAAACCTCCCGTGCTGTGAATGGTTTTGGTTATCGTACTAACAGGAACTAGCATGGCCATCCCCCCCACCAGCTGATGAAGTTTTATTTGAATAGCAGTGTTTATAAGAAGAACAGCCATATAGTCTATCAACCATCATATTATCAATATGATGGTTGATAGTTGGTTGGACATTCATTTTAAAGCTTAAATCTGTCTATTCTTTCACATTGAGAACTGATTTTGATAATACATGCAGTTAACTTCCCTTCTCCTTAAAACTCTATTCATTTATTACCTTATTTCTTTATGACAGTTTTGGGCACAATGATCATGATCATGAGATCGCCTTAAGGTTTCAGTGATTATTAGATTCTCTTCGGATATTGTTCTACAACAGTGCTATTTATGTCATGATCGGAACAAAAATCAATTTGAATGCATGGATGATTGAGCTACAGTTTTACTGTTTGCTTCATTCTGCTTCTTTTTTTCAAACTCTGAAATATACTACCCTACCAAAGGTATTTGGGAATTTCTCCCAATGTAATGAACACTGAGAAGGAGAAGCCGAGATATCAAAACAATCAGAATGAACAGTCAGAAGGCAGTTCATTCTGATTAATCGTCGGTGTCATAGCAAGTCAAAGTATGATACAGGCAGGCATTTGAACCTTGCAAAGTAAATCACAGCAGATATAAAGAAAGATGGAAGAATGAGGGCAGTACAGGTGCGTAAACGGTCAGGCAGAAGATAAAGAAAGTAATGAAAGTGAATCCAGCAACCCATCGTAAAACGTCCCGCTGGACTTCCAGATATCTACAGGAGTGTACATAAATGCATTACGATGCTGACAGCATGAGTTTTTATGGTAATATTGCTGCTCAGAAGTTCCAGATCACACGAAACGAACGTCAGACGTCGTTTACAGGCGGCGCTTAGTCCACCGTACTTGTACTATGAAAGCGTCGAAATAGGCTGAGTGACGAGTAGCATTACACAACCTTCAAATCAGATATATTAAGAGAATACCATCTAGCATAGTGCACTGTGCTCACAATGAAGTTCGGAAGAGACAGAGTCATAGTATGGGGGACTGCTTCTCGTGGGTTGAAGTTGAACTGTTGGTTATAGTTCCATAAGCCATGCGGAGTCATGCACTGTGATACCTTGAACAATTCTGTGGTGCTACATGCTGACAATTCCATGAAAAGAAGTCCAACAACCCGTCTAGTTGGCCTAGAACCCAGTCATGAATATAACTGAATACTTAAAATCTATTGGAATGCCGGATTAGGGCGCGCGACCACACGATACTCTTCTACAGCCGAACCAACGATTGTACTGAAAGAACACAAATTCCTGTTGAAATGAACTGGTCAAAAGTGTTCAACTACGGATCTAACACTTTTGACTATTGTAATTGGGTTCATTGTAACACTATATCAATTTATTCATTAAACCTAGTGATTTTCCAATCGTGATGGCGTCCAAATACTTTTGATAAATGGTATATAACATTAGATATAACATTAGAATATTAATGTATACTTATTAAAGAACACGGATTTGAAACTAAGGTCAGTCCGAATATTTCCTCGTTTGTAACTAGCCCAGCGGTACAATAATGGCAACTTATGCGATATTACAATTGAAAGTTAAGTTTACATAGCGAATGTTCGTTAATAAAAAGAAAACAAGCAGTTTCAAAAAATTTCTGAAATTGAATTAATCCACATTAACCAACTGGAATTGAGAGCTCTTAAAACATCATAATGACATGTGGTAAAAAGGCGGTCAACATAACTTTTTTGCATAATGTATTCCAGGAATAAAACTGGCACAATCTTATTAATTTTCTGCAAAAGAAACTTATGAATGACTAAAATTCATTACAGCGATGTTTCTGTTGAGTTCAGGTCGCCATTTGAAATTCTGTTAGAATGGGTGACACCTATAAAAGCTTGGAATGAAGTAAAGTGAGTTCCGATTGACAAGAGAATTAAATAGTGAAGTCCAATAAGAGGAAATCTGTGCTGATAATGTTTATTATCAGCACAGATTATTTAATAACGAAAGAATTATTCTTTCGTTATTAAAACTAAACACATTTGAAATATCATCGAAGCGTTAAATATCGACGACCACGGCAAGGCAGTTTAGTCTAAGAGAGAGCGGGAGAGAGGGGAATCAACTCTTGGCATCGATTCTAGATTGTGACTGCCGCTCGATTGAGAAAGGAACGCTTGCTTTTCGAAAGAAGCCGTCAATATTTTTCAAATTGCGTTCGCGAAATACGTACTAGTCCTTTCATCCGTTCGCCAATAACAGCGGGTAGCAGGGAAAGCTGGATTACGCAACAAAGAACAGGGATGGGTAGGGGACGAAGTATTCTCAATTCTATCTCATTTGGAAGAAAGTAGAAGTTGTCTGATGAGGTCGAGCTGTCGTTGTTTCTCGGATAGAGGTGGAAAGGGCAGATCGATGTCCCCTTCCCTATACAGTCAGGAATGTTTGGTGAGATAACTTTCCGTGATGTGTCCCAGACGTGATAATTTGATGTTTGTGGCACTGCCAGCACACTGTTTGCGATAGTACTATCATATTCTAGGTATTGAAACCAGCAGATCTTTCCATCCCAATGTTTCTAGACGGTATTCATGGGAAATTTTATGGGCGATTTCCCTTTGTTGTTCTACCAAGTTCTCTTATCTTTCTTTGCCTCACAAAGTTAATAATGAAAAAAAAAAAATTGATATTTGTGATAATAGTCGTGAAAGCTTAAGAAGTATCAAAGCTAGGAAGCTTTAGGAAAAGCTACAAATTATAAAAACCAAGAAAACGAGAGAGGGATGGATGTTGCTGTACTACATTTTTTGATTTCTGTTTTGTAAGATCTTCCCCTTCCTCGGACGCCTTTTAGCATCCCCTAACCTCCCCTTAGCGTAAAAATCATATGTACAAATCTCCGCGTGTTGTATGTCAACCAGTCGTCATGACTCAGTCAACTCCATACACACGTGGCGCTTCCCGACGCTCGTGACTATCACTCTTGCTAATGGTAGAAACCTCAGTGATGATACGGCAGTCAGCGTAAACTGTGCACGTGCTAGACAGCACTTTTGGCACAACGCCAGATGATATTTTCCCGCCGAATAAGTTCCAGGCGTCTTAAGAATAAGACAGAATAGATGAAGGGCGGGGAACGCGAGAGGATAAACACTGGCACTAGACGAAGCCGTAGCAACATTCGATATCTTTTGGTATCAGAAACATGAGAAATGTTGATTTCCACACACACACACAAAAGTCCGTCAACCGAGTGTCTTATGACTTCTTCCTTAGTCAGAAGTACACTTTCTTTGTGCGGTTACTAAACGTAATAAAATAAAAAAAACACGAAAAGAAAAAACGGATTTGTTTTAGTGGCTACTTTCACAAGGAAAATACATAGATGTTACAAGATCACTGAATTGCTCTCGCTCTTGCCCTCTCTCGCCTGAGATCGGCTAACTACAGTAGTTTATAACAGAACTCCAACCCAGACTTCTCTAAACAGGCAGAAATGACTAAACCGCTATACTGTACTGTCACCAAGGGCTGTAAAATTTAATGAAAATCGTTTCACTAGGAATGAAGTTGTTACATGTGAACAGACAGACATAGAGAAGACAATAAATGCTTTATGAGTTTGCGAAAGCACCAAAAATGAAGAGGAAACAAGGAATCAAAAGTCAGTGGGCATTTTTTTAAAAAAAAATCAAGTATTGCAAAGGTAGAATTAGTTTGGAAATACTGACTGGGTTGCTTTTAAACTTTTCAAAGATTTGTAGATAGATTTTGGCCGACGGAAATACATCGTTTTAAAGAGAAGATTTGCGAGGTATCTACCAAAAGTATTGCGGTTTTAACAATACAATTTCAAATTGTCTCATTTTTAAATGTCTTCATGTTCTGTATTGAACTTACGTAGGAAAATCAGAAATACACTAATTGAATCACTTGGAATATAAATTTGGATATAAAATTTTCAACTTCTACGGGATAATAATGCTTTGCATAAATAGAACGAAAACCGCTTAACTAAATTTTGTAGCGAACGTTGGAATATTCATTTTCTGTTCTTTTCATTAGTGATAATAGATTTCTACTTATTTCGAATTCTAGAAAGAAAGATTTTGGTCATTATTTATACTTTTAACTCCTTTTGGAAGGTTCTACTTCTTATGCAACGAAATTGTATTCTAAAAATCACTTGAGATGAGTGGTTGAGATAAAATATTTTTAGTAGAAGAGGTTTAATGCTTTAAAAATACCATGCACTGAAGACAAAAGATTTAAGCTCGAGGATCCCTTATAACATTGAATTTTAATCTGATATGCAATGCATATCAGATTAAAACTTGTATTATTTTCTTAGCTGAAATTTAATTTTTATACTAATTACAAATCATGTTTAGTTTTACTCATTGTTACCTTTTCGTGTGGTTTTTGGAGAAGGGAACGAAAAGCCGAATCACTAACTTAATTATGGAGGTTAGAACATTATATATGGACGGTTAGAACATTATGGACAGGAGCAGCGAAGAGCAGTGGCTCTGTGTATCCTCGGTTCAAAAGGTTAGATATTCAGGGTCCACTGTCTTGTGAGGAAGTCTCTGACCTGGTTCATCTTCCCTAAACTACCAGTGCTAGTTTCTATGACAACCGAAGGCGCGTACGCGATAAATGGGTGTTGAGTTAATGAAACACTTCTGGGAGTGTAGATCGTATTGATGAATGTCAACGCTAATTAGCAGCATCACGTGCAAATGCGTGCAGTACCTTCGACCTTAGTGCAATTCTCGTGCATGATAAATGCACTGTGAATCGTGGACGTAGCGCTTGCGTTGACACAGTAGTGTAAAGGGAGCTTTGTTTCATAAATAATGCTTCTTGCTATGGAGTATGGAGAACAGTAAGCTGCAAGTGACAGGGCTATGACGTGGTACACTGTCAATGATGATGGTACCACATTATAGGCTTAAATTAATCCCACAGCATACGTTTCAGTATGATGTCTCGTTCAGGGGCCTGTCTTATTTTTCACCGATATATTTTGTTAAAATTATTTTAATATTTTTTCTATTTTTAATATCTATAAGTAGTCTATTATGGTTTTACAGTTCAGTTTATAACAATGAGTGGCAATTCTAAATAATGAAACAAATTTTTCATCATTTAATATTCTTATTTTTGCAAATCCCTTCAATATTACGCCGTAATGGGAAGTATTATTGGAGTTACTTTATTTTTTTTTTATTTTTATTAAAACTATCGAACAGCACTATACAGCTAAAAACTATTCATCATAAAACGACAGAATTTATAAGAGTGATTAAAATAAGATAAAATATCAAACATTCTGATTCCGTCTCTGTACGAAACATGGATTTTTTTTTTTAATCACAATATCGACACTCAGTGATCACTGAATTATGACCACCCTATCAGTAATGGACTATGCAACACAGCTCACAGTACAAAAAGTCGAACAGCTTCCTACGCTAGAGCAGTGGTAATTTGTATCTGATAGTAGAAGAGGTATCACGCAGTTTCAAAAGGCCATGATTGTGGGAGCTCTTACGTCGGGTACTTCTTCCATATCGGAAACGGCACGTCTTGTCTGTTGCTCACGACTCAATGTGGTTAAGGTGTACGAAGAATGGTGTCGAACAGGTTAAACCACCTCCCGCCGACAGAACTGTAAAGGATTATGAAAAGCGAATGTTGGTGAGCGAATGGTGCAACGCTTTCAACGGAAAGTCACTGTGCGACAACTGACATCGCAGTACAATAACATCCCAAATGACGATGCGTCGCACACTCAGACATATGAGATTCCACAGACGACCCAAGAGACACCCTCTGTATTTATATAAAAATGAATTCTAAAGCAATAAAGAGATATGAGTAAACAGATACAATACATCTGTAGATGAATATTAAAATTAAGTGGTAGAAAAAAAATTCAGTTGTACTGTATAACTGGAAAAGAAAAACTAAAATAAGACAGATTAATCAATTACAACACAGATCGTCTCATAAAACAGTGAACTTCATTTGTGAAAGACATAAGGCAAAAATTATATATATATATATATTTTTTTTTTTTTTTTTTTTAATTTTCCGTTGTGAACAATGCTGCGTTAATGCTATTGTAGGATTTTTTTTTTTTAGCGGGAAGTTTTTTTTTTACCGGTATTAAGCCCTAACTAACTGGCTAGCCGTAGTTGTACTAGCAGTTGTTGGATCGCCTATAGTTCCATGTTAACTATTAACATGGGATCAAGTTAACAAAAATATAAATGTATAGTTTGGAATACTTAGAGATTTAAAGAAGGAAGAGAGAGAGGAAATAAAGGAAAATATTAAAGACTGAGTCAAGAAGGTTAGAAATATAGCTAGGGAGAAATTAGGAAGGTGACTTTCTTTCACATGGCCGTCTCTCTGCTACTTCCTCGGGGACTTTGAGCAGATAAATATATAGCCATAGTAAAAGAATGCCAAAGGTCTGTAGTCTCAATAACAGTTCTGCTTTGTAAGTACTCATGTTAAGTTAGGGATGTCCTATATTAATAATCCAAATGAATCAAATAAATTTTATAAACTGTAATTTTTAATTTTTGGTTAACTTTAGTTTTAAATTTTAGAATTATTATTAGCTGCAAACTGGGATTGGGAACCAAAGCCCGACGGGAATGCATCAGAGTAAATATAAAAAGTATATAGGTATTTACCTGTGATCAGTATGACTGTATGTTGGTGCGAGAAAGGACGTGAAAGTTGCCCGGGAGCCGCTTTATAGGAGGCCTGAGCGCCATCTGGTCTGATTTGTTGGTTGGTCTGTTTTTAATAATAATATATGTTTAAGTGAGGTTTAATTTGCGATTAGGCGACATGTATTCAATTTGTAATCGATGGTTAGGAATTATGGTGAATACCTATATAGATGGTTAGGTAAATACAATTTAAGAATCATGTTTTTTTTTTTTTGTTTTTTTTTTAAATTTTATCCACTGGACAAGGACTTGTATTACCTTTCTACAGCATAACAGCCCGCGTATGCCCCGTGGAATAACTACATACATATTTACATACCCCACATCGGTGATTTTAACCTTGTGGTACTTTGGACTTGATTATAAGCTGTAGGCGTGGTGTTGCGTGTTATTTGTATCCCATATGTTATCTAAAGTAAAATATCCAGCGAAGTTAGTGCTTTGAAGCGTTGGGATTGTTATGTGGTTTAATGTAGCCGGGTCAGCATGAGAACTGCTATTATAGTTATTGTTGTATTTGGGGTTGAATTTGGAGTTATATATAACTTGCAATTATTTATCGAACTTTGTCGAAATATTGATAGAATATGTAGCTTGTTTTGCCATAGAAAATGAATATGACAGGATCAGTGAATGCGAAGGACATCTAAGAATGAATTTTCCAAACAGATATAGGAAGTCTGATGTCATTTATTAATTTTGAGAGACAGTGGAATTAAAGAGAGTTGTATTTTCACAGTTCTATTTGTTAAAATAATAGAGATCCTTAACTTTAAATTGATATCTGCTTATATGGAGAGAATTCTTCATACGCAAAATCAATTGGGAAGCATATCACAAACACACTTATCATTGACAATCGCACTAACTGTTAAAATACGACCAACATTTTCGCAGTATCAGTGTTGTAATCAACAGGACGCTTTACATATTTTTATTTTGATAAAAACACAAGTAAACATGGAAGACGAACCCGAGCCAAAAAGGATGAAGTAGAAGGGAATCACCAAGAAAGAGAAGAATGATGATATCCAACTGAGGACCCTGGGTGTGCCAAGCCCATACTCACCAATGTAAGTATGGTGAATACATTGGTGAGTATGTGCTTGGCACACCCAGGCTGGCACACTGGCTTGGCTGAGTTGGATATCATCATTCTTCTCTTTCTTGGTGATTCCTTTCTACTTCTCTCTCTCTCTCTCTCTCTCTCTCTCATTTTTTTTTGGCTGGTGCAGCATAAACCTCAGGTTTCCTTGCACCATATAGCTAATAATAATAATAATAATAAATGATAACGTACTGTATATCCGGCGTCTGGCACGTCTCTATTCCATTTTTCAACAAGAAAAGGACAGAGCCGACCAGTGGTTTGATCAGCGTTGTTTATACTGTCGCCGACTCTTTACCGACTTCCGTCTGTGTTAGTGGCGTTAAATTGCTAAGGTGATCGATCATCTTAAAAGCCAACGTTAAGAGACCCGTGCTTAAACTGTAACTTGCATTTTGCAAATTTTTATCTCATGTATAGGAGTGTTAGCATATATGCATAAGCGCCTATTATCTGCACTATGTCCATCCGTCTGTCTGTTGCATGTAACAGAAGGATTCCTAATAACGGATTTCCCAATAACTTTCTATATAAAATTCCTAATAAGGAAATTTTATATAGAAAGATTTTTTAAGAAATCCCAAATTTCATTAAAATCGAACAAATAGAAATCCGGCAATTATTATTATTTTCCCATACAAGTTGTATAGAAAAAAATAAATTCATAAATTAAATGTAGTTTTAATGCAGTATTGTTAGCTTTAGAGTCCGTGAACGCTTCGAGTGTATTATTACTTTAGACTCATGAACGTGTTTATACAATTGTAATTTAACTGAATGGCTAAGTTTCGAGAACGAAAAACTATAGTTTTATTAAGTGTTCTATAAAGTTATAATTTTAGTAATTAAATAATAAGAAGATAAATAACTATATTTTTCATTTCAATTAATTTTAATAAAAAAGCAGAATTGCAACTGAAACGAAATGCACTGCAGAGATTACCTAACTTGTAATGGAAGTATGTTATCGGATGATCAGACATTACTTAAGAAAAGGTTCTTTCGATATCACATTTTCAGTGTGTGTTTCGTAGGTCCCTAGAACGCTTTTAAGATCAGTCAGAGCCTCTCCTTCCCATCCCCCGATCACAGAAACTTATTTATATAAACGAAAGTATATTTCGCGTTTTACTCTAGAACGAAAAGTCGGATCGCAGTCAATTTTCAACCTATGCTCTTTTGGTCTTAAGGAAAATGTCAGGCCCAGTTACGATTTCACAGCCCTCGTTCCTTCTTCCCCCTACAAAAATCGGCATAAACGAAGGTACATTTTCGCATTAATCGACGAGAAAAATGCGGATTGCTACTAAATTCTGTTGCCCTTCGAATGGTTCCAAATTCAATTCCTATTCCATAGCATTCCCTCTCCAGTTTCCCCAACAGAAATATTACTATACATTTGGAACAGATCTGATCCATTTCAAAATTTCATTGCTAACTTAGAATATTTTAGGAATCTTTGTAAAAAAATTGTCGATGACTTCACTTATTTTGTTAAAATTCATGAATTATTACAGTTTGCTACGCGCCTGAAACGTAATTAACTGCGTACATAACTATCTTGTCTGCATTAATAGGGTGCCTGCCCGCCCACTGATGAGTGAGCCAACAAGCTCCGAAACGCGTCTGGGTGGTGGTGTCCAGTGAGAAAAATAACAGTATCCTCTACTAGAGAAGCATTATTTATTTGAAGTAGTGCAATACCTGGTATCTCGTTGAGAAGGTATCTCACTGCCTTCCTTTATTGTTATAGTCTTGTTTTATTATCTTTTTATTGTTCTGCATTTTCTATCAATTCTAGTCAAGCATGCTAGTCCCTCGGAGTTTATGTAAACCATTTTTTCCCCCTTTTTTCTATTTTTAACCTTTCTTGGCCACGGAACCATTTTGCAAATTCAGATTTTCAGCAGCTTAATATTTCCATGTATCATTGTTAAAAAATCAAGGATAAAATTTTTGCAGGCCATTTTCGAAATCCTTGAGACTTCTTTGCGGAAAAATAGAGTTCCATTGAACAGAAATCGGAAACCAATGATATACTGTAAACCGATAAAAATTCTAGTGAAAACGAAGTCACTGCAATTACTTTTTACGCGTTTATTTACTTCACCTGCAAACTGAATGGCTAGACTTCAGGTTTATTGTTAAGGTTTGGTTTTGTTGGGGAGCTTGAAAGACTTTCAACGTTTTAGAGGAAATCTTAATATTTAGAAGATAACTATGCCTTTGTGATCACTATGAAGCAAACCATGTTTCACTGTCAATCGGGAATAAACAAATAAACAGATATATTCCTAATTGGCAATATCTATCTGATAACAGAGGAAAAACATAGAAGAATAAAATATATACTAATGCAATTAGTAAATAAAGAGTGTTAGTGAAGAAACGTCCTACATGCATATATTGAGGTAATTCCTCTCTTTATTTTTAAAATAATAATACAGTGTATGGCCAATTATTCGAATCACTATATAAAAAGAAGAAAAGAAAAGAAACCTCTAGACAGCGGTTCCCAACCGGTGGTTCGTGAACCCCTGGGGGTTTGCACTAAAAATTCTGTAATGGCGTCTGCTTAATTTACATAGGTATATTATTGTAAACTACAAAATATAACTAATAATAAAAAGGTTGTTAATGCATGGTTACTGTACTTCCATCATTTCTACTACCCAGGTAGTATGCATGCATAATTTGATTACATCTCATATTGTGAATACCTTCACAGCGAGTTGCCAGGTATTGCACTGCTTTGAATAAAGTAACACTTCACCAGTAGATAAGACTAATGTCACTTATTCTCGGCGGATACAACCACCCAGGCGGCACCGGTTCGAAGCTTGTTGGCATACTCACCGATGGGTAGGCAGGTACCCTGTTGTTGCAATAGTGACAACCCAATTATGAAGTATAACTGCACAATATGATAGATGCTTGATGGTGTGCATGGTTTAATCTAAATATATTTCTTGACTAAATTATCTAAGAGTATGAAAAAGATTGTTTATGCATGGGTAATGCGAGATATAATCAAACAATTCATGCTTACTACTGGGGTAACAGAAATAATGGAAGTGCATTATCCATGCATAAACAACCTTTTTCATACTCTCACACATTTAGTTAAGAAATAGTTTTAGATTAAACCATACACACATCTCTCATATTGTGGAGCTATACCTCATAACTGGGTGGGTTGTAACTATTGCAACACCAGGGTGCTTGCCCACCCACGAAGAGGAGCCAATCAGCTCCGAAACGGTGCCGTCTGGGGGATCTTGATGAGGCCCTCGTTACCGCGAATAGGTAACAACAGTCTCCCCTAATGGGGAAGCGTTGCCTATTCAGAGGATTCATGAATGTTTGAGTTCAGTGAGTGCGAGGAGTAACTGTTCCTTTCCTCTTTCGACGACATCACTTCTTCTTCCTCTCCTACTATCACTTTCCTACACCTTTTTTGCTTTCCAAAGTCTAATAGGGACATTATGTGGATAACAGAGTATCTTATCCCATACCATTTTTCAAACAGTGCCGTTTGGGTGGTGGTACCCGATGAGAATAAGTAATATTAGTCTTCTCCATAGCTGAAGCGTTACTTATTCGAGGAAGTGCAATACCTCGGCAACTCGTTGTGAAGGAATACACAATATGAGATATAATCAAACGATGTATCCATACTACCTGGGTAGTAGAAATGATGGAAGTGCATTATCCATGCATAAACAACCTTTTTTAAATAAATATGTTTTCCATACTAAAATGTTTTTAATTCTCGAGGATCATTGTTATGTATAGGTACTTTTTTTAGAACCTATACTACTTAGTATCGTGCATAGGTTGAAAAGATGAAGGTACTTGTTGACATTAGACTTGAACTTCTGTAGACTGTAATTTTCAGGAAATACGTATGAAGGAAGGTTGTTCCAGAAAACGGCAGTTGACTGAATAAACGAGGAAGATGAAAAGTTGGTTCTGTGAGTTTGAAATTGGGCAGTAAATGCATGTTGGCTGGTGGCGGCACGTGTTCAAACTGCTTTGAAAGAGAGAGCAAGAATTATAGAAGTCAATTCAGAAGAACAGTGCTCATGCAAGTATCTATAGAAAAGGCATGCAATAGAAACAGAACGTCTATGAGAGAGTGAGTGGAGAGACTCTGTTACAGATGAGACATTAATTAACCTAACTGCCCTCTTTTGAATGGAATCTAGAAGCCTGAGAGAGGTTTTGGGGGCACCGCCCCAGATGTGAGAACAATATTCCATGGTAGGCCGGATTTGCGATTTCTACAGGGTCAACAACTGTTTGGAAGAAAAGTAACGCCGAGAGCGAAAGAGAAAACCCAGTATTTTTGATGCAGAGGAAGCAATATTTGTAATGTGTTTTATGCCAAGGGAGATTAGAAGTCAGGGTAATCCCCAAGATCTTGCCTAGAAATCTGAGCGTAATCGAAGATAAGCATAGGAGCAGAAGAATCCTTTTTGCGAGATATAAGATAGGGCTGAGTTTTGAAAGGATTGAAATTAAGTTTTCTTTGCCCCACTGGAGAATTACCTGGAGATCAGCATTTGAGGATTTGGCAGTGGATACTCGAGAAGTTGAAGCTGTTTGAGCAGGGCACGGTTTCTCAAACTAGATGGTGGAAAGTAATCTGCTATCATCAGCAAAACTATGGATATGATTTCCAGTCAATGGAAGAAGGCGATTAATATACAAGAGGAAAAAAAGTGGGAAAAAAGAACTGAACCTTGGGGAACATCAGCATTAGTGGTGAAATTAGAATACAGAGAGCCGTCTACTATCACCTGCAGTGAGCGGTCAGGGAGAAAACTGGATACCTAATTACAAACAACAGCTGGAAAACCATAGGGTGGAAGCTTATTTAGAAGACCTGTATGCCAAAGAAAATCAAAAGCCTTTGAAATGTCACCAAACGTTTCCACTGAATTTGTACATAGATGGGTAACATAAGCCAGAATATCACCAGTGGATCGACACTGACGGAATCCATACTGGCGATCGTTGATCAGATGAATGGTATATGCTATTAACTCCTTGCGTGCATCTAGTACCGCAGGCCGAGATAAGATACCTCGTTTTATAATTAAGTGCCTTAGCCCCTATGTCCTAGATGTATTGCTCTCAAACTACAACTCTGTTCTTTCCACACGAATTTTCCCTGCTCAATGGAATGAATACTCTTGTGAGTCCACTGCCTAAGGTTAAAGCGCCAACAAGCCTAAAATATTTCATACCAATCTCAACTTCTTCCACCCTCCTCAAACTTCTTGAAAAGGTACTCCTTCCAGAATTAAACAAACAGCTGATGCCACAGAAGACGAAACAGTTCCATTTCGCAGTCGCAAATAGATCCACCATAACAAACCTTATGACCGCACAGACATCAATTGTTCAAGCCTTTGAAACTAAATCCGAATTAGCTATTGTGTACGCCGTTATTGAAGCTGCTTTTGACAGCCTAGACGTCACAGTCCTTCTCGGTCTTCTGCAATTCTTCTTCAGGATTAATGGAGACCTACTAGCTTTCTTCACCGCCTTATTGAGGAATAGAAGTTGTTGTTGTTATTTGGTTTTTAGGAGCATTAGCAACTAAGGCCATATTGCTCCGAGCAATAGAAGTGTCCACCTCACAATGAAGAAGACCCACTTCACAAGAAAAATCAATGCACGAGTCCCACAAGGTGGCGTCATGTCTGGCCTTCTTTTCTCGGCCATTCTAATTTCTTTAATGAGTCCCCGTGATGTTGCTCTAATATATGTCGACGATATAAAGTTTCTTACCTTAATCCTACCGTCTGCAAACCCAATGGCAATTACGTCTTTAATCACAGAGAACTTGACCGCTCTTTCAACTTACTTGAAGATGTTTGGGTTAAACCTTAACCCTTCGAAATCTGCAATAATGATTTACTTATTGAAACAGCAACCAACAGTAATGCAACCATCAGTTTTGGGTACTCTCATTCCAGTGGTTACCTGCCATAAGGACCTCGGTGTCTATTTTGATCCGAAGCTGAAATTTAATGTTCACACAGAATACCTCCGGAAGCGATTTAACACCCTACGCTGGAGAGCGAAGCAACACTTACTTCATTCCAACGATGCCGCAACCACTACCAGATATCTTCAAACCACTATTTATCCGGTTATTTTATAAACTGAAATTTGGGCATCTGCGTCGCCCTCACTTCAAAAACCAGTGTTCTCGTGTGAATACTGGACCCTGAAATGGGCCACAAATAAGCATCGCAGACCCCCTCATTTGAGAACAACTGACATGACTGAGCAGCTAAATGTACCCAGGCTCCCGAGGTTAATTGACAGCAGGCGTTTAATGACTACAGTAAAAATGTACACAGGAGTGATAAACGCCCCAAACATCTGGGATTTCTGTCAGTGGCACAATCCTCTGCCATCCTTGAGATCAGACCCCACACTAATCCTCAAATACAACCAGTTGAAACTGTGTAGTCGGTTCCTACCTGCCAAGGCACTGCTCCGCCTTGGAGTCAACCTACAGAAAATGGCTACCGACTACAAATACCGTCACATGCTCCTCGAGTGGATTACATCTGTGGAACTGGGATAAATTCCTCCAAACTGGGTTACGACGTTCAGTTCCTCTTTATATTTTCCTATTATTATAATTTCATTTTTACATGTTTAATTTTGTGTAACTCATAATTTCCCATGTAACTGTAATTTTTGCCAATTTATTCACATATATAATGTAAAACTCGTGGCCATGTCACCGTGATGAGAATTATTGTTACTAGTACATGTACCGTACTTAGCAGCAATAAAGAAGTTTATTATGAAATATTTCCGGATAGTTTTAAGAGTTGGCAGTTAATTGATTTCTTCATTACTTTGGAAAGAGTAGAAGTAATTGCAATCGGACGACAACTGGATGTAAGGGATTTGTCACCCTTTTGAGGAACTGGCTGGATATGAGCAAACTTCCAAGCCGAAGGAAAAATACCTTTGGAATAAGAAAGTGAAACAAGACAACACAAAACAGGAGTAAGTTCAGGGACAGGCACAGGTTTTGAGAATAAGTGGAAAAATACTATCAGGACCTGGAGCTTTCTTAGCACTAGATTCAACAAAATCCTTCTGACATCCTGTTAGTATTTAGTATTAGTATTAGTAACGGCCGCATGGTGCAAGAAAGCCCATGGCTTATGCTGCACCAGCCAAAAAAAAAAAAAAAAAAAAAATCGAACAAATTAATAATAATTAATAAAAAATTAATAATTAATAAATAAAAAAATAAAATAAAAAATAAATAAAAAGCAAATTAAACCTATCATCCTATGCGCTTCCCTTACCCGAAAGTACTATCCAGATGTCCTTTGAATTTCCCCAAACTGTCGGCCTCTACCACCCACGAAGGCAACTTATTCCAGTAATTTATAACTCGCTGGCTAAAATAAAACTTCCTGCAGTCCAATCTAAACATTTTCCCCCGTAACTTGAATTTATGTCCCCTAGTTCTAGCATCATTTATAATCTTGAAAATTTTGTCCTCATTCATTTTACTGATACCTCTCAGAGCCTTAAACACCTCAATCAAATCTCCTCTAAGGTGTCTAGTTTCCAAACTCTGCAACCCACATATTCGAAGTCTTTCTTCATAAGGACGCCCTTTTGCCGATCTCACCAGACGAGTTACCCTTCTTTGCACCCTTTCAAGAAGCTCGATGTCTTTCTTTAGGTGCGGTCTCCATACTTGAACACAGTATTCCAAGTGTGGTCTAACATAAACCTTATATAATGGGATTATCACGTCCCTATCTCTACTTGCAAAAGTTCGATAGATCATCGATAGGACACCATGGACCTTCCTTGCAATCTGTTTACAATGCTCAGAGAATTTCATGTCTGACCGTATCGTAACACCCAAGTCCCATTCCTCCAGTACTGGGTTTAGTTGAACTCCACCAAGTGAATAGGTTTTTTTGGGATTACTGTTTCCCAGGTGTAATACTTTACACTTTGTTGGATTAAAGCACAGCTGCCATTTTTCTGACCATTCCTGAAGTCTATCTAGGTCTCTCTGAAGAAGCTCAGCTTGACAGTGATCATTAACTACTCTACCAATTTTAACATCATCTGAAAATTTAGACATCACGCCCTGTATCCCTTCATCAATGTCGTTTATGAAAATTAAAAACAACAGTGGTCCTAATACTGATCCTTGGGGAACCCCACGTCTTACATCAACCCAATCTGAGGAATAGCCATTTATCACAACCCTTTGCCTCCTGCCCTGAAGCCATCCTTCTATTCATCTAAGGATTTTCCCAGTGATTCCAACCTGTTCCAGCTTATAAAGCAACCGCTCATGTGGGACTGAGTCAAAAGCTTTGCTGAAACCTAAATAAACAATGTCGAAATTATTCCCTAAATCCAGCTCGTGAGTGACCCTTTCGAAATAGCGAACCAGATTTGTTAAACATGATTTTCCTTTTACAAAACCATGCTGAGTATCCTTGAGAATTTCAATTCGACCCAAATGATCCTGAATTCCACCCTTGATCATTGTCTCCATGATTTTCCCTACTACTGAAGTCAGACTGACAGGTCGATAATTTCCAACTTCACTTTTAGAGCCACCCTTAATGTATGGGAGATACATTTGCACTTTTCCAATCCAAGGGAATCTCCCCAGAGTCTAGTGATGCTCGCATAATTAGCCTCAATGGTTCAATGCACTCGCTTGCCGCCTCTCTTAAGATTATAGGGTATATTACATCAACTCCAGGAACCTTACTGGTCTGTAGGCTCGAAAGTTTTTTCATTGTTGACGGAAAACCCCAGGAGGCACTGAATGGAGTGTGCTGGGAAAGGTTTGAGGTGATTTACCAAGATCATTAATACATGGGTTGGAAGGAAAATATGATGCTTGCAGGTCAGCTTTATCTTTGGCTGATGCGTCAACAGAACCATCTGGTTTTGACAAAGGTTGGAACAGAGATGGGTAAAAATTGTGGGCAATAGCTTTGCAACGTATAAATAATACTTAATAATAATTTTTATTATTACGCAATGTCGCTTTTAAAAACGTAGTACTGGATATATTTTATAATAAAAATTCAGAAATATTATACGATTTCAATAGAATATAGGCTTAATGGTTCGCATTAAAAATATGTTGCGATAAAAATATTACGTTGAAAGGGGTTCGCGATAAAAATATTACGTTGAAAGGGGTTCGCGCATCAAAAAAAGTTGGGAATCCCTGCTCTAGAAGTATAATACAGTATATAGGAGGCTCTTAAAAGAGTGTTTCCTGTGAAAATAATGACAGGCTATCAATTGAAAGCAGAAACAGAAAACATTTGAACAGTTCTCTCTTCTTGCTGAAACAATTCCGAAATTGTTTCACTTTTTTTTTATTCTTCCAGAATTTCAAAGACTTGATCTCAGGAAGCAGATTGTACCGGGTTTTGCAACCTCCATATCTTAAACTTGTCTTGTGGATATTCTTAAAAGAAGGAAGGTATTCTTAATTTGGAATCTTCCTCTTCATATTTTTAATAAACAACAGCTAAAGAAGGCCAGAGAATTCGTCAGTGACTGATGAATTGCAATGAAGGCCTAAGGTAAAGTGGACACATATATTTAAAATTTATGTTAAAATATTAAATTGTTATTTTTATAATGTGATTTAATAATTTTACCTATGTTCTCTTTAATCGTTGTTCCTTATAAAGAGTGTCATGAAAATACCTATCTAAAGAAGACAGAATTAGTTCAGGCTGCTGCACGAACTGGTATCGCAGCCAGAGATGCTACCGTATTCTTAATTGTGGTGATTATTTGTTTATCACAGCTAATATTTTCATCGAACCCTCCATAAAAATTTGGTATCCATGATCCTTTCCAATTTCAAAATCAATGTTAAGTGGTTTGCTTCTTGTCTTGAAGACCGTGAATTACGTTTTACTTGCATTTAGGGATGAAGATTTAAAAAAAAAAAAAACTTTCTAGCTATGAGCTTAAGACAGTGGTTTAAATTGGAGCGTGTATTTTTTGTCTATAAATAGAATTGGGATATCGTTTACGAATCTGTGTAGTCGGAAGGATGTCTAGAAATTCATTAATAAGTTTATGGACATTCTTCTGTGAAGAAGTATGAAATACACCTCTTGTAAACTTACTAATGTCTGAAAATGAGCGTTTGACAACAAAAGGTCTGTTTACAATAATCACCCAGAAACTGCAAAATATTACCCCTGAATCACGTTGTAGTTGTTATATTTACTTAAAAGTCGTTCCTAAGTTCTTAGCTGATGAAGTCAAATGCTTGGAAAGATCTAAAAATAAGGGAATTGCGTAGTGATGAGCGTCCGTAATCCTAGCAGGGATGTCGAGACCGTCCGTAATTCTAGCAGGGATGTCAACAATTTCAAGATCTTTTTGGGCTGCAAGCATATAGTTTACTAATGCATTACTTGACTGATCTCAAGAAATGTTATAATTTCGATCTAAAATATTTTTCATTAAATTAAAACTATTTTATTTTTAGTCCGTGTCTTGTTTTAACATGATTACCTTGCTGATGCAGATTAATTAAGCTGCTTAAATAAACAAAAGGAGAAAGGGAAAGAAAAGTCTCAGGTTATTTTTCACAAAACTATCATTCAACTATCACATAGAAATATCATCAAATAAGTTGACTAATCTGTGTTGAGGAGCCAAGCACCTCCTGCATGCAAAATACCAACGGTTATTTACTCAACAGTTTTGCATGATGCAGAAATCTGGGCTTCCGCCGCATCTACGCTGAAGAAACCTATTTATGCCATGGAATACTGACCTGTAAAGTGGAAACTTGGAACAAAGGGCATCGTGTCCCTCCAAAATATTGTACGACTGCTCTCACTAACCAACTTCAAATCCAGAAGTTACCTGAGATATTAAGTTAGAGAAGTCTTGTCACCACCTCTAAAGTGTTAGACGGCATGATAACTTCTCTCTATATTTGGGAAGTATGTCAGTGGCATTAAGCCCCACTAGTCTTCAGGTCCACTTCTCTATGAAATAAACAACTGTCTGAAGTTATGCGGCAGATTTCTCCCACAAAAGCCCTATTGATGATTAATCACCTCTAGTATCTCGAATATGACATTACAAAGTTTGTAACACAAGCCAACTACAGGCGCTCACTTTCTGAAATGGATTGCAACTTGGTGTAATGCATAAAGGTCTATCAACTTGCGTATTTTTCTTTTTTCTGCACACATATATATATCCATTGTGCCTGAGAACTCCAAAAGAACAATTCATGTAATTTTGCTCATGTCAAGTGTCATTATACACATATGTTAAAAGTTGGCCTCAGTTTTAATCTAATAATGTAAATGTGACCCTTGTTTACATAACTGATATTACAATGAGTGTCAATCAATTGCAAATGTTTAAAAAATTATTGTTAATTATTGCTTATAATCATTCAAAATAATTCTTTTGATAATGTTCAAATTTCAATTGCTAATCAGCGTTTTAAATCGACTCTCTAGTACTAACTATGACTAATCAAAATATTATTCACTATGTAAACTATGAAAATATTGTAAACATGATTTAGTAATATTAATCTATTATGTGAATGTTAATGATACTATGTCTCCTTAAATTGACTTCAACAGATTACTGTATATTTTTTGTATACTGCACGACACAAATAAAGATTATTTTTATAGATAAATAAAATAAAGAGGGAAAAGTCCATCGCAGATTTAAAAAAAAAAAAAAAAAAAATACATATTAATGATCCGCTACATGAGAGAGAGAGAGAGAGAGAGAGAGAGAGAGAGAGAGAGAGAGAGAAAGATTTATTATCTATGCCGGAAATGGCAAATACACGCGCCGAATTTTGAAGCCACCAAATAAATCTTGCTTTATCCGTGAACTTGTTCAGATAAGCCAAAAGCGATAGTAGTGTAATATATATGGGGGGTTGAAACATGCATTTTGTTATCCTTGGGCTGCATTTTACTAATCATAAATCATAAATCGTAATGATAAATCAAGTGAATGGTTTATCATTGGGCAATATGTAATTTATTACGCTGTTTAGTTGAAAAAGGAACAATGCTTAATTTCGTGTTTATGGGTGCCAAAATCTTCAATTCAATTCTGGTATTATTACGAAATTCAATGACTGCAATCGATAAATCCAATAGTATCAATAAGACGATGAAGAAAGCCAGAATTATTACGGTATTGGTTTGTTATTAGAAGCTACTGTAGTAACTGGATTTATCTTGTAGTATAAATAATAAGACAGCTGTATAACCTTCTTTCTCCCTCCAAAGTAACCCCATCCCAAAAGAGCAGAGGAATAATAAGCTATTTTGTTGTTAACGAAAAGCAGTGTTAAACAGCGCGGCCAGTCAATTTGTCACACTGCTAATCGCGAACACGAACCCTACAGAAGATTAAATTCCAACGATATGATTAACAACAGATTACTGTCAGCATTCTCTCTGGTCGATCGCTAAGCTGAAGTGGGCTGAATAGTTTTCCTCCCACCGCATCTACTTCCCAAATCTCTAGCGGACTGCGCACAGGGAATGCAATCACTAAACCCTTCTACTGCTGTCGCCGTCACAACCGCTGCCGTATCCAGACGAATGATGCCGACGACATCCAATCCAATCCGTACGTCCACTTTCATACATCATTCTACGCTGACCATCTCACGGTATCTGGCGGCTGCAGTGGGCGAGTGACACTTGACGAATGACCTCATGACATCCAGCAAGTCGAGGAAAGTATGGAAGCGGGTCCTCGTAAGCAATACACAATGTTGCGAAGGCAAAGCCAGACTACCGGTGGGGCGGACGACGACGGGCATCCTGATGCTCTTGATAAGAAGATCTGTCATCTTGGTTATCTGGAGAAGGCGTATAAGGGAGCCAATGCAATCCCTCGTCCCCATGGCTGTATTGTGTCTGCTTAGAGATTGTTAGCCTGCTTTGAGTTTTGATTTTCAAGCTATTTTTACTGCCTTCCTCCCCTTGCGCGTCTCTTCCGGAACGATCTCTTCCGGTGAGATTTCATGTCAATGGAATGTGTAAAAGCTCCAATCATTCTCCTAATCCTGCATCTTTCACGGCAAGTTTAAACCAGGATTTCATAAACACGCTGTTCTTTACAGTATCTGTCTCTTGTTTTGACTTCAAAGATTTACTTTCTTATTTTATGAACACATCCTAAAAATCTTTAGACACCTCATTGGATTTATAGTAGTGTTTTCTTTTTCTTTTTTTTAATTTATTTTATTTCTGACTGATCCGTAAGTTTTCCTTGCATCATTTTTGCCAATATAAATACTAATAACAATACCAATTTTGATGTTATAAAGCTATTTAAGCTTTGTTCAGTGTAGCAGCTAAAAATGGGCATTTCAACAGTTTCTTAAATAATGATATCTCCTTAAAGTCTAGTTTTGTCTAGATAAATATTTGATACATTATTTAGAAACGTGTTGTTTGTTTATAATTAATTCCATTTAATTTGGTAGTTTCATTTCCGCTGTTTCTTTTTAAAACAGAAGTTGAAATCATATTGCTTTAGGCACGACTATAATCACATAGCCTGTAATTTTTCATTATTTAAATTTAATCGACTGGAAGAGACTTTTGTATAAAGAAACAATATATAGTGATAAATGATAGATGAAAATACAGTCTTAATAAAAAAAAAAAGATAACGTTCACTTCTCGAGAACTCTCTCCTTCAGAATACGTTTGTTCTAGCAAATTGGGAGTTTTTGAATTCCACTTTCAAAGAAATCTTTCAGTTGACTGAATCCACTTTAAGACTGCATTTTTCACCGATTCATTCCATCTGAATTTCTTGCCTCTTAGAGCTCTTTCAGAAGCTCAAGTGTATACTATAAGTAGGTAGCAGTAGTAGCAGTAGGGTTTTAAGTGCGTCAGCAATTTAGGCCATATTGCGTCGTATATAATATGTCTGTAAATTGGGTGTGTTCTGTAATCGCTTTGCTGTTTGCTGGACGAAAAACCTGAGTTTCTGGGAGAAAAAAAAAACTACCCAGCCATACATTGTGAAAAAGATCCAAAAACTATAAGTAGGATGAAGAATGTCCCCAGATCAACCACTGTATTCGGTCAGCTCAGTCTTATATGGAAGAGCGTTATTATGGAGGAAATAAACACTTTTGAGCAGAATACCTGGTTTTTTCCTCAGAGCTTGTTTCAGAGATTTTTTTTAGGAGATAACAGCAGTAATCAGCAATAATGCCACTGTGTTACTGTAGTGTATATATTTACCTTCGACATTCCGATGGCCTTTGCCTCATTTGCTAAAGTTGTGCTTTTTAATTCTTACTTTGCCTTGCTTTATTTCTCTGCGCGTTCGCGATCCATTTTAAATGATTTGCATCATTTGCTCGAAATCTCTTATGAATTTCAGGTGCTTTCAACCCTTCCTTGACTTGAAAGGAAAATTAATGATAATACGAGTATAAATTACTAGAAATTATAGAAATCTTACTTTATGCATTTTTCACCGATTCATTCCATCTGAATTTCTTGCCTCCTTAGAGCTCTTTCAGAAGCTCAAGTGTATACTATAAGTAGGTAGCAGTAGTAGGCACTTGCTATTCCATATTTTAAACACTTGCTATTCCATATTTTAAGCACTTGCTATTCCATATTTTAGTCTAATACGAGTATATTGTTCCACTGAACTAGAAAACTGCAGATACCAATATTATTTCGTACCGATCTTGCTATTACAAACAAATGATAGCTGTTTCACAGAACCTATGTTATGACTATAAAAGTAAACAAAGAAATGTATCAAATATATAATTCAAAAAACAGGGAGAGACAAAGGTCCAGATCAAATTTGAAGTTCCACTATCGTAAATATTTCACTCTTCTTTAAACGTAATGGAAACTGATACACAAAATTCACATATTTTTTTTAAATTCAAACGATAAAATGCAGTGCTATTTATAATTTCTGTACTTTGCGACACTGCTTTATCGACAGTCCTTAATCTATGGCTAATATCTTCAATTACGAGAGTGCAATTTATAGAAGCTTTTTAACTCATCCATTCCTTCCGAAACTATCGAAGCAAGTAATAGCCTTTAACAATATTCTTCAACATCCTACTAAGAAACCCAATAAAAACCTGTCTGCCTTTTGTTACGCTTCATCGTTCTCGCTGTTGTTTTTCTCTCGTCATTCCTTGACCTGCTTTCTGATACACAGCAGTCTCCTTTCAGATTTTTTTTTAATTCGAAAACAATGGAATTGGAAAAATATGCATGTAATTTTTTTTTAAAAAATGTAAACTGCAGACGTGTGAAATAAGCCTCCTATGCATTAAAATAATTTTTATCACCATTATCGTTTGTTTCTTGCTACAGCAGTTCGAATGACTTCGCGTATATATGAGATAGCAACCGAGAAAAGAAGAAATATTTCGTAAAAATAAAATAGTTTCTGATTGTTTTGAAATTTTGTCACTAGTATGCTCTTTCCTAGCTTCTTGCAACAAACTGTGGAGAAAGAAATGTGTTGTCTTACACATAAGTATACATCAACTCGCACTCGCAGAACAAACAGACAGTTAACAACATCTCCTACAAAGCATATAAAATTCCTTAATATTCAAGGATTAAAATGAAAAACATATTATCACCTGGAGAAAGCCATATTTCCTACTATTATGAATATGAAAAAAGGTATTAGGAAATGAATTTTTTTTTTTTTAATTTTACGTTCAACGAACACAGAATATGAGATCGTAATGCATTTAAATATTGTTTGCATTAAATATTGTAACAGAACACACACAACAGAGAGAGAGAGAGAGAGAGAGAGAGAGAGAGAGAGAGAGAGAGAGAGCGCTTTAATTCTCCTTTAAACCGATTCAGAAAACCCATAATACACTGATTCGCTATTGCTGCATCTCTCTGGATCTTCACAAACAAATAAGTTATGCCTCTTGAAATATAATGTTTCACAAGCAAATATTTAGTCGTAAATTTAAATGGAATATGGTGTAGTCAAATAGTTTCAAAGGATTATAAACAGAAAATTTAGTTATTTATTACATTTTAAACCTGATACGAAATAGGAATTTATAATATGAATATAAACTCCGCCAATGCTATTGTCGGTGTTTCATAGAAGTTATGCTAAAGAGATTCACAATTATTTTATTATAGGGTAATAAATATAGTTATCTTAAAACTTAGTGCAAAATTATACCAAAACAATAGCAATTTCATGTTTAATGAAATCTGGGATGAGTAATACACTATCCTAATATTAATAAGAAATGATATATGTATTGAAAAATGTAATATTTAATTAAATTGAAATGGTAATTAATAACAAACGCTGTGAGTTCTAGTAATATCTATGAAACGACAAGGTTCCAGAAATGTAAAAAAAAAAAAAAAAAACTATCAGTATACTAATCTAATAACCCTTAATGGATGGGGGAAGAGAATCCAGGATATCGCGAAGTCAGCTTCCCTCCGCACCCAGTCACTATTATCTATCACTTATCTTTTAGTCCTCTCGTCCTGAGCAGCCACGGATGAAAAAAATGTGCTCTTCGTAAGTACTCTTTTGTATATACATGACCCTACCAAAAGTATTCGATCACCAAAAAACGTTTGGCAGAACATGTTTTAATTAACAAATTAATAAGATAAAGGTCCCTTTGTCTTAATTATGGCATCGATTGGCCGTGGAACATTTTCGACCATTTCCTTGTAGCAGGAAGCAGGAATTTGTCTATTCTTCTTTCAGTACAGGATACTCGCCAGTTCAGCTGCAGAACAGAAGTGTATTAGCCGGGCTGTGATTAAGCATTCCGGTTCATCCCAAAGGTGTTCGATCAGACTCAGGTTTGAACTCTCAACTAGCCAGGCCTGTTGGACTACGCTTTCCTCAAATCAGATATTTAAGGACTGGAGTATTATTGTGATGGAAAATTGAGGTCCTATTTACATACAACTGCTTGAGGTGAGCAGCACGGAATTGTCGATGATGTCAATTCCGTGATGACTCAGCAATAATGACTTCTGCAACAACCACCTTATGTGTTTAAAGGTCCGGCTGAAGCTAAATTTACGATACATGGAGGGGGAATCAAAGTGTACCCTGAAGATTAGTTTTATTTCGATCTGGCAACTTAATGGAGGGAAAAAGACGCAGAAGAAAATTGAAGACTGTGATAGATGAACTGACTTGCCCTTTCAGAACTCTGCGAGGACTTGCCCTCTCAAAACACCGATAACAATAATAATAACCTGGAAACAAAATTGAAACGGGCACCATGATTCATCCGGTTGAAAGAAGAGCAAGTAAGTTCAAATAGTTTACTTTTGAACCTCTTGTTCAAAATTATTCTCTTCAGCGCAGTGAGAAGCAGAACTTCTTGTTCAAAATTATTCTCTTCAGCGTAGCGAGAAGCAGAACTTCAGTCTCAAATCAACGTTTGAGATGTTTCAGTTCAGAGTAACAAGGGAGAGTGGGGTTGTTTAGTGCTTTACTGTATCAGAGATACCCTCTATATAAACGTCTACCATTTTAACAAAAAATAGTATTGCTACTCGAAATTAATTGAGTATTTAAATTAAGGCATAACTACGAGGGTAGTTCAAAAAATAAGTTACACTTGACCATTGCAGCCCAAGAGACATTACTGAGGCATGTAATATTATGCAATAGAAAGCACATACCTTGCACTACTTTTCCACATAGTTAGTCACCGAGTTGGTGTAAACACTTCTAGGAATGTGTGACTAAACGTTCGATTCCCTGATGATAGAAATCCACTCCTTGGTCATTCAGCCACCGTCGAACTGCTGTTTGCACCTGCTGATCGTTTGCAAATTGTTGTCCCCTAGATGTTCTTTCAGCTTGCAGAAGATGTGATAGTCACAAGGCGAAAGATCGGGACTGTACTGCGGATGTTGCCATACCTCTCATCCAAAACTTTGGAGCAAGTGTCGTTTTGTGCGTGCATGGTGTGGCGTGGCGTTGTACTCAATGAGAACAACACCTTTGCTTCAATTTCTACGCCTCTCGTTTTTCATGGCTGTTCGCAAAGACCGTAATGTTTAGCAGTATGAGGAATCATTAATTGTTGTGCCTTTTGCCATAAGTTCCGTGTAAACAACTCCTTCACAGTCGAAAAACACAGTGGCCATGACCTTTCCTGCTGATGGTGCAACTTTGAATTTCTTCTGCACAGGCGATGTTGTGTGTCTCCATTCCATAGACGCTCTCTTCGTTTCTGGGGTGAAATGGTGCCCCCATGTTTCATCGCCAGTGATGATGCGGCGTAAGAAGTCATGGCCTTCCACAGAATAGTGTTGAAGGAAGGCTAGAGAAAACAAAAAAGTTGACCTCTGTGTTCGTCTGTCAGTGAACGAGGAACCCATCGTGCACACAATTTGCGATAGTCAAGATGTTCAGGGACGATGGAATGAAATATCCTGCCTATCGAAATATCCAACTCCTCTGCCATTTCTGCGACTGTCAATCTTCGATTATTGTGAATCATTTCATCAACCAGCATCACGTTGTCTGCAGTGGTCGACGTTGATGGCCTTCCTTGTCGATCAGCATCTGTCAGGTCTGCGCGACCACTTTGAAACTGCTGGCACCACTTCACTATGGCTGGACACGACATTGCATTTTCCCCATACACCGCCGTTTAATCTCGGAACAATTACGCCGTTTCGCCCAGAAAAATCGTACTGTTCCGCTTACCTCGAACTTGGAGTAACATTTTAGCTTATGGCCATTATGAACGCTTGCTCCTACACAACTGTTACGGCTACGTCAACGAAACTCACCTACCAGGAGGCGCACGGTATGAACTCCATTCCGCGCAGGCACCACATTTGTTGCGCAATTATACCAAGAGATGGCGGCAGGTGTAACTTATTTTTTGAATGTTTGAATGCCACTCATACTATAATTGTAATTATCAATCATGATAATTACAGATGCCAGTGTGTGTGTGTGTGTGTGTGTGTGTGTGTGTGTGTGTGTGTGTGTGTGTGTGTGTGTGTGTGTGCGCACAACATCCCACACAGAATACCTTATGAGAAAACTACTGTTTTGTGTGTGGGTGTGCTGCAATTGTTTAAAGTGCAAGATAAAGGTACTTGGATCTTTTCACTATGAACTGTAAGCATTTCCCGCCACTACCACTTTGAAGTTTAAGAGAGAATAAAATTACTGACTCCTTTTTTTGGATGGAAGCGTAACTTTGGCCATCCCACCTCCATAAGTACTCTAATTGTTCTCATTATTGTAAGAGTAAACCCAACATAAACACTAACTGCTCGGAAGTAATAAGGCCAATTTAATTAAGCCCGCTCACGCCCACCGTTCATCCTTTCTAAAAATTACGACGGAAGGAAAGGAATTTTGTGTTCATTACCTGCGGGAGAATGGACGCTATAAAACTAACGGCCAGTTGAGAGGTAAGAAAAAAGGAGATAATAATGATCTTGCATTAGACGGCAGGAAGAGAGAACATATCCTTCTCAGTAACAATAATGATAATAAAACAGCTCGTTTGTTAGTAAGCAAGTTAGAATCTCTCCAGGATATATACTGTTCCCTAATTTATTCTGCAAATGGAGAAACTTGCTTCTTCTGGCATAGTTATTATGGTAAAAGAGTATACCCTATAACTACTACCCCCTGTTGCGCTGAAAACAATGAATTCTGTTGAGAATTGTACACTAACGTTTTTAAATACAAACCGTACAGAAAGTTTTACAATTTATAACTGCTCGATTTATGATGTTATATATCTTGTCTACAGAAGGATAATATATTTTAGTAAAATATACAAATTGTATGCAAACAATAGCATATAACTATTCTCTGACCGCAACTTCGACATGATTTTGCACTATGCCAATTCGACTGATTTTATAACTATTAAAACTAAATCACAGGAATAAACAAATAACTTTTTAAAATTTTTTGAAACTAGTTGAAATGGACTTATCGCATTTTCACCATTGCACGTAGAACACAATTTTTATTGGGATGAAAACATAGAAGCCTTTTAAAATCTGAATTTATAAATACTCTCTACTTATTTTACTTCCATGTGTGGAACTTAAGCGAAAACAAAGTAACAAAAACAATTCATTTTTGGGTATGTAAAATGAATATTATACTCCTATGTCGAAATAACGATTCCACAGAAATATCTAACTCGATGACCACCCTCTAAAACATCAGGGGTTCCCAAACCATCGCAACTTTACTTGCACAAAAAGAGTGGTAGAACAGGAAAATTGTATATTTTGAATAGTGGTAGAGTTAAATTTTATACCCATATTGCTATGGTCATGCCCAGTTTTAAATTTTTATTTTAACCTTATAACCATATTTTTACTTATTTTAAACATTATTTTTATTTTCATTTATTCTTATTGTAAATACACACGACTATGGTAGTGCATTAGTGATTATTGGTATAAAAATTTATTCCAGTACATATTGAGCTTTAATACTAATTTCAAAGCAATATTAACACTATTATATTTTAAAGTAAAATTATTAAATTTAAATCGGATAACCACTGTTAACAAAAACGTAAGGTTGACACTGTCAACCTTAGTGTCAACCTTTAATTACATGCCGGCAGGCTATATATTATCCCTTATAACTTTAATTTTACATTATTTCATATAATTTTTCGCCAATATTATATTTGAAAGTAATTCTATTTTTCCGTGGCATGTACTTTGTTAGAAACAGAGGAGGACGTTATATTGTCATCTTGTCGGGCAATGCTGATGGTTGACACTTGAAAAATTACATTAGGGTTGTGCGATATACGACAATATAATTATGTATAATAATACTGACTTATTTCTATATAGGTTTTATTATTATTATTATTGTGTTTTTCCTACCTTTCTTTCTTCTTTTACACTTTTTATTTATTTCTCTTATCTCTACTATTTTTATTTATTTACTTTTACTTTTTTTGTTTAATATATATATATATAAAATGTAGATTATGTTATATATAAAGGATAATAGAAACTGGAAGTGAAGTAGTGGTGAAAAAAGTGAAAGAATTTGAAAAATCTAGTACAAAAATGAACTGGGACTGAGGAAGCAAACAATATACAAAAATAATTTTATATAAAATAAATAAAAAATAATAAATAACACTGTATTCAGATATGGGAGGGCAATTTTAGCAAGAGGTCGAATCAAGGGATGGCAAATATGCAAAATCTGAATACAGTAAATGAAAAGATGATACATAGCCAGGAATTTCATCAGCGGACTACGCCTGACCATGTATCAGGCACTGCATTTCCAAACTTGTCTATAGTACTAAAAAACGGGTGGGAGCAAATATGTGGCCTTTATTGTAATACTAACAGACAAGATAGTCCCCTATACAGTGTAAAACTTAAGTTAATAATGTAATTTTTAAGTTTAATACAAATTTATAAAAGTGTAATGTGAAATTTAATACAAATGTTTGTACAGTGCGAAACGGGTAAAAAGTAATTAAATTAACGTGGTTAAAAAATGTAAAAATTTTGCATCTTGGCTGTGTACGTCCCTCCTCCGCTTGACTTAATGACTCCAGGTAACACCACTTTTAGTTTTGGTTTCGATTTCCCTTCTTCTCTACAAGCCTATGGTATTAACACCCATTTTTACTAACGCTTGTTTATATCAGAACCCTTTCTATAAGGTTGGGCTTTTGTACAAGGTAAGGTTTTTCTACACTTTTTATTTTTATACTGTCTTTTTCTATTTTTTCCCGTTCGTAAAACTACTAGTGTAATACGAGGGTGATACGAACGCTCCGACTATCCTGCATCCTATCGCTATTTTCGCCTTCTTTTGACCATCTTTTTCTCCCCTTCCCCATCCCAAAAATTTTACAATTCCCTATACCATTTGCTTATCCACACTTTCTGATCAAATTTCTCTGCTGTATATTTGAATTTTTACATTTTTTAATCACGTTAATTTAGTTACTTTTTACCCGTTACGCACGGTAAAAATATAATACAATAATTTGTATTATATTTCACATTACACGTTTGTAAATTTGTATTAAATTTAAAAATTACATTATTAACTTAAGCTTCACACTGCGTAGCGACTACCTTGTCTGTTTGTATTACGATAAAGGCCGCATATTTGCTCCCACCCGTTTTCAAATACTATAGACAAGTTTGGAAATGCAGTGCCTGATATATGGTCAGAAGTAGTCCTCTGATGAAATTCCTGGCTATGTATCATCTTTTCATTTATTGTATTCAGATTTTGCATATTTGCCATCCCTTGATTCGACAGCTTGCTAAAATATTGCCCTCCCATATCTGAATACAGTGTTATTTATTTTTTTATTTGTTATTTATTATATCTCAGTCCCAGTTCATTTTTGTACTAGGTTTTTCAAATTCTTTCACTTTTTCATCACTACTTCACTTCCAATTTCTACTATCCCTTAAACTTCTCTTAGTTCAGGCACTTCGTGTATTTTTCATTTCCATTTTCGCAGACACTTTATTTATGTTTCAAACCACTCATTATTTATATATATAACAAAAAATTATTCTGTATTAAGAATTATTAACAATTATCTCATTAGAGAATTCAGCGGGATACTGTAAAACAACTGCTCAGACTAGATAGCGAAATGCGATTTGATAAAGATAGATGTGATGGTTGTAGATACCATTTATGACTTCTATTGACATGGGAACCACTATTACTCTTCGCTTTCTGCACAAAACTCGACAGAGTTTTTTTGTCGTAATATTCTCCCGTTAATCAAACTGCATGCCTCAACAGGTTTAACTGTCATAATTACTTATTTCATATTACATGCTTAGACAGATTAATCCTCTTTTTTTACATTATTTAATCTCATCCTTTTATGATATATAAATGATCTTATAAATCACAAATACATATTGCAACTTGCATTTCATATACCATTCTTTGTAACTAATTTGGATTTTGCATAAAGAATTTTTTATTTTCAAATCTCGACTGGAATATCGTACTTATTGTATTTGTTTAAATCTTTTATATGCAATTTAATGATTTATGTCTATTTTAATTGCATTACTTTTTTCTTATAAAATTTATTTTTTATGTTGTATTCATACATTTTAATTGAGGCTTTCAGTAGTTTGTGCAAAATAATGAATTAATGAAGAATTAATTTGATCAAATAAAGGAATTTGATAAATATATATATATATACACATACACACAAATTTTTGTGTAGAAATTGCTAGATTAGCTTATGTTCCGGGCTTTTGTGTATCGATTTTTGTTTTGGATTATTCTTTTTATTCTTTTAGGACTTTTTCAGCACCAAGAAGGTTTTGCCTTTGAGAGGCATTGTTTTGTTGTTATTGTGTACTTTATTTTTAAAAAATATATGCTTATAGGCTGTTTCTCTTGAGTTTAAAAACAAGTTTGTTCTTATTTGCAAATAATTGGCAAGGTCGTTCTGCTATTCCGTTTCTTAGGGCTTTTTAGCACTGAAATTAAAGTTTTAGACTGAAATCATGGTTTCCTGTGCATAGATATAATAATCCATTTGAATGCAACTTCACATTACTGTATTATATAATTTTATGTAATATCCTCTCAGCCTTATTAATACTATTAAAAATCTTTAAACTGCACCATGTGCAAAGATACATATTAAGGAATTTCGCGAATACAATACAAGAAGTTCTAGTAGCTACTGTCTATGTAGATATCCTGAATGTTAAAGAATAACCAAGTTGATGACCATTAACTTTCCCTGGAATAATCTATCTGTTCAGAAGCAAGAGAGAGAGAGAGATAACAATGATGATGATGATTTTGTTTCTGAATTTAACAGTGGTAGTAAAAATTTATAAATATTTGATGCAATTCCTTGACATTCGTTGATTACACAAAGGGAGAGAGAGAGAGAGAGAGAGAGAGAGAGAAGATTTTTTATCAAACTTGAACTGAACTGTACCTAAATGAATAACAGGTGGTACTGAAGAATTCTTGCACTAAAACGAATAAGAAAATTATGAAAACTATTAGGGTAAATATAGTAAAACAACGCAAATTTGAAATTCACACATAAACAGTTGATGTACTGATATTGGTTGGATTAATTCATTCTAGTTACGTAACTTTAATAAAAAGTTATTATTCACAGTATTGTTGTGATATAATTATATTACAGGTTTTATACAAGTATATATACTCGTATAATATACAAAGGGTACTAGGAAAGTTTTGCAATATGACGCAACAATGAATCACAGGAAGCTGCTTGTTGCTGCATGTTGAGACATGTTCATACGTGCATAGTAGCCGCCGCGCCAAGTCGATGGGCTCAGTTATTCATTAGTAGTGAGAGTGTAAAGTGCTTGCGATGACATCGTGATCACGAAATGAGATAAGGACAGTTTTGCGGTATAATTTCGTGCGTGGTTTAACCATAGACCAGTGCTTAGAAGAAATGACTCTTGCACTAGATGATGATTCTCCACATCGTACAACGATATTCAGGTGGTATAGAGAATTCCAAAGGGGAAATTTCACTCTGGAGGATTCTGAGAGCCCGGGAAGGCCACGAGCGTCAGTTACGGAGGAAAACGTTACTGCTGTGAGGAAAATGCTTGACGAAAACAGGCGAGTGACCTACCAACAGATAGAGGATACTTTGGGCCTAAATGCACCAGCAATTCGTTCGATTCTGCAAGATCATTTGCACGTGAAGAAACTTTGTTCTCTCTGGGTGCCGCATCAACTGACTGAAGAGTAGATGACACGACGTGTGACTTGGTGCCGGGAGATGTTAAAAAAGTTTCATAAGGGACAATCTCGGTATGTGAACAACATCGTGACAGGTGACGAGACTTGGCTGTACTATTACGATCTGCCGACCAAGGCTCAAAACAAAGTTTGGGTCTTTGATGATGACGACACACCCGTAATTGTCAGAAAATCCCGATCTGTAAAGAAGAAAATGATAGCTGTATTTTCAAATCGAGTGGAATTGTGGAACGTGTCGTTTTGGACACGCAGAAGACAGTCTCAGCTAAGTGGTATACTGAACAATGCCTGCCTAAAGTCATTGGATCTATGAAGAACCTGCGGCCAAAGTCAAGAATGGAGACCTGGTACCTCCATCACGATAATGCTGCAGCTCACCGCGCCAAAGCCTGCACCGAATATTTGACCACGACAGGACTGAAACTTCTCGAGCACCCTCCCTACAGGCCAGACCTTGCTCCCTGCGACTTTGCACTGTTCCCGCATGTGAAAATGAAGCTAAAAGGGAGGCGGTTTTCCAGTGATGAGGACCTTCTACGGGCTTGGGACAACGAGTGTGCTTTACTCCCTAGTGAAACTTGGCAGAACTGGTTTAAAGTTGGTTTCGGAGGATGGAGAGGTGTATTGAATGTAGAGGAAATTACTTTGAAAAAGTTAAATAAACAAAGCTGTATTGCAAAACTTTCCTAGTACCCTTTGTATATTCGTCATTGCAATGTTATTTTACTATTTAACGTGCATCCAAATGGTTCATGAATCACTATATAATGAAGTCACTGAATGGACACTATTAGCGATATGCTTTAGTAATAGTCGGCCAAAAGGAGCCCTTTAACATATCCACATGACTCTGTGCTCATGGAATGCCAAAGTTAATGAGGGTATACTAACCAGACATATGTTCACAGTTATAGAGAGAATAAGTAGTTACAGGCAATGGTTGGAGAGAAGCCAAAGGGTAAACGCGTGTCGTACGTCAGAAAGAAAATTCAATTGAACTGAATGCAATAGTGAAATATGTCATGCATGTTTACATGAAGAGTGCATAATAATCTCTCTCTCTCTCTCTCTCTCTCTCTCTACAAAATCTTGAAAGTAACGTTGGTAGGGTTGGTTGGTTTGTTAATAGAGGGAAATGCTGTTGTTGTGCAGCGAGCGTGTTAAATACAAATAAGTATAATTGTCTTCTTTTCTGATATGGATAAATATTCTCGTTTTATAAACGACTGCAATGATTTAGAACATTTCGCTTTCATTGTACAACAATAAATAGCGCATTTAATCAGTGGATTGATAAGGTATTGGAAAATATTTGAATATTTTTCAAAACACATGCTCGCTTCCCTCCACTATAAATAGCTAACAAGCACCCGATTTCTTAAATAAAATTTTATCTGAAAAAATACTGTGCCTAAAAGTTGATTTTTTTAAAAATATCCTTAGGAATGTTGATTTGAAAGAAGGAAAAGGTAACAGATATATTACTTTGCTATCTAGGAAAGTGAGTGAGCGAAAGTATTTTTAGAAAATAAATGTTTTGGTATATTATAATACCCTGCAATACCGTGTTTCTGTTTTTTTTTTTTTTTTTCAAGAGATCTACATTTACAAAACAATTGATCGGTGGGGATTACATTAAAATGATAATTTGTCACTGACTGACTCGAAATGATTGAAAGAGTTTCGGAAGAGCGTTGCACGAACCTAAAGTCGATCCACTAACACATTACTTTTTATAGATGATTTTCTTTACCTATAAGAACTTGTCCTTCAGTTTGCGCCATGGGACAACTGCCCCCCTCTGCACCACCCTCGCTAAGCCTCTGTGCTAACACCACCCTCTTCAATTGTGTTGCGCCGACCGGGCTAGCCGAGTGGGTAAAGTACCTGCCTGGCAACCCAAAGGTCGCGGGTTCGATTCCCGCCTCGGGCTTGGATCAAAGTACTGCAAAAACCTTGGGAGGTGCAATATGGCCACAGAAGCCGATGCGCCAACAACTACCAAAAAAAAAAAAAAAATTGTGTTGCTGGCTACTGCTATGACTCCTCCATTAGTCTGAAGTATTTCAAGATGAATCACTGCTATCATTAAGGTCGACATTGGAAATATAGGATTTACTGAATAAGTATAAACCTTATTGAGGATACTGGTATAGGAATACTTTGAGAATTCTGAGTATTTAGAATTCATAACATAAAATAACGCAGGTTGAATCTCTATCAACAAGAATAAAACATGATCTTGCTGAGTATAATTTTTGAACCGCTTAATCATAGCAATTTTTGAAGGAATTTATTTATGTATCGGTAATGCATAAGGCATTTAGCCAAGAAATATTTTTGAGATAGTAATTTTTAATTATAATGACTCATAGAACATAAACATATTAACCTAAACAATACATTCGATATTAAACTGCGTACACAGATATATTTAACATTAAAATTAGTAAAAACAGACAAGAAAAGTAGGCCTTATTAAGTTTGGTGACCAAGACTGAGAGGGTATCAGTAGAAATGTTCGGTATAATTAAAAATAATGTTAATGTTTAACGTATAGTAATTCACTATAGGAATATCAATGATATATCACCATATTTTACCGTAGTAGTAAAACACTATAGAAGTAATATAAATGGCATCGATTTAATTGTATCTCATATTGTGATACAATACCTTCACGAGTTACCATGTATTGCAGTACCTTGAATAAATAACGCTTCACCAATGGAGAAGAAGACTACTGTTACTTATTCTCGGGGGATAGTGCAACACATTGTGAAGGTAGTGCAATATGAAATACAATTAAATCGATGCCATTTATACTACTTCTGTAGTTTTTTACTACTACAGAAAAATATGGTGATATATCACTGATATTCTTATAGTGAATTATGAATCCATAGCTTATTAGGCCTTCCGCGTTTATTTTATTTTATTTTATTTTATTATTTTTTTTTTTTATTTGTTATTAGGAGCATTAGCAACTAAGGCCATATTGCTCCGGGGATATGCGGTGGTCAGTCCATGACCTTTCCGCATCCTCCGTATTTGGTGGTGATGGGCTCAAACTCCAGTCTAATCAAGAAGCGTGTGCTATGCACTGATGCTCCTTCCCACCTGGCTACGGAGGCGCCCCGCGTTTATTCTTTTAATATTAACGTATAGTAATACACCGAGATAGCACTGCAATAGAACCCCCCCCCCCCAAAACCGTAACTTCATAAGCAGCAAGTGGATAAGAGAACATTTTTGTCAGTGGCCCCCGGTTCACACAGGGGCAACCCATTCTTAAATATAGGTCGTAATCCTTTAAAACTAGTAATAACATACGTGTTTCAAAAGTAGTTGCATTGGAATAGTATGCAGCTTATTATGAGTTCACTAATAGACTGGGGCCACTACCGTTTCTAATCTTCTTGAATGGCTATGATTTTAGCTGATACCATGTAATCAGATTCTCCCGCACTGTTGGTATTTTGAATGTCAGCGTTTTTAACTTATCGGGTGTTTTAACTGTAGGCATTTTGATTGTCGGTAATCTGAACTAACCCCGTGTTTCATAAAAATCAGTAGTAGTATACCGGGACCACTCCCATTTTTAATTTCCCTAAATGGCACTGATAAGGGCAGTTAACAAACCGGATTCGGAATATTTTTCTTCAAAATGACTAAGATCAGTTGAACAAATAGACTAAAAAAATTCTTTTCTATGATTTATATGGTCCGCGACTCGATCCCATTCTTGTAAAAAAATACCGGTCTTTAGAAAACAAAAATAATCATATGATCCCATTATTGTCCTGCAACGTTCATGAAAGCGGTTCATGACACTACGCTCATAGCGCTATGCTCATTTCTAGCCATTGTACAGAGTTTTGTATATCATCACAGAGAACTATAACGGAGTTGAACTAACATTTAGGGGCCGCCTTACATAAGACACAATGCATGCCACGAAAGCGAAAAATCACAAAACATAAGTGTGAAATGAAACTAGTTCCTTGTTTTCGGTTTTATTCAAAAACAAATACAGAAAAGGCCGAATATCGAACCGAATACCGATTTTAGGATAAAATCGTCTTCTTTTGTTGCTGACATATAGTTGCTACGTGATGTTGCTTAATATCAACAATATTATTATTCATATTTAGTTTTCGTCTTAGTTATTAAAAAGCTACAAAGTTGTAAAGTGAAAACATAATAAATAGCTTATCAATAAGAGAGAGAATGAAGATTGAATTTTTTTTCGTTTTTAACGGTTTATATATATATATATATATATATATATATATATTTTTTTTTTTTTTTTTTTAGGGCTTGCAAAAAAAGCCGGACCACAGCAACAAACCGATCCCCAGCTATATAACGTTTAGGAAACAATGAGATAGAATTTCTAGAGATGGTTCAAAGAAGAGCAAGCAGATTGGTGAGGAGATGCTGTGGACTGCAAAGTTTAGTAACTAAACATCTTAGGAGACGAGACCTGATTGAAGCATATAACGAAAAGGAAAGGCGCCTCCGTAGCCAGGTGGGCAAGAGCAGCAGTGAGTAGCACACGCTTCTTGATTAGATCGGGTTCGAGCCCGTGACCATCAAATACAGAGGATGCGGAAAGGTCAGGGAATGACCACCGCATATCCCAGGAACAATATGGCCTTAGTTGCGAATTCTCCTAAAAACCAAATAACAACAACGAAAAGGAGGATGTTGTCTTGTGCATTTTACGGAGAGAGATAAATAAAATGAACAAGGAAAGTATATTTTCACTATCAGGAGAGACAAGAACTGGGAGCAACAAATATAAAAGCTTAGGGTGTAACAGGGAGTTGTATCTCATGAAGTTTACCTTCAGAAAGCGTGCTATATATCTTTGGAATAAATTATGCCTTGTGATGGCCGAAACGGAGCAGTTTGATAAAGTTCAAAGCAAAATTGAATAAACACATTTTAAGGAAGGGAAAAATTGAGTGATTGAGAAAAAAAAATTCTTGTTTCCTCACTTTTTTTTTCGCAAATGCAAAAGTCTGCACCCTTACATCATCCTTAGCCATTCTAATATTAATACTAGTACTAATTATTAGTTGTATTATACCGCACTTTAGTGTACAATAATTAAACCAATCACAAATCGCGAAGTCTCGACCCATAATGCAAAATATTAGGGATAAAGAGCTTTTCTTTCAGTAAGTGAATATATATATTTAATCAGAGAACATAGAATTAATTCTGTGGTTAAATATCACCAGAAATTTTCTTTCTTTTCCCTCTTTCTCCCATAAAGAACTGCAGCAGACGTCATAACACTAATATTACCGGCAACCATTGCCATTACAACAGTTATAATTATTGCTACTTATTGGCGGTAATATATTCTCTCTCTCTCTCTCTCTCTCTCTCTCTCTCTCTCTCTCTCTCTCTCTCTCTCACACACACACACACACACACACACACACTGTAACTGTTCACTCCTTATGTTACCACCAATATTGAACAATGAGTCTCGCCTCAATCTACGATAAGGCTGTAAGTTTTGCAATTTCAACCCGTTGTAGTGAGTGGTTTCGCATTGTTTATCCGTTAGATCATTAGTATCATGGGCGCGTTCCCGGAATCATTAGTTGATAGCGATTACACAAACAACATGCAGTATCATTCCCTATCTCACACGCCATCTTTTCCACGGAACATACGCTTAAAAAATGTGTTCCTTCTAAATCTTCTTTTCCATCATTTCTGCTGAACAGGTTTGTCGATCGACATTAAGGGAAGAAAGAGTGAGGGAATGTAGGAGGGGGTATACCAGCTAATTATTTTAAACTGCAAATATTTCGCCGTTCTCATCTCATCTGAACTAGGGCTCGAGGGCTAAGCTTATCCCGGGCACTTTTAGCATTCTTTAGCTGTTCGTGGTAATTATGTGTAATGCGCGCGTGTGTAAAGCACGTGCACAAAGCAAGGGAAGGGAAAGATATAGGAAGTAATGGAACATTACGGCGTGGCGAGAACAAACGAAGGAATCTTTATTATGGGCATGAAAATCTTGTGGTAATTTGCATATATTTTAATTGGGTAAGAGAAGGGTCTGGGCACTGACGTTATCACGAACAGAAGTAGGCAAAGCACGATGCACAAGCCTTAAGGCCACTAGCTCACCTGCGTTGGATGACGCAGATTAAAAGTGCTTGCGGTTATTTTGATAATACTCTTTAGTGGTTCTGTCCCGACCATCCCATAGGGATAAGTCGACATTCACTGATGATGCACATCTGCAACTGCTGGCACTGTCTCCCCATCTTCTATGTTCGCTAGATGAGAAAGGGTCTGGAATAAATGCACGCGGGAACCAGTTATTTCGGTCTGTAGTTTAGAGATGTTTAAGCACTTGACTCTCACTGCAGTCTCTCGCTCCTCCCACAGGTAAATGACTAATAATCAAAGATTAAATTTTAAGTGGAAATTGCAGAACTTGACAACAAGCCAATTTTTATTCTCTGCTGAAAGAGAGATTAACTTGTATAATATAATCAGAATAGATATTCCGTCAGATAAATATACTCAACAAGGTGTCCTCGTGTTGTTACGTAGATTCCGACAATTTTAGATTCTTTAATTCAATATGCGATCCTAACCCTATTGTAAAAACAAAGAGCAGATCATGAAAAAATTTCCGTAAAATTCTGAGAGAAATATAAGAAAAAAAAACTCATAATGAGGATTTTTTTTGTTTGTTTGTTTCTTATGTTTCTCGCAGAACAAGTTTCGGGGAAATAAAATGTAACATGTAAGAAAAATAAGGTAAATGAATGATATAAAACTTTCAGGAGAGAGAGAGAGAGAGTGTGTGTGTGTGTGTGTGTGTGTGTGTGTGTGTGTGTGTGTGTGTGTGTGTGTGTGTGTGTGTGTGTGTGTGTGTGTGTGTGTGTGTGTGCGCAACATATTTAATTGGAAGAAGGAAGCGGGAATGGCGATTTATAGGTTTATCAAAAGGATCCTTAAAATGAAATGAAGGCTTTCAAAACTGAACGTGAAACATCCAGCGGAATTAATACATTATGTGAAAAAGGCAGCAAATTTTTGAGAAATACTGCCATAAGCAGTCCAACAGTATCACCGAAGGTCATGTTATCAGTTTTTCTTTTCCCCACCAAAGAAATTAAAGCTATGAGGCGTCAGTGTACCATATATCTATAAATTGCGTGCATTCTATAGTCGGCTTCCTAGTCGAGATAAAAAAAAAAAAAAAAAAAAAAAAAAGTGGTCCATCCACGCCGGCTACGGTTTTGGAAAATTCCATAAAAACATTCCCATCTTGACGAGAAGCGAAACCCACCTTTTCCACACATTACGAAAGAAGAAAGATCCTACTAACTAATGAGTTACCAAAAAAGATATAACCACGGGGCAATAAGTGGATGCAGTTTTAATACTCAAAAACAGAGTGAACCGCTATATCGCAATGATAATAAAATTTCAAGCAACCACTCATTGCAAAAAAAAAAAAAGAAGAAATATCGCAATGAGTTTTGAGTGCCTCCGAATTAGAAAGCATTTTTTTTGTTTTTTTATCGGCATAACAGAAGAAAGTCGACTGAAGATAATCGAAATTTTGCTTTAGCAAGTTCAAACTTCGCCTTTAATTTCGAAATAAGTCAAAAGATTTTAACTTGGCCAATTTTCATCAGACATAACTATAGTGTTGTTAACTGAACGGATTTTCTTTTCTATTTTTACAAGTTTAAATTTAAATTACCAATCGTGCCATCTAATTCCTCAATTATTTAACGACACTACATTATTTCCCTACGTCATGGAAAAAAAAAAAAAAAGGGGACATTTCGGGAGTCATCAATAAAGGACATTACTTTTAGATTAATTTTGATAATGAAATCAAATAATCTTTAATGAATAAAGAATATAATCGAAGAACAGATAAAGTGAAAATAAATAATAAACTGGTCTTTAAAACAATGTAAGTTTGTTTTTCTTTGTATGCTGTATTTGTGCTCGAGCAACAAGACCACAAAGAGTCATGATTCTATTTTGTTAATTAAATGGATGAGTTCTACGTAAGTTCTACAATACAGCTGAGACGAGCAGAAGCAACAGAGATTAGCAATGATTTCATGAATTGCTATGGATAAAATATGTCTGATGGATTAAACTTAGGTAAAAATAATTCTGTAAAAATAATTTTTCTTGTGTATAAATAATTCTGCTTTCGATCCTATAATAAAAAATATAACCTATCCCATGAAAAATGCGGTCATAGCTGTCCCGATCAGCTATTACCACATTCATATCTATCTATGTCTACAATCGCCACTTTTTCCTTCAAAGCAAGAGCATCCCTAATTATTTGTGCTGATGTATTCACGAAATGTTGCTGTCGTTTTATCGACAGCAGTAACACAAGGCCTAGCTTTGAATCTTGTCTCATAGAAAAACTTTAAATGTCTTTTTTTTTCATATTGTGGCCTAGTTAATTAGTCTCGGGGAGTTGCATGGTCTTTCCTGCAGTAAACTCAGGTTTTTTATCCTACAAATCAGGCAAACGTATTTTTCAGAATGAAAAGACCGAGAATGCATGCGATTTACAGTCAATATTTTAACGACCAACCACCTCAGCTTCTTCAGCGAAAATTAAAAATTACCAAATAAATCTTTTCTAAATTTCTCGATTACTGTCAATACACCAAGCTCTTCTCTCCCCACCCCCAACTAGCATGTCTTGGGCTTTTACGTGATTATTAGTGCAAATTTTAAAACTTTAATACTTTTTTTTCCCCTTTTCCTTTTTTTCCCAAAATACAGACCAAGTTTCAGGGGAACTAGCAGAGTACATCGAATAGCGTTTTTATTTAAATTTTTTTTATTCGTGAAAATCCTAGAACACGATTTTCTTGGAATTGTTGAAACACTTGCTGGCCTTCAACTTCAACCTCTTCTGCTACTTGAAATGATGGAAAGAAGGCTAATGAAGCCATTAATTTATTTGACTTACATGAATATAACAGATATTTTATGTTAAGTTGAGCTCAATTTTAAGTCTTTATCCTGCTTATTTCACCAGATATCAAACAAATGAAATAGCTGTCGACGGAGTGTAATGTCGACCTTCACAGTATAATAATGTTCTAATGGGCAAACACACGATACCCAGAGAATATGGTGAAACTACTTCTGCAGAGGTTCACTGCAAGATCATCTGTGGCTGAGTAAATGTAAATAATCTTATTTGGGTTCTCGTTGTTGAGTTCAACGTTCGGCGCGTACGAAGGACTACTAAATATTTGGGCATAAATGAAATGAATTAATGGAAAAAGGAAAAGTTCAGAAAATGATCCGTGTTTCCAGGGCTGCGTTAATGCTACTGCCAAACCGGCCATGGTCGGGGGCCTAGCGCGAAGAGGGGCCTCATTTTCAGTGTAAATATTTGCTAAAATGGTGATAAAAATTTCTAATAATAATAATAACCCAAGAAAACGTGTAATATAAAAGCATTCTTAAACTTAACTTGTTAAGTGTTTAAATTTTATTGTTATACCTTTTTATTGTTACAATAAATAAGTCACGTTTCTATTAAAATTGTTTTTATTATTACTTTATTTTTCAAGTCAAAAAACAAAACATTTTTGACCTCTCAGTTTGACCTCTTATACCTGTATCCGGATTTATAAAAATTAGACATATCTCAAATTGATGATATGTCTATTTTTTTTTTTTAAATCCGGATACAGGTATAAGCAAAAAGGCCTGCGTGTTCATCCACCAATACCTGTATTCCGTTTTCGCTCTGTGGCACAATAATTTATTATTGTTAATATGAATCCAGAATACGCAGGCCTTTTTGCTTATACCCGTATCCGGATTTATAAAAATTAGACATTGTTATCAAGGAATTATTATTCAAACTATATATATAAACCCATGTAGTATTTGTATGTGTGTAATCATTGGCGCCGACAGAATATTTTGCAAGATGGTGCATGTGGGGATAAATTTTTTGTTCCGCGAATTTTCGAATAGATGAAATACCTTACGTTTCAATAAATTAATGAAAATATTAAAAACTGTGTATTACTTCTAAATCCAAAGGTAATTGTGTTACTTCGAAATCCCTTGCACCACCTTGCCCCATGCATTAAAGACTAGCGTCACAAATAGAAATATAAACAAAAGATATTTATTAATAGTTAAGGCAAAGCTAAGCAATATTTGACAGGTGCTCTCAAAATATTCCAAAATGAGCATTTGCAACCTTTATACAACAGTTTTGGTAAACACAACAATTATGGCTGAAATGTTATCAGAAGCCCGCAGCTTGCTTCAGTTTATCATTTTAAATGGAAAACAAAATGAAAAATTCGCCAGGGACAAACTTATATTTAGTTGAACCGCCTCTGGCCCTGATGACAGCAGCACACAGTCGAGGCATTGACAAGATCGATTTCTGAAGATAATCAACTGATAGTTCGTGGTCTCAAACACGAATTATGGTTTCCTGAAGTTCTTGAAGTGTCTTTGGTTTCTTTCTGGCAGCTGGAGATTCCACCCGATGCCAACAGTTCTCTATCGGATTCAGGTCCGGCCGCGCTGTTTTCTGGCCAGCTAAGAGTTGTAATGGGCCGTTCTTCCAACCATTTTTTCATCTGTAACAAATGTAAACACCTCTAATGCAGAAATGAAGCTAAAGTAACTACAAAAGTGTCTACTTATACTTTTCGCCCGATGACAAGGAGCAGAGTCGTCCTGAAATATGCAGTTACTTGGCAGGTTGAAATGGTCTCTAATGGTTGGCAGCAATTTGCCTTCCAATACAGCCAGGTATCCACTGGCATTTACGGAACCTTTTATAAACTGCAAGTGACCTACTCCGCGATATGAAATGCACCCCCCCCCCCCCATATCATTTGGCTGGTAGCGAATTTCACTGTAGACACCATACAATCTCGATGGTATTCTTCACCACGTCTACAGCGAATCGTTCGTCCCCCATCAGAGCCATGCAGGTTGAATTTCTTCTCATCCGAGAAAATCCGAGGACTTCCACTGCTCGTGGGTCCATTTGACATGCTCCTTACACCAAATTAATCGGGCCTTTTTCATATTTTGTGTGAGGAGGGGCTTCTTCTTAGAACGACGGGTTACAAGTCCATATTTGAAGAGGCGTCTTCTGACTGTTACTGCACTTGCTACCACTCTTGTGTATTCTTCCCATTCTCTTTTCAGCTAAGACGAAGAATCTTTACGGTTTTTAAGGCATAAGCGCTTCAAAATGCGGTCCTGTTTTGGCGTAGAGACTCGTTTGCATCTGGTTCCTGTTTTCCTATCAGCAGAACCAGTATTCTTGAGTATGGAAGGAAATCTACCCACTGTCGACTGATTACAAGACACTCTATAAGCAATATGACGGGAAAACATCCTTCCTAACGTAAAGCAACAATAGCACTTTCTTCCTGGCGTCAACTACACGCAACTCGCCATCCTGACACAAGTAAGGAATGACTGCAACTCTTGCAGAACGTGCTTATATAGCTGAAAGTAACAGCTGGTGCAATATTACGCCATCACCCACGCGTGTCAATCTTATTGGATGCAATCTGTAAGAAATATTGCCATATATTTACGTAATTAGGATGAAAATTACAATTTTAAGGGGTGATGCACTTTCTTTGAACACCAGTGTATATTAAAGGGGCTCAAATTTAAATATAGCCAGGGAAGGGGACTCAAATTTAAATATGGCCCGGGGTCTATTTCGTCCTTAAGCTGAAAGTGCATCCAAAAAAAAAAAAAAAAAAAGAAAAAATAAATGAATCAGACATAAGCGAGATGCGAATGCTATAATAATGATCTATGGATCTTTTATACGCCGTTCAATGGCTGATCCGTGTAGAGCCGTAGCTGACGTAGAGGTTCCGCATATGAAGCTTGCAATATTATCAGAAAGCCGATACTTGTGCATATAACGTACGTCTTGGATTTCCGTACCATAATTAATCACGTAGAATCAGGAATCATGTCTTTCACAGCGCGCCGTGCCTTTTTGGAATGCTGACAGTGTCAATCTTAGGGAGAGAAAAGAGGGATAGAGATTCGACATTAATTAATCCAAGAAGTGCACAGTAAATCTATGAAACAGGAATGACACTAGCAAAGGTTAACAGCAAGAGATCAGAGAAAGGATACCGAGCCTTGCTATATTAATCAGTAAGTAACCAACATAGGAGAAAAAACTCAACAAATTTACAAATAGTTCGAGTATTTGCATAAGCGAGAGAGAGAGAGAGAGAGAGAGAGAGAGAGAGAGAGAGAGAGAGAGAGAGAGAGAGAGAGAGAGAGCAAAAGTAAAATATGACACTGTAATCCAATTCTTTGTCACCTGGATGACCACCAATACCTGTATTCCGTTTACGCTCTGTAGCACAATAATTTATTATTATTAATATGAATCCAGAGCACGCAGGCGTTTTTGCTTATACCTGTATCCGGATTTATAAAAATTAGACATATCATCAATTTCAGATTACAGAAACTTGCATTTTAAACTTACAGGCAAACTGTTAAAAGCAAAAGCTATTACTTATCAAAGAATTAAAAGTCTACTCTATCCCCGCCTAGCATGCTGTTTTCAGAGCTCCCCCTACGCTACGAGTGACCCAGCTTGCGGTACTGTTCTCGGAATGGTGTATTTCACAACAAATTCTCTTTCAAAAATAATTATTGGAAATAGTTAACCTTTTACCGACGTAATTTACAGAGCTCCAAAACATAAGCGATAAACATACACAAAAACTTAAAATGCACTCATTATACTTTTAATAAATATTTATGAACAGAGACGGCCTATGTAGCAGAGTGGTCAAGTCTTGTAGTACCCGCTCTTTGAGCAGGCTGCGGTTCAAGTCCCTAACTGCTAAATACGGCCGATCTACTAACCCGCACTGGACCAGCGTGGTAGATTATGGTCCATTTTCCCTCAACATGAATTATTGAGGAGGCGTCCATCCTGCAGTGGATTGATAATGGCTGCTGCTTTAAGCACAAATGTGCATAATTTTATAGAAAAATCCAACGAGAATTTATTGACTAATTAGCATGTGCACATAAATACTCAAACATGAAGGTTAAAAAGTCAATTTGAGTATGACACTGATGTGGAATATGATCTCCGATTGGAGCAGGAAGTCCCAATTCTTTCCACGCTGAGAATAACAGTGCTATGTGATGATGATGGTAAATTCATACTCTCAATTAAATCTAGGTTTATGAGGATGTCTAGATGGTGGAGGTAGGGGTGACGATAATGGCGTTCTATCCTCCTAGAACATTCCAGAATTCTATGGAATTAGGATCGAGATTATTCAGGTACGTTTTAATTAAATTGAACAGTCTCGCAATCTTATGGAACTAATTCGACACATGATTAGAGCTGTTCTCAAGAATCTTTGGAGGGAGAAGAGGGGGAAAGAGCAATAGAGATTCGACGTTAATTTAATCCTAGAGCTGCATAGTAAATATATGAAACAGGGATGACATACTAGCAAAGCAAAAAAAATTTCCAAAGACAAAATTTTTGTAAATTTTATCTTTGCAAATTTTTTCAGGAAAGAAGAAAAGAGCAGGGAGGATATCAGGACCAGGAGCAGTGAAATCTTTAAGCAGAGAAATGGCTGCCTGGACATCATCAGTAATGAGAACTAATCTATCAAAACTGTAATTAGTATTATATTGAACTGAATTGAATTGATATATTAGTATTATATCAAACCACTCTCTCCATATACACTTTTTCACAGTTATACAACTTATATTAAACTCACTATTCTCCTCAAACGAAGATCCATCAGAATATTATTAATCTGTAAATAACATTTGGTTCCATCTGTTTTCATTCCAACTCAAGTATTGTCGGCTATTTTCCTCACTGTCTGGCGTCCTCGTCGTTCGCTCTCGATTCATGGTACCTCTCGTGAAACAACCAGTCTCACGTAACCTTCTGTGCACACGTGCGAAAATCATATGATGAGGAGCACGCCTGTGCGGGAAACGTTCCTGGTACAAGCGCAGAGCGGCGCGCCCGTTACAGTCCGCAGCTCCATACGCGAAGTGCATGTCTGCCAGTTCAACGTTTGAATACTCGTCCATCTTACTGCCTCGGGAACCGGTTCGCAAATGCTGACTTCCAGCGGGATCGCTGTTCACGCGACCTCCCATTCAACGTCCTCTACTGCATGACGAAGGCATTTCGGACCCTGCAATGCTATGTGATTCCGATTCGTCTTTGTGCCCCCTACACCTCCTGCAAGTGTTTCGCACTGGTAGTGAATCACCCTGTATATATATATATATTAGCATAACGAAGTAGTTAAAAAATAAAAAATGGTACAAAATATAATACGAAAATTAAGAAAATAAAGAAAATAAATATAAAGCTATCATTAGAGGCAGCAAAATGCACATTCCTCCACATGATGCCCGATGTATAAAACTGATATTAAATATTAAATCAAAATTAATGCCAGTAGTATGGCAAAACTGTTGAGCAAAAAATAATAAATTAAACATAGTAATTAATCAACAGGGTGGGAGGGAGAAGAAAAGGTAAGACTAAAAAATTGTAGCAGAAAATCTCCAAATAAATTTAGAAAATCCAATTCAAAATAATAAATCAATTTTAAAATTTAGCGTCAATTACATAAGAATTTAGCGGCGCCCCCCCTCGTAAGGTGCCAGTTCCAAATTACGTGAAATATCACAAATAGAGACTAAATTAACTAAAATAAAATAAAACCAAAATAACAAAAATAGACTGCCCATTATGCCCCATATCAACAGAGGACCACAAGGCCAATAATGGTCAGGGAATCGCTGCATTTCAATCGCTAAACAAATCGACGATTTTTTTATAATCACTCTTCCAGAATATGGATGATGGGCAGGCTGGCTCACCTCCTAGTGGTGGTGGCGGGAAACGTAGGGCCCCTTGGCCAGAGGCCCATAATGGGACCCTCCGGCCAAGATTGTTTGTTTGTTATTTGGTTTTTAGGAGCATTAGCAACTAAGACCATATTGCTCCGGGATTTGCGGTGGTCATTCCCTGACCTTTCCGCATCTTCCGTATTTGGTGGTCACGGGCTCCAACCCCGGTCTAATCAAGAAGCGTGTGCTATGCACTACTGCTCCTGCCCACCCGGCTACGGAGGGTGATGAGTTCCTGCCTATCGACCTGGGAGACGTCTAGTCACAGGCATTCGCCGACGACCTAATATTGACAGTGGCGGCTGCTAACTCCAGAGCCCAGTTGGAAATAGCAGCAAACAGAGCCCTCATCGCTCTACAGGAATGGGCAGAAGCGAACTACCTGGTAATATCTCCCACCAAAACAAAATCTATATTAGTATTAGTATTAGTAACGGCCGCATTGTGCAAGAAAGCCCATGGCTTATGCTGCACCAGCCAAAAAAAATGATAAAAACAAAAAATAAATAAATAAATAAATAAAATAAAATAAATAACTAAATAATAATAATTAATAAATAAAAAAAATAAAAATAAAAAAAATAAAAAAATAAAAAATAAAAAGGAAATTAAACCTATCATCCTATGCGCTTCCCTTACCCGAAAGTACTATCCAGATGAACTTTGAATTTCCCCAAACTGTCGGCCTCTACCACCCATGAAGGCAACTTATTCCAGTAATTTATAACTCGCTGGCTAAAATAAAACTTCCTGCAGTCCAATCTAAACATTTCCCCCCGTAACTTGAATTTATGTCCCCTAGTTCTAGCATCATTTATAATCTTGAAAATTTTGTCCTCATTCATTTTACTGATGCCTCTCAGAGCCTTAAAGACCTCAATCAAATCTCCTCTAAGGTGTCTAGTTTCCAAACTCTGCAACCCACATATTCGAAGTCTTTCTTCATAAGGACGCCCTTTTGCCGATCTCACCAGGCGAGTTACCCTTCTTTTCACCGTTTCAAGAAGCTCGATGTCTTTCTTTAGGTGCGGTCTCCATACTTGAACACAGTATTCCAAGTGTGGTCTAACATAAGCCTTATATAATGGGATTATCACGTCCCTATCTCTACTTGCAAAAGTTCGATAGATTATCGATAGGACACCATGGGCCTTCCTTGCATCCTGTTTACAATGCTCAGAGAATTTCATGTCTGACCGTATCGTAACACCCAAGTCCCTTTCCTCCAGTACTGGGTTTAGTTGAACTCCACCAAGTGATAAGTTATTTTGGGATTACTGTTTCCCAGGTGTATTTCTCATATTTCTTAGGGTAACCCTTGATCCAAGAAGACCCCCACAGATAAAAATAAATGGATCCACAATCAGGTTCGCCACCCAAATGAGATATCTTGGCATAAAATCATCGACACAAAATTCACATTCAGGCCACACATTATGCAACTCAGAAAGAAAATTAGAAACTATGCTGCCATGGTAGACCGAATCACGCGACGAGATTGGGGACTAAACAAAAGAACACTGGCTCTTTATTACAAAGCCACTTTTTTCCCCATAATCACATATGCAGCTGCCACATTCTACCACAAAATGACGACTGTAGCCAACAAAAGGATCCTGAACTCATACAACGTTCAATATTGTTGAAAATAACGCGTGCTTGTAATACAGTCAGCACAGAGGCATTCCAGGTTCTGGCAGGAGTCTTGCCGCTGGATCTGGAAATCATTAGATGTGGCCTGACATACTAGATAATGAAAGGGATTACCATTACCTTCTTGGGGCATACAATAGAACCGAAAAACGGAGAAAAACAAGAGAAAGCACGGTTGCAGGCACACTTGAAACAAACGTGGCAGACCAGATGGTTCACCTCGCACAAGGGCGAAGTAACGAGGAAATTCATTCCCCTTGTAGAAAAAACCTACCTGAAGTTACCTGCGTGGCTCCACCCGGGATTCTCCACAACCATCATGTTGACTGGCCACGGGCCCTTTAATGACAAACTCGCCACGCTGGGTCCAAGATCCAAACTGTCCTTGTGGAGAAAGAGAAAGCTGGGAGCATCTGATGTACCAGTGCCCCATATAGGAATACCTGCGGGGAATCTTCATAACGAGACTAAGATTCGTACCCCAACGACAAGAACATCACCTATTGGATTCAAGGGACGAATACTAAATGCTGTCCAGATTTACCTGGGACCTCTTCACAAAAAGAAGAACTCGAAATGCGATCAGGAACGGATGAGAAGATCCACTGAGGAGAATGTCGTAAGCAAAACCACGCAAGGACAAGGCATCCCAAGAGACATCGAGTAGGACTCTCAACTACAATAATCAATCCTCCTGAGCACTCAAACTGAGATAACCTGACCCAGCCAAACAACGATGGTGGACGCAGCGCCTGGCTGACTGTGATTCGCCACCAGCTGAGACAAATAAAGAACCAATCTCCCCAAAAGAAGGAATAAGAAAATACAAGGACGGAGCTAACCCCATAAATGATGTAACTAGAAACGACGAAACAAAGTGCAGCTTAGTTGCCAAATGCCATATGGCGACCTGAAGAGGGAACCCTAGCCCCCTTCATCTTTGAATTACATTTCCCTGGGGGGGGAGAGGACGGTTTTTTTCCTCCTTCCCTTCTCGCCACCCCCACTTTTCCTCTCTAGTGGTGCATGGGCCTGCCCCACTGAAACCTGGGGTCACCTTCTCTATTGGCCCCATACTTCTGCCTTTCTCCCCCCAGTCTTCAGTCTCCCTTCCCTCTCCATCTATACGCTAGCGAAAACCTCAAACACCTAAATTTAAGCATGTCAAATCACCTTTCGTCCATATTTTGACATTTTCAAATTCAAGCGACACCACCCTCACGCAATCGATTAGTTAAAAAAATTCTTTTTTTTTCTTTAGGTACTAGCCGCCGAAATCTCAGGAAATTACGCGGCAGGATCTGCCAGAGTAACTGAGTCTACTGGGTTCCTGGTCTGCTTCCATGGGGCGAAAGTGGGGCAACGTTGGGCTTCACTAGGGGTCCAGCGGCTAAACGACCAGATGAACAACGGTACACGATATCACACAAATACAAAGCCCACACACTTTTAAATCTCTGGCATTCCCAGCGAACTGGTAGACCCACTATGAAAGCAATGCGGAGATGGGGGAAATCCCTGGTGCCGTTAAACACACACACACACACACACACACACACACACACACACACACACACACACACACTTCTGGCTTCATACTTCACAAGAGTACAGATGGCGCAGTAGTGGGAGACCACCGGTGGCACTTTATCCTAAACACTATGCACGATTTTAATGAAATTTGGGATAGCTCGACAAATCTTATGTTTTTTTTTTTTTTTCTATCTTTCTCTTACTCTATCTTCATCCGGCACGGGATTTTCTTGTGCGGGATGAATTTTTTTTTTTTTTTTTTTTTTTAACACTACACGCATATGGTCTAACCTTAAGAGAGTCTGTGAAAATGAACAGGGCAACGAGGCGGAGATGAACCTATGTTCTAGGAGCCGCCCAAACAGAAAATGCAAACGAAGGAAAAAAAAAACAAAAAAAACCTTTTTATGTGAACTAAATAAAACATTTCATGAAAATCCATACACTGGGTGTTCTTCTGTTACGGGGTGACGGACAGACACTGTGAAGGAAACAGGCGCTTATGCATACAGTACAGTATATGTATACGCTAAAGCGGCTAAAAATACAAGTCACGAATGAAGAAAAGAATCAAGGTTGTTACTAACTTGGGGAGGGGTCATAAAGTTTTGTTCGTTCAAAAAAGAGTCACCATAAATGGAACTTTCAGAAACATTGTGTACAGCATTTGATAATTTATATAAAAAAAAAAAAACAAACCTCATGAGAGCAATTAATAAAAGCAAATTATCTCATCATCTGGGAATAACAGGTACTTTTTTCAATTAAATAGTAGCAGTCGTAAATCATTAATCGAATTATTTACGACTGAAGACCCACACCACAGAATGAAGACCAATTTTCCTTCTTTCCCTTTCATATTTATCAACAAATACGCTCGATGTCTCATCAAAGACGAGACAGTATTTTTTGAGCCTAAGATTGCTGAATATCCACTCTACAGGAACTGAATCAGTCATGTGACTAAATTGAAAAGCAGTACTTTTGTGACTAAGGTTACTTTCAAAGGATTTTAAAAAGTTGAAATCTGTTTGCTATTATCAAATGTTTCAGAAACAGGGAAACCATGGCGTTCCTCACAGTTTTTTAAACTGAAGAATGACTGATGTATGCGAGACCAAATCCAAACGATGCTGTCTAAACAGCAATAGATGAGTTCCCTTTTTTAAATAGGTGGCTCTTCTAGTATATGCTACCTGATGTCTCGGGAGTGACGCAAGTCACCTTGAGTCTAGAGATCGGTAGTCAGAGAAATACCATTCTATGGCGCTTTTATTGATTCTGTTTATGAAGGAGAACACCTTCATAAGTAGGTTCATCTCGACACAAGGAGTGAGAACAACTTCATCACTTTCAGTAAATTCAACTTCCTAAAGAATCTACTTCCCTGTTTCTCCACTCCGGAAAGGATTCAAAGTGTTGCGTCGATAGCAATATTTGTCAGGATGGATTCAGGAATTCAAGATATTCATCATATCGGTGATTCAATTTTCTGGGCGAGTTCTTGCCTTATGTGGCTGAATTTAGTATAGTATATATATACTTTTGTCTGTGTGTGTGTGTGTGTGTGTGTGTGTGTATATATATATATATATATATATATACACACACACACACACACATACAGAGTCACCACCAAATACGGAGAATGCGGAAAGGTCAGGGAATGACCACCGCATATTCCCGGAGCAATATGGCCTTAGTTGCTAATGCTTCTAAAAATCAAATAATAACAACATAACATACAGAGTGACGGGATGTATCCTTCACAGCTACAATGCTAGGGGGAGTTTCGTTGGGATTGAAAATGCGTTTGGGAGCAGAGAAATCGGGCTGGGCTCTAAGAGGTATTAATACAAACTAAATTTTAGATACTATATATATATATCTTATACACTATTTATATTGTTTATATTTCTTTAGTTGCTTGGATTATTATAGAGACTAATAGTGAGTGCAGCTCTCTTATGTTTATTTATTTAAAATATGGTTTACAGTGCATAGCACAGTGTGAGTATCAGAATTGATATTATGAGTGCCAAAATGGTAGTGGGGTTGGACCAATTAGTATCTGTCGTCGGTAAGGCCCTTGATAACATGTGGACATGTGTATATGTAATGAATGGGCCGCATATAGAACGTCTGTTCAACTCCGCCTCGTGTCTCTGTGAAGAACAGTATCACTACAAATGGGCCAGGTATGTGTGTGACGTAGGTTTGTGTGTGTGTGTTCTGTTATGTTCTGGCTACCCAGAAGCATCAGTCACCTGGACAGATGATTCTGGGTACTCGTCCACAGCACGGGAAGGTGGGCCAGTTCAAGTAGAGCACGTAATGCCTCAAAAGAGACTCTGACCCACCTGATGTTGCCAAAAGGTGGGCCAGATTCCTCCGGGGGTCCATTCCAGAGGAAAAGAAAGGAGCGAGAGAGAAGAAGAAAAATATATAAATAAAAAATAATAATAATAAAAAAAAAAGAAAAAAGAAAATAATAATAATAATAATAATAATAATAATAATAATAAAATAAACACAACCCGTGGTGCTGGTTAAAAAAAAAATCATTAGCGAGAAAAAAATAAAAAAATGACACGTTGGGATAAAAAAAATAATAATAATAAATAAATAAAAGAATAAAATAAAAATAATACTAATAAACAAATAGTAAAAAAAAAATTAAAAAAAAAAGATTCTGGGACTGATAAGATAAAAAAAAAAAAAAAAGTAGTCTTCAATAAGTACTCTTGTATCCAGAAAGCCAGAATAATTCAGATGTGGAACTGGTGACCTTTAGGATCAGTTCGATGACAATTCATGCAAACCAAACATGAACCATAGAAGAAAATAAATCAGAGAAGCAAACTATTGTCCCACTTACACAGTTGTATTTGGTGGATTGTTTTGGTGCGCTACTCTGGCGTTGATTCTTTTTCTGGGAGCAAACACCTCGGAGGCAAAGTTCTGAAGAGATGAGGGATGACTCTTATTATGTAGAAGCATTTCCTCTTGCCCCGGAGAGAGATCTGGAACGTCAGTTCGGAGCTTCACCCTAAGAACGTCGTAGATTGCACAGTTAAAGAGCAGGTGACTCCAATCTTCTGTATACCCGCAGCTGCAGAGATCGGTGTGATTCAAGCGAGACTGAAAGAGTTTTGAATGAGAGAGCCATGTCCAGTTACCAGAAAGGAAGTTTCCATAGTTAAAGAGCACCAGGTTTTAACCGATTTAGAGAGTAAGAAGGTCGCATCAGACAGGAATTTTCTTGTCGTCGCTCCAAGTGCGGTGGTGTCCCATCTGGTCTGCTAGATGCTAATTAGCTCGTTAAAGCATCTGGATTTCTCTTTTTTAGGAACTTCATTTAAATTTAGCTGGATACCAAGTAATTCTGAAGGTATTTGTTTTTTGTGTCGAAAGCAGATGCCACGATAGATGACAAATAGATCCAATGGGAGGGACCCCGCAATAACTTGCAATGCAGCGGTGGAAACTGTTCTACAGACTCTGAAAATAGAGAGCAGCATGCTCCGCTGGATGGAATTCAGTTTTAACCTCATTATGGAATTGGTGGCCCGATGAAACCAAGCTCCTGCTGCATAGGTGACTAAGGGCAGGAAAACAGCATTATAGTAGAGAAAGAGTGACTTCCTAGAGAGATTCCCCTCCCCTCTGGAAATTCAAATAATTGACCCTGTGAACTTTTTGATTTTAGTGCTTATGTGAATCAGATGAGGATAGAAGGAAAGCTTATGGCCAATAATGACCCCAAGGAGCTTTGCCTCAGTGACTATAGGAAGCCGCTTGCCAAAAACTTTGACAGACCCTTGATAAACTTGTAGAGGTCGCTGTCAATTGTTTAGACCGTGGACCATATGGCCATGGCCGACGATGAGAACAACTTTCGCCAACTTTCGTGGCAGCCCCAGGAGGCCACCACAAATGTTTTTCCCAACTAACAGCGACTTTGAGGAATGGGGCCACAGAGAGCAAAGAAGAGAAAAAAAAAAAGTTGAGAAACACTGCTTTAGACGATGGGAAGCTCTGTCCCTGGGAAGAAAGCGAAGGGAAAGGGTAAATCTGCTGGGATGGTCACTGGGAACAGCTGTGGTCCAGTGCTTAGTGTGTATGGACACAACTAAAGAGATTGTGGGAAGTTAATTTCAGTCCAGCTTGTGGAAGTCTCCAGATGCACATTTCCCAGATGTTCCTAGGTGTTCCGACGGTCATTTTAGGGGATAGGACATGGCGTCTTTCCATTACCAAGGACGGTAAAAATAATTATTATATTAACGACTCCCAAGCATAACTTATAGCTGTATAAGTATTATGTCGGTAGAAATACTACAGACATAATACTTATACATAGGCCGACTTGCATGTTCTGGGGGTTTAAATCCCCGAAATAACTGACGGGGAAAATCCTTCTCCCTTCGGCTGATATCGGCTAACTACAACCTCAATTAAAGAGGACTTTAGATCCTCCAGTCGTCGATGGGAATCGAACCCAGACGTCTCCAAACAAGGGTTAAGGGGAAGGGTTTTGCTTTTGTAAAGGCGACTACGGTGGCCTGAGACAGTATTTAAATTTTATACGGTGGAACCAACTGATGATGGTATGCAAATTCAAAACAGAAAATTCAAAATGGGAAGAATTCAAAGATTTTATCTTGGAAGCTACTAGGCTTTACATACCAACTAAGAAATATTGTTCGAGGTTTAGGCCTAAATGGATGTCAGATGAATTAATGAACCATATAGCAGAGAAGAAAAATGCATGGGATACATATAAATTAATGGGTGACTTGGACGCCTATGATAGATATAAGCTGGTCTGTCACCAAGTCACAAAGAAGATTAGGCAGGCAAAGGCAGATTATGAGAAATCCTTGGCAAAGGATGCAAAGAAAAACAGAAAAGAGTTCTTTACCTATGTAAACTGTAGAAGGAAAGGGATGAATCAGATTGGTCCACTGGATATTGATGGTTCAACTGTTGATGATCCTGCTCAGGTGGCTAACAAACTAAATGAGTATTTTGCATCTACATTCACACATGAGTGTGTTATTCAGGGAGGGGAATGCCAGAGGTGAATTAAACTCTGGCAGTGAGCTAGATGATTTTGTAATAACTGAGAGGAAAGTGGAAGAGAAATTGTTGAAGATAAACATAAAAAAGGCACTCAGGGTGGATGGGATCTATCCAGTTATATTAAAGGAAGCAGCAAAGGAAGTAAGCAAACCTTTAGCCATAATTATGAGAGCTTCTTTGGACTCAGGGGAGGTACCCATGGACTGGAGATGTGCAAACATGGCCCCAATTCACAAAGGAGGATCAAAGGGCGACACAAGTAATTATAGACCTGTTAGTTTAACTTCTGTTCCAGGAAAATTAATGGAGGCACTGGTTAAAGAAGCACTGCAGGATCATCTAGACAAGACTTTAGTTATAGCTCGGACACAGCATGGTTTTGTTAAGGGAACGTTTTGCCTGACCACTTTGATTGGATACTATGATGTAGTCACAAAAGAACTGGATGCAGGGAATAACTTTGATATTATATATTGGGATCTTAGAAAGGCTTTTGATACTGTTGCACATGGAAGACTATTGCACAAATTGGAGCAGTGTGGCATTGGAGGCAAATTGCTGCTATGGATAAAGGGATGGTTGAGGGGGAGAAGACAGAGAGTGGTTAATCAATGGACACTGCTCATCGTGGACTAATATTATTAGTGGAATCCCTCAGGGTGCAGTGTTGGGTCCATTTTGTTTTCTGTATTTATAAATGATATTGATGATGGTATATCAAGCTTAATGTCCAGGTTTGCAGACGATACGAAGGTTGGCAGGGTGGTTAAGGACACTAATGACAGTACGCTGCTGCAACAGGATCTAGAAAACTTGAGCAGATGGGCTGAGAGGTTGCAAATGAAGTTTGACATTGACAAATGTAAAGTACTACATATGGGAAGCAGTAACCCCAGAGTAACGTATCAACTCTGTGGTACTACACTGACAGTGGTAGAGAATGAAAAGGACCTGGGGGTAATTGTGCAGGCAGATATGAAGTTTTCTGAGCGGTGCAGACGGTCTGCAAGAGTAGCTCATGGTGTCTTGTCAATGATATACAGGGATTTTTCAAGCAGGGATAAGGAGGTGATTATCCCTTGTATACGGCATTGGTCAGGCCACACCTCGAGTACTGTATACAGGTCTTGAGGCCTCATTTTAAGAAGGATGTAGAGCTGTTTGAACGAGTACAGAGAAGGGCAACAAGATTAGAGAATGGAACAAAGGGTTTCTCTTACGAAGAAAGGCTTAAGTTTTGCAAATTACAGTGTCTGGAGACTAGGCACCGGCGAAGTGATCTGATTGAGGTATATAAAGCCTTGAAAGGTTTGAGCATGCCCAGTGCTGATTGGATTCTTCCTCTTGCTCAGAATAATCGCTTGAGAGGGCATAAATTGAAATTGAGGAAGGACAGATGTAGGATAGATGTGCGGAAGTTTGCCTTTAGCCAGCGGGTTGGTGGAACAGACTTCCATCCTTGTTGTGGATGTTGATAGCCTAAATAAATTTAAGGCTGAGCTGAACAGGTATTTGGATTGAACGGAAGGGTGAAATAGGAGCGTTTTTTTTTTTTTTTTTTTGGCTGATGCTGCATAAGCTTGCTTTCTTGCATCATATGCCTCTACTAATGCTAATGTTAACTGACAAATTGAGCAACCACTATATTGTCACGGAGATCACTAAGGACGGTAGTCGGGAAAAGTTCAATGAGGCATTGCAATTGTTCTTTATTGGAAGAAGGGATGATGTTTGTAAATAATGCAGCACAGGAGCCATTATTCCGCGAAATGCACGAGGTTGATGATTGCGGAGACTGCAGACGTTCAAATTTCTGAGGCGTATAAGAACACGGGGTATATAGAGGTTCACACATAGTGCCATGCCTTACAAGTAATAGCAGGAACGCTCCCACTACACCTAGAAATCGTTAGAACTGGAATGCTCTATTACCTTTCCAAAGGAGTCCCAGTTATCTTCCTGAATTTTACAACTGATCCCACTAATAATAGGTAGGCAGGAAGGCAGAAAAAGTACGGCTACAGAACCACCTGCTACAGGAATGGCAAAACAGATGGGCCGGTACCACCAAAGGAGAGATCACCCAGAAGTTTTTTCCACAGACAAATAGAGTATACTCGAAATCACCATCATGGTTCTTTCCAGGACTTCATACAACGTACCTAATAGCAGGGCATGGCTCCTTCAATGCAAAGCTCGCTGGCTTCAGACTCTCAGACAACCCACATTGCACTTGTGAAGAAATAGAAGACTGGAACCATCTTAAGTTTGACTGTCCCATCAACGAAGACCTAAGATGTATTCTAATCACAAAAGTGAGATATCTTCCAAGAGGACAAGGATTTCTCCTCCTTGAAACGGAAGAAGATTATAAGGCATTGTCATGATTCGCCCACGACCTCTTCGCGAGAAGAAGGGTGCAAATTGCCGTACACTGAGGAAAAGAGGAAATGCCACTCGACCATGACAACGCAAAGACAAAACATATCACCAACCAGCATTTCTCTCTTTAAATGGAAGAAGATTAAAACCGAAAAACTTGATGACAGACTGCAAGTGCAACCTCAACAACCTGAACTGCAAGTACGGGACTTGTCCCAGGAATGACTTACAACCCTAGAAGTTGACATCTCTTTAGAAGAAGTAGAACTTAAATAGAAGACCTACCATGGACTTCACCTCATTGCAGCTCTGCTGCCAACACCACAGGAGATCCTATACCCGTGCTCTCTTGCACGGTACTTTCTTTCCACTTCCCTGGGGAAGGGAGGAGATGGTTTCACTGTCTCTTCCCCTCCTTTTCCCCCTGGTGGGACATGGGCCTGCCCCACTGACCACAGGGGTCACCTCTATCGACCCCTTACTTCCTATTTCCTCCCCCTAGCCTTCAGTTTCTTCCCTGCTCTGTTCAATTTTACAGCGTAACCCCACACAGTCTAAATTTAAATCTTTCACCTGGGGTCGCCTTCCCTACTGGCTCCATATTTCTGACTTTTCCCCCCTGCCTTTAGTCTCCACCTACTCTGCCTAAACACCAGCGAACGCCCAATACAATGTCAAAATTTTAAAAAATTGTCAAAATTCCAACTGCATACGAAAATCCTCTTCAGCCTAACCTTTCAGCAACTACTTCCCAATACTATTAAATTATTATTATTTTTATAGGTCCTTGCCACTGAAATCTCAGGAAATTAGGTGGCAGGACCTGCCAGAGTAAAAATTTAATTTCTGGGTACCTAGTCTGCCTCCACGAGGCATAGTGTGGACAACGTTGGGCCCCAGCAGGGGGCTAGCGGCTAAATGGCCAGAAGAACAACGATACACAACACTACACTTACAAAATCTATACACTTTTAAATTTAAATAAACACGAACACACTATACACTATACAAAGCGCCATGTTACTGTCAAATCTCTAATATGGAGCAGCTGTTGTTTGACAGTCCGGCGTATCTCGCCGAATTCTGCTGTTAACTTATCAATGTGAGGATTGAAGCTTAGTTTAGAATCGAAGACGACTTCAAGTCTATATGCATATTTATCATTGGATCGGGTATCCAGCTGGAGAAGCTTGGACCTCGGTGGGCTGGTGCTTGAGAGAAGAGAATACAGCACTATCTAAACGATTTAACAAGGCTAATCAGTAGTCCAAATTTATTGATCACAAATCGCATAGCTTTTAGCTAATCCAGTTGTCAATAACGATTATTTACGAGGTATGGTCGTCAGGATTAATCTAATTATGTATGTAGCTTAATATCATCCATGTAACAGATTATACCGATTCTTCTTTGCACACAAATGCCACAATGACTACTGTAATGGTTTTTAGTTGTTCTTTATGTCTTGAGAATAGATTACATTTATCAAAAGTGGTTGTGTGAGATTAAACCACTTTGAAAATTTAAAGTCGACGTTCTCAGTGGTACATTTAAGCGGTGCCCAAAATCCCGACAGATAGCTTCCCGACATATCGATTGTATTTAAAAAAAAACAAAATTGCAGTCTAAGAAACTGTTTGCGATAAAAAATATTTTTCATGTAATCAAAACGGCCTCTAAAAACATTAAAATGTTATTTGAACATATGGAACATGTACACTGCAGTTATGCAAACAGCATATGATAATATTAATATTTTATGTCACATTAATCAATAAACAACACACACTTTATATATATGCATAAAATAAAATAATATTTATAAAGATACATTGTGCGCAATACCACGAAGGTATTGTGCACCGCGAATCCATCACAGATCTATTTTCACGATCGTTAACAACCCTCATTATTCTCGTTTCTCTCTCGACTGTCGCCTTCTTGAGTTTTGGACAGGATTCATCACGATGTATGCATTCAGCTTGGTTATCGACCTGTTGCTGTTCTTTCTGAAATTCCTCGATGGCCCTATATACGCCAATATGTGCTCGTCCATCTATACACTCCCATCTTTTATGCCAAGCCTCAACACTGCTTTGGGTGCGTGGAATTCCCAGTTGAATGGAATCGTATACGGACCATAATGTTGGTGGAAATAATGGTGGAGCGCGAATTACCGTACTATTACGCTTATACCGTCTAATTCTTCCATATATATAATCGTCTTCAAACCACTCTATCACATCACTAGCTTCCCTCGGTAAATGTGGCTTCAGAACAATAAATTCTTGCGGTATCTCACCACCAGAACGAATAAATGTCAAGGCACACAAATGTCGAAGCAGCAGATAAATTCTTCATCGGTGCCGTACTGAGATGCCAGTCCATTTGCTTGAATTTGTCTCCAAACACATTGTCCCAGGTGGTAAAAAGCAGACCTTATTAAACGCGTTAGGGAACTCACCTTTGGAGGCATTTATTGCAGATAATTCCAGGCCAGTTAACATGGCTTGTGATCTCGATTTAATTCATTTTCTTTGGCAAAGTCAATCGTATCTACAAAGTAGAAACGGATGTTTATAATTTTCTTCACTCTTATACGTCATCAACCAATACGTAAACTAAGGGAAGAATTCGATAGTTTTCATTACCGACGGGTGCATGATAAAAAAAAAAAAAAACTGTGGGCACAGTTTTAAATGTACCATCCATAATCCAATATTGAGCACATGATAGACGTTGAATATTTACTTTTGTTGTAAATAGAAGAATTCTTTCCTCTCCCACTGCAGAATCTTTAACAAAAAATCCCATTTTCTTTGTCTTCTTCTTATTATTATAATAATAATAAGGAGAAAATGGGATATTTTTACCTGTTACCCCTTTCAAAATATCCTACCGGCGCCCATGGTCATGTCTAATGTACTTGTCAAAGAAATTCGTGAAAGTACAGCTAATAACAAATACCTGTATAATTACAGTTTTAATTATGCTAATGATATGTATGATGCAGCTGCCAAAATACATTACTGTAAATTTTCATATTCTGAAAGTATTCTTATTTCATGTTTTTTATCCTTAGCATTTCAATGCTATACCTATTATTGCTCAAACGCCCTATGAAAATACCAAAATTCGACTTCAAAAATTACCAGTTAAATGCAATATAAGAAACTAAAATTAAGTCTTATTTGCTGATTGTACTTTTAAAACTGTTTGTTTTTGTTTTAAACAAAAAACATGGTCTTCAAATTGAGAGAGGTATTTGTCGTTAAAATTTATATTTTTTATTTATATTCTTTCTACCAAATTTATCTAATAAGGTAAATTTTTACTTACTAAAACACTAATAAATATATAGAATTATATTCATATATTTTTACAATCTAGTAGATACTGTCAGGATTTTGGCCGTGGGGATTTTAAACACCTAAAATTTTTAAATACCTACATGTGGTGTTTAAAAATTGACATAGTCTTCTCCAAACAGGTTTATGGTGATATTGGCTAATATATGCTTTCGATTTCATCTTGGCTACCTGCTGGAAGTTAACAATGGACTTAGCAGATTGTTGAAGCCGACTGGGATCAACACGTAGTTCACCTAAAATTATATTGTTCTTGAAAAAACAACTTTTCTGTTTACACTCGGAGACGGCCAGGTGTTTCAGGCTGATATACAGTTGCGAAAAAACTGATTTACATTGAGTTTAAAAGAGAGAATTTTAAGTGTATATGCCAGACTGATTTAAATGAAATAATAATAATAATAATAATAATAGTAATAATAATAATAAAACCTTGATATGTTTAAAGCGATCGGCAGATTGTTTTTCAGTACTTTATACGAGTAAAGAAAACTCTGTAGAAATTATTTTATTATGCATCTCGAAAAGTTTTGTTTCCTAAAGAAATTCAACTGATTTTCTTATCATGCTAATAATACATACATGGCTAATGGCACGATACTTCGATTTTAAGCCCAATCCATTAAAATACATGAGATTTGGGAAATAAATGACATTACGCAAATTTTAAAAGATAAGCAATAAATTCGAAAAGAAAACGATAGCACCATCTGTGATTATTCACGTTAGAATAACAGATACAAAAATTGCATTTTAAAGTTGTACTTTTTCTAAACAGATTCAAAAATTTTGGAAATACTCCGGGATCATAAATGTAAGAAATTATACTGTTGGGTAGAAGCAAAAACCCTAATGAAATATACAGTTTTACAAAACAAATATTTTTTATAAGAAACTATGCGAAATCATAATTTCAGTTAACAAATATATTATCCTCTTTACTATTCGTTTATGACGCATCATCATCATCAGCCATTTTCAATCCACTGCAGGATGAAGGCCTCTCCAGCAACTTTCCAGTTCCTTCTGTTTTGAGCACAGACCATCCATTTACTACCCACAAACTCATAAATTTCATCTATCCATCTCCGCCTTTGTCTTCCAGGTTTTCTTCTAGCTCCTCTTGGGTACCATTCTGTTATTTTCTTAGTCCATCTGCCATCATGTCTTCGAGCTATGTGTCCTGCCCAAGACCATTTTAGTTCTTTAGTTTTGATAAGAATGTCCTTTACTTGAGTTTGCTGCCTAATCCATGGGTTTCTCTTCTTATCTAACAGTCTGATTCCCAATATAATTCGTTCCATTCTTCGCTGTGTAGTTCTCAGCTTCTCTTCCATTCTTTTGGTGAGTGCCCAAGTTTCACTTCCATAAGTCATGGTGGGGAGTATACATTGATTCATTATTTTACGTTTCAGACAAACTGGGATATTGCTCTTCAGTATGTGACTGTATTTCCTGAATGCTATTCATCCAAAATTTATTCTTCTCTTGACTTCCAGCCATTTATCATTATTACAGCTAATAACTTGTCCCAGATAAGTATATGACTCCACCTTTTCAATTACTGCTCCTTCAATCATTATTTCCCTTTCCGTGGCATACTTGTTCATCATTACTTTTGTTTTAGCCATATTCATCTTTAGTCCAAAATACTTACTAACTGTGCATAACTGATTAAGATTTTCCTCTAATTCTTTGGGATCATGGCTTATGATCACAATGTCATCTGCAAATCGTAAATGGTTTAGGTACTCTCCGTTCACATTGACTCCTTTCTGCGACCAGTCTAATCTTCTGAAAGCTTCCTCAAGGGCAGCAGTAAACAGCTTCGGAGATATTGTGTCTCCTTGTCGAACTCCTTTCTCGATTTTAAATTTCCTACTGTCTTTGTCTAGTCTAATAAAGGAGGTAGCATTCTTATATTTTCTTCAAAATCATAATATATGGGGTATCTATGCCTTGTCTTTCCAGTGCCCGAAACATTGCCTTATGCTGTATGGAGTCAAATGCCTTTTCATAATCCACAAATGCCAGGCATAATGGTGTTTTATATTCATTTGCTTTCTCCATTAGCTGTGATATTACGTAAAGGTGATCCATAGTTGAGAATCCTGTCCTAAAGCCAGGTTGCTCTTTCGGTTGATTCTCATCAAGTATTCTTTCTAATCTGTTAGTAATGACCCTTGTGAACAACTTGCAGATGTGGGATAACAAGCTAATTGGTCTATAATTTCCAATTTCTGATTTATCTCCTTTCTTATGCAGCAAAACTATGATTGCATTATTCCACTGCTTAGGCGTCACACCTTTTCTAATGCACTTTGTGAAGAGCCTTGCTAGTTTTTGTGTTATGTCTCTTCCTCTCAATTTTAACAACTCTACAGTAACTTCATCTTCCCCCCGGGGCTTTCCAATTCTTCATTTTCTTCAATGCATGTTCTACCTCATCAGGAAGAATATCGGGTATGTCGTATGTGTTGCTACTTTGCAATCCATCTTCCCCACTGCTGGTATCATTCCCTCGCTCCTTGTATAATTCTCTATAGTAGTCTTCTGCTATTTGAATTATGCCTTCTCTGCTGTTTATAAGTACACAATCGCTATTCTTCAGTTTCAGTATCATTTGTCTTTCTGTATTACTGCTCATGGCTGCTGATTTAAATCCTTCGTTTTGCTTTAATGCTTTTTCTACTTTTCTTGTGTTAAATCTTCTTATGTCCTCTCTGAGTCTCTTTCTAATGGCTTTGCATAACTCAGTATACTCAATTTTCTCAATGTTTTTCAGTGTTTTTCTTGCTCTTCATTTGTCGTCTTCGGTTCATCATGACAAGTGTTTCTTGACTAATTTTTTCTTCTTTGGATTTCTGTTTCCCTATAGGTTTCTTGGGCTTTATCACTTTCAGAAAGTTGTAATATTCCTCGTCAATATCTTGGTCCTCAGCAGTCTGCAGAAGCTCAAACTTGTTCTTAAGTTCCAGTACATACTGCTTTTTCTCCTCTTCTGTTATCTCAAAGACCTTTGTATTATTTACTCGAGTCAGCTTTTTCCTTTCCTTTCTATATCAAGTGTACATCTTACCATTCTGTGATCACTTCCAACATTTACCTTATTCAGGACGGTAACATCATTTACAATATATCTTCTGTTAGTGAGGATGAAGTCGATTTCATTAGTTGTTAATCCATTTGGACTCTTCCATGTCCACTTTCTGTTCACCCTTTTCTTGAAAAAAGTGTTCATTACTGACAGTCCTTGAGATTCTGCAAATTCCACAAGTCTTTCACCTCTTTTATTTCTTTCACCAATTCCAAAATTTCCTATAGTTCCTCTTTCTGCGCTGTTTTGCCTTTTTCCAACATTAGCAGTGAAGTCCCCCATAATAATAATGTAGTGGGTTTTCTGCTCATCTAGAAGACTCTCAATTTCGGTGTACATTCCTTCAACCTCTTCATCATCATGGCTCGATGTTGGTGCATAAATCACTATAATCTTTAGCTTGTACTTCTTAGAAATCTTGAGTATTAGTCTTGACACCCTTGGTGATGTACTTTTGAATTCCAAAATGTTGTTTTTAAAATCTTTATGGACCAGAAATCCAACTCCACCTTCACTCCTTTCACTGTTTCCATTGGTGTACAGCAGATTTCCACTTGATAAACTTATAAGTGATTCATTTCTTCTTCTTGTTTCAGCCAAACCGATGATATTCCAATTCACATTTTCTAATTCCTTTTCCAGCTCTAATATCCTGTCTTCACCGATGAGTGATCGTACGTTATAACAAGCCAAGTTCACTTTCCGTGCATGGCAGCCTGGTCGTACCCAGAGATTCTTAGCACCCTCTGCTTCCACTCTGATCCTCTCGCTGCCGTAAGAGGGAGAGTGAAAGCTGCTGGGGACTGAGGGCCATTTGTATTGTTGTGCTCTCATATGCTGGAGGGTTTGGTCTTTTCCTCTTCACGCTGACCAGGCGTCTTGAAGAGAACCACTCTACACGTTCGTTGCTACCTAAATGACATAACAGGGCTTACCATCGAGAAGGTGTGCATGAGTGGATTTTAGGGAGGCAGGCCAACCGGACTTCTCCTAAATCTTCTGTAATAGAGAGATATTGGATCCATCAGTGTTTTAGGCTGAGTAGTCTGATAACACACAGGATACCTGTTCCCCTCTAAGCCCCTTATGACGCATATGATATACTATGATGTTGAGCACTTATAATCAGTCTTCAGCGATATTCATTAAACGTTTGGTTAATACAACAAGCTAGAAATAAAATCCATATATTGGCTGTTACACATCACATAAAAAGAAGAATATTCTGAAATTTTTAATTTTAATTTCCTGGACAAAGTTTTATTTGGAAGAAATCACGGAAACAGTCAACCAATATATCTCGGTAGTTAATTTGCTTATAAAAAATGATTTTAGTAAAGCTAGTAGACGCGTTACATTTACAAACAAAAAAGAAAGGATTTATTGAATTGACTTTTAGATCATTAAGCCTTTTTTTATTTGAAAACTTGAGCATAAGAAATCAGAATGCATGTTGTTAGAAATTGTGGTTTTCGTTTTTATATATTTTATACTTTTAAAAATATATATTACGCAAAGTCTGCAAAATACTGTTATTAAAAGTAGCTCGTGGCAGAAGTGTGTGTGTGTGTGTGTGTGTGTGTGTGTGTGTGTGTGTGTGTGTGTGTGTGTGTGTGTGTGTGTGTGCATCATATAGAGCAGTTAATTCAATTTTTTTAAATCTGTATGTAAGTGGCCAGTTTCCCACAACGTAATTTCCATTGCCTTCTCGTATGTCGGAGAGAATAGCAAACTAAGTATAGATTGGGATAACTTGTACAGAGTGGGATGCTGAAAATAACCAGATGGTGCAGGTTGATAAAATGCAGGTCAATCAATGAAATATAGTGTTTTTTTACTGCTGCTCTTAAATTCCGTGTCCACGCTTAATCTCTGGTGAAGAGGTGGGGAAGAAGAAGGACGTCACGTGACAGTAGATTACGTATAACGATCGAAACTTCCCTCAGCTCTCTGCCTCCCTCAACAACCCACTTCGTCTTCTTTCGGAGATCAGTGTATTTGTGAATGCGTTCAGTGGACAAAACACAGCCGACGGCAATAAATCATGCTCCATTAATCTGAAGTTGGTTAAAGGCACGTGCGGTGTCTATAGCCAAGTGAATGAAAGGAGGAATATCCGAAGAGGAAGGCAGAGTGGCACTGAAGTAAATGTGATTGTGGTAATGACTTGACTGATGCTGTCGGCACTGTATCAAAAGATTTTAGTTATTACGAGTGGGAGAAAACTGAACTCGACGACGAAAAGCAAGAGAAAGACACACGCACACACAGATAAGAAATACGTTACTTTTAAAAGGACAAACGGCAGTGATTGAGAGGAGTTCTCTACAAACTAATACAGTCTACAGAGAGGGCGTGAGAAAAATTGTGCGTGAAAGAATTAATATTAAATTATACATTCACCTATTACTGAAATACCAATACCACACCCCCTGCTATGAATAAAGTCCAGTGCTACGTTACAAAATTCATTGTATTCAATGTGAACAACGTCCAGCAGTAGGCAGACTTGGCGAAATTGTGGTTTGAAAACTGCAACAAGTAGAGGTAAGTCGAATGATATAATGGGTAAAATAGACTATGAGAAGAACATTATAACAGGTGTCAAAACCGACACTACATGAATAGTTGGCATGCCGTTCTCGTGTAATTCTTCCTGAGGTTCAAAAGGATTGATGGACCTGCAGAAATCACATGGGAATTGGAATAAAACGGAAACTGCATCACAAGGGTGGGAGGGGGAAGACTCCACTATTGCCAAACAAATGCTACCAGTGGTCATTTTTCAGAGGAATGAGTTGAATCTCTTTCCTCTGAAATCTCACAATGACATCTCCCTCCTTCCCTTCTAACCAAAAATTTCAAGACGCAGCGATTTGTAGGTTTTTAGTCCTTCTTGATAGTATAGTCGTTTCGCCACTTATTACTTGTTTGTGAAAAGGCCTCCTTAATAAGGATTGTGGTTGGCCTATTTCAGGTGGATAGAGTAAGAGGATTCCCCATCATAAGCTTGACAACAGAGTCATTCTGGGATTTTCAGCTCGCACAACGTGCACATCGGTTGGTGATGAGATGATACAGAATGGCACAATATATGGCTGCTGCTGCTGTACCATAAAAACAACAATAATCACCATATTGCCATAAATAATGGAAGTGGGCCACTGACGACTAGCAAAGAGTTTTCCGGCCCAAAGAATATGATTACTGGCTATACAGAAGTTTTACGCAAGGGAATTTTGGGACCCTTGATATGTGTGCAAGTCTGACGACTGTGAACTACCTGCATCTTGCAGATCAGGTGACCCTATTTATGTTCCTGCCTGTGTCACTAATCCTGAAACGTGCGGACATGAAGATGATTTGTTAGTGTCTGATAGGTGTCGTGGGCTGAAAGAGAGAGCTAGAGATAAGAGATATATTAGCGATGTGACTGAATTCTAGCTGTCATGTAAATGCCATGTGATAGAGAACATATGCCAACGATATAATGATGATAGCTCGAGGAAACTTCTGAACAGCGAAATCTTAGAGCTGAAACTAATCCAACATATATTTGGATGTAGTCGAAACGAATGCCAGTGGTACAGATTACAACCATTCGTAACGCCATTGTTATGGATATCCCACACCAAAATATAGCACAGGTTCAACTAATTTTTTTTTTTTTATTGAAGAGTCTTATCTACGATTATACTATGTAACAAAAATGTTTATATTTAAACATAAACATTTTGAAAGGTGGATAATGGACTTGGCACTGGAAAAGATGTTCGTATCATGAATAACTAAATAGTCGAAGGGAAAGTAGATTTAAGATTTATAAAGGTAATCTTGGTATCATCACAGGACACTAAAATCTCAGAAATTCAGGTTAATTGGAAGACAGTCCCAGCAGATTTCGTCTATTCATTAATTGGGGTAATCCGAATTAGTGAAAAGACCGAATTATAGAACATAATTATATGTAAATATATTCAAATAATTTTAATAAAAAAAATAACAAATTATTCACGATTCGGTTACATATATCAACTTAAATAATATTCGGACTCAAATATGAGGAAAACAAAAAAAAATTATGTTCGAAACATATCCGAACTAAATCTCCACTGAATAGTAGAGATTTAGCTGAGTGATCAACATCAGTTTGGGCTGGCCGTGATTCGAGCTCACGTGACTGCTAAATACACTAATGACTGTATTCTTATCAAAATGATTACTAGAAATTCCTCAAACTCATGAGTCATGCTAGAGTATACACGAAATATTTTTTAAAAATTTTTGCCATGCTGGGCCTACCGTTCCGTTGCTTATTAGATGAACAACATGAATTATCTGAAAAAAACTCAACCTCACTATTTGTCCAAGCAAATCTACTCAGATAACTTATTCCGTGAGTTACTGAGATATCTAGAAATTAAAATTCTAGATATCTCAATTCTAAACGTTTATGCCCACAAAGGCCTAGGAGCAGTCTTCGAGAAAAAAAAAAACAATATTTTAATTCCCACTATTGGCACATTATGTAAAAAATTCAAAATAAGCAAAATGTTTAATCGAGCAAGAAACGGCAGCTATCCAAGATTTAAAAAAATAATTAATGAAATCTTTCTGGGCGCTGTTAGGAAATGTCTTATTCTGGAGTACTGGGTTCCAGAACGGCTCAATAGTAAATTTTATTTCTATCAGACGATATTATTATTATTATTATTACTGCTGCTCTTATATTATTTCTCGATGATTGGGGGTTCCACCTCGTGTAGGGTATTGCTACCAAGTACACAGGGTGGTTGTTATGTATAATGTTACTGTTGGTCGAAGAACTCTCTGACAATCCTACAGGTGTTCAGGATTGCGACTTTCTTGAGTTCCTTGTAGGTGTTCGCTGGGAGACCTATTGCTGCTAGGCTGTTATGTAGAGTCTTTGCCATCATACCTGTGGTTGACACGATGATCGTTATTTGTTGCATATGCCACATCTTTTTGATCTCCTGTCTTAGGTTCGTGTACTTCCTGATTTTTTTCCCATGGGTTTTCTGCAGGTTGCCAGTGTTGGGTACCGCTATGTCAATCAGATAGGTAGCCTTTTCCTTCTTGTCCACAAGGGTTATGTCCCGTCTGTTGTGCGGGACTGTCCTATCCGTTATTATGGCGCGGTCCCAGGACAGCTTGCGGGTTGGGGTCTCTAGTACTGCCTGGGGTTCGTACTTGTAGTACGGTACACTTTCTTCGATCAACTGGTATTTCCTTGCTAGCTTCTGATGTATTATCTTGGCTACCTGGTCGTGTCTATGAGTGTACTCAGTCTGGGTGATCACCTTGCATCCCGCAGTGATGTGTTGGATCGCTTCTGAGGCCAGGTGGCATCGTCGACATGTGTCATCTAACACTCCGGGCTCCTTGGCGATGCATTTTCTATAGTTCCTGGTGTTGATTACCTGGTCTTGGATGGCGAGCATGAATCCTTCAGTCTCGGGAAAGAGACTGAAGGATTCATGTCTGAAGGACGCTCTTCCCCGAGAAGCAATTTTATCTATGTGACCCTGATGGAGATCATTGTAGTGTCTGCCATGGAGTGTCTTCTCTGCCCATGTTTCTAGCTTCGTTTGTACCTACTGGTTGGGGAGGGACTCCTCGCTTAGGTTGAGTGGGGTATACTGTTTGTCCATCTTCCTTATGGCCTGGTGGAGTGCTGCTGTTTGTTTCTGGAAGTAATCTTTCAAGTTAACTATTGCTGTCTTCTGTTGCTCAATGAGGGCTATCAGGCCCCTTCCTCCTTCTTCCCGGGCAATTGTCAGTCTCTCTACGGCAGCTCTCGGGTGGTGTTGGCGGCTCTTGGTCATCATTGTCCTTGTCTTTCTCATGATATCCTCCAGCTCGGTGTTAGTCCAATCTATGACTCCATAGGAGTATGTTAGCACTGGGACTGCATAGGTGTTTATAGCTTTAACTGTGTTCCCTCCGTTCAGCTTTGCTTTCAGCAGGCTTCTTAGTCTCTGATGGTATTTTTCGGTCAGGTAGGCCTTAATTTCCTTGTGGTGTAACTGCTGAGGCTGCACTATCCCCAAGTATTTGTAGGCCTCTCCCTCTGCCATGTCTTTGATCTCTTTACCACTCTGCAGCTAGTAGTTTCGGTTGACTAATTTTCCGTGACGCAATCCGTGGGTCTTGCGTTTGTCTAGACCAAATTCCATCCTAATATCCTTGCTGAATTCTTCGGTGATCTGGAGTAGTTGCTGAAGGTGCTTCTCGGTTCCCGCATAGAGTTTGATGTCATCCAAATACATCAGGTGGGTGAGGGTGTACAGGTTCTTCCTTCCTTCTTTGAGGTTATATCCGTACTTGTTACTGTTGAGCATGGTAGATAGCGAGTTAAGTGCTAATTATTATTATTATTATTATCAGTTTATTTATCTAATACCCCTGTACAGACATTATCTAGGAGGGTGGCTAATACAGACATTCTACAACAAATTAGACGGCAACATTGAAAATCAGAAAATACATCATCAACAGTCACTTGACACAAAAATCGTTCATTACAGATGATCAAGAGTTCATAGGCACAAATTCCACAGAAACGTACACTCTCCTCTTCATTAAATTTATAGTGTAGTAAACAAGTCCGCTGCTATCAGCTTCCTGTAGGCATTATCATGGTAGTACCTGTTCGGGTCAATTTTAAAGTCTCTAAAGAGCTCCAGGGTATTGGCAGGAAACATCCGCCTTAATCCCTCCATGTGATGTAGGGCGCTTCGGAGACTATGAGAGTAGTAGAGTCGGGTCCCAGGGCGTGGCCTGACCACAAGATTATCAATTTGTGGGGCATCTAAACTCCCAGTCAGAAGTTGTGCAAGAGTGCTGATGTTACGCATGGTGACCATCTGTATCCATGGAGCTACGTTTAAGTTTGTATACGGTATGGATTTTGAAATTGTAAAGAGCTTCCCGGCAATCCTATTCAACAACCGGAGCACCCAGTATTCCACGCTGAGACACTTCCTAATATAGGTATTTGGGGCAGAAGACCAAATAATTGAGCCATGGAGGGAAACAGGAACAATACATCTTTGGATGTATTGGGTCACTAGTTGTTGATTCCTAATCCCAGTTATCTCCTGTCTTACAGCCCAAATGGCAACGAGAGTTTTGGTTCTGGTTCTGAAAGTGCCTTTTAAAGGTAAAGCCCTCATCTCACGTCAATCCAAGGTCAGTGTAGGTGCTGACTTTCTTAATCTGTGTTTCATTTATAGATAACTCAATTCTATTCTTTATCTTCTTATTTGTTATTGTCAATTGTGTCGAGTTGTCAGAGTTTAGCCATAAACCTATTTTACCTAAGTATAAATGCAGATCATGAAGCTGAGCGTTGGCGTAGGAACTGACTTCGGTCACAAAGGCGAGTTCGCTAGAGACAACAAAATACTTAGTATCATCGGCGTATGAAATAAAACTATGATTCTGCGATAGAAAAGGTTCCAGAGCGGCCGCGAAAAGCAAAGCTGATAAAACACCTCCCTGAGGGATTCCCCAAGTGAGGGTGTATTCTGCACGGAATTCTCGATGTACAATTAGGTTTCTTGGCTTCAAAATGGTCTTGATAATCTGTAATAGTTTGTCTTCAATGCGAAAGTAAACTGACAAAATATTTTCAAGGGCAGATAAGGAAACATTATCAAAAGCTGCCTTAATGTCAAGGAATATGATATCAGTTTGGGCCCTTTCATTTAAAGCTTGTTGTACTCTGAAGAGAGTCTCCAACAAATCAGTAATAGTGGATCTTCTTTGTACTACAGTATGGAGGTGGGGGTGACCTGTGCGCAAAACACTGTTAGATTAAAGCAGGGAGGATGGCTTTTTCAAAGAATTTTAAAAGCGAACAACTGATCGATATGGGCCGAAAGTCTAAGGGTCTTTAGGGTACTTCTTTTTTGGCACCGGCCTCACATAGTAGTGATTCCATCTCCGGGGGGGGGGACTCCATCTTTCAGGATGTTTTGGAATATGTGCAACAACACATCAACAATATAGGCGCTACAAATTTTTAAAATAAAATTGGGAACCTGTTGGAGCCGATTGTAAATTTGTCAGGCAAGGAAGGAATTAATAGCACTGATGAGATCTTCTTTAGAAACAGTGACATCGGATAATGCATTCACACAAACACTGCCATTTTCCAAAAATTGTTGTGCCATGTCCTCTGATCAATATTCTTGATCATTTGTAGCTTTCACTTCACCTGGTAACCTTTCAAAGCATTCTTTAGCCCAGTGTCTGAATGTAGGTTCATCCATTTCAAACTTAGTAGCCTTTTCGCTGACAATTCGTTTTGAATATCGTAGTTTTCTTAGAATCTCTTCGAAGCGAGCAAGTCGTTTCTTTTTCAAGATGTCTCTTTTTTTCTTATAGTCCGTGAGGTCTTCATTAAATCCCGAATTTCTTCATTTCCGATAAGCCTTTTGCTTGGCCAAGAACGCCTTTTTTAGAACCTCGTTGAACCACAGTTTGGTTTTGTCGGCGATTCTTTCCTCCTTCGAGGCACCCAGGTCAGAAATCAATAAGAGCTGTTCTTCAATCAAATTGGTAGCTTCTTCCACCGGTTTATTATAGAGAGCATTCCAATTGTGGGTCCTAAGGTGTTCTAAAATAATTTCAGGTTTTGCAAACTTCAGGGAGTAGATTTTTTTGGATTTACTTGTCTGCTCATCGATTTGTTGCACACCTGCTCTATTGGATGAGGAAACTTCACAGCATATTGGGCAGTGATCTGAATGGAATTTTGTTTGAGGCGTGACATTTTTTATGTTATTCAGATTATGATACAATATGTCCAAATACTGCTCTTCCCTAGTCGGAAGCGTACCCAGTAGAGTCAGTCCTAAGGTTTCTAAGGTTGCACCAAGGTGTTCTTTAGCATGATCGTGTCTTGGGCTAGGCATATTAAAGTCTCCAGTTACGATCACAGGAAGGTCAGTAACAAGATTCTCTGTTATCCACACAAGAAGCTCGGTCTGGATGTTTGCAGTGTGCTCCGGTAGAAGATAGATAAGGCAGACTTGGATTTTTTGAGCCTTCTTCCTGAATGAGGCGGAGATAGCTTCAAATTTTTCAGTTTGACTTGATTTTTTTCTTGTAGGATAAAGACTTTCATGATATAGGATAGCAACACCTCTACCCCTCTTTTCCTTTCTGCTCTTCCCAATAAATCTGTAACTAGAAGATTGGACCAGCAGATCCAGTTGTCTGGATCTGCTGGTCAGGCAACATACTGACAACTTGAAATCGAAATGTCTTAAACAAATTATCGATGGGTCTCGAGTCGTGCACCTTACCAAGCTAATTACTTCTAATAGCTATCATTATAACTTTCTCTAAGATAGCTATTATTATAACAACTGTTCCCAGCAGAGAAAATTCCAGGAACAAGCAACAGTTTATCACTAGCTTTTTCAGACTCAAACAAATGAACAGAATGCTATCGAAGGCCCCATTCATCTCATAAATCTATATAAATTTGATTGCCAAAGATTTGTTACCTCTCAAGTATACAGCAATCAAATTTCTAAACAAGTACAAAGAAGCCCAAGGCAGTAGTCTGTTCAGAAATATTTTCAATAACAATGTGTTAGATACAGAATGAACCTATAAACTAACTACGGAAGAACAGCTAACCTACCTTCAAGCAAGTCACTATAGTAAAAAGAGTTTCTATAGGCGGGTCATTCATAAGCTATTTCGTGACGCATTCATACTACAGTTCCAGTTCCATCCCTTTTCATCAACAAAATGTTGGTCTAAGAAACGAATTGCTTACGTAAGCAGTTGACAAATTGTGTGGTAAAAAGGTATACGGAATGAATGAAAAAGAGAGAGGAAAGCAGCTGAAAAACGAACAACGAACTTCAACCGCCTAAAGAATTTCTCTCCATGATAGCAAGTCATACAGGATCATCAAGAAAGGACGCAGTCCGTCGATAAACTAGCCACTGTTTCTTTAGAGATACCCTCCACAGCAGCTGTGATTCTATCTTTCAGTTCGTCAACGGTACGTGGATTATTGCAGCAGACATTGTTCTTCTGATCTTTCTGCAATCAAATCTCACTTTAAACTCATGCTAATACTATAACGAAATTTTTATTAAAAAAGTTTGATGAAACATTCCACAAAAAAAAAAAAAAAAAACAGAGATGGTGTACTCCATTTTGCTTATTGAATTGTCCCACTAGAGTGCATCGCTAACCGGTAAAAAGATCCTATGTTTTAACGTGTTTAATGACACTAATGACAGCTCGATACATCAAAAAGTATAGGCATCCAAAACTGTTGCATATTTTTTTGATGCCTGTATAATACTGTATTTATTGATTTTTAAAATCTTAAGCATTACATCATGTATTAAATCATATTCACTGTTTAATGTGTTTAATGCGATACACGTAGTCTGCATTTTGTTTTCCACTGTTTTATTTCCTACTGTCCTAACACTGCCCATAGATATGTGCTGTGAAGGGCTCGCTATATTATGAAATAAATTTATTTACCTATTTACTTTTCTTCGTTCTTTGGAATTATATTTATTTGTACACACTAATTTTATATTTCCCTTTTTCATTAATAGACTTATTTGTTGATTATTACTTACTATGCACGTTATCAACTCCCCCAACGTCTATTGTGGGATTTAATTCCATGGTGCGCTTGTTTGCTAAATATATAAGACCAATAAATATAGCTACAATAATGCGATATAATACACTTTTACGAAAACCTACGCTAAACCAAGTATTGAATTATGCATGACATATGAAAAAAGACTCCGACCGCCTGCTATTCATGAAATCGTCTTTGTATACCTTGGGGAAGTTCCGTCTCTAAAATAAAGAATTGCCTCCATTTTTTATAAATAACTGAACGTAGACAGTTTTATTGTTACAATATTTCTGTACAATAGCCAAAATTGACTTAAAGTTTACAGACCACAAAAGCTACGTTAATATCAAAGAAACGCGGATGATGACAGCAAGCGGGACAATTACTGTTACTGCAGTTTACTATAATTCCCAATTACAAAGGACACAAAGCGGCTGTGTGTCTTTCCACTTGCTCTCAATGGTCTCATCATAGTTTTCGGTAAAACTAATATCACTTAACGCATATATAATGCTGAGAGCAGTACCAGCTTCGATTACAGGAGAGCAGAGCAATAATTACTTGGGAATGACAAAGTCAGCAGTCACTAAGCTACAAAATATGTCTGGGCGAAACACTGGGATTCGCATGAGCCGAGTGTGTGTGTATTTAAACACTGCTCTATATTTATAAGTGAATTTCTTGCTTGTCAGTGGGAGAACGATACGCAACACAGCTTTCACTAATGCTGACATCTCAAATACTTCTTTCAGACTACTAACGTCTTCATGTGAAACAGGAAAATTTCACTTACAGAACAACAAAAACAGGGCGACAGCCTTTCACCCCTGCCTACTTTTTTATTTTTATTTTATTATTATTTTTTTTAAGTGAAGATGTGTTACCTCGTCAGTTTGGCTTTTCGCCAGTCTTTTGAGACTGCTTACATGAAAGACGGTAGTTTCATGTTGGTGACCGTGGTTCAACAAGCAGTAAGGGGGTAGGGAACGACATTACTGTCAAAAATGACCCGAGGCATGCTTTCCAACGTGACAGCGGGAAGTAGAAGAAAGAAACCCTAAGTATAACCAGAATACGTGGAGTAACTTGAGCGGAAGGCCCAAGGAAGGGGAGGCTTGTTCAATATGGCCGGGAATGTATCATCGGTTCCTTATCTTATTTGTTCCGTTTTTATTAATTGTTAAGATTACATTCAGTTCAACTGCATTTTTGTTATCAACACTTTTATGAAATACTAAGTACCCCTTTAAAAAGTAATGTCAGTTAGTGACCTGCAAACAAGGTGACCCATTAAAAAGAAATAGGATAGCACAGTGAAAATAAAACATGAAAGAAAAACGACGTACATGATGTTATAAACATATGAGATTATACATCAATTGTTATAAACATATGTAATACAGTATAACAAATACAGTAGAACCAGTGAATACGGTAACTAAATAAATTTTAATAATTAATTAGAAAATAATAAATAATTAGAAAATATGACTAATAGAAATTGTTAGTATTAAAAAGTTTACATTACAATTACTGTACTTTCTTATTTCTTACAGTATTTAATCAAAGAGATAAAAAGGAAGTTCGCATTACCAGAATATAGTTTTCATTAGAAGAAATTAGCGCACTCTTCCTTATAATGGTATCTAAATAAATGAATTTTAGCTTTTAGCACATTTCATTTTCATACATGAGTCGTGGTGGCATAGTGGTATAAGGGTCTACATCCTATTAAGTGAGCTCAGGTTCAGTTTCCAACTGTGTTTGTGTGTGCAGCGCGCATGCGTTTATTGTTTTATAATATCTTATACTGTACAAGCAAAGAGCTGATTTCAGCTCTTTGCTGCTAGTATGAATTTGCTTTTATAAGTAAATTTAGAACATTTACAGCCTCTAGCAAACCAATATTTTATCATTCTATACAAAAAAGAATTAAATTTTAACTGATGACCACATTTAAAATATACATTATGTAAATCTTAAATGGTAGGTAATTTTTTTAAACAAATTTCCCATACATAAAGTAGGAAATTTCGGTTCAAATTAGGTAGGGGGACAACCAGCTCAAATTTCAGCTTTAAGGAGTTATCCAAACATTCTATTTATCCGCTTTTCTGGGTTCTTACGCGAATTTTATTCAGCAGCTGGTAATGTTTGAATTTTTATTCATACCAGGAAATGGAACTCTTCGTAACTTAAAATAATTTTATTCACATTTAAGTGAAGTAACACAGACTCGTTTACTTTACTGTTTTTTATTAACTTCTGTTTCTTTATAGTTGGTTATTGTTAAGGATTCTCCCATATATACTCTATTGCCAAAAGTATGCGACTACCCCTGGGATTTGAAAATAAATTAAGCATAGGTATAAAAGTAACTGCGTTCACACTATAAGTAAGCAAACCAACGAAATACAGTAGATGATCGAGACGATCGGCTTAGCCGCTTCCAAGGGAAGTTAAAACAGGATGCTATATTAGCAATAAATTTGCGGCAATTTTGCAAATTTCCAACACCCTAGTTCTACGGTGACTGACATAATCATCAAATGTAAAGAAACGTCATGGTTCTACTACATCAGGAAAATAATAAGGTATGTTGCAAGAATTGACGGGGAAAAAACGAGAGGGCGCTCAGAAAAGTGGCACGTAGAACACCGTTAGTCCTCACCGAATCAGTTAAACAGAACTTTCGAAACTGATTCGAAAATAATTTAAGTACACACTACACATTTTGTACAAAAATATAATCAGTGGTCCAAGAAATCAAAATCAACAGATTATAGATGTAGAGTACGAGGGAGGTAATAGTTTAAGATAAGATTTATTTATCCAATTTAATCAAAATTGGATAGATACAGATGAATTAAAATTAACTTTTAGTATTTTTCCATACACACAAGTAGATGATAAGATCATATTTCTACATTTCAAGTGAGGATTTGATTAAGTCAGAAAATAAGAAAAATGCCTATTAGTAGATATCCTTAAAGAAAGACAGACCTAACAAAAAAGGTCTTTGTCAATTGATTATCGTTTACGAGTTCCGCCAAGAAATCTACTATCATCAATCTTGATACATTGGGGTAAGAAAGAAAGTGTTCCCGGGTAAGAAAGGCGGGGGGGGGGGGAGAGAAGATGGAGAAGCGAAATACAAAAGACTGAACGGTTTAGGAAGTCGCTGCTATTAGGAACTGTTTTTAGAAATAACAGAGGGTTAAGGCAGAATAAAAAATGACAGCCAGCTATTACATTTGTCTCAAATAACAGAACTGTAACTCTAGTCAGTAACTATACACTGCCCTACCAAAGGTATCTGGCTACCTTTGTTACAATTATCGTTGGACCCAATTTCATCCCCATCCAGCCCATATTCATCCACAATCTCAACCTTATCATCTTAATCTCTCGTGGAAGAAGTCGAAGATACATTAAAAACCAGAGTAAGCACACAGGGATAGTATAGTTTAAATGTCATTGCCACTTGCTATGCTATAGGTAAGTAGATTTCAGAAACTTTAGTTTTTTTCGTAAATTACAAAGGCACAGGAGACAAGCAACGATTAACTGAAAATTATTGTGCTACATACAATCATTTTTGATACACTGAAATTATTCTGCTACTTTAAATAGAGCCATGTGAATTAGTTATTTTCGGAATACGGATCTTGATATTTGACAGAAACACTAACCGTTGAGTACTGATAGCTTAAATCTCCTGAAGGGTCCAATCAGTATTAATTACTTTCTCCCTTTCTCAGGTTCAATGGCACTTATACAGTGTATATCCAAGAAGCAGATACTGTATATATACAGTATACTGTATATCCACGAATCACTGTTGGTAGGTCATTAGGTTGGACGTAAGTAACGGTACAGTATTTAAAGATATTCGAGAAAGGCTGGAGGTAAAAAAAATATATATGTATTAATTTCAATGTCAATAACTGTCAATGATTTCAGAATTAATTTAAAGATCCATGTCGTTGATAGTTTTGGGAAAGGAGACAGTAAGTTTTAAACTAAGAAAGCGACAAACGCACTTCGCAACCTCAGAAACAATGAACCAGGCCTTCCGAAAACATAAAAGCCTACTACATCTTCTTCAGACATTTACTACCTCGTTTACCCCACTAGGTAACCCCTGCAGCTGTCAATAACTTTATCCAAAACCATAAAAGAAATCTTGAATGGAGGTGGTCATGAATAAAGACTGCACAATTACTTGCTGGTCATCTCTATCCCAGGTGCGTTTTACTGCGTTGTCACCTGTGTTTCGGTCTATATTGTGTCTTAACGCCGCCAAATTACGTGTTCGCGTCGGAAACAACAGCGACATTCTTACCTCGTCCTTTACGGTTGTCAAGCGTGAACAGTAGTCACGAAGGAAAGGAAAATCAACTAGCAACTAATCTAAAGTCAGACGTCGTAGTGAAGAGTCAATCACGGAAAACAAGCGGGCCGGAAGTAAGAGGCTGCGTTTCCGGTTCCCCAAGACGCCGTACCTTGAAGTATAGTGGGAAGGTGGTTCGAAGAGTGTCTTTCTCTTCCACACAAACACAAGCACCCACACACGTGTTCGCACTCACGTTGTTCTTTTGATGATGTTTATCTTGCTTGAACAAGCGTTGAGAAAACATTCAAGCAGGCAGATCTACCACGTAAATGCTCGCTCGCTCGCTCTCTCTCTCTCTCTCTCTCTCTCTAATGATATAAACAGTTCAGAATGGGAGCGGCAGTTGGTATCTGTTGCTATTAAAATTATTTTCTTTCCGATAACTAATCCAGCAGACCTATATTACAGCGTCTCAGAAGTTTTACTATTACCTAAATAAGCCAATATGCTTATTTCTTTATATCGTAACATAATTACTCTGTCTAGACGAAAGGTGAAAAAAATTTCAAACTCAGAGCCAGTTTGAAAACCTGGACAGCGTTCGTATGCTAGTTACCCTGTCTATTAACTGGAGGTTATGAGCTTTTAAATAATCACAGCTATTACATAACTCAGTGGTCAGGGCAAAATACAGAGCCAACCGGGTTAGCCGGGTGGGTAAAGCGCCTACATGGCAACTCAAAGGTCGCGGGTTCGAATCCCGCCTCGGCCTTGGATCAGAGTAGTGCAAAAACCTTGGGAGGTGCATTATGGCCATAGAAGCCGATGCGCCAACAACTAAAAGAAAAAAATACAGAATACAGGACTAAGAAAATAACAGAATGGTATCCAAGAGGAGCTAGAAGAAAACCTGGAAGACAAAGGCGGAGATGGATAGATGAAATTCATGAGTTTGTGGGTAGTAAATGGATGTCCAGTGCTCAAAACAGAAGGAACTGGAAAGTTGGTGGAGAGGCCTTCATCCTGCAGTGGATTGAAAATGGCTGATGATGATGATGATGATGATGATGTTCAAATCTGCATTGATACTATAAAAGACGGTACAGCATTTAAAGTAGATGGATAATGTAAAAGACGGATGATGTTAAATGTCTTTTACATTATCTTTATGTAGTTTAAAACTATATTTGGACATAAGTAATTACCTAACATTTGATTAATGGAAGCTTGCTTTATAAATGCCATTGAGCCATGGCACTGAAAAAAAATTAAAATAAAAGTAAATGATTTATATTCGGTTTGTTTACTAATGATTTTGTATTTAAAACAATGCTTGAATGTTACATAATGTTTTGTTAATGATCAGTGCCAAGCAGTGTTCAAGTCTGTTTTTTGAACAGACTTTGAAGTTGGTCAGAAAAGTAGGAACTGTGTTTTAATGCAGACAAATGAAAAGCCTTACACTTGGGTAATAACAACCTCAAAACACTTGATGGGGTTGAATTAAAAACAGTGGAGGAAGAAAGCGATCTGGGAGTTACGATCTGTAGTCATATTCGCAATTAAACAACTAAAAGCAACGTGCCATTCTAAAACTGGCTCTCGTAGCGTAAATATGGCGAATATTCTAAATATTCCAAAAAAACTGGCTCTAGTTTCTAGTTTCACGTGCTTTTATTAATGTTTATTCGCAATAAATAAGATCTCTCAATACATTAAAAAAAGTTTTCCTCCTAGTGATATTTATTCGAGCCAATGGGAGAAGAGGACGGTGCAATTACATTACTAAAAACACAAAGCTAAATAATTACATTGTTTTCTTCCATTGAAAGACAACTGCCTCCATAACGTTCACCAACTTCGTGCACGTGCTTCACTTTCTAATACATGACCACGCCCGGCATCATTTTATGTTCCATTGTAATGTCAGCTGATGAAGGGACACGGATATAGTTTGTATATTTGCAACTAGTTTAGTGTTTTGTAAATATTTTAAATATCTGTATAGTTTGTAAATATTTTAAATATTTGTATAGTTCGTAAATATTTTAGTCCTGCTCTTTCGGATGCAACAATATTCCTCATGCATTATGGAACCAGAAGCAAAAGGACTTTTGCTAAGTGACCTATGCAAACGTGGGTAAATAATTACATAGTGCTATTTTTTCACCTTGAGAATTCCCCGTGGTGGGGGGTGGGGTTGCCAACGGGAGAAGAAAGATGCGGGTTACATGGTACAAGTGGGCAGGGCAATCCGTTACTACAAATGCACAGGTAAATCCAAGTGATATTTATTCGAGCAATCGACCAATTACACAGGTAATTTCCTGATTAGATTTCGATCAGTGCGTTTCGACAGGCGTATCTTTTACGTAGAAAAGATTTAACTTACTCGGTCATACCTCTACATAGAAAAGTGTGCGCGGGGGTTGGCGAGTAGAGGGAAAATCTCCCTAGTAACATATTAAAATAATATTAATAAACATTTAATTTCAAGTTTGTCATATGAATAAACTTGAAATTAAATGATTATGAAGACCTCTGTCTGATTTAAATATTATGAAAGAGCAATGTTCTAACGAAAAAAATAATTTCTTTTTGTCACTACCATTTGAAATCAGGTAAATAATTATATAGTGATATTTTTTCCACCTTGAGAATTCCCTGTGGTTAGGGTGGGATAGCCAATGGGAGAAGAGGGATGCGGTTCACGTGGTACAAGTGGGCGGGGAAGTTCAATAACTTTCCTGCATACAATAACGTTCATTTTTGTAACATTATTTTTCATTCAAATTTATAGTTCAGATAAATTATTCTTCCTTCCTTCTTTCCCTACTTGTAAAAGATTCATTGCCAAGATTTAACAAAAAACAATTTTTCCGAAAATTTAAACATTTAAATCAACTAAAAATATTTTAAGTCGATTTAAATGGGTGCAAAAGTTACCTTTTCCATTCACCTACACTCATCTGTAACGCGAATAACTGTAGATAATTAATAATGCAAATGAAGTTAATGTTATTTTTTCACATAAGTTTGATAGATTTTTAAAAATTAAAAATTAACCACGAATTTCATTAACTAAGATAATCATAACCCTTAATAGAAAATCTTATCTTAAAAAGATACAGAATTAATCATCTACAGATTTTCAAAGCATTATTAAAGTTTCAGTTTCTTCTGAAACTTTCCTCCTTTTACAATAAATACATAAATATTAATACGAATTTAAATGAGGAATATCTAGCGAATTGCTTTTAGAGAAATATCAGGTAACCAAGAACCTTACTCACTGTTGATGATAAGTCAAATATTGAACGGTTAGTAAGTTATCTCTCAAGTTTGCATAAACTTCATTCATTCTGTAGTTTTTAATCAGAACTGGTTCTCTGTCATGAATAAAAACAGATGCATTTTTCATTTAGAAGCAAAACTCCTTTTTTTTTTCTCTGTTCATGGATGATTCTTGAGAAGTACTTAAATACAAATACATACATATATAGTATATAGAGGCAAGCGTGTGCGCAAGCATGCACGTGCACAAACACACACAGAGATTTATTACTTAAAAATAGAAAAAGAGAATTTTTGTTTACGTTTTCTTTTTGGAGTCAATCAAAATCAGTTTATGATATTTCACCAATAATTTGGTTTCAAGTAAAATAAAGTTAGTATTCTATCTCTATGCATCTCATTTTTTTGGTCAAAAAAAGGAAAAAAAAGATTAGTACACTTCTTGAATTAGTGTATTAAACGTTTTTTTAGAAAAATAAAGATTTAATAAAGTTTTCAGTTATTTCAGCCACATTAACTAAATCGAAAATCACTATAGACAAACGATATAAGTTAGAAAAAACAGGAATAGCTTAAGTGCGTTTCAAAAACTTATTTTTCAGAAAAATCAAAGCAATAAACTTATCTAGAATTCTAAACATCCTCATAATTAAGATTAACGTCAAGGCCGTGTCTAATTAAGTGGACTCTATGAGCCTCTACCCTTGGCTTTGAGAGACCCGAAAGTTCTGAGATATCGACTAATAGATAACGACTATAGATACCAATTATGGTCACCTGTTGGACTGATGACATAGCATGGCATCCCCTTCATCTAGTCTTGAACATCCAGCATTAGCCTTAATCTTGTATGTTTCTTGCAATAACTTACTTTTAACAAGTTCTTTTGAAGGTAAACATTAACCGGTTCTATTAAAATTGAAATCAAGTACTATTTACTGCCATGCATTACTGAATTGGTTATAATTACAGTGCGCCACTTTTTAATTAAAGTGCGCCTCCAAAGTGGTGTACTTTAATTATGTAATCAATGCTGAGACTTAGAATGGACCGTATTCACACCATTTCTTTCTTCGTGGTATGAACGATATTCAGACCATGCGGAGTCCAGCAGAAGGTGCATCAAATTTATTTTATTCCAACATATACATGCCACATATTATGTCAAACATAACAAGTGACGTGTATCCGCGCAGTGGAGCCTTATTAGCATTTTCATAACTTAAACCGGAAACACCTTTCAGATCCACTTTATGTGGGGAAAAAAAATAGCATTTGTATCACTATCTGGAAGAAAGAAGTAAACTACACTGCTCGACAAAATTAGCAGAACACGTAGAAAATGTGGTGTAAGTCGTGCAGCTTGTGATGAAGCAGAACAAAATTTGGTATGATGTACCACAGAATAACGATGAAATGAGGAGACAGCGAAAAATTCGAACAGGGACATTTATAACGGTTTTATAACAATTACCAAAAATATCATATTACACAAATCGATGCTCGAAAATATGGTATGGGATATCAGTACGGCGTATAATCTTCTCCAACGGCTAAACAAACTAGCGGTGAATCATGCTCGATATTAGGGTGTCTATAAGGTGTGGCAACAAATACCAATCTTCCACCAGCGCGGAACTTAGCTCACCAAGTGACCGAGGAGTTGGCTATCAGAGCGCAATGCGACGCCCTTGGGCGTGGGCGTCGCATTGCGCTTTGATAGCCAATTCTTCGGTCCCCCACACATGCTCGATCGGATTTGAGTCTATTGATCGTGCTGGCCACGGCAGTAGGTGATATCTTCAGTTTCAAGGTATTCCTCCACCACTTGAGCTCTATGTACAGGGTCGTTGTCGTGCATGAAAAGAAAATCTGTACAAACCATACCCCTAAAAAGTCGCACATAAGGCTTGAGGATCTGTTCTCGGTACCTCTGTGCAGTCACAATACCCCTACCAAAAACAAAGAGGGGTACGGCCGTTGATCATTATTTCGCTCCATACGAAAACACCGCCTGCACCGTAAATGTCCCTTTCTCTGACGTTGGAACTTGGATGGATGGTACTGCATTGCTCGTTGTGTCCAGTTGAAATAACGTCTAGAACCTGTTTGCAGGCAAAAACGGGACTCATCAGAGAATAGAGCTGTACCCTATCTATCAGGGCTCCAAGTCACATGTTCATGGTACCGGTTTCGACGAGCCCTGCGGTGATTTGGGGTTAATGGGACACAAACCACTGGCTTCCTTGCGTAAAACTTTCCTAATACAGTCCGGATGAAAATGTTTTAATAAAGTACATTATGCAAATAGCGTAAAATGTACATATATTGTATTGATAATATTATGTAAATGTATACAGCTATGCAAATAGCTATGAATTGTATATGGTATATCCAATACATGTTTTATGTACCCTTCAACTTCTGTGTTAAATGTTATATTCCTGAGGTTGCCCGAATAATGCAGAACAATTTCTAATAGATTGTTGTATTCAGACGTCCTTGATTTTCAAGCTTACGTAAAGTTTAAACTGTACAATTTTATGTGAATGTACACCGATGAGCCAAAACATTATGACCACCTACTTAATATGATGTTGGTCCTCCACGTGCAGCCAAAACAGCTCGTACCCAGCGAGGCATGGACGCTACAAGATTTCTAAATGTGTCTTGTGGTATCTGGTACCAACACGTAACCAGCAGATCCTTCAACTCCTGTAAGTTTCGTGGTTGAGACGCTGCAGATCGAAGTTTCTGTTCCAACATGAACTACAGATGCTCGATGGGATTGATGCCTGGGGAATTTGGAGGCCAGGGCAATACATAGAAGTCTTCTTCATGTTCCGCGAACCAGTCTCGAAAAATCCGGACGGTGTGGCATGGCGCATTATAGTGGAGAAGACCGTTGACATGAAAGGGTGTACTTGGTCAGCAATGACGTTTAGGTAAAAGTATAAAGTATTTTCTTGTCTAACGGCACCACGGGATCCCCCATGTCTGCATCGCTTTCAGTGTGGGTGTCACAGTTCACTGTTAAGGCCAGAGATTTAAAAGTGTGTGGGCTATGTATATGTGTAGTGTTATGTAGCGTTGTTCTTCTGGACATTTAGCCGTTGAGCCCCTATTGGGACCCACCGTTGTCCACACTTGGCCTCGTGAAGGCAGACCACGTACCCAGTATCTCTAAATTTTACTCTGGCAGGCTCTGCCACCTAGTTTCCTGAGATTTGAGTGGCTAGGGCTTATGTAAAAAAAAAAAAAAAATAATAATAAATAAAATAGCGGGGATGAGCGCTGGGATTCGAAAAGCCTAATGGATTATGAATGATGTAATTTGGACGTAATTAAACTTTGGAACTTGTGTGGGGTGTACGGTAGTATATAGGTAGAGTAGGGGAGGGAGACCGAAGACAGAGGGGTGAAAGGTAGAAATATGGGGACGATAGAGAAGGTGACCCCAATATGGTCAGTGAGGCTCGCCCAGGCCTCACCAGGAGAAAAGAGGGGCAGGAGGAAAGATAACTGTCTTCTCTCCCCCCACCAAGGAACAGGAGTAAAGGCACCATGCAAGGGAGCACGGAACAGATCGCCCATGTGGTGTGCTAAAGACAAACCACCTCATGTCATCATCAGTTGGTTAACATCTGGTCCTGGTAGGTGTCCAGGTCTGTGATGAGGTCATTGTCACGTTGGTTCGAGTCCATCAGTGTGAGGTCCGACTGTGCTGTCCATCTGCCGTTCGTCATGCTCCAGTGGTTGTTACCAAATCGTTTGTGATCTTGAGCACCTATTAGTGTCAGGTCCAGGTGGATGTCAAGTCCGGTAGTATTGTCATACATAGGGCTTATGTCCATTCTAGTGAAGTTGTCACATTTGTGGGGATATGTCGGTGGTGTTCCACGACAATGAGTGTCCTCCGCCTCATGAAGAGTTCCTGCCTGAGCGAAGTCGGAGAATGCCAAATATTCCTCCCTTGTGTCCAGCAGGTGGCGTTCCTGTCCTCTGGCTAAGTAGGTCAGTTTTGTTATCAGGATGTTGCAGAGGTCGTCATAGAGCTGGCAGTCATACATGAGGTGCTGCTAGCTCTCCAGGCCTCTGCAAAGGCAGGAACGATTCTCTTCTATCCCGAGGAGGGACACAGCACAGCGTTCATTGCTCCGTGCCCTGTTAAAAGATATCTTGGCCGCAGTACCAGTAAGAACCAACACGGTGCCTTGGGGAAGTTCCAGCAGGTGTCGGGCACAAATTTCCTAGTAATTTCTTCAGTGTGGGAGTGATTCCATCGTTCTTGCCTCACTTGTACCAGGTAAGCATGTTTAGGTGTAAGGTGTATTTAGTGTCAGACGAGATGGCACCAAGGGTTCCCCTCATCTCCACGTAGTTTTCATTGTGGGTGTACCATTACTTCACAACAGAATACTAGCTCACTACACTGCACCAAACATCACAAACCCTAATCAATTTGGGTTCAGGCTGGTCTGTCAATCATTGAAGCCATCCAGAAACTTCAGACTGAGGCGCAACAATGTACCAAGAAATATTTCCTTGCCATCCTGGTCGACTTTTCTGGGGCGTTCGACTCACTTTGGTGGCCGAGCATCCTTGCCAGACTCTGTGTGGCAGATACACCCCCTTAACCTCTACCAGAGCATAATGACCTACCTGAAGGATAGGAGGATAGAGGTGTCACTCCAAAAAGTGACCAAGAGCATCCACAGGGGCTGCCCACAGGGATCGATCCAGGGTCTGCTCCTGTGGAACATAGTCTTTGATGAATTTCTTGCAATGGACCTGGGGGAGGTTGGATCCCGGGCCTTTGCTGATGACATAGTGCTAACTGTGGCGGCAGACTCAAGGGCAGGACTGGAGGCCCTGGCAGACCATGCGCTGTGATCCTGCAGGAATGGACGATGACTCACTGCCTAAAGATATCAATGACGAAGACTTGCTCAATCCTACTGAAGGGCACGCTTGATATTAGAAGACCACCCCAAATTTCTCGGACTGCCAGGATGTCAAGGCGAGACTGGAGGCTAAAAAGACATAACCTGTCTCTGTACTACAAGGCGGTTTTCATCCCTGTGATCACCTATGGAGACCACCAAATACGGAGGATGTGGAAAGGTCAGGGAATGACCACCGCATATACCTGGAGCAATATGGCCTCAGTTCCTAATGCTCCTAAAAAGAAACCAAACCGAAATCACCTATGGAGCACCCATCTGGTACAGGAAAGTGCCTGTGTTGTAGCACAGTGGTATCGTCACCGTCCTCCCTCACACCGGGTGGAAAAGGCCCGGTTTCGATTTCCCGTCAATGACGCGAAGAACTTTAATGGGCTTTTTTCATTCCCTGGCTGAGTTAGTCGGTCTCAGGCGTAGACAGCAATGGTTTTCCCCCAGAAACTGGGGTTTTTCGTCCAGCAAAACAGACAAATCGACCGAAGAATATATGCAATTAACAGACACAAGACACAGCACGGCAGATGAATTTAATTATTTGGGTGGTCTAAAAATAATAATAGTTTTTTTGTTTTGTTTTAGTACGGGAAAGTGATCACCGTGGTTAATAGAAAACTTCTCGACACTATACAGCGAACTATACTCCTTACCATAACAAGAGTCTACAGGGCAGTGATCAGGCATGCCTTGCTGGTCCTGCCGCTGGACCTGGAGTCGTGTGCTGTAGTATGTTATACCACCTTTCCAAAGGGAAAACAACAAACTTGTTTTGAACTGCTGACACATTTATTCCATGTGTGGCAGAACCACATCTACAAAGGGAGAAGTTACGAAAAAATTCACTCCGCACGTAGACAGAATGTATCCCAATCCCCCCCCCCCCGGTTTTCCCCAGGACTAAATACAACCTTCCTGCTGATGGGGCATGAACCGATAATGGCGAAACTTACAGTGCTTGGGATTATTGAAGATGGGGTATGCACCTGCGGCGAAGAAGAATCATGGAAACACTTGATCTACGAATGCACATTATACGAAGACCTAAGATGTTTACTTATTACGCAAATCATATACCTGCCTAAAAACCAGGAACACCAACTCCTTGAATCCGAGGATGAATATCAAGACTTCAGAAAATATGCACAAAAACTATTTGCAAGAAGAAGGCAGTGAGCGGCCCCATAAAACAACACGCAGAACGCGCTACCAGCTCACGGACGGACACTGTTGAGTAAAGGAGATAGAATCATGGAGCTGACAGAAGCTGCTACCTGATGATGCAGGAAACCACAAACCGAAGGACTAAGGATTAAAGTGCACCCACCTCGTTGACAAAACACCATTGAACTGAAAGGACAAAGGTTCCACGAGCGACCACAAGACTGACCCTCACTGAACTTTGTCTTTCACTGAGCTATATCAGAGTTCTGATCTTCACCCACTCTAAAGTGACAACCGGATGGGGAGGCACCAGCATGAGGACAAAGAACCTCCCAGGCCTCACCTAACACAATACGTCCACACAGATGAAGATGACTCCACCTACAAATGGATGAGACCACACCTCAAGTGCAACCAAAGCCTATACGGCCATGAGCACAGCGGGCGGTCATGGCTGTATAGGCTTATTGACTCCCAAATTCTGGTGACCCGGAGAGGAATAACATAACAGCAAAAGAGAGAAGCAGCGTTGCTGTATGGCCAAATTGGCTATCCTGACTGCACTTTCTTGTGTGTTCCTATCTTTCCCCTCCTCTTGGCGGGAGAGGAGACAGTTTCTGCAGTCTCTTCCCTCCTCCGTCGCCTCCCCGTTCTTCGCCTAATGAGGCATGGGCTTTCCTCACTGAAAATCTGGGGACGCCTTCTCTATCGTCCCCATACTTCTGCCTTTCATCCCACAATCTATCTATACGCCAGCACAGGTCCCATACTGTAAAACTAACAATGTCTAAATTAAACTAACTACGCAAACTTTTAGGCTTTACAGAATGAAATTTTACGTCGTATTTCTTTGCATCTTACTGAAGGGACATTGTCAATTACCTTTGCACCAAACGCTAAAAACGTACGGTGAAACGTTGCGGTCACAAGAGCAAGTTTTAAGCAGAAACAAGTGTTTCCTGCTTTCTAACTACGACACACTTCATGCTAGCACAGGCTAGCACACCTGACACGTATTTTATTTATTTATTTAGTTTTGTGAGAGAAACGGAGAGAACGTTTTCACAACGGTGAGACGGCGATGGGATAAAAACGCGATAAAAAAAAAAAAAAAAAAACAGATTATGCCGTCGAAAATTTGGAGAGTTCGCAGGCACGCAAAGGTGAAAACAAGCACAACTAATCATAAGATACACGAATATAATTCTGGTTTGGTATCCAAATGTTTGAATGCATATGGAATTCAGACAAAAAAAAAAAACTGTAGTCTGCAGATAATGCAAGATGAAAGCCACAATGTAAGTTGTTTCTGTAACTTATAACTTTTTGCAGGTATTTACGTTTGCCTTAAAGTTTCTTCTTGGTTATGTCAGAATAGCCTTATTTTATAACATGGAATTAAGTGTTTCTTTATTTATTTTATTTTATTTTTACTGACTGCTCTTCCTTTATTTATCTGGATAGTGCGTCCCTGCTATTCTGCTTGATAAATTCCTTGTAGTGTTCTGTTGTCGGGCAGGGTAGATACATTTACAGGGAAAATAAGTATAAAATGCATAAATATAGTGCAAATGCATCAGGAATACATAGCTATATCTGAATAAATCAGAATATTTGCAAAACGGCATCATTTTAAGTTATATCTCATATTGTGAATACCTTCACAACGAGTTGCCATGATATTGCACTACTTCGAATAAGTAACGCTTCACCTAAGGAGAAGACTAATGTTACTTATTCTCAGATGGATACCACCACCCAGACGGCACCGTTTCAGGGCTATTTGGCCCTTCTTCGGTGGGTGGGTAGGTACCCGAGTGATGCAATGATGGCAAAACAGTTATGAAGTATAACTCCACAATATGAGAGATGCCTGATGGTGTATCATGTATTTAGACTCAAGCGTTTAGGGCATAAGCCTCAAGCTATGAAGGAGTCTAGACTATGTATAAATATAGTGCAAATGCATCAGGAATACATAGCTATATCTGAATAAATCAGAATATTTGCAAAACGGCATCATTTTAAGTTATATCTCATATTGTGAATACCTTCACAACGAGTTGCCATGATATTGCACTACTTCGAATAAGTAACGCTTCACCTAAGGAGAAGACTAATGTTACTTATTCTCAGATGGATACCACCACCCAGACGGCACCGTTTCAGGGCTATTTGGCCCTTCTTCTTCAAATACATGATACACCATCAGGCATCTCTCATATTGTGGAGTTATACTTCATAACTGTTTTTGCCATCATTGCATCACTCGGGTACCTACCCACCCACCGAAGAAGGGCCAAATAGCCCTGAAACGGTGCCGTCTGGGTGGTGGTATCCATCTGAGAATAAGTAACATTAGTCTTCTCCTTAGGTGAAGCGTTACTTATTCGAAGTAGTGCAATATCATGGCAACTCGTTGTGAAGGTATTCACAATATGAGATATAACTTAAAATGATGCCGTTTTGCAAATATTCTGATTTATCCAGATATAGCTATGTATTCCTGATGCATTTGCACTATATTTATACATAGTCTAGACTCCTTCATAGCTTGAGGCTTATGCCCTAAACGCTTGAGTCTAAATACATGATACACCATCAGGCATCTCTCATATTGTGGAGTTATACTTCATAACTGTTTTGCCATCATTGCATCACTCGGGTACCTACCCACCCACCGAAGAAGGGCCAAATAGCCCTGAAACGGTGCCGTCTGGGTGGTGGTATCCATCTGAGAATAAGTAACATTAGTCTTCTCCTTAGGTGAAGCGTTACTTATTCGAAGTAGTGCAATATCATGGCAACTCGTTGTGAAGGTATTCACAATATGAGATATAACTTAAAATGATGCCGTTTTGCAAATATTCTGATTTATTCAGATATAGCTATGTATTCCTGATGCATTTGCACTATATTTATACATAGTCTAGACTCCTTCATAGCTTGAGGCTTATGCCCTAAACGCTTGAGTCTAAATACATGATACACCATCAGGCATCTCTCATATTGTGGAGTTATACTTCATAACTGTTTTGCCATCATTGCATCACTCGGGTACCTACCCACCCACCGAAGAAGGGCCAAATAGCCCTGAAACGGTGCCGTCTGGGTGGTGGTATCCATCTGAGAATAAGTAACATTAGTCTTCTCCTTAGGTGAAGCGTTACTTATTCGAAGTAGTGCAATATCATGGCAACTCGTTGTGAAGGTATTCACAATATGAGATATAACTTAAAATGATGCCGTTTTGCAAATATTCTGATTTATTCAGATATAGCTATGTATTCCTGATGCATTTGCACTATATTTATACATAGTCTAGACTCCTTCATAGCTTGAGGCTTATGCCCTAAACGCTTGAGTCTAAATACATGATACACCATCAGGCATCTCTCATATTGTGGAGTTATACTTCATAACTGTTTTTGCCATCATTGCATCACTCGGGTACCTACCCACCCACCGAAGAAGGGCCAAATAGCCCTGAAACGGTGCCGTCTGGGTGGTGGTATCCATCTGAGAATAAGTAACATTAGTCTTCTCCTTAGGTGAAGCGTTACTTATTCGAAGTAGTGCAATATCATGGCAACTCGTTGTGAAGGTATTCACAATATGAGATATAACTTAAAATGATGCCGTTTTGCAAATATTCTGATTTATTCAGATATAGCTATGTATTCCTGATGCATTTGCACTATATTTATACATAGTCTAGACTCCTTCATAGCTTGAGGCTTATGCCCTAAACGCTTGAGTATAAAATGCATTAAAACAGGAGTGGCCAACTTATTTTGTGATGCGATCTACTTTTTTTTTTCAAAATGTGCGCGATCTACCAATCAAGAATTTCATTGCACATGGTTAAAAAAGTTAATCAACACCTATTGAAAAATATTGTTTTTAAATTTAAATACAATTCAGAATTCTTATTTTAAATTCATACGTATTTAAATTTTTAATTTATGCGAAGTCTGTGTCTTCATCTCATCTGCTAAGCTTTCAAAATCAGGAATATACTGTGATAAGGCCAACCGTAAAGAATCTTCTGTATGCAAGTCCGTAAGAGTAGAGCGATTCTTCGTTTTTGTTTCAAATACGAAAAGGCCGATTCACAGAGATATTTGTTCAGAGACAATGAGGACCAATTCATAGTGTAAATGACGATGCCATTTTTCTATGTATGTATAATGTTTTGTAATTTTTCTATGTATGTATAATGTTTTGTAATTTTTCTATGTATGTATAATGTTTTGTAATTTTTCTATGAATGTATGATTTCTGTATCTGTGTAAATTTTCCTCCATATTTATATACCTTATTTTTTCTGATATTTTATCCTTTGTTACACGCCAATAAGTTTAGTTGGATGTATGTATGTATGAGCCATCCGCCTAGATAATTTCTGTACAGGGGTGTTTGTTGAATAAACTGATGATAATAATAATAATAAAAATGTGGAACCAAAACAGGAATTTAAAATTCCTGTTTTGGTTCCACATTTTTCACTGCATTTGTTTACAGTACTTTTATCGGCAAACATATTTCCAAGTCTTTTTCTGATGATCTGGCTTTTAGGAAGATATCGTTTCGCAATGTAATAATTTCATTTTCATGTAATATTTTCTCCATGTGAAAAATTTCAGCGATTTTTTCTGTGATTGTTTCGTATCTAAGTCGACATTAAATGGATAAGAAATATATTGAACAATGTCTTCAGTTGTTTGAAAATCATCCACAACTTTCTCAATTTTAGAAACATATTTCTCGCTATTTAATTCAAAATCAGGCTATTTTTGCAAATAATTTTGCATATTTGCAAAATGATCGATTTTTTTTTCTTTGGGATCCTTAGCCATTACCAAAAATTGATATTTATATAAAGTACTACACTACTAATCATGTCACACACATTTTTATTTTTTCCTTGTAATTCCAAATTCAGATCACTTAATTTACTGATAAAATCTGCCAAAAAAGCCACATCACACAACCACTCCGTACCTTGTAGCTGCTGATAATCATCTCCCCTTTGATCAACATTTTTTTTTTTAATTTCATTTAGCAAATTTCGAAATCTCTGTAGAAACGTACTCCGACTCAGCTACCTCACATCATTTTAAAGTCTCCTTTGAAGAGATTGTCCTCTGATGGAATTCACAACTTTGAAAGCTATGTCCATAACACTTTTAGTATTTAATCTTTTGCTGGCTAACACTTGTTTGCTGGATGATACAGTGGTAACTCAAAATATCTGGGAATTCATCATCCTTTTGGCACAATGCGATGAATCCGTTAAGATGCCCTGTCATTGCTTTGGCTCCATCTGTTGTTACTGATACGAGCTTAAATAGTGGTAATTTAATTTTTTTCAATAAAATTTTTGAATGCGTTAAATATGTCAAGACCTCTAGTTCTTTCTTTTAATGAAACCATACCCAGCAGTTCTTCTCTCGTGGCAGAATCATCGAAAATCATACGAATAAAAACGCGCAATTGAGCTGTATCACTGATGTCTGTAGATTCATCCAGTTGTAAAGAAAAGGACACACAATTAGCAATATCAGCACGCAATTGTTCGCTCACATTTTTACTATTTTTTCGATGCGTCGCTTCACAGTATTTCGAGATAATTGCAGATCTTGAGGAGCACTTTAATTTAATTTCTGTTCTTAAAATTTTCAAAAAAGAGAATCTGTTATTTCGAAAAATGCGTCTTTGATGAATTGACCATCAGAAAATGGTTTGCATTTTTTTGCAACTAACTTTAAATGAGTTACTGCTTTATATTGTAAATTAGGTGTCACAAAGAAATTTTGTTGTGCGAATAATCTGGATTTAAGTTCTTTTAATTTATTTTTTTTAAGGTCACTATTCGGCGGAAAATCCGATTGGTATTTACCATGGAGTGCGTTGAAGTGCCTTTCTAAATTTCCTTTTTTGGGTATAGCAACTGAAGCATTGCAAATCAAACAACAACATTTTTCTTTTACCATTACAAAAATTGTATTCTAGTTAATGTACTTAATGTACTCTTAATGAAAATGATACGTTTTACTCTTTTTCGTAGTATTCATTTTAAATCAAGGGATATTAAAGTAGCGTTATAAGTACTGCCTAGTTATTACTATTAAGTAAGCTAAATAAGAATTCGACACATACATACACTATGCCCTCCACAACGTAACTGCGTGAGTTTTCACTAGACAAGCCTAGCTGCTGCGCGGCGACAAGAGTAATCACGTGGTTCAACTGATTTGTAATAAGCGTATGCAGTGAGGCGTATAATAATAATAATAATAATATTTATATTTTTACTAATCTATTTTTTATATATATGTTTAAAATTCGTCGTGATAGACCCAAATTAAAGCCGCTATCGACTGGTAGATCGCGATCGACTTGTTGGCCACCCCTCTATTAAAAGATGACTCGCTCTTCTGGTGAATTTTAAAAAATATATATATTTTATGAAAACTTTTTGCATTCATGACTGCCAGCTTCCATGCAGTATTATTTTGAAGTTTCATTTAGGCATCAAAGAAAAATTCACTTAATATCGCACAAATAAAGCCATATTTATAAGATTTCTCGATTTTTTTTTTTTTTTTTTAAGTTAGAGAAGCACAGTAATTGAGTTTTAATTGGCGAGACTCTTAAGCTTCGCGTTATTTATCTCTGGAATTTCATCCAAACCTTACATACGTAACAAAGGCAGTAAGCAAATAAAAGGATTTCCTATAATAATAAATTCGACTACATTAGAATTATTATTCTAACATGGTCACATTTCTTATGGATATGACGGGAGGGTTTTAATAACACACAATATGATACCATCAAATGACGTGATATGGAAATTTGAGAAATTAAAGATCATAGCCTTCTTTCTTTTGTAAGACAATTGAGTTATTTACAGACATAAGCATAGTAAAAAAGTACGATTAACTGCCAACGTTATATTTCTCGAAACAGCTGAAATCACACTAACGATTATCCATTTATTCTACTCTGTAATTAATCATACAGCTGTTCATACTATTCAAATAACATTTTTCAGCTATTTCATATCACCCTGTATATTTAGAACAGAAATCAAAATTTTTTTTTTCAGAGAGAGAAAAAAAACAAAGATTTTTTCATTGTTTATGAGTTAAGGTCCATCAACGCAATGTGATGAGTGTTACGTTTTCATTATTTTTTTATTCTTCGTCCAGATGCGTATTCCTTACCGTGCTGATTTTTGAATCACCAAACAGGCCGCTTTTAATTCTTCTGCAATCGAAGTACAGCACTACTGTGCGTTGTTTGAATAGAATACTTGAATCAAAGGACGTCTGTTTATTATTGAAATATTACAGAATATTAACATCGCTTAAGAATAGTTTTAACAAAGAACTTTTTAATAAAGCACTTGATATAAAATGTTTGAACGACATTTCAAAAGTTTTCGACTACTTTAGGTATACACAAAATAGGCGAATATTAAATTTCTGCCAAGTCATAAAAACGAAGAAACTACTGAGATGCATTTCATCGTCATAAGAAATACCACGTAATAACTCATATGATATGTATACTTCAAGGGCGAGGGAGGAAGGGGCGGAAAAGTATTTCCATCACGCTCCAAACACTGAGAAAACCTGATGGTTGACGGTACGCTTTATATCGAAACCCCGTTCTTAATAAACAGCAAAGGAACAAGAATATCATTAGTCATCTGCAAATGGATGCCGTCCAACTTCCGTACTGTCATCGTGAACAACTTCCACCCTACAGAATGCAGCTTCTAAGTTTTCTTGGCCTTGACCTACCATCTTGGCAGTGGCGACGTGGCTAACTCTTAGCACTACAAAATTTTAAGTGGACTGCTGACAGTTTGAGTAGGAGATAAAGCGTTATGTATGGATAGTCAGGGAATTGTTTAGCATGAGTTTCCAGATAATCGAATGAAAGTTTTATTTCGAGAAGCTAAGCACCGCACACGATCTCGTAAGAACACATCGAAAGATGAGTGCAATTTGTTGTTGTATAAAATAATAAATTCTTCTTAAGCTCGAATATTTGAGATTTGCACTTTTAATAATCTAAAATCTCATTTCAGAGTTTCGAGAGTAATTTTTTACTAACTTGGGACTGCACTAAATTATACCGAAAATTATTAAAATTACCATTACGCATTACAGTATTATCAAAATATGTAGTTAATGATGACATGACATTCGGTGAGCCCTTGGTCTTTATTTAATGTCTGAATTTTACAATTTCTAGTGAAATATCAAGTGATTTTATGGTAAAAATAAGTTTACACACAATGCCCACTAAAAGTATCTGGGCATCCACGCCAAATGTTGTGATCGGTGAGGACGAGATGCATGCATAGTAGAAACAGGTTTGTCAACGTTCAAGCAAATAGCAGAGATATCACAAATAAACCCAACAGTCGCGGTTCCTCTAACTACCGTAGAGCATAGAATTTCAACGTAACCGTCTTTCGCAGCCTATATGTAGCGCCACAGTATTAGCAGCGGGCGGTGCATTTTTTGTGGAATGCTTACAGGCTTGATCTCGAAATCTGTGTATTGGTATTAATATTAGTAATGCCCGCATGGTGCAAGAAAGCCTATAGCTTATGCTCACCAGCCAGGAAGAAAAAGAAAAAAAAAAAAAAAAAAAAACGAATAAAACAAAGATAAAAATAAAATAAATAAATAAATAATAATAATTAATAAAAGAAAAGTAAATTAAACCTATCATCCTATGCGCTTCCCCGACCCGAAGGTACTATCCAAATGAGCTTTGAATTTCCCCAAACTGTCAGCTTCTACCACCCATGTAGGCAACTTATCCCAGTAATTTATAACTCGCTGGCTAAAATAAAACTTCCTGCAGTCCAATCTAAATATTTCCCTCCGTAACTTGAATTTATGTCCCGTAGTTCTAGCATCATTTATAATCTTGAAAATTTCGTCCTCATTCATTTTACTGATGCCTCTCAGAGCCTTAAACACCTCAATCAAATCTCCTCTAAGGTCTCCTCTAGTTTCGAAACTCTGCAGCCCACATATTCGAAGTCTTTCTTCATAAGGAAGCCCCTTTGCCGATCTCGCCAGGCGAGTTACCCGTCTTTGCACCCTTTCAAGAAGCTTGATGTCTTTCTTTAGGTGCGGTCTCTATACTTGAACACAGTATTCCAAGTGTGGTCTACCAAAAGCCTTATATAATGGGATTATCACGTCCCTATCTCTACTTAAAAAAGTTCGATAGATCATCGATAGGACACCATGGGCCTTCCTTGCAATCTGTTTACAATGCTCAGAGAATTTCATGTCTGACCGTATTGTAACACACAAGTCCCTTTACTCCAGTATTGGGTTTAGTTGAACTCCACCAAGTGAATAAGTTATTTTGGGATTACTGTTTCCCAGGTGTAATACCTTACACTTTGTTGGATTAAAGTATAGCTGCCATTTTTCTGACCATTCCTGAAGTCTATCTAGGTCTCTATGAAGAAGCTCAGCTTGACAATGATCATTAACTACTCTACCAGTTTTAACATCATCTGCAAATTTAGACATCACGCCCTCTATCCCTTCATCGACGTCGTTTATGAAAATTAAAAACAACAGTGGTCCTAATATTGATCCCTGAGGAACCCCACTTCTTACATCAACCCAATCTGAGGAATAGCCATTTATCACAACCCGCTGCCTCCTGCCCTGAAGCCATCCTGCTATCCATCTAAGGATTTTCCCAGTGATTCCAACCTGTTCCAGCTTATAAAGCAACCGCTCATGTGGGACTGAGTCAAAAGCTTTGCTGAAATCTAAATAAACAATGTCGAAATTATTCCCTAAATCCAGCTCGTGAGTGACCCTTTCAAAATAGCGAACCAGATTTGTTAAACAATATTTTCCCTTTACAAAACCATGCTGAGTATTCTTGAGAATTTCAATTTTATCCAAATGATCCTGAATTCCACCCTTGATCATTGCCTCCATAATTTCCCTACCACTGATGTCAGACTGACAGGTCGATAATTTCCAACTTCACTGTTAGAGCCACCCTTATGTATGGGAGAGACATTTGCACTTTTCCAATCCAACGGAATCTCCCCAGGCGTGCTGGGGAGATTCCGTTGGATTGGAAAGATAATTAGCCTCAATGGTTCAATGCACTCACTTGCCGCCTCCCTTAAGATTATAGAGTATATTCCATCAACTCCAGGAGCCTTACTGGCCTGTAGGCTCGAAAGTTTTTTCATTAAATAATCTTGCGAAATTTCAATATCATTAATTACATATTTTTCAACTTCGCTCCCACAATTTCCCATTGCCACAAAAGGTTTTTCATTTGTAAATATCGATGCAAAATAACTGTTGAGTTCATCTGCAACTGCAGCTGGTGTATTTAATACTATCCCCTTTCCCTTACGTAAAGGTCCGATCTCGTTTGTCCTGCTCTTCTTGGCATTTATATATGTGAAGAATTCCTTATCCCCTCTTCTTTGCTGTTTGCTAGTGATTTCTCATAAACTGCCTTTGCCTGTCGAACCTTCTCTGTGGCTCTATTACAGATCATATTGTAGCTGTTATAGACTTCAGTACTTTTTATTGCTCTGTAACCTTTCCATGCCACCTTTTTCTGCTCAAGTAATGTGGCAACTTCACTATTAATCCAACTTGGAACCCTCCTCGTGAAGTATTTTTTTAATTGTAAATACGCATTCAAGGCATCTGTGATTAATGTTTTAAAGACATGCCACAGTTCAAATGTATTCATTCTCTGCGCGATATCTACCCAGTTAATAGAGGCCAGGTAGTACCTTAAGGCATCGTAATTTCCTTTTCTGAAATTAAAACCCATTCCTTTGCCTTTTACTGCCGCTACCTCTCTCATCCACCGTAGAACTCCGTGATCACTTCCTGCTACTGGTTCCTCTACTGTCAGCCCTGTTATGTCATCTCATTCATTGGTGATGATGAGGTCTAGGATATTCTTTTCTCTAGTACTTTCCCTGACATGTTGATAGAAATAACAGTCATCTAGTTGATTTAAAAATTTTGTTCCCCATGTCGAGTTTCCTTCCCATTTACTCCAACCAATTAGAAGCAAATTGAAATCACCCATAATAAGAGATTGACGCTTACTTGCCCATTCCATTTGCATGTAGAGGCTTTTGTCATAATCTTCACAATCACCTGGTCTGTAGATTACTCCTACTCGCATTATACCTTTGTTTCCAACTATCTCATACCATACAGATTCTATACTAGCATGTGAAACGTCTGAATCCGGGAAAGCTATCGTCGCACTCAAGCTGCTTCTGATAAGAAACATTACCCCACCACCCCTTCTATCTACCCAATCCTTCCTAAATACATTATACAAGCCGTACTGAAACTCACCATCCCCAATTTCCGGGTGGCACCACGTCTCCTTAAGCCCTATTATGTCCGCGTTACTTGTTTTAACCAGCAATTCGAATTCGCTCATTTTATTGACAACACTTCTAACAGTACTATATAAACAATTAAGTCTTACTGTTCTTGTATATTTAACAACCCTAACACAACCCTTGAAGTTTTTTAGGCTCTCTTCCCTGGCATTAGCAACCCGCTCACTTGAAACGTCCCTGCCCCCAGAGCATCTATATAATATGTCCAGTTGGGGTAACAGATAAGAACTCTTGAGGTATGTGCAAGAGTTACTTTGACCAATATTATCAGATAAACGCGTGTCAGTATTACCCACATTCCCCTAACTAGCAGTTTCCCTGAACCTTTAAGGTATCCTCAATAATACTGTCAGAAACTTTGCACCACCTTTGTTCAAGTGTATACCGTCTCTACAAAACAAATTCCTTCTACCTACAAGTGTGGGCCATGCTGATAGAAATTTCCCCCCTAAAGCCTTGCAGAGTCCATCAAGTCTTGAGTTAATCGACAAGGCTTGTAATATATAATCCCTCCTATCGTGTCTGGGCAGAATTGCAGACACAGACATTGTGGCCTAGCTCGCGGCATTTCCTCAGAATGGTCCTGTATTTTTCCAACAAATCGTCAGATCGTGTACGTTTAATGTTATTAGTCCCCACATGAATAATAATATTCTCTTTACCCCCCTTAAAATCTGACAATCTGTTTTTGACATCATTAATAGTTGCTCCCGGCAGACATACCCTGGTTCTACTCCACTTATCCTTATTACAAAAAATATTCCCCGTTTCCCTGACAATTGAGTCTTCTAATAAAACAATGTCCTTTTTAACCAGAGTAGTTTGCACTTGGTTTTTCTGTTTTGAGGCCCGAATCGTAATATCTAAATTGTAATATAAGATCGGTGCACTCTTTACATTGATCACAAAGAAAAGAATCTACAGGTGAGCCATGATTAGTCACCAGGTCGACCTTGGAAAACATTCCACAAGTTCCGTAACGGACTAAATCATGACTCACCCGTAAATCGCCATCGGCTATTTCCGTGTGAGTCAAGATACCCTGTGACTTGTTTAAGGCAGGTCTCGTAACTACCATTATAAAATTAGCTAAATATCAATGCAAATTAACTTTACAAAATTATATCTATAATATTATTAAAATCAAACTGTTACAGGAAAACCTATAACAAAATAATCCAACAATATCTAAATAAATCAAATATTTAAAAGCACTAATCAACAGTAATCCAATCCACTTAACTGAGCAGCCCTAACGAAGCGCGTCCGCTCACCTCGAATGCCAACCTATATCTGCATGGTTGTGCGTTACGTCAGAAATATAGTCAACCCAGGAACATCACAACATTCGAGCAACTACTACTGAATCTAAATGAAAAATCCATCATTTAGTATTGTACAGAAATGAAGTAACCTAGGCATATCTAGACAGACATAAAGATGCACAGCCTTGGTGTAGTCGTTAAAATTTTACTGTCGAAAAGTGAAACTTTTGTTTTGTTTGGTTGGTTGAATTTTGCATTTAAGAAACTAACGCTAAGAGTCCTAGTGAAATGTAGGTTTGCCTGTTTGACATGTTGTAAAAATCGATTTTCCGAAATTAAAAAAAAAAAAAAAAACTACAAACCCTCGCCTAATACCTACGAACTCAGCTACAGTGTAAAAACCCATAAAAGTGAACAGCAACAGCTGTCATTGCCGTAGTGGTCGAAGAGGTCTGATAAAGTCCCTTTATAATGTTTGATACTGAAGAGGAGGTAGATGTGGAGAAAGCAGAACGGAGCAATGCATCAAAAGTGGATCGTACCCTTTGTTCACACCATAAGGCATTTTTTCTCAACCAGCGGTCTGTGAGAAGGTAAATTTTATTGTAAGTATAAAATATAATCACAAATAAAATTAAAATTGGCAATCAACTGTTTACTTTGTAAAAGAAAGCAGACACAACCATCACATTAAAATTTTAAAGCCTTTTTTTACTTCTAATTTTTCAATAAAAAATATGACAACATATAAATTTTTCTTTCTTTTAAATTACCACTGATTCATTACTTAGCAGAGCTGATAATAAAGGAAAAAACTATAAATTTGTCAGGAAAATTCACAGATGTAAAGAAACCCTACTTGGTGGTCCGCGGTAAGTAAAGAATGCTTGAAGTGGTCCGTGAATGATAAAAGGTAGAGAACTGCCATAAGGTCATTTTGTTAGTGGTATTATGGTGTGGAAAACGTTCCCGTGGCACTGTACTCGTCAAATAATCACTAACCTAATTAAAGAAGTTTTTCTGGAGGATGAAGAAATATATCTCATAAAATGAAATAAAATGTGTGGTACTACACTTAGGATGGTAGAAAATGAAAAATATCTGTGAGTAATTGTGCAGTCGGATAAGAAGTTTTCTGAGCAATGCAGACAGGCTGCCAGAGCAGGTCATGGGGTACTGTCAATGATATACAGGAATTTTGCTAGTAGGGAAAAGGAGGTGATTATCCCTTAGTATAAGGCAATGGTCAGGCCACGCCTTGAGTACTACGTACAGGTCTGGAGGTCTCATTTTAGGAAGAATGTAGAGTTTCTTGACCGAGTACAGAGAAGGGCAACGAGATTGGTGGGGGATCGAAGGAGTTCTCTTAACAAGGAAGGCTTAAGTTCTGCAAATTGGAGAGTCTGGAGACTAGGAACCTGCGAGAAGATCTGATTAAGGTGTATAAGGCTTTGGTTTGAGCAATCTCAGTGCTGATGGGATTCCTCCTCTTGCTCAGATTACGAACCTGAGGGGGTATAAATACAAATTGAGGAAAAACAGTTGTAGAATAGATGTGTGGAAATTTGCCTTTAGCCAGCGGGTGGTTAATTGTTGGAACAAACTTCCATCTGTCGCTGTGAAAGTTGATAGCTTAAATAAATTCAAGGAGGACTGGACAAACTTTTAGAGGGAATGGACGTGTGAAATTGTTTTTTTTTTTTTTTTTTTTTTGGCTGATGCTACTTAAGCTCATACGTTTGCTTACTACTACTACTACTACGACGGAGAAGTACCTACGACTTCCTTAATCGCTGATTATCTTCCTTAGTCGCTGATGCTATAAAATCTTACTGAAACATCAACATATCCTCGTGGAATTGTGATTAGTTTAAAATAATCACTAATATTATTTTAGATACGAATGAACCACCATACGCTTCCTGAATTCTGCCAAGAATCTTTGCTGGCTGTCAGCTCGCTGCAAAAAAAACTGTATAGCAGTACGATGGCCCTGTTTCTGAATATTGTGAAATCTGATACACTATAATTTATAAGCTATCAGAAATTACTGGACCAAATTGTACTGTGGTCTGTTACACTGACTGATGTACTGCATGAGATAACATAATATTCTCAAGTACCCCACTCAGATCAGGTTCCTAAGCAGGTTCTCGACCCATTAACCAACAATAACCACTCTTCATCTTCATAGTAGTAGGTCACCACCCATTATGAGATATTTCATAATATACATCCATTGTAAATTTAAATTTGCTTTTATTGTTTTTCATTTAACGCCTAACCCTTTTATCTATTTCTTTTTCTATAACATCGCCTAAATTATGTGATGCTGTTTATTCGATCGTTGTGGCATGTTATCAGCGTTCGGCACCTCTTCGAATTATTATCGAATTTTCGAATTATTCGAATTATATATTAAGTGAAATATTATCACTTCACATTATGTCTGCCAACTGAAATAGCAATTCTCTTACAGTCTTTCTGTAAGCGAAAGTTCTAAAAGCGTTCTCTTGCTGGATCTTATTAATTTTATTTTCTTTTTCCTTGTTGAAGAGATTTACTGAAGAGAAAATAAAATCATTCGTGTGTGTGTGTGTGTGTGTGTGTGTGTGTGTGTGTGTGTGTGTGTGTGGCTGTGTGTGTGCGTGCGCGCGTGCGTGCGCGCGTGCGTGTGTGTGTCCACAAAAAATTCTAAATCAAGCCGACAATAAATGCACTATAATACCAAAACACACTGCCAACTTCCAAACAAAAAATTTACGTTCTACATGTTAATTCCATGCCTTATGATTTATTAATTACTTGGTAATTTAGAAGTGTGAGCTTAGGCCGATTTGAATGTCTCACGTAAGGATTCCCAGATATACCTTAAGGAGAAAATCTTATCCTCCTGATATCAGCTAAGTACACCCCTGAATGAAAAGTCCTTTATAAAATCGCACATCCCCCACCCAAAAATCATCGACGAGATTTGAACCCAGAATTGTAACTTACATATGATTCTTCTATTTTCCTTCATCAATGACGCCTATTGATGAAGAATTTTTGTTTTGGATTTCAACAAAAAAATAAAAAAAATAGAGAAAAAAAATAAGTAAATAAATAATAAAGGAATAAAATAAATTCAATCGTCATCGTAACAAAGATATAGTGAATGGCTAGTTTATCCATGTGTCGTTTGTTGATATTTAAGGAGCATTTGCATCTTGGGCCATATTGTACTCTATATAATACCTCTGTAAACTGTATGTGTTAGGTGGTCAATTTGCTGGATGAAAGACCACAGTTTTCCTGAGAAAAAAGCATGCTACCCTCACCTGAGACTGACTAACTCAGCCACGTTGTGAAAACTACCCACAAAAATTAAGATAGCCCAAGATATCATCTCGATATGATTTGTCAATCGACCATAGGTCCAACTCGATGTTGAGCGAGTTGAGAGTGCCGAAAGTCACATTGGGAAGTGTCTATTGAAACTCTAGCCTATGGAGCCTTGAGCACACAGAGGGAGTACTGCAGAGGTGTCTTCCTGCAAACCGTGTTCCAGATGTTCATATGATCATGAACATCTGCATTAAATGAACACAGATGAAGGAATGCCTTTATTTTCCTCACATGGGCTCGGTGGACTGTTGGCGTGTATTGCAGGTTGGAGCATAGTACAGATTTAACGTCTAACGTCCCCCAACTTACAACACCCTGAAGATTGATCCCTACAAGTTCTATGATGAGAAAACATACAGATCTGAGAAGATACAGGACATGTACCACCACATAAAACTGTAGAAGTTTCCTGATCGTCTCCTTCAGGATGGAATCTTCGTTGAACTCTACTTTGCTGAAGATTTTTATTTTATTTATTTTATTTTATTTTTAACATATAATATACACAACAGGCATTAGCCCAGTTAAAGTGTATACAGAGCAAAGGTTGTACAAAACATAATATACTTTGTACAATGAAAGTTAATTCAAACTGGAAAAGTCCAATTCACAAAAATAAAAAAGATATTCATGACGTCAAGTCCAGCGCTATGTAAACTCGCAGAAAGCAGTTTGCTGCAGGAGACATCATCACACACACACGAATTAATAAGGACATCTTTAGCCCAGAACTCATCCGTCAATCGGTCAACCTACTCCAAATAGTTCTGTGAAATTGTTTCTTGTTCACAGCCATATCCAAGTCAAACTTGTTCATGAGTGCCAATGTTCTTTTGAAGAAGGAGTTCCTGGATATCTCTAATCTAGAATTACCGATGTGGAATGTAGTCTTCTGTCTAGTAGCCACGGCTGGAGCGTGAAGGTCAATATGGCATAGAAGATCCGGCAGGTAGGTTGAACCAGCGAAGATGTGGTACAACAGTTTTAAATCAAGAACAGTTCGCCGAGTTTCCAGAGATTGAAGCTTGAAGTAGGAACAGAGATTCCGGTAGAAGATTCTGTGGTAAAACATGGGGTTAATTAATTTGTTTTAAATTATTATTTTTTTTGGATGTATATATGTTAGTTGTATATATTACGATACATATGCATTTATATGTCTCTACCTTTTGCTTGTGTCACTGTATATATGTGTATTGCTTTATTTGATCGATTGGATGTTATTTGTAGTATTATTGTATAGAAACTAATGTTTATATATGCGTAATTTATGTACGACTTCTATGTCTGCTGTCTACGTTATAATGTATATAGGCACCCTCCTAGCTGAACGCTGTTCAGGGGTGAAGCATATGCAATAAATTGAATAATAATAACATAATAATAATTTGGATGTCGTGGAGATCTGGCGAGGCAGGTGGTCTCGCCAGATATAAACCTGGTGACACTTGACACTGTCTCTGAAATTTTTTTGGATGATGGAGTAGAAGTCTACCTAAAAAACGGAACTCTCATGTATATGAAAACATTCCATCCATTAATCACCCATCCACTTAAAATATAAAAAAATAAATCCCTGGTGAAAATTAGAATAATATTTAATGGAGAATGGTTGCAGTCAGAAGTGTGACAGCAAAATTATGTTAAAATGTGACGAAATATTATATTCTCTTATACTGGGGAAATATAGATTCTTTTCAGTATGAATTACATAAACTAAAGGATTTTCGTTCGATCTCAGTGGGCTCTTTGCTCCTAAAGGTTTTTGAAAAGGCAATCCTAACTAACTTATAGAGCACTGTTTCCACCACAGACCTCACCACCTTCACACCGTGGTGCATATGATAGGATATGATAAGCTGCATATGATAGGATTTCCATCACATCCTTACTTAACATCCTGAAGAACTACTTCAGGTTCTCCGATAACTTCCTCACCGTACTCAATAAAATTTTTCAGAAAAGACGGCTCCTTGTAGAGTACAATGGACTCCTGTTCCTTTACTGTCTGCAGAGAGGTTCCACAGGGCAGCGTTTTGTCAGCAGCACTGTTCGCAGCTGCTTTGGAACCTCTGCTGGCAAATTTCCAAAACATGATTTCGTACGCCGATGATTTGATTTGAAGCTCTTCATTCATTCGGATCAGCCGGAACAAGCGCTCTCAGTCCAAAGAGCTGCAATAAAGCAAATACATGAGGTAAACACTTTTCTGCATTACATTGGACTCGAGCTAAATGCCGAAAAATCAGCCCGGATGACGTTCATGAAGAGGTAAATAATAATCCCAATGCACGTCTCTATAAACGGACATCAAATCAAGTTTGTCAACTCTCACAGGGACCTCGGTTTGGTCTGGGATTCGAATCTGTCTTTTCTGGAGCACTTCAAGGAAGCAAGAAACAAATTCTATGCAGCCCTTTGGTCTGCTCGTCAGGAACTGGTTGGTTACGGCAACAAGAAGCTAATATCTAAATTTATCCAAACTTGTGTTGTACCCGTGGCTCTCTACGTGTCAGAAAACTGGTCCTCCGCTCCTCTAACCTACCTGCAGCAGTTCTTGGGGCTTGAGTATTGACTGCTGCAATCCCTCGGTCTTCTCACATCCCCTTACTATCTCTAGGGCTATACTGCACTCACTGCATGGAATGACCCCGTGGAAACAAATAATCACTACTCGCAATACAATGACCCTCTCGAAGCTTATTTCGGGTAGACTAGATGATCCCATCATCAATAGGCTCATCATTCTACCCAAAGATAACAGAAGAGCAACTAATCACCAAACATCTAAGATCCGACCTGCCCTCAACCAAATCAACTCGCTGTCATATGTTTCCAACAAACACGATTGGTCTCCTGAGCGACCTAAATATTAACCCGAGGCGATTTGCGTGGAGAGGACCTACAGATCCAAAGTCTTTGCGGATACCTACGCAATACTGCAATTTTGGATGTTTCAAGTCTCCTCCTCTCTCTGTAGGCTTCTGTGTTTAAGGACAAACTGCACTCCCCTCCTGTTCCGGACAGCCGTCTACAACTTGCCTGCTCTCCCGCACCGTGCTTCGTGGGGTGCTGAATTTATTTAGATAATTTATCTTGAACATTGTCTTAGTCTGCTGTAAAAAATTTGATCTGTATCCTTTATATTATATTGTTAATCTATTATAGTTATGTTTACCCTCCTAGCAAATGTTTGTTGTCTATGGGTAGATGTAACCTTTCCCTTTTCCTTTACTTGAAAGAAATAAATAAAATAAAATCCAACTGTTCCAACAAATTAGGGACAACACTAAAAAATTATAGGTCTTTGAAGAAGCAGAAATCTCAAAAAAAAAAAAAAAAAAAAAAAAATCAATACAACGGTGAGATGTTCAGCATTTCAGCGTACTGCTATTGGTGTACTAGGAAAAAAGTGTCTAAGTAGTTAGACAAGGAGAAGACGAATTAAAAAAATAATAATAAAATACACAGTCGGCTGGTCCCGTGAGAAAATATACATCCCAAAGTTAGAGCGCATCAAGTGGTAATAAAAAAGATTCCAAAGAAAAAACCTAACTTGTAACTTCCATTTTAGACACATAATGCTCCAAAGCGTCAGGTTTTTCAAAGACATGCACAGCGAAACACTTAGAGAATGAAAATGGGGGAAAAAAACGTCTTTGACGCGTTTGTTATTTTGATAACTCTAGATTCGACATGGCTACGGTTTTACCTTTATTTCTGTAAAACGTAAAGTGTCAACATTTGCGGAAGAAACTAAGAAGAAACATGAATTTCTCAAGAAAACAGATACAATAAGAAACAATAAATCGTGGATATATTTATGCTAGAAAGCTTTTACCTCCAAGCACCAGGCGATTATTTGGAGGCTTATAAGAAATTTTATTTTCAGAAAAACTAAATAAATTTAAAATAATGAAAAGTAAGGCTCGTTTTTTTTATTTTTTTAACCATAAACTCGGGTTTTCCATAGGGCAAAACAGTCAAACTGACCACAACACGTACAATTTACTGAGAGAATCCAAAGCGACGCCACACAGGCCTAGTTATTTTGTCAAAAAAAAAAAAAAAAAAACTAATAATAACATAGTAATGTAGAGATAAAGAACGTAAGAGCACAAATTGAAGAAGAGGAAGGAAAAGTTTAAAAAGGTCAAGAACAAGAAAGAAAAGAATAGCGACGTTAAGAATGGAAGCTGCTAAGAGGAACTCTCTCACCGTCTTCACGCATGAACATAAGTGAGAATCAGAATAAAGAAACAGACAAATTTCAATGAACAAATAGAGGAAAGTGGATCGAATAGATATTCATTTCAAACCTGTTTAATATTTCTGCGAAGTAAGGTAGACATTGCAGAGCCTTCAGCGGATCTGCAACTCTGAACATATCACCCAAACAAAAGGTAATTCTGACTATACTGTACACGTCTCTATGCTGAAGGCGACCATTCACAAGTGAGAATAAAATTAAGAAGAATCAAGATATAGAACGCGCACCCTTCACAGAGCAAAAGGGAACAGCTTTTCTATACTAAAGCAATATTAGGTGGAAGATGATTTTTTTTAGTGCGACACAACCACCTTGCTTACTGGTGGACAAAACTATGTTTGGTCTCAAGGAAAAGTTGCAGCTTTCTCGCGATCATTCTACCATATTATGAGTATTATCTTTAGGGGTCATGATGGATGGGCATTATAGAAAGATAAATAATTCTTATATTTTGAGAGTACAACTTTAAAATGGGTCACTCTGCTAGCTAGTTCACCGGACCGAATAGCTTTGGAACGTTAGCGAATAGTCTTGATGTCGCTACCTTTTCAAATCAAGAATGAAGGCAATCTGGAAATCTTCCAAGACCACTCTTTTCAAGATTAATCTGACACACATAGGTTTAAAATGCACGATTGTGCATTCATAATACCTACTTGATCATTTAATTTTCTTATTCAAATACCTTTGAACCAAATTTCAAGAGGTAGCGGATATTTTAGTTAATGTTGAATGATAATAATAAGTGGTAGTTAAGGTGAATTCTCCATTAAAAAAAAAAAAAAAACTCTAAAAAGTATAAATACAAATGGGCCTTTTGTACTGGATTCCATTGTGTAAGGAGATTAATGATACTGTATATCTACAGTAATAAATTTAATGACAAATGACAAGAATGTAGCTTTCAGTGTAAAATGGACCCCTTCATCAGCAATATACTGATTCTAATGGAATCTGTATAATTCTAACAGATTCCAACGTATACAGAACTCTAAAAGTTTTCATTCCATATAGCAAATATTACATTTTTCGGTGAGACCTTGAAATCACAGTTTTTTTTATATTTTATTTTATTTCTTTTGTAGTGCATTGTTTCTTGATGCTAAATAAAAGAGAGAGAGAGAGAGAAAGAAGTATGAATAAATCCGATACAAGACAGCTTCAACTAATGACATTTAAAATGGTTGCCCCATATTTCGTTGTATCGTCTCAGGACTAATGAAATGTTTCTCTGGCGTACGGCCAACAAACAGTACTCTTCTATTATTCTTCATCTTCTTCCACATTCTATGTGGGCCGATTTTTCTCTTTTCTTTCAACTCGTTTCAGCTACACGAACGTAGCAACTTTCTAGAAACACTGCCACTATCATTAAAAACGGGAGGCAGAGCTAATGTGGGATGAGAGGCAAGTATATAAAAACAGAGTGGACGGAAAAAACAACTTTACTTCAGTGTCTATAAAAACAACATAAATACTAATGACAATCTTCTTTCGTGCAGTATGTCAGTACTTGTCAAGGCCAGTCTTCGTGCAGAAAGACGTCCAGCCTCGCGCTTCTCAGCAGGGCACACACAATTTCACTTGAAGCCTACCAACTACAGCGATACAGAAGACACTGATATTTATTTGGTTTTCACTAGTTAATCAGCAAACTTTAAAATCCGACAAACTGGACTCTAATGGTGAAACTACAATGCTGAATAGAGACAGGATTTTATTTACTAGCCAAATGGTCAAGTTTCTGAAATAGGAGTCGGTGGTTCGTTATATGAAATATCGAGTTTTTTCTAACTTTTGTGGAAATACACAACCAAGCTAGTACACCAGTCTACGGTGTAGTAGCCAATCGCAGTTCACACCCGGAAATCCATATAGTGTTATAAGCGTAATGCTGATCTTGCCTATTTTATCCAATAAGGTCACTTAGGCTCATCTGAGTTTGCACAGCGACATGCCACATAGACGAATGTTAAAACTAAATATTATGCATCCATAAAAGTTCTCCATGCAATTTATAACGCGATTCTGCAATTCCCATGAACACTTGCGTCTATATACATAATTTTGCAGAGATTCCTCGATTTAGACGATGTTCCTCTGTGTGTCATTAGGTGGCAGCGGAATGAGGAATAAAACGGCTCCTTATGAATAATGCAGGCTCACTAAGAGGGTGTAACTCCGATGAATAATGCATGGCCTGTTGGCACTGTGTTAAATCGGCAAATAAACACGTTAAAATACTTTCCGATTCCATGGCACCCGTTACGTCTGCTTGCCTTCATTTTTGTCACTACGGAATTTCGATATTTTGATGATGAGAGAGAGAGAGAGAGAGAGCTAAAAATTTCTCTGCATGCTATGTATATAACCGACTTGAAAAGCAAGCGATTTCAACATCTCGAAAGCGGTGGAAAACGATCTGGTTTATGGAAGAAAACGAGTGGAAAGCGGGGGAGGAGAAGCGTGAATGAGCTACCACAGCAAAGCGAGGCGATGATTATACAAATTTTGTATATACCAATAACTTTGTGTGTGTGTGGGTTGGTCCGAGGTGTCGGGCCGAATCGACTGTAACACTAGTATTGTGTCAGTATTGTTTAAGAGACTTTTTAGATACTGACCATAGAACCATACTTGAAAAATTGTACCACTAGCTTTCTAAAAATTAGAATAAGTTACTAATCTCTTATTAGTGTACGCTTGTACATCGTACTAGCGATTTGCGGATCACACGTTAAGAAACACTGTTTAATCCGAAGTGAGGTGAACTTCGGATTAATCTCTCTTGACTCGTCCATCAGCCGGTTAAAAGTAAGAATCTCTTACTCTCCTATATATATGAGAGAATATATAAGAGGGCTTTAAAATGCAGACGAATGGATCAGAGCGACATAATTCAGGATAATCTGGATATAAATTGCCAGAAATAAGAAGTCACAAGATAGAGTAACGCGCACTAAAATGTTTTAGGTAAACTGAAAGTAAGCCAAACTTAGAGTCACAAACCAGTGAAAAAAAATAGATATAAAAAAATTCTTAGGCATAATGACCATATGAAATTACAAGATAAAATTTGGCAAAGCTCTCTACTGGGTGGGCAACAAACGGCAGCCCTTCCTCCCGCCTACTTCAATGGTCAGTAATGAGAAGACAGACGATAATTTAAATGTTCATTTGTAAGAATTATCTTGTCTGAATCTACCAAATTAAAAATTAGGGAAGGGAGAATTATGAGAGAGAGAAGAGAAGAGAAGGAAGGAAGACCACAAAGAAATAGGGAAAAAAGAGAAGTAAGAAAAAAAAAATAACAATAAATGGGAGATATAAAGATAGTTGACAGGAATTTCGATTAACAACCTTCGTCGTTCTTTAAACAAAGAGAAGAATCTAATAATGGATCCAAAAACCAGCTTTCATTTTATACATCACCAATTCAAAGTTAAGGATTTTTCTTAGAGCCATTATATTATTCATTTAGTATAAAATGTACCCAAACAATACAGAAAAGACACGGACAGAATAGCTGATATTATATATATAATTATATTTAAATAATACTTCTTTTCCAACATTATATTTAATGTTGGAAAAGAAGTATTACTTAATAAAAATGAGGGTACAGCACACATCAGAAGCAGAAAAAAGCATATTCCTCTACATGATGCTTGAAATATAGTCATATAAATTAGAATAAGGTTTAAAATAATAAAATAATAAAATAATGCCAGCAGTATTATTGTTATTGTTATATTGTTTTATTGTTAGTGGTTTAAATATGTCTTATGTTTTATGTAATATGTTTTATTGTTAGTGGTTTAAATCTCTGTTTGGTGATATTTCACATAAATTTGGACCTGGTGCCCATCAGAGGGGGCACCGCTAAATTTCTATTTAATTGGCTTTTAAATTTCAATGAATTATTATTCGTATAATTAGATTTTCTAAATTAGAGTTTCCGCTGCAATATTTTTATTCTTGTTACCTTTCTCTTCCCTCCCTGTTAGATTTGAATTTAGGTTTAATTTTGTTTTTTTCGCTCTTGTCTTGCCGTACTGCTGGCATTATTTTATTATTTTATTATTTTAAACCTTATTCTAATTGATATGACTATATATATATTATGATGCATAATTCCTCATATAATTAAAATGCATAATTCGTCTAGTAAGTGCATTTGCCCATAAGTATTAATTACAGTTTGTTACAATTTATTAACTTTCTTTCCATATTACTCATATATATATATGTATATAGTCAAACAAAATCCAATAATTCCGGCGCCTCCGTAGCCAGGTGGGAAGGAGCAGCAGTGCGTAGTACACACTTCTTGATTAGACCGGGATTCGAGCCCGTCACCACCAAATACGGAGGATGCGGAAAGGTCAGGAAATGACCACCGCATATCCCGGAGCAATATGGCCTTAGTTGCTAATGCTCCTAACAAACAAACAAACCAATAATTCCATATTTACAAAATCCAAAATACAGAAAAATACCAAATTTTAACAGTTATTATTGAATTAGGCTTACATCGAAAGGTACGTCATCATGGGGCTAGCGACTCTCAATATATGCCATCAATAACAACATAAGCTATCTGTTTCTGCTAGTTATATGCCAGTCTAACCATATTATGATATACTAAATATAGTATAAATAATAGCATTAAGTTTAAATTAGCTTAAGCAAAGTAGCAGTATTTGAGTTGATATAAGGTCATATTATTATAGGTTATCTGAAATTACGTTATATGAAAAATAACGGCAGACTGTCAAAAATAACTGCTAGCCCTACAGATGGCCAAAACCATGGTACTTTCAGTAATTTATACCAGTTTCCGTGTGCACTTGATATGCCAAGTAAATATTTGGTTAGCTATATCTTATAAAATTTGTAGCGCGTACCTGATACAAGACATTCTTGAAAATTCAATAAAGAGAATAACACTTCAAGATTGCGTCGCTACGGTTTAACTCCGCACCAATTCTACACACAATTTCTCAATTGGGATATAAAGCCTTAAATGATCTACTAGGGCCTTTTTGTTTGAGAAAGGCAAACAGTTGCAGTCGATTCCAACGAAACTTCTAGCGAATTCTACAGCACTAGAAAGGAACGAAATGCAGTCAACCTATCTAAAACAACTGGATTTTCTTAACCTTAGTACTCAGTTTCCATGTAGTATCGGTATTTCTATTACAAAATCCATTGAAAGCAAAATGATCACAGCGTATTGTTAATAAAGAATAATAATAAAAAAAAAACTTAAAAGCTTTTTGCCACTGTAGCAATTACAACGCAGAAATCTCCTAGTTTAAAAGATTTATGCTTTAACATCTCTTTAGTTCGAACATTAATTTTTTTTTTTTTTTTTTTTTAAACCAGAAAACGAGTTGATTTTGTGGCATGACGGCTTTTCAATACGTCATTTGACTTCCAAAGCCAAACAGCAGTTTTTTCACCGTATTCATGAAATGGTGTAATCTTGAAAATCCAGAAATTAAATTATTATTTTCTTATAATTTTATTTTTAATATTATAATAATTAAAATTAAATTGCAATAAAACGTCAATTGTCCGGAGCTCAGTTAATCTATCCGTTGGGTTGGATTAATTGTGGTCCCAGATATTATGTTTCTGAAATAATTTTTAAAAAATAAGCATAATTACACACTTTCTAACAAAAGGATTTTTTGAAAAATGTTTAGTATTAGTATTAGCAATGGCTACATGGTGCAAGGAAGCCTATAGCTTATCCGCACCAAACAAAAAATAATATAAAAAATAAAATAAATAATAATAATAATAATATAATAAATAAATAAATAAAATAATAATAATATAATAAATAAATAAATAAAATAATAATAATATAATAAATAAATAAATAAAATAATAATAATAAAATAGTAATAATAATAATAAAATAATAAATAAATAAATAAAATAATAATAATAAAATAGTAATAACAATAAGAAGAAAACAAAAAAATAAAAAAAATTAATAAGAGAAAAGGAAATAGACAACCTATGCCTTTCCCTCCTCGCGTAGGTAATTATCCAGCTGACCTTTGAATTTCCTCAAACTGTCTGCCGCCACCACTAATGTAGGTAACTTATTCCAGTAATTTATAACTCGCTGGCTAAAATAAAATTTCCTGCAATCCAGTCTAAACATCTCCCCCCGTAACTTGAAATTATGGCCCCTAGTTCTAGAATCATTTATAACCGTACAGTATACAGTACTTTGGAGTTGAATACGCTACTGGTAGCTAAATGCGGTACATATACAAGCCTAACACTCGCCAAAAAAGTCGAAGTGATTAATGAAGTAGAAGAAGGAATAAAGAATAAGTATGAGATCGCTAAAGAATATGGAATTCAGCCGAACTGCTGTCCACTTATCTGAAAAACAAAGAGAAGATAATGGAATCGTGTAATTTACAGAATGGACAAAGGAAACTGCTGAATACGGTGCTGTTTCTTGTATTCTGTCTATCTTCTGACCGTTTGGTCGTCCCGGAGTATAAACAGAAACGACTCTGAGGGACGATCTTCCTGAGGTTGAAGAGTGTGTATTAAAGTGGTTTAAGCAGGTACGTGACAAAAACATTCCATTGAGTGGGCCAATGATAAGGACAAAAGCAGAAATTTTGCTAAAAAGTTGGAGCAGAGTAATTTTAAAGCAATTTCGGGATGGCTGGCAGGATTTAAAGAAAAGAACAACATTAAATTTGTACGACCTTGGGGTGATAGTGTCTCAGTGGATGAAGAAGCAGCAAACGATTGGATTAACAGTCTGCCATATATACTAATGAAGTATGAACCGAGAGATGTTTTTAACGTTGATGAAACTGGTTTATTTTTTTAAATGCATGTCAGAAAAACATTTTCTTTTAAAGGTGATCGTTGCAGCAATGGAGAAAGTAGTAAAGAAAGAGTGACAATTCAGGTTGGAGCGAATATGGATGGCACAGAAAAACTGCCACTGTTAATAATTGGAAAATCGGCAAAACCGATTTTCCAATTCTTCAAAAAAGTTAAAAGCCTTCCAGTGCAGTACGAGTTTAACAAAAAAATTCTGGATGACGAGCGAGCTTTTTAAAGATTGGTTTGTTAAATTAGTTAAATTAGACAAAACATTTTCTACTAAAAATAGGAAAATTCTCCTCTTTCTTGACAACTGTACAGCTCACAGCAATATCCCTTATTTGAAAGGGATCGAAGTAATCTTTTTAAGATCAAACATAACCTCTATAGTGTAGTCAATAGATTAGGGGGTGATTCGGAATTTGAAACACATTTATCATGGCTGCTGGTGGCAAAAATCGGTGATAACATTTCTTCAAAACTGCAGATCAAAATTAATCTCTTGGATGCTAGTCTCATGATAGCGAAAGCATGCAGACATGTTAAGCCAGAAACCTTTGCAAACTGTTTTTATAAAGCTGGGCTCAAACTATCTTTACAAAATGAAGACATGGTGGCTAGCTTTCTTGCAGAAGATATTCTGATCTCAGAACCTGAAGAATGAAGGAACTGAAAATTTCATATGAAATGTATGTTAATGTTGATGCAGATGTGGCTACACCTGGAGAACTTAAGGAACGTGACATTCAATGACGTAACGAAATAATATCAAGATGAATCATCAGAAGAAGAATCAGCACCTAGAGCTAGTGAAGCAAATAAAATGCTTGAACAGTTACGCAAATATGCAGAAGCAGAAGACAGTGTGAATAATAAAATTTTTCAATCTCTGAACGAACTAGATTTTGTATTGGATTTAAAAATGAAAAAAAAAAAAAAAAAAAAAAACAAAGCCAGACAAAAATTACTAGCTTCTTTAAGTAAATTTTTGTAAAGGTATGTACCGTACATCAGCTTCCCGATAATCTACTGTGACATTTCCATTACTGATTTCTCTCTTTTTTTATTAGCTGTCAATATAAATCTTTCCATATTTTCAGTGGCAACGAAAAAAAAAAAACTCTACAGGATCATTTACAATTCAAATACCATTAGAAGTTCGCTGTGAATTTTTTATCTCCCCTTCTCATTTTCACATCGCGAAACAAACCTCTTGAACAATTATGCAGTTTCATGGAATCTGCGTAACTACAGTACGTGAATTTTAAGCTCAGGACAATATGAACAGTTATCTTTAAATTAATATTAAATTCTATACTTGAGGCGGTGGGGAAACGTATACATCTCAAATGTTCGCTTGTAGAAGGGGAAGAGAAGAAACAAAATTGATTTTTTTTTTTTTGAGCCTTTATGAATTACATTTCTGAAAATGTAACGGATAACGGCTTACAACAAAATGTAAGCATTGCATTCCTAGTTTTCCAGGACAGATCACATTCGTGAAATTATTATTGTGCAAGGTTTATTCTAAGATAAATTGACATGCTTAGTAAAATGTAGGGGTTGGATAATTAAAAGTTAGGGCAAGTCAAAATAAGTTTGATGTCCCATCAACTTCGAATTATCCACGTTACACAGTTTAATGAACAAATGAAAATACAAGATCTTGAATTTTTGAACTGGATATTTGGGTCTTTAAAAATTTGGCAATTCGAGATTCTGTAAGACCGCACGTTTCAGATACACCAATTTTCAAGCTCATGGTTCTGAACATTTCTCTTGAAAGTACCTTTTCATCATTTTCATTGCTCGTTTTAGTTTTCTGTGTTTAAAAGGAAAATCTTCAACAACATTCATTAATAAGCATGGGAGTGTAGGAAATGTATAAAGCGATGGATCCCGAATGCATCTAACGTTCTTTGCAGGTTCTCGTATGGGAGAGTACTTTTGCGTTGCGGCACGAGTTTTGTCGTTGTTCTGGAGGGCCATGTCACTTGACGATTGTGTCTCAACATTCTTGATGATCAAGCAAATCTCACAATGCTGACATTTTACCCAAAGGGCTAAAGATTGTTCTAGGACAACAACGTTATAGCCCACAAGGCGCGAACTGTGCATAAATGGTATGCAGAGTAAAACTTTTCATGATCCGCCCAGTCGCCGAGTACATATCTGTAGGATCGCCTGGAATATTCACACGATCCAGGCACCTTAGAAATGAACCTGACATGGCACACACCTAGTTGAATCCCTGCCACAAAGGATTTCTACTGCCATCGCTATAAAAAAAAAAAAAAAAAAAAGACCAAACCCTTACGTGCGTTAGTTGATAAGGAGGTATGTTCCCTAATATTTTGTAGGACAGTGTATAATAATCCTCTATCTACAACTTAAAATTCTCCTTCCTTCCCTACACCCTAGCCCGTATACCACAATTGTATTCATTCCATTCACTTTATCTATTTGGAGATTTTCACATATCTGAGTGTCGTTGTGACCTGCAAGTGAACTTATACAATAATCCTATATTTACATCTTAAACTCTTTCCTGCAACACACCCTGAAGTCAAATATCCCATAAATGCACCGCAATTGTATTCATCCCATTTACTTTTATCTATCTGAATATTTTCGGACATCTCAATGCCTCTGTGAATATTTCCGTATGTATAATAACTATGGCAAAGCAATAATTAAGGAACAAACTGACAGTGGCCTCCAGCTGCTAGAGCGCCTTATTCTTTCTGCATCAGTAAAACAGTTTCCCTTCACGTTCACATTCCCGTTAAACTTCGATGTTTACGGGTCTCTTGGACACAGTCGTGATCATTAACAATAGAAAAGAAGTCATTCTTATTGTGCAGAAGAACATCTAGTATTATTATGAATGAGCTTTTCCTATTTGATGACTTTATTGGCCCCTACTGGCAGAATAAGTAGTAAATATGACGGAGATAAGATTGCAAGGCGTCTTGAGCTATATAAAATCGTCTTCTTATAATAAAATGAAATCAAGAGCATTTTAATGGCTTTACTAGTTATTATAAATTGTAACTGAAGCATTTTTTTAATTTTCCTCAGCGACATTGTCATATGTCAGTTGCGGGTCTCTCTCTCTCTCTCTCTCTTCGTAGCTAGTAATATTTATTATATATGCAGCAAAAAACAAAAAAATATTAGGAGTAGATTGTAGAAAATTGGCCAGAAGCCAAATAAAACTACAGTGCCATGCAATGTAATAATACAAAATAGTTCTGCAGTTCAAAATAGTTTTGCAGTTTCATCTGAAGAACTAGGACTGGTTTCATGACATGGGATAATAGGAGTTTATAACCTGTTCATTTCAACCTACCATACAGCGATTCTGTTCGGTAATTATTAAGCCTTGTATTTAACATACTTTAATTAGAACATAAGTTACTAATCCATTTTTTAAAAAATTGCGGTAGCACAGTAAGTAGAATATAAAGGTAATTCAAAAAAGTAAACAAAATTTCAACCTACGGGGGAAAAAGATGTGTGACGTCCAACACGTTTGGGTTGAGATTGTTGTAATTTAATTCCGAAGAAAAAAGCTGCGTGCATGTAAGCAGATAGAAAAACCTTGTACCTCTGCCCGACTATTGTAGCGAGTGCAACAAGACTTTATAGAAAAAATTCCTCCTGTTTGCAATGGGAATCAAACCTGAGAACATTTCGTCATATAGACATGAAAGAGAGAGAGTAGGTACCGTCCATCACAACTATGGTTTTCCTTCTCTTGATCTTCTCTAGAAGCTCCATGTATTTCTTCGGGCGTGGCTTCCAGATTTAAGTAAAGCCTTTGATAAAGTACCACGTGTACAATGTGGCGTTAGGAGGAAGTTACTAGTATGGACAGAGAGATGGTTAAGTGGTAGGAGACACAGAGTAGGTATTAATGGGCACTACTTTTCATGGACTATGTGACTAGTAGAGTTCCGCAGAGGTCGGCATTGAGTCCCTTACTCTTTTTAATATTTATTAATGATACTGATGTAGGTATTTAAAGTTTAATGTCTAAATTGCTGTCATACAAAGGTGGGAACAGTGGATAATAACAGTAATTAGGGTATAGCACTTCAAGAGGATCTAAATAAACAAAGCAGATGGGTCGGGGGGAAATGATTGTGGTTTAACAGCGATAAATGAAAAGTAGCAATTAAGGAAATCCCAGAATAACATATCATTTGGGGCGGTACCAAATAATATGTTGTTCTGCTAGCAGAGTATGAAAACTATCGAGGAAAAATTGTACAGTCCCGCATAAAATTCAAAGAGCAGTGCACAAAAAACTGCTGCTATAACAGTGCATAGAGTTCTTTTAATGATATACAGGAATTTTGCATGTCTAGTAGTAATACTGCGGAGGGATTTTAGTATTAAAATAGCTACACGATGCAAGAATGCGAAATTTTTCTGTCTGCAAAAAAAAAAAAAAAAGAAAAAAAAAAAGAAAGAAAAAAAAATCACTCATACCTTCTCCATCGCTAAAAAGTGATTATCCAAATCCATTTTCCAGCGCTACGCCTCGACCAACGTATAATATTTTATTCCAATAATTTGCAACACACGCTCAGAAGGTAAATTTCATTAGATCCAGCCTTCTCCTACTCTCTAAGATTTTATATTTGTGACTCTTAGTTTTTGTCTCACCTACAAGTAAAAATATACATCCTCCGTTCATTTTAATGATCCCTTCAGGGCTCTATATACTAAGATGTCTAGTTGTCAGGTTTTGCAACCCTCACTTTCTAAGCCGACCTTCATATGAATATGAATTAGCGCCCCTCCCCAATCTGGTTTTCCTTCTTTGAACCGTTCCTGGAACTTCTAGGAAGGGTTCCAGACCTGAACATAATATGCTAAATGCAGTCACGCTATCGTCTTATACGAAGGGAAAATGACATTCTTCTCTCTATTTTCCAAAGTCCTACAAAACATAGACAGGACACTGTATGCCTTCTTGGAAGCCTGTTTACACTGCACGATAAAGTTCATATCTGAGTGTACTATAATTACCGTCTTTTTCGTCCTGAACTACCTTTAACCCCTCCTCCAAGTTGATATGTAACTTGGATTTCTGTTCCCCAAGTGAAACCTTTCATTTAAAAGTATTAAACTTCATTTGCCATACTGTGAATAGGCGAAACTGATTATTCCGATATGATGTTGGCTTCTTTCGCTACTACTTATAATGCAGATATTTCAGGCATTAACTACATTAATTCATGAAATATCTGAATTATAATTCATGCTTCTTACGGAAGAATATGTTGTGGCACTGGTCCAAAAGAAATTACATTAGATTCATAGATATTAGTTAGCCAGTGAAAACAGCAAGCAATATAAAGATAAATATGCATTGTAGGCAATAGAATGTGAATAGGCTGATCACCCATGGACGCACGGGTCACTTCTCAGGGTCCTAGATGATAAAGGGCCCCCCCCCCTCACGAACTTATGTATCTGGAATGGGGTCCCGCTGTTCCTGGGCTCCATAGACAGAGACATCCAGAGAAGCTCTGAATGTGTGGTACTGATAAAGCAAGAGAGAGAGAGTAAGCGATGGCTGTATTCTAAGCGGGAGCACATGGAAGAGGTCTGCAAATAGAGTGTATTTGGAGGGCTATACGAGGTAATACAGGATAAATTGTAATCTGTGCCGAGTGCTGGTATCACTGCTACTATTCTCAAACACAGCTGCGAGTACTACCAGCGAGCACTTCTGTGAATACAGTCCGTGTTTCTATGTACGTAAACGGATAAAGCCATACGTATAGAATCACGCAGTTTAGTGAATAGATCAAACGTAGATTCGCTGAGAGGATTCGAACTCAGGGCATTCGAACACTAGGATACAGTTTATGCTTCGTCTGCGGTATCGTCACTAAGCATTATCACACTCAAAACTAGAGGACTGGACCGAGTACTAATTGAGTTTTTCTTTTATAACTTGCGTCAGAGTTGTGTGCACCGTAAGCTCTTATTGTTTCATATTTCAAGGAAGCGATTCATCTCACATGCAATCTTGTTAAGGCTAACATGAGCAGATCTAAATTCGAGAATATGATTTGTATAAGAGCTGCGGAACAAAACCTATAAGCTTACTCAAAGGTTGTTGTTGTTTGTTTGGTTTTTAGGAACATTAGCAACTAAGGCCATATTGCTCAGGGATATGCGATGGTCATTCCCTGACCTTTCCACATCCTTCGTATTTGGTGGTGACGGGCTCGAACCCCGGTTTAATCAAGAAGCGTGTGGTACGCACTGCTGCTCCTTCCCACCTGGCTACGGAGGCGCCTTACTCAAAGTATATTTTCAAAATACGGAAAGCCTAATAATCAATAGCATTCCATTACACGAATTTCTATGTACCCGTAAAAGTAATCATTGGACTGACCACTTTAAGTCCCGGGTGGGTGGGTGGGTGGATGTATAGTGGTTTTCACATGTAACTCTTTATTGAAGTACGGTTTCGAATCCTGTCAGAGACTGGAGAAATTCTTAAAGATTTATTCAATCGGGGCAGTAATTAGATTTAACTTAATTTATCCACAATTATGTACACAGGTCTACTTGGATAATTTGTATCTTTCATTTTGCAATGAATAAAAAATAACCGATACTAGAAATTCTTTATATGCATTTATCGTAAGAAATAGATTCATTCACTGCATACGTCAGCAGCAAGGGTTTTATATGCTCATTGCATGACAATGTTCCCTTATGGTTAAAAAGGTACTGTTTCGTTCTATTTAAATAACTATTTTAATTTCACCTTGCATGCAATATTGTGTTTCGGTTTACTAAATTACGAAACTATTTGTATTCTTTCTGCAGACGCATAACATTTATATGCACTATGTGCCTTTATTTTATGTGAGTAAAGAGCGCATAAACCGATGCTTCCTTAAAAGGAGAAAAACCACGTGTCTTTCAGCTGATTTCCTCTTCTATTTTCCCTCCCTCTTCCCAGACGATAAATGAATCGCAAACCAGAAGCGAGCCTCATGTGTTACCATAGCAACCACTTTAGTGGGGTTTTGGATTTGGTGCCAAGTAGTGAAGCTGACTGTATTCGCTTTCAGTACACGACAGCAAGTAACTGAGTATGTACGATATTTCGAAATGTCTGAAGAGGATTCAGAAAAATCTGAAGGAAATATTTCTGTGGCCCATTGAGTAGTCAGTAAGCAAGTGTGGTTCGAATCGTTCTCTTTCCGCCTACACGTCCCCCTTTCCCCCAGCTTTTCCTACACACGCTGTCGCTTCTATCTCAAGCCTTGACGGCTGAACCTATTCAGTCGTACTCCTGTCCGCCGAGATGGAAGATACGCCAAAATCAGCCCCGACAACTCCGTTTGTAGAGCTTTACGGGCAGATGGCCTTTGGGTGGCCGAACGTCGCGAGCAATCGCAGAAGCAAGTTGCAGCTGTTGCCGTAAAGGGACCTTACCGAGGGATTTAAGTGGAGGTGGGGGAATCAGCAGCGGTCGATTGAATTGCCGTTTCAGTTTTGACCTCTCCAAGTGTTCATTGATGGCAATAGCAGTGGAAAGAAAGTCCCACTAGATGTCGCTTGTTGTGAAGTTACTCGGTGAATGTAAGCCACCGTGAAATTAACTTAGCTTAAAGCGGGCGCTTGTTATGTATTTAATTGACTACACTTTCTTCTCTTTTTTTCGATCCTGCTTCGTTTGTGGACAGGTAAATAGCGCGGAAAAAGACTAATTTAGCAAAGTAAAAAAGAGGATTAAAAGCGTAATCTGTTTATATCGAGTTTTATTTCTTATCCATCATTAAATGCTATTCCAAGAAAGAGAGAAATAAAAAAAAATAAAAAAAAATTGCTAATTGCCATTTTCCTTTGTAGCAGAACAAACGAAGAAACGAGTTATTTATTCTGTCGGCAAGAAATTTTACAAGTCAAGACAGAACTGACTATGATTAAAGCCTTTTAAACACAACATTTATTCTTACGGCTGTGAACGTTCTGTAAACGTTCACTAATGCTTCAAACTATTTCTCATTAGGAAACAATTTGCGATAAAAAAAAAACAGGAAAATGAAAATTTCCAGTATTTTTATAATAAAATAAAGTATGTCAAAATTAATATTTACAATTTTGATATTTTAAATGTGGTTTGCACCTACCAGTATACTAAAATGCAGCGATCTTATAAGATCTTTAGGAAATGTCCATCATATGAAAATAGGAGAAAGTACAACCATGCAAAAACAGCTTGTGTGAGATCTAGGATTCAAGACCCCAGCGAATTTTGTACAACAGGCTCGATACGAGTAGAAGAATCGCACATGAAACAAAATAAACAAGAAAGTCATTCTTACGGAATGGACCTTCACGACCCTGGAAAAGATATCGCTGGAATAAATACTTCGTTTGATCCAGTAAGAAGTTGACGACAGCTATACTCATAATCCTGACCAAGGTTGGGCTTGCACTGGCCACCGGCAGTCTGCCCAACAAGGTCTCTGTAGCGCTCAATGGTCCTTCCCCCACTTGTTTAAATCAAAACTTCCCCTGCAACTCGATCTACTCCTTCGAGCATTCAAAAACACCCTGAAAATTGCCAACATTCCGGACGGCGTAGAAACTTTATTAAACCCGTGACTAAAAATGCCTAATCTAAAAACTACGAAAGATTACAGACCATCTCCATCAGCTGCCCAATTTTCGAAAAAGTACTGTTAAAATAATCCAATAACCATAACTTTATCCATCGCCCTGCATGCTTGTATTCAAAGCATTCAAAGGAATATCCACATACTATGAACCTTCTACAGATCTGTGGCGGAATAAAACGCACACTGAACAGTCCAGATGTCACATTTATGGATATTGCATCCGCCTTTGACAGACTTTCTGTTCTTACGAGATTGCAAAAAAAATAAATAAATAAAAATAAGGCAGAACACTTATTTTTTCCACATGCAAAGCTTTAACTTTAATTTTTTACAGGTGTCATTAATAGCGTCATCTGTAACAGTAATTTTGTTTGAAATAATAGCTTGCCTGTGAACACCTGGCATTACTATGCCATGAAGGAAACAATAGAGTCAGTTGCTACGAAAGATTATATTCTATTCGAAGCTATATATATGTGAGCTGGTATACGAAGTTGACAACTATACAAAAATAAGCTAAAATGTTCAATTGGAAAAATAGTGTCCTTCCATCTTTTTTTTTTTTTTTATTATTTAAGCTCATCGTATTGTTTTTACGGCATTCCAGATACCAGATCCCACTCAATAACTAGCATTTTTTTTGGGAGATGTATAGATTCTAAAGCACAATGTATGTACCAGTGACCACGTAAACTATCCCATTAAAACAGCTAAACTCCTATTAAAATTATGATTAATTAGAAAATACATCGAATAATAATAATGCATAATAAAATAGTTACTAATTTTAAATTCCTTTATTAATAATAACTTTTCAAAAAATATAAGACGTCACTCAAATGTGTACGTAGTTTTGTTATAAATGCACCAAGGGCAGAGAAATCTCTCTCTGTCTCTCTCTCTGCTTCGATTGAACTGGACCGATTGTGTTCGTGTGTGGGGGGAGGAAGGGGGCCGTGTCAGGAACTGTCAAACAGGAGGTTCTGATTAGTTGTATGTTCACTGGTTTACCAAAACTATTTCTTTAGCAGTGTTCCTTACGATGATCTCGTCACCTGTCCTCTGCTGATTGCTTTTTCAATGGCGACATCCAAGTTATCAAACACTGGCAGCTGACGACAACACTTACTTGGTTCATAATAAGATTAATCACATTCACAAAGTAATGAAAAGTGTGAAAAAAATTAACTGACGATTTTAACAGTAAACCGGGAGTACCGAAGAATTTAGCGGGGAAAATATCTGTTTTACTGACTTGGAACTCCCGTTTCCTCAGTGACTAGTAAAAGCATAAACTTTTCATATTTTCTTCCTTTCCCTTTATGGTCTTCGCACCTATTTTTTTTTTATTCATAAAACAAGAACACACCCACAGACTCACTGAAGGAGAGAACCGAAATAGCATCACTTTTATAATGCGCCCGTGGGTTGTTACAGTGTGGGCCACGTACAGTAGACTTTCAGAATAACGGCACCTTCGGGGATTCAAGATGCCGTTTTTTCGATTTTTCCGTTATCTAGAAAGTTTTATTTTTAATATTTATTTAATGCAGAAAAAATGAGACTAAATAAGATACAGAGAGATTAAAAATGCAACTTTATTAACTGCACATAAAAAACATAACCATGTTGAAGATCCAATGTTATATTCTGCATTAATACACTCCTACTTACGCCAGTTCTATTTTCTATTATTATATCAAGATTTCCACTAAGGTTTAATGTTATTTTTCTTTCCTTCTATGTATGAGGGTTATTAACTTTAGGAGCCATAGTGAGGGGTTTTTAATTTAAAATAAATGTAAAACAGTGGTATAATCCGTGATATATTGTGGCTAAACTCAGACAAGTCAGCACAACTGACAATAACTACTAAGAAGATAAAAAATCAAATCAAATTATCTATTAATGGAGCACAGATTAAGAAAGTCAACTCATACACCGACCTAGGAGTGACGTGGGACGAGGGCCTTACCTTCCAAAGGCACTTTCAGAACACGAGAACAAAAACTCTTGCTGCCATATGGGCTGTAAGACAGGAAATAACTGGGATTCGAAACCAGCAGCCAGTGACCCAATATATCCACAGATGTATCGTTCCTGTATCCTTATATGCTTCGACAATTTGGTCCTCTGCTCCAAATACTTATATCAGGAAATTTCTCAGCCTGGAATACTGGTTGCTCCGGTGGTTAAATAGGATTGCCGGAAAGCCCTTCACAATTTCGAAATCCATACTGTACGCAAACTTGAACAAAGCTCAGTGGATTCAGATGATCACAATACGAAACATCAGCACTCTGGCACAACTTCTGGCTGGGAGTTTAGATGACCCTCAAATTGAAAATCTGGTAGTAAGGTCCTGGAGCCCGCCTCCACAACCCTCATAGTCTCCGAAGCGCTCTCAATAACACGGACGGATTAAGGCGGATGTTTCCTGCCAATACTCTTGAGCTGTTTAGAGACCTCAAAATAGACCCGGACAGGTACTGCCATGAGAAAATTTACAGGAAGCTCATTGCAGCGGATCTGTATACGAAACTGGAAATATTACGAAGAACGTAATTCAAGAAAGACTTCAAGTGCCCTCGAACTCATAAAAATCTTAAATGAATAATATATTATATTTCCAAAAGACTTATAGGACTGAGGGTATTCCTTAAGAATGACAATGAGGACCAATTCATGGTGTAAATGATGATGCCATTTTTCTATATATGTATATTGTTTTGTAATTTTTCTATGTATGTATATTGTTTTGTATATTGTTTTGTAATTTTTCTATGTATGTATATTGTTTTGTAATTTTGTAATTTTTCTATGTATATATATTATATTGTTTTGTAATTTTGTGATTTTTCTTTGAATGCATGATTTCTGAATGTATGTAATTTTTCCTCTGTGTTTATATATCTTATGTTATCACATAGGATAAAATATCCTCTGTGTTAATAGGATATTTTATCCTATGTTCACTCTAATAAGTTTAGTTGGATGTATGTATGCGCCACCCTCCTAGATAATTTCTGTACAGGGGTGTTTGTTGAATAAACTGATGATGATGATAATAATAATAATAATAATAATAATAATAATAATAATAATAATAATAATATCAGTTCAGAATTCACTTTCAAAATGGCGAATTTAAACAAATAAAGTAATCACGTGACTTTCCGGTTTTTTTTTTTTTTTTTTTTTTTTTGGCACTGCAATACATCTGCGCTGTATGTAAACATCCGATCTCAATGTGCCATTATTTCGACAGCCTACTGTATTTGTGGCGTATGGCACACTTGAGCTTGCATACCATATGATCACAGTCAGTCTCAACTAATATTGTATACGGCTACAATCTATTGCAGTTCACCGACTTCATCACTCATTTTAAATGAGCTGGATTCAAATCCCGTCCACAATTAAAGGAGCTGATGAGGTCTAAGGTTTCGTCCTCGTGAGGTATTTTGAGTTTTCTATCCATCATTATAAAAAGAAATTATTACTTTTTTTAAATGACGTTTTTAAAAAGTATTTCTCCATCACTAGTAGAAATAAACTGAGTCTGATTCGCAGGCCTACGACAGCATTCAGCTCATATTACAAAGTATATCATGTGTCCCGTAACAATAGGAAAGGAAAGGAAAGGAAAGGAAATTATTTATGATTACTTTAATTTTTTTGTCCGCTATTTTATAGAATCCCAGAGCACTTTACAACAAACTCTTTTATGAATCTCAACTTTTGTCAAATTTTCAAAAAATTGGACGAAAGAAGTTAATTCAAAAACAAACATAAAACATCGATTTCTTTGTGTGTGTGTGTGTGTGTGTGTGTGTGTGTGTGTGTGTGTGTGTCAGAGAGAGTCTAAAATAGCCATGTTTGTAGCCGTTCCACTAAACACCAACCCCCGAATATGTAGCTGGACAACCACCAGAGGCGCAAGACGAAGCTCGCCATAAGACGTGCCAAGACTACCGATCTACAATTTAATGGACTTTAAAGCGGCCATTCATTTTACAGCTAGCAAACGAGCACGGTCGATATAGGGCTCTAAACGACCGTACCTACTTCAGATGAAGCCTATCCATACAGCCTTATATCACCACTCTGTGTGGTGTCCAGCAAAGGAGTAGAAAGCAGAAGCACGCGGACTGCAGTGACTCGCCATATATTTCCTTTAAAGGGAAAAGGGTGATCGCCGAAAGGGGAGAATGTGTGCTCCCATATACCTCTGGCCTGTCCTCTCCGCGCACGCCGATTTCTTCGTTAAGATATTTGTTATCGCAAAGGCAAAATCCTCTACAAGAGAAACAAAGAAAGACTTAAACTTTAATTCAGTCACTTTACATTTTCGGTATTTTACTGAAAGTGTTTTTAAATTAAAACGCTCTACACATATTTATTTTTATTTATTATACAAAAATGTATTATTATATGAAAAATTATTTATACTAAAATATTATATTTTCATGTAATTTTAATTTTCGTCGCATTTTAGGGCACAACTTTTGCCCTGAAGTGCGACGTAATTCGAATTACTACACACTATCAGGCATCTCTCATATTGTGTAGTTATACTTAGCAACTACCTTGCCATCATTGCAACACGAGGGTGCCTGCCCACCCACTGAAGAGTTTCCAATCAGCTACAAACAGTGCCGTCTGGGGGGGGGGGGCTGATAGCCGTGGAGTTTCCGAGAATAGGTAACAACAATCTTCTCTACTAGGGAAGCGTTGCCCATTCGAGGAATTTATGAGTTTTTGAGTGGTGTGAGTTGAAGGAGTAACTGTCCCTTCTTCCTTCGACGGCATTTCTTTCTCTTCCTCTCATACTATCACATTCCTACATCTTTTTTTGCTTTCCTAAGTCTAATAGGGATAGTATGAGGATAACAGAGATCTTTACCCCATACCATATTTCAAACGGTGCCGTCTGGGTGGTGGCATCCGCTGAGAATAAATATCAATAGTCTTCTGCTGTGGTGAAGAGTTACTTATTCGAAGTAGTTCAATATCATGGCAACTCGTTGTGAAGGTATTCGCAATATGAGATATACATAATAATGCCAATCTTATAACTACACTGGTGTGCAAAACTTAAGGACCAACACTATTTCTAAAGGTTACAATCACAAAATCAAACGAAAGAGCCTGCCGGGATTTGCATAACTGTGGCCGTTCAGTAGAAAGTTGGTGCACATGCAAAAATTTGAATCGTGATGAGAGGCCACACATAAACAGATAAAAGCAGCAGCTCAGCAGTTATGTGCAAATTACCGAATGGTGAGCACGATTGTTACAGACATTCGATTGGTTTCATTCAGTGCTACAGACAACGAAATGGCCAGTAGACAACATCTGGATGACTTTATCCGTGGTCGAATAACTGGGAAGCTCGAAGTGCGAAGAGTGTGGCTGCAGAGTTCGGTATCGCCCATAGCACCGTCTCACGTGCGGTCGGCCTTCAGAACGACAGGTACAGCTGTTCGAAGGACCAGTGGGGGTGGGTCGTCCACGAAAAACAACGCCCAATGATGACCGCTATATACTTCTACAGGTCAAGAGGGACCGACATCAGACAGCGGGATCCATTGCAAACCAGCTGCACATGACGCAGGATATCGCGGTTTACTGTGGCCAGTCGATTCCACAAATGTAGACTGTTTGTCGGACGGCCAGTACGCTGTGTCCCTTTAACACCTGCCCATCTGAGACACCGTTTACAGTGGTGCATCGAACACAAGGACTGGACAGCAGCGCAATGGGGTAAGGTCCTCTTTACTGATGAGAGTAGATTCAATCTCAGCAGCGATTCTGGATGTCAGCTAATCTGGCGAGAGGTTAGCACACGGTATCACCCCGCAAACATCACTGAAAGGGATCGGTATGGCGGTCGAGGTGTTCTCGTCTGGGGAGGCGTTATCTTGGATGGACGTACATAACTCCAGATACTGGAAGGCGGTACTGTAACCGGTGCACGCTACTGTACTGAGGTAATCTTTCCCCATGTGTTTCGGGGTGCCATTGGCTCCGAATTCGTGTTTATGGATGATAACGCCACACCCCATCGCACTGCAGCTGTTGATATGGGATGATAACGCCACACCCCATCGCACTGCAGCTGTTGATATGCTTTTGGAAAGTATGGGACGCTCTGGGGAGACGCCTAGCGGCACATCCATACCCACAGAAAATGTTCACCAGCTGAAGGGGCGCCTCCGTAGCCCGGTGGGAAGGGGCAGCAGTGCGTAACACACGCTTCTTGATTAGACCGGGGTTCGAACCCGTCACCACCAAATACGGAGGATGCGGAAAGGTCAAGGAATGACCATCGCATTTCCCGGAGCAATATGGCCTTAGTTGCTAATGCTCCTAAAAACCAAATAACAACAACAACCAGCTGAAGATGGCGCTGACAGAGGAATGGACAATGTTACCGCAAGAACTTATCAACAACATTGCTCTGAGTATGGACAGGCGGTGCAAACCCTGCATCGACATTAGGGGTGGCCATTTCTCCTACTGAGGACCACCTCTTCTCTTTGTTCCATCTTTGGCAGTGATGCATCTGTATCACGGCAGCCAGTGCTATGTTGCCATTTTTAAAGTCCCTCTGTACCGTTTTGTTTCGGTTGTTGTGTCGATGTTGTTTCCTTCATCATTTTTGTACCTCACGAAGTTCCTTGGTATGCTTTTCCCATATCCAGGCCACTCCTATGAGAAGCTACAGGTGAAAACCTTAAGTTTTGCACACCAGTGTAAAAGTAGTTAGCTGCGAACAGATCTGATGCATTTGCACTAACCTGTAAGCATGTGAACTCACTACGCAACTTGAGGCTTTTGCCCTAAAATGCAACGTAATACAAAATTTCTTAGTATTTAACATAATCCTGTACAAGAGAAACCGAGAAAGACTTAAAATTTAATTCAGTAATTTTACATTTTCTATATTTTACTGAAAGCGTATTTTAAATTAAAACCCTCAACACAAATTTATTTTTATTTATTATATGAAATGTATTAATTTTCGTATAATATTAATACATATTAATACATTATTCAGATGTGCACGAAAAATCTTGTTTTTCTAAGATAAAATCGTGTAACTCTCCCAAGTTCAATTAACTCTACGACATTACGAAAAAGGCGGATAAAAGTTCCTTCGTCAAGAGGGATTCGAGACTAGACCTTTCTCAAACGGTGTGGAAGGGGCAGAAAAAAGATGTAGAAAAGTCCAGGGTTCCACTGTAATAATCGCGAGAGTTTCATTCTCATTCTTTGATTTATTATTGTTAATTATTACTAGGGCTCCGCCCCCTGCTCGCTTCTTTTGTTCAGCCTTCGGCCGAGGTCTTTTACTCTGTATACATCACTCATCACTTTAGTTCAAGGAAGTTGGAATCAAGAATTTAAGGAAGAAAACTTTAGAGCTAAGAGAGACTTTTTATTGTTACAAAACAGATCTCATCTCAATTCATAATGCATCTTCGAATACAATGTTTTTTATACGTTTAGGTCCATTTTATGCGTATATCAGCCTTGCTTGTGGATCTCGAAAGAGCTACATATAGTTGTCCGTGACTGAATATGAAGTCGCTGGAATCGACCAGGAACAATTCACGTGGTCGGCTCCAGAGGTCGAATCTCAAGCAAACTCAAGGTCAAATAAAAATCACCAGGAAGATAACTCTTTTTAACGTATAGAGAGATAAATTCACTTAGTGAAATAAAATTCATCTCTTGAAGAGCCCATTGGGCTAGGAGGGTGTACTTCATATCCTGTTTCTAATTGTATGTACATTAACTGTACATACAATTAGAAACAGGATATGAAGCAATTACAAAAACAATATTATACTATTTTGAACACAATGAATATATATTAATTACACGATTAGTAAAGGCATGATAATGTTGTTGCTGTCTATACAATTTGAACCAACAAACAAATTAAAATCACAGTAAACCAACCCACCATTTTTAGCTCTGGATCGTCTGTTGTATTAAATTACAAAGTTCAAAGAGGATGAATAGCTCGCGGTAGCTGAGTATTTGAAATAAAAAAAAAAAGTATAACGATCCTGTCATAACTACTGAATAATCGTTTTCTAGTCTCTTAAGTACCTAAAGTGGATCTCTTTGATATGAAGAGTGTTGATATATCCTCTTTGTTAACCTGAAATATTTTACATACACTATAATTAAGAGGTATCTCGTCATGAGTGTTAGCATGGACATTTTTTACGCTATGCATTAAACAATTTATTTCAATAACATTATTTCAATGCATTTTATTTGTTGGTAAAACAGGGTTTTTAATTTTGTAGTTATTTTATTTTATTTTTTTATTTTTATTTATCTTCTGAATCTATCCACATGTATTCGTTTTTATCAGTTTTAACGTAGATCAAGGAAAATTCATTCCAAGTGGCCAGTGAGCCACCATTGGAAAGTAATTTTCCGACAGAGCCGAGGGAAAAATTAAGTTACATAAAAAATATATTATTTGAGTAGCAGGCAAGTAAATAAACAGATAAAAACATGGGAATCGTAAAAAAAGTAAAAACCTACACTACCCTTCGAATGTATCTTAATTCTCTTGATCACCCTCGACCATACTGTTAAAATAATAGTTAGAATAAATAAAATGAAACAAAAGAGTAATTTAATATTACGCTATGCGAAAATTCTCTTCGAATACTTTTCAAGTGAATTTCTTCAGAAATTCACTTGAAAAAAAAAAAAAAAAGTCCACTAGAAATTCGCTGCCATCGACTTACAAATAAAATATAAGCAAAAAAGAAGTTTCACTCCTAGAATGGAATTGCACTTTTTAGTGTAGCAGGTAAAACCTGTGCAGATATCTCAGCGAAGAGGGTTAGAAGTATTGCTGAATCCCTGGGGAAGAATGATCATGTTTTTTACTTAAACCACAACCTTAAATCTGGGAATTCCAAGTACTCTAAAACTGGTATTCTACGCAATAATGAAGCCCTTCTGATGACATATGCTAGGTTTTTGAATGCCGATCAGCTTAATGAGGAAATACTTTCTTTCGTGGCAGTATTGTATCGCTGCTAAGTGTGACATATTTTATCTATCAGATATATTCGAAAAGCTGAATTTGTTGAACAAACAGTTTCAAGGAAAAAACTGCAATCTTATATCTTGCAAAAGAGCCCATTACTACTTTTCTTGGAAAACTCAAACTATTCTGCAGTAACATTGGACGTCGCGAGTTAGTGCAATTTCCTTCATTGGCCACTCTTGACAGAGAATTGGAAGATGATGATCTTTTTGTATATATTGAGCATTTGAAGAATTTGTATAATGATATGCAATTTCGGTTCAGCGACCTGCTAGAGATGACTATCCCGGACTTTGGTGGTGGATCCATTTCAGGTAAATGCAGTTGATGTTGACATCGTATTATAAGAATGTCTCATTGAACTGTCAAGTGATACAGCAGCGCAAGCTAAGTGCAAAAACGACAAGCAGCATTTCTGGATAAGCAGTTAAACTGCAAATAACTTTCCATAGCTTTGGGAGAAGGTAAAGTTGTTTTTTATCGGATTTCCCCACTTCATATATTGTTTAATCTGGATTTAGTGGAGTTCTTTATCTGCTATCAAAAGCTCGTAACCGTCTTGATATTGTGAAGAGAGGTGATCTTCGATTATCTATAACAATGCTGCAACCAGATATACAAGAGCTTGCTTGTTCTCATCAGCAGCAAGGTTCTCACTAAACTAAGGGACAATAATATTATTGTAATATTTTTTGTTAGGAGCATAATTATGGATTGTAAATAAACAAAATATTATATGAGTAAAAATTCTATTATTAATAAAGATTGTAGTTAATAAACCCCTTTTTATCATTAATATTCCTTATATTATAAATAAAGTGCAGTTGATAAAGTACATATTTATTAAACAATATGTGGGATGGGGCCACAGAGGTGAATGAAACTCAGAAGTGGGTCATGAGCGAAAAAAGGCTGAGGACCACTGTTTTAGAATATACCAAGATCAGTGGTAGATGACTTTCATCAACCGGTGAAATACCACCGCTTTGCTTATTGGAGGCTTGAAGTGGTGAAACCCATGTTTAGTCTCTAGAGCAAAGTTTCCGGCATCCCCCTCTCCCCATACTTCTCCTTCAACCCCATGCACGGTACTAAGTACTACAGGTTTTTGAGACCTTTCGTGTTTGGGATTTTCATAAAAAAAAAAACATTGGCACTCGGAAAATTGCAGAAAAGTAATGGGAACGCAACAAAAAACTGTATTTAGGATTTGTTGATCTTGAAAAAAGCATACGATAAAGTACCTTTGCTCTTTCAAATTTAGAAAAATATGGCGTCAAGGATAATCTTTTAAGAGAAATAGAAAGTTTGCATAAAAATAACAGATGCGCATTAAGGATTGAAAGAGGCATTGGAAAATGGTTTAAGGCTAAATTTGGAATGCGGCAGGGTACACTTTACCACCTTTTTTTTTTTTTTTTTTTTTCTTAATCTTCCCGGACCATTTAATACAAGGATATAAGTTACGACCGGTAAGACCTGAAAGTACTCGTGATTTAGATTGGCAATAAACGTTTCTGAAAAGTTGACTGCATTCAAAGATATTTGAAAATTCGACAATTGAGAACGTTCAGTGGTTACTTTCTTTAATCAGTAAATTACCTTCCGGGTGTTCTGAATAACTTCATTCTGTGAAAAGAATCAAGGAACAGTTACAACAAAAAATGGCCCTTCATCCACTTTTGATCACCTATAAACGGACACATATGGAATTCTCATATACATTATTACATTATTGCTTCACCTGCCATCGTCCTCCTTATAACATGCTGATGAACGATGTCAGTTAGCCATTTCGCAAACGCATTTTATCTTTGATTTAAATGTAATTCTGTGCTTGTGCGCGTGAGTTAAACGCCAAATCAACTAATACTATGAGGGATCAGTACATTGTGCCTATAAATTGCGTACACTATGGTTTTTTTTTTTTTTTTTTTTTTTTATGGAAACCCCAAACACGAGAGATACTAGAACCTATAGTACCGTGCTTGGGTTGGAGGTTGAGAAAACGAAAGAAGATATTTATCGACATTAGACTTGAACTTCTGTAGACTGTAATTTTCAGGAAATACGTACGAATGAAGGTTGTTCCAGAAAACGGCAGTTGAATGAATAAACGAGGAAGATGAAAAGTTGGTTCTGTGAGTTCGAAGTTGAACAATAAATGGATGTTGCCTTGTGGCGGCACGTGTTCGGACTGTTTTGAAAGAGAGAACTGGAATTATAGAAGCCAATTCAGAAAAGCAGCGCCCATGGAAGTCTCTGTAGAAAACGCATGAAGCAGAAATAGTATGTCTATGAGACAGCGAGTGGAGAGATTCTGTTAGAAATGAGTCATTAATTAACTAAACTGCCCTCTTCTAAATTGAATCAAGAAGCCTAAGAGGGGTTTTGGGGGCACCGCCCCAGATGTGGGAACAATATTCCATGGTAAGGCGGATTTGCGATTTGTACAGAGTAAACACCTGTTCGGAAGAAAAGTAACACCAAGGTGAAAGAGAAAACCAAGTATTTTAGATGCAGAGGAAGCAATATTTGTAATGTGCTTGTGACAAGAGAGAGATTAGAAGTCAGGGTAATCCCCAAAAGAGATATATCATCTTGCCTAGAAATCGGAATGTCACCAAAGATAAGCACAGGATCAGAAGAATCCTTTTGCGAGATATAAGAAAAGATTCAGTTTTCGAAGGATTGAAATGAACAAAGTTGTCTTTGCCCCACTGGAGAATTACCAGGAGATAGGCATTTAAGGAATTGGTAGCGGATATTCGAGAAGTTGAAGCTGATTGAGCAGGGCAAGGTTTCTCAAACTGGAAAGTGGAATGCAATGTGCTATCATCGGCAAAATTATGGATAGGATTTCCAGTCAATGAAAGAAAGTCATTAATATACAAGAGTAAAAGAGTGGGGTAAAGAACTGAACCTTGGGGGACACCAGCAATATTGGAGAAGTTAGAAGACAGAGAGCCATCTACTATCACCCTCAGTGAGCGATCAGAGAGAAAACTAGATAATAAATTACAAAAAACAGTTCGCAAACCATAAGATGAAAGCTTGTTTAGAAGACCTTTAAGCCAAACACGATCGAAAGCCTTTGAGATGTCAAGAGCAACTGCTTGTGTTTCACCGAACTTTTCCATTGAATTTGTTCATAAATGGATAACATAAGCCAGTTCAATTGAATTTGTTCATAAATGGATAACATAAGCCAGTTCCATTGAATTTGTTCATAAATGGATAACATAAGCCAGTTCCATTGAATTTGTTCATAAATGGATAACATAAGCCAGTTCCATTGAATTTGTTCATAAATGGATAACATAATATCACCAGTGAATCGACACTGACGGAATCCATACTGGCGATCGTTGATCAGACGGAAGGTTTCTAGGTAGTTTAAGAGTTGGTGGTTAATTGATTTCTCCATTACTTTAGAAAGAGTAGAAGTAATTTCAATGGGAGGGATTTGTCACCCTTTTTAAGAACTGGCCGGATAGGAGCAAATTTCCAAGAAGAAGGAAAAAAACTTTTGGAATAAAAAAGTGAAAAAAGGCGGCAAAGAACACGAGTCAGTTCAGGAGCACAGGATTTGAGATCAAGTGAAAAAATACCATCAGGACTTGGAGCATTCTGAGCATCAAGTTTCGTCAAAATTCCTCTGACATCCTTTTGACCACAAGGACGCATTGAATGGAGCGTGTTGGGAATGGTGGTAGGTGTTTTACCAAGATCCTTAATACATGAGTTGGAAGAAATATGGGATGCTAGCAGGACAGCTTTATCCTTGGCTGAAGTGACAACAGAACCATCTGGTTTTGACAGAGGAGGGAGCAGAGATGGGCAAAAGTTGCGGCCAATAGCTTTGGCAAGAGACCAGAATGCTCGGCTACCATTAGGTCAAGAAGCAAGTTTTCTACTCTGAGCCTGTTCAAAATCTAGTTTGGACTGATTGATAACTTCTTTACAATTGTTGCGAGCTTTGGTGTAGGCAGAAAATGAAACTGAAGAATAGGAAACAAGCCAATTACGATATGCAACATCTTGAACAACCCTAGCACATTTATTGGAAAACTAAAGTTTACATTAAGGACGAAATTTTAAAGTAGAGTGTGGAATAAAGGATTCCGTTCCTACAAGAATAATTTCACTGACACGATCTGAGCAAAGGTTGACATCAGAAGTTTTGAAACAGTAATCCGACCAGGGAAAAGGAGAAAAGAAATCTTGCAGGTCATCCCATTTTGCATTCTTGTATTGCCAAACAACACGAGGTTGGGAATAGCAATGAGATAAAGGCTCTATTGGAGAAGAGAGAATCACCAAGTAGTGATCTGAGGTGACTAAAGGACCACTCACTTCGACTGTGTACTTAGAAGGGTTGTTTGTGAGAAAAAAGACCAAGCTTGTTGGCTGTATGGTTAGGATTGTCCGGTATTCTGGTAGGTAAATGAACAATCTGTGCGAGGTCATTAGTAATTGCAAAAGCCTCAGCATCTCGACCAGCTCGGTCGGTGTGACTAGAAAACGGAAGCCAGCTGGAGTTGTGAACATTAAAATCACCAAGGAAAATTACCCCACTGTTAGGAAAGTTGGAATTGAGAAAGTCAAGTTGCAAAGAGGGGAAGTCGAAGAGCTCCAAGTGATTAGTGGAGTTGGGAGAACGGTAGAGACAACAGATGAATATGACAGAATGAGGTAGAGAGATTTTAAGCCAGAGAAGATCGAACAGAGGAGATTCCAAATTACCAAGTCCCTGACAGGGAATATCGGAACGGACATATGCATAAGTACCACCTTTGAAGCGAAAAGAATCATACAGCTAACAATTTGGGCAACTGAGATGAACAGTAGTTGACTCAATCGATAACTGAGATTCTGTCAGAAAAAATACATGGGGTTTGGCAGACTGCAAGTGGAAATGGACATCGTTGAGATTAGAACTGAGACCACGTATATTTGTGAAATGAACTAGGAAGTGTTAGGGAGGTTTAGATCTTTTCGCAGATAAGTTTACTCTATTAGTTTTATAATTCAACGAGGGGGTGGGCATGCTGTATGAAGTAATGAAATATTTGGTTATGGTGTACACATGATATAAGAATATACCCAGGTCCTTGACATAACGTGGCCTCGACAATGCCCCCCGCATACACACTACTCGAACTCCCTCCAGTCACTATCTGGCAGAGTAGAGGTAGCAAGATTATACACTAGCTGATCCGGAAACCTTTGAAAGAGTTACCAATAGATTCGGTCTGGTGTACTAACTAGCGGCCGGCCTGCGAACACCGTTTTAGAGCGGTACCCTTGAAATGTAAAGAAGTTTGGATCTCGCCATGGTTTTGATCATAACGTGAAAAAGCATCAATCGTACTGCATGATGGAAGAGATGGGCGTGGGTTGACTGGAACTTAGCTGTGGAGACTAAACATGGGTTCCACCCCTTGAAATCTCCAATAAGCAAAGTGGTGGTATTGCACCGGTTGATGACAGTCATCTACCACCTAGAGATCGATGATGTGGTCGATTTACCTGTTTTCTGAACGGAAGAACTCGAGCTTCCGAGAAATAAAACCACGAAACTTCTAACGCAAAAAAAAAAAAAAAAACACGATAAAAATTTTTCTCATCAGTGACGGGATTCGAATTCAGACCTCTTCCAGGTGGTGAGGAGAGGACAGTGATCATATCCACTCTGTGTTACACGCGAAATTAGCTTCTTAACTTGTGATCGATAACATAAACTCGTTTCCTGGTTCATACTTTTCTCATCATATTATATGATTTACCATGAACAAACAAATATGCAAGAACAGATTTGATAATGAATATCAGATTGTCAAAGTTTAATGTGGCATATGTAAAAATTGGGTCATTATTGGCTCGCGACACTCAAGATCTTCGTGTATCTCTAAATAAATCAGAGCTACATGAGGATAGGTTGTGAAAGTTAGTTACAAAAAACAAAAGTTATGGAAGCCGGGACAGACAAGAAAAATTTAGGGCGTAAATTAAATAACCAAAAATTATAACCATTTAGCAAAATTTTATATGTAAAGTAAAGTAAACTACAGCCATTATCAACCCACTGCAGGATGGAAGCATCCTCAACAATTAATGTTAAGGGAAATGGATCATAATCTACCACACTGGTCCAGTGCGGGTTGGCAGATCGACCGTATTTAGCAGTCAGGGGCTTGACTGCACTCCCGCTCTGACCACTCGGCTACGGAGGCCTCTTTTTAATTTTATATCTGAGAAACTAATTAATATGGAAATTTTGAAACAAACAACAGAATAAGTAAAAGCAGGAAGTGTATTAAGCCAGTTAAACAAATTCATATAAAAAAAAAAAAGTGAATTACGTAAGCGGCAAAATTAGCTGATATAAAAGATTTTAAGCCTATTTTAACCTTGGGAGCTGAGAGTTGGGTAAGAAATAAAGGAACTGATCAAATAACTTTCAGAAATTAGAATTTTAAGAAAAATAATGAAACGAACAAATGGAAGGAACAATGGAAAGACCACATTAAAATTAGGAAATAAGGAAATAACACTGGGGTAATATAAACTAAGTGATCACTGAATTATGACCACCTACCTAATCCTTCGTAGGTCCTCCTTTTGCCCTCAAGTACAGCAGCTATCCGACGTGACATTGATTCAACAGGACGTCGGAAGCGTTCGGGAGGTATGGCCAAACAAACTGTGTGTGTATAATGGGGTCAGCAATGCAGGTATGGAGGTGATTGGTATATCCAGACGCCTGATATGCCTTTCCATAGTGTCCCACAAGTGCTCTATGGGATTGATACCGGTGAAGTTCGGAGGCCAATCGATATGCTGAAAGTCAGAACTGTGTTCCTCAAACCATTCCTGCAAAAAAAGTTCCCGATGGCTCGGCGCATTGTCATCTTGGAAGACACCATCGCCATTAGGGAAAAGGCGTAACATAGCGGGGTGAACACAATCAGAAAGCAGTTGACGATAGCGAAGACCACTGATACGTTGTTCCACAAGCAGCTGGGGTCCAAGTTTCTGCCAGTGAAACATGCCCCACACCATACAACCGCCTCCACTGGCCTGCACTTTTGATACCATGCATGATGGATGAAGAGCCTCATGTTGTTGACGCCAAATCCATACACGACTATCCACGGTGTGGAATAAATAACGTGACTCATCCGACCAGTACACCTTCGTACAGTCTTCGTACACCTTCGTACAGTCTTTTAACGTCCAACTTGCATTTCTCTTTGCACCATGCGAGTCTTTTACGCCGATGAACCTTGGTTAGGAGAGGATGCCGTAGGGGTCGTCTGCTGGTATAGCCCATACGTGCGAGCGTACTATGCATGGTCACGCCAGATATTGTTGCGGATTAGCCCATGTTGTATTGGGTAGTCAACTCGTCAACAGTGCTGCGCCTGTTCACCCGCACGAGTCGTCGGACCCGGCCCTCAGCTCTAACATCAACCTTTCGCTGACCTTTGCAGTTTTGCCGTTGGATCGTTGTTTGACCATTTTGATGCCAGTCCTGGTACACTTTAACTAGGGTGGAGACAGAGACCTGTCTCCTCCCTCCTCTGCCTCCCCCCATACTTCGCCTGGTGGGCTCGTCTCCACTGACCTCTTTGGGGATGCCTACTCTATCGTCCCTATTCTTCAATCTGATTTCCCACCCAGCCTTCAGTCTCCCCCTCTCTCACTAAACCGACCGAGTACACCCCTGAACAATGCCGCCAAATTCTAATCAACATCTAAATTCTACCGCTTTCATGTAAATCTCTTTCGGCCAAATTCTAGTATATACCCCCACCCACCCACCCCATTTTTTGTGGTTCCAATAGGGGACAACTAACACTTTTGTTTGTTTGTTATTTGGTTTTTTAGGAGCATTAGCAACTAAGGCCATATTGCTCCGGGATATGCGGTGGTAATTCCCTGACCTTTCCGCATCCTCCGTATTTGGTGGTGACGGGCTCGAACCCCGGTCTAATCAAGAAGCGTGTGCTACGCACTGCTGCTCCTTCCCACCTGGCTACAGAGGCGCCTACATCTAACACTATTATCTTTCATCTCGCGTATAGCCTGACGTCTAAATTTAATAACATCAAAATTTTGCCCGACCTATTAGGCCTTTTAACACATCTCTCTAGCGTTCAAGCTAGAGAGATGTGTTAAAAGGCAGCAGTGCGTAGCACACGCTTCTTGATTAGACCGGGGTTCGAGCCCGTCACCACCAAATACGGAGGATGCGGAAAGGTCAGGGAATGACCACCGCATAACCCCGGAGCAATATGGCCTTAGTTGCTAATGCTCCTAAAAACCAAATAACAAACAAACAAACCAGCGATTTCCAAACAGTAATTCCATTAAGCATTAATGTCAAACGCGTGATTTTGTTTTTTAGGTCCTAGCCACTGAAATCCCAGGAAACTAGGTGGCATGACCTGCAAGAGGAACTTGTTGTGATACTGGACATACCCGGCTAGCCTCCACGTGGCGAGGTATGAGCAACGTCGGGCCTCACTAGGGGACCTGAAGGCCAATAAGCCGGACAAACAATGGGCACAACACATCACACTGCACAGACATGGCCCACACACTTTCAAGTCTCTGGCTTGACAGTGTACTGTTCCCGATACAGCGAACACACGCGGAGATGGGAGAAATCCCAGGTGCCGTCTGACACGAACATACCTTATACACTTTAACTACGGCGGCTCTCGAACACCCCACCATTTCAGCCGTTTGGGAAATCGAGGCACCAGCTCGTCGAGCACAATCAAAGTCCGATAAATCTTTCTTTTTACCCATCGCGCTCGGAATTTTACTACCTACTGAACCTCTGACACCTTATCTATGCTACGAAGGTCGACTAAATCCGAACTCTCGTACCTCACGTGGTCAACGGGTCGCATTTACGTTTCATTGGGGTGGTCATAATTCAGTGATCATTCAGTGTATATCTAATCAAACATAAGTGAAGCAAACTTAACATGGAGTGAGAATGCAGAAAGGATGGGAGAAGGAGATTAAGTAAACAGACGTTGGAAACAAATATGAGTGGTGATTGGCCTAGAAAAAGACTAGGAGGAAGGTGGATTGATTTCGAGAAGGCATTAGAGTAAAAAGTACTTTCTCCAGCTAAAGATCTAACAGGAAATAGAATATCATGTAAAAAATTCGTGAATTCAAGAGTAGTCCAGAAGGACTGATTTGTAATAGTACAGTAACTTGGGTTTAACAGATTTGGATAATGATGATGAAAAATGAAATACTGCATGAAGAGGACTATATATTTATTTTTAAAGTATATAGGAAATTCTGCATTTACATATTTCACTATATATTCCTGATAAAAGGATTATCATGAATAACAAGAAGGGGAAAGTGCTAAAAGACAACTATTTCCCATTACATTGCATTTCTTTGTGTTCACAAAAGAGGCATTATCTTAATAATGAGATTAATGGGAGTGAATGGGGGATTTGGGATGCTGCTTCTTTTTCCGACTTTGATAGGAGAGGCTCCCCCCCTCCTCCAATGAGAGGGACCCTCGAAAACACGGTGATATTACAACTTCTTAATTAGTTCTTGATATCCATGGGGATGTAGGTTCAGTTTAAGCCTCGGGCTTCCGTTATTCTTTATGAGATCACTATCATCGATAGTGATAGTGATCGCAGTACGATGATGAATCCCATCGATGAAGCGAGCAATTTTTATGGGTCTTTTTCAAAATGTGGCTGAGTCAGTCGACCTCGGGAGAGAGTAGCATGATTTTTTCTCTAGGAAACTAGGATTTTTCGTCCAGCGAACAGACAAATCGACCACAGAATACACGAAATTTACGGATATGTACGGCGCAATACGCAACAACATTTCGCCGTATTTTTCAAATTAATTAAAATAAGGGAAATAAATAATCTAATAATATCAAATTATTAATAATATCATATTATAATTATTATATAATAGCATCTGCATCTACGTTTAATTTATAGAAGAAACAATTCCAACTGTTTAAGACGCCATTGTTACATATTGTAGACATTTATTCAATAGAGCACACACATTGCGTCAGGACTACGCCAGTACATCATAACGAAAGCGGGATCCTAATTCTCTCTTTACAACAATTTGTGAGTCAGTATAACTTTGTTTTTCTTCAGTCCAGAGATTTGAAAACAGACTACTGGAATATAAACCCATCCGCCGCAGGAGAAGATATCAAGAGACAAAGAAGATACTTAGTGAAGACATTTAGAGGGATATACTGAGATTCATGGAGAGATGGCACAAATGTCACCGTCTCTAACGATCACGTTAAGACGTAGTGCTGCGTCATACACCACCAGTAATATGAAAGGGAAGGTTTGCCCTCATAATATTTTCATAGGACGTTCAACCAGAAGACAAAAATTCGTATATATGAATCACTGATATACTGCAGAGGGATCATTTATTCTCGTTCCTAGCATATTTTTGTCACCATCTATATGAACAAATCTGTCAGCAAATGATCTCCCTTGCTTTCTACAAGTACACCGATGAGCCAAAACATTATGACCAGCGAGTCGTTATGCAAATCGAAGCAACTGCAATTGAACTACGACGCGTGCGCGGGTCGGTACACGGTATAAAAACCACTTGATACTGATCTGCATTAATCAGTGTTATTCTTCTTCTTCAGATGGGAAAGGCAGCGGACTTAAGAAAGTTTGACAAAGGCCAAATTGTAATGGCCAGAGGACTGGGTCAGAGCATATCCAAAACGGCATGAGTGGAGGGAAACTCACGGTCGGCCGCGGTTAGTACCTAACGAAAGTGGTCCGAGGAGGGGAAACCCACGAACCGCCGGCAAGGTGTTTTGGACGACCACGGCTCATCGATGCTCGAAGGCTCTCCCGGATGGTAAGTGGCAACAGAAGGGCGACTGTGGCGCAACTCGCTGGTAATTGAATACTGGTGACGGGAGTAATGTGTCACAACACACAGTACATCGAACCGAACCAGGCTGAAAATGAGGCTGCGTAGTTGCAGGCCGCTCCGAGTGCCCATGCTAACCACGGTTCACCGGCGACAGCAACTACAATGGGCATGCGAGCATCGAAACTGGACCCTGATTGATTGGAAGAAGGTTGTCTGGTCCGATGAATCACGTTTCCTGCTGCACCATGTGGACGGCCGGGTATGTGTGCGTCGTTTACCTGGAGGAAATGATGGCGCCTGGATGCACCGTGGGACCGAAACAAGCCGGTGGCGGAGGTGTCATGCTTTGGGCGATGTTCTGCTGGCATACCCTGGGTCAAGACATCCACGTGCCGGGCACAACGTCTACCACCTACCTAAACATCATACAAACAGTTGCTATAATATACTTAACCAGCCAAACAACCTCTCAACATTCTCCAGCACTATGTGGGAGACAACAATTGATGTCACCCTTGCCACAAGATCCGTCACTGATCACATCACAGACTGGACAGTACCGGAAAACTGGACAGTACCGGAAAACTGGACAACATCGGACCACAGAGCAATAACCTTCCAACTAAATCGAACAATAGCCAGAAGCACAACTCCCAGACAAATACAGCACAGATACGCCATAGGAAAAGCAGACTGGCCCAAATTCCAACAAACCATACGGGTGGCTGCCCACACATTCAACACAGAAGAGACAACCCCAGACCAACACCAGGCAAAACTGGTGAGACTTATCACAGAAGCGGTGGACAAATCTATCAAAAGAAAGAAACCATCTCCGGGGGCGGTACCCTGCTGGAACCCTGAGCTGCAGCAACTAAGGCAGGTAGCAAACACCTGTCGGAAAAAATTCCAGCGGGCTAGACGTGATTGGCCTATTGCAGAAGTAGAGACGCTCCGGGTACGATACCGTACTGCAAGGAACCAATACACAGCAAAAATCAGAGAAAGAAAACAGCGTACATGGGAGCACCTAGTTTCCACGACAGGAAATAACAACCCCTGGGGAGTGGTCTATCGGGTGACTACAAACAGGCTTCCCAGAGGCGAAGTAGTCCCAGCAATGAGGAAACCGCAAGGGGGGGGGGGGGGTTCACAAAGACGTGGCACGAAACAGCCAACAATATTTTGGATGCTATGTTTCCGGAGCACATTGATGCCACTACGCTAGAACAAGTACTGCTCTGCCCAGAAAATTGAGGAACCTTTCACAAAGACTGAGCTGGAGATCGCGGCGGCCAAGCTGAGAAACAAAAAGTCCCCAGGAGAAGATCTCCTAGAGCCAGAGATCAGCAAGAAAGCAGTGGACACCATCCCAGAGGAAATATTGAAACTATATAATAAATGCCTCAAAGAAGGCTACTTCCCATGCAGTTGGAGGGTGGCGACGCTGCGGCTAATCTTGAAGAATCCCACGAAGAGGCAGGATCTCCCAGGGTCCTATCGCCCGATAGCACTCCTGACAGTTCTCAGCAAGCTTCTTGAACATCTCCTGCGAAACAGGATAGAGAAGCATTATAGAAACACAGAAATCACCCAAACAATTTGGATTTCGAAAATTATACTCCACCACCGATGCCCTACGCAGCATCATCAACGCTGCAACAGAAACAGACCGCGAATACTTTCTTGCCATCGCGGTTGACTTTGCCGAGGCGTTTGACACCCTCTGGTGGCCAAGCGTCCTTAGCAGGCTCCGTGAGGCCAAACTCCCAAGTAATCTATACAACTGTATCAGCAGTTACCTGTGCGACAGGTCAGTAAAAGTCACTGCTCCTTACTGTACAATAACCAGACGCATCTACAGAGGATGCCCACAGGGCTCTGTCCTAGGCCCACTGCTCAGGAACGTGGTCCTGGAGACGGATTCCTCAACCTCAACCTCGGAAATGCAGCCTCCCAGGCATATGCAGATGACCTTGTCCTGACACTGGCAGAAAACTCCAGGGCACAGGTGGAAAACACAGCAAACCGGACTCTCGCCACTCTACAACAATGGGCTGACGAAAATAACCTGAAGATATCATCCACTAAGACAAGCTCCATCCTACTTCGGGGTACCCTGGACACCAGGAGACCCCCCCCCCCAAATAAAAGTACAAGGAACCACCGTCAAGCTGACCACAGAAATGAAATTTCTCGGGATTGTCCTTGATAGAATCCTATCCTTCACTCCCCACCTTAACTATCTCAGAAATAAAATCAGAAATTACTCGTCACTATTTGCAAGAATCACCCGCAAGGACTGGGGCATAAAGAAGAAAACTTTTGCTCTTTGTCATAAAACTGTGTTCTTGCCAGTCATCCTCTATGCCTCGGATGTCTGGTACAAGAAAGCAACCACTGCAACTAATAAAAGAAAACTAGAAACCATACAGAGGTACATCTTGCTGACTATCTCACGAGCTTGCAACATAGTGAGTACACATGCGCTTCAGGTGCTCACGGGTGCCCTCCCCTTGGACCTGGAAGTGATACGTAGTGGACTCCTCTACAGCCTTTCCAGGGGCATACCAGATACCTGCCTAAATTTCACATTAAATGTAGCCAGTGAACCGAAAATAGAGAAACGAAGACTAACTGTACATCTCCAGCAAACCTGGCAAACACGGTGGCAAAACTCAACAAAAGGGCAAATAACGCGAAAATTCCTCCAAACTGTCTCGGCCGTATACTCAAAATACCCAAGCTGGCTCTCCCCAGGATTGCTGGCCACGTACCTCCTAACTGGCCACGGCGCCATCAGATTCAAACTGATGACCTTTGGACTGAGCAACACTGCCCTCTGTCATTGTGGCTTAGTGGAAACGTTGGAGCATTTAATGTACCACTGCAAGCTTTATGAAGACATCCGATGCCGACTAATTACAGAATTACATTATGTACCAGAGAATCAAGAGGAACGCTTACTGGAGGAGGAACACAGCTACAAAGCACTGGCAAACTTCGCACAAGATCTTTTTGACAGAAGGCATACTCTTCCACCCCCACAGCCACAATCGCGATTCTCAGGCCCACAATATGACTTTGCAAACAACCATATAAGGTGCACGGACAGTCACCATCAAGACAATCCACAAAGAGATTGCATCCCAGGAAGAAACAGCATAAACTGAAGAAATCACATACTGGACCAAACACCCGCAACCACAGACCTGACTAATGGACGTTTCCTAATTTCCTGACTAATTGGACCCAGGATTCAATAACTAATGACCATGACTTCAGACAGAGACATAAGTAACCACAGACTGGACTAAATACCCACAACTACGGACCTGACTAAGGCACCTGTCCTGCTGCCAAGTGACAACCACAGACAGGAACCTACACACGGATTGGACAACTAGGACCTGACTCAAGCAGACATGCAGCCGCCAGGCCATACGGCGACCTGTGCCGGCTCCCTTGCCGGGCACGCTTTCCTCCCTCAACTGGCAGAGGGGGAGGCGACAGCCTTCTTGTTGCCTCCCCCCCTGCCATCCCACATCTTTCTCTCTGGTGGGGCATGGGCATGCCCCACTGGCACATGCTGGGGTCGTCTACTATATTGACCCCAGTCTTTCCTAGTTATTCCCCCCCTCGCCTTCAGTCTCCTCCCCTCTCTATCTCTATGCCAGTGCAAGACCTACACCAAAATTCTAGCTTCTTCAAATTATTTTGCCCTCTCCTCGGCCATTAAATTTTCAAACGCAATCCCTTCAAACTGGGAAACATGTATGTAATCAACATACAACGTGCAAAAAAAAAATTTTTTATTTTATTTTATTTTATTTTTTGTTTATTTATTTATTTTTATTTTTTTTTAGGTCCTTGCCATTGAAATCTCAGGAAAATAGGTGGCAGAGTAAATGCAAATTACTAGGTACCTAGTCTGCCTCCACGGGGCGAAAGTGAGTTAACGTCGGGCCTCAGCAGGGGCCTGGTGGCTAAATGGCCAGAAGAACAACGGTACATGACACCACACATTTCAAGATCCATAAACTTTTAAATCTCTGGCCTTTACAGTGAACTGTATCACCACACAAAGTAAACTACGCGGAGATGGGGGGAAACCCGTGGTGCCGTTTGACCCTAGATACACTTTACACTTTACACTTTTACCTAAACATCATGCCCAGCGTTCTGGGCAGGCTCAGGAGAGCACAAGTCCCAGATAACTTATATAGATGCATCAAGACCTATCTCCAGGATAGGCGAGTTGTCGTGTCCGCTCCCCACTGCAGTGTCTCCAGACCAGTCTTCAGGGGTCTGTCCTGGGGTTTCTCCTCTGGAATCTGGTGCTGGATGATTTCTTGAACACTACACTCAACAATGTACAGAACCAGGCCTATGCGGATGACCTGGTCATGCTCTTTTCTGCCAATAACAGGGCCTAACTGGAAGCGACTGCCAACCAGGCCATCTCCACCCTTCAAGCTTGGGTAGAGCATAACAACCTAAATATTTCCCCGGAGAAAACCAATTCGATCCCACTAAAAAGTACCCTTGATCTGAGAAGACCACCCCAAATCAAGGTCAATGGTATTACAGTAAAACTAAAAACAGAGCTTAAATATCTAGGTTTGATCTTAGACAAAAACCTTTCCTTCACCCCTCATCTAGACCAACTCAGGATTAAGATCAGGAAGTATGCTGCTCAAGTCTCAAGAGTTGCCCGGAAGGACTAGGGCTTGAATAAGAGAACGCTCTCCCTCTTCTACAAGGCAGTTTTCATCCCGGTTATCGCCTATGCCTCCGGAGTCTGATACAAGAAGGCCAATACAGTTGTAAATAGATCGCGCCTAGGAACTATCCAGCGTTCTCTTCTCCTTCTATCCTCGCGTGCCTCGCACTGTCAGCATCGATGCGCTCCAGGTCCTCACTGGACCTGGAGATTGTTCGTCATGGGTTGCTCTACCAATTAGTCAAAGGAAGAGCAGTTATCTGCGCCGGTTTCACCACTAACCCAGCAAATAATAGAAACACTGAAAAGAAGAGACTTAATGAACATATAACAGACACGTGGCAAGAAAGATGGCAGACTTCAACTAAAGGCGCTGTCACCAAAAGATTCCTCCCATTTGTCAGGGCCTCTTACCCCCTCACACCTGGCTAGTTTTCACCGGGACTCTATGCTACCTACCTCCTCACTGGACATGGCTCCTCCCAGAAAAAACTACACGACTTCGGAATTTCAGACTCACCCCGCTGACACTGTGGAGAGGATCAGACGTGGGAGCACCTTGCCCACAGCTGTGAAATCTACGAGGACTTCAGGAGGATCCTAATAACGAAACCACGCTTCAATTACAAAAATCAAGAACACCTCACCATACAGAATGAAGAAACTTACCGAGCCCTGACTCAATTGGCAATGGACATATTTACCAGGCAGCAAGCGCTACCACCACCATAGTATCTGAATCAATAGGTCAAAACAACCATGGCTGCCAATTGTTGCTGTGCTTCGTTGAGCCATGGATGCTAAAGCCTTGGACCAGCTTACACAAGACTTGACCAACAAACCATCCGGAGTACAGAACCCAACTTGATCCCTCACATCTCAAGTAGTCAACTGGTCTCCCCACTTGGCTGGGACAATACATTGACTCTTGGACCAACTTCTCCCCACCGGATGTGACACATTTCATCAAGGAGAGACCTACCATCGAACCCTAGACCTGACCATCATATCTTGGACTCCCGGATTTGCCCTCCCCACTATTCGTTATCATGGACTACTGGACCAGCCTTCAGTCTGGATGCAACACAGACTCACCAAATGGAGTCCCAATGACGACAACTGGACTAGACCTTCCCGAACATGACCCATCCACCATAGCAGCACTCATGCTGCTGGATTTCCACCAAGTTGTCGGATCCTTCTGACTGGCTGTGCTAGCCGTACCTACCTTGCACTTGCGGGGTATCTCTCTCTCTCTCTCTCTCTCTCTCTCTCTCTCTCTCTCTCTTTCCTTCTTCTTCGGGGTGGTTTTTCGCCCCTCCGCCAACCCACTCTTCCCTCTGGTGAGCCATTTGGCAAGCCACACTGTCAGCAGGGGCCATCTTCCTATCTGCTTATTTCTTCTGTTTCCTACCATCCGGCCTTTTACCCCTTCCCCTATATTTTTCTCTTACACAACGGGTTTTATATATGAAATAGCGATTATCTCATTCCCAAATCTGGTCCTAGCCACTGAAATTCCAGGAAAGTAGGTGGCAGGACCCGCCAGAATACTCGAGCATCAGTGGTACACCCGGTCTGCCTCCCCGTGGCATGGCGTCAGGTTCCATTAGGGGCTCGGCGGCTAATAGATCGGAGGCGGAGGAACAAAGGGCAGAACACAATACACACCACATGACCCCCACACACCTTCAAATCTCTGGCCCGATAAAATGTAAACCCGCGGAGATGGGAGAAACCCCAGGAGCCGTTAGACACTAATATACCTTACATCTTACCTAAACATCGTTAATCTGCGAGGGTCGCACAGTGGTATCGTCACCGTCCACCCCACACCGAGTGGAAAAGGCCCGGGTTCAAATCCCGTCGATGACGCGAGGAACTTTAATGGGCTTTTTTCACTCCGTGGCTGAGTTAGTTGGTCTCAGGCATAGATAGAAAGGTGTTTCTCCCAGAAACTGGGGTTTCGTCCAGCAAAAAGACAAATCGACCATAGAACACACCCAATTTAATTGAATTTAAGTATTCGGGTGGCCTAAACAAAATAAAAATAAAAAAATAAAATAATAGTACCTAAACATTACTGCTGACCAGGTACACCCTTTCATGGCAACGGCCTTCCCCTGTGGCGGTGCCATCTTTAAGCAAGATAATGGGCGCCTCCGTAGCCAGGTGGGCAGCAGCAGCAGCAGTGCAAAGTACACGATTCTTGATTAGTCCGGGGTTCGAGCCCATGACCACCGTATATCCTCAGAGCAATATGGCCTTAGTTGCTAATGCTCCTAAAAACCAAATTACAACAACAGCAGGATAATGCACTATGCCACACCGCCTGGACTGTTCGAACATGATGATGACTTCCAGGTATTGCCCTGGCCTCCAAATTCGACAGACATCAATCCCATCGAGTATCTATGGCTTGTGTTGGAACAGCAATTCCTATCCGCGGCGTCTCAACCACGGACCTTACAGGAGTTAAAGGATCTGCTGGTTATGCGTTACCAGATATCACAAGACACGTTTAGAAATCTTGAAGCGACCATGCCTCGCCGGGTACCAGCTGTTTTAGGCAGCACGTGGCGAACTGGAAAATATTTTTACTCATCGGTTTATATATTTTGTATTAGTGAAATAAAATTTTTCGGGAGGCAACAAGAGGGACTAATACTCTTCATTGATTATCAGTAGTGATTCTTCATGCATTAAGAATCTGCAAATAAAGGAACCACTAGGTGGCTGTGATAACGGTGTGCTGAAGTTGGATTTACTCAAAGAGGTAACTACCATCAGGGGTAAAGGGAAGGGTTGTTGCTTTCGTAAAGGCGACTACGATGATCTCAGACAGTATTTAATTTCTATACAGCGGGACCAACTGATGATGTTACCAACAGCAACTAAGAAATATTGTTAAAGGTTTAGGCCTAAATGGATGTCAGATGAACTAATGAGACATATGGCAGAGAAGAAAAATGCCTGGGATACATATAAATTAACATGTGACACAGAAGCCTATGATAGATATAAGTTGATCTGTAACCAAGTTACAAAGGAGGTTAGGCAGGCGAAGGCAGATTACGAGAAATCTTTGGCACAGGATGCGAAGAAAAACAGCAAAGAGTTCTTTACTTATGTAAACTCTAGAAGGAAGGGGATGAATCAGATTGGTCCACTTGATATCGATGGTTCAACTGTTGATGATCCTGCTCAGGTAGCTAACAAACTAAATGAATATTTTGCATCGACATTCACGCATGACGAGTTTTTCAACGAGGGGAATGCCAGAGGTGTATTCAACTCTGGCAGTAAGCTAGATAATCTTGTAATAACTAAGACTAAAGTGGAAGAGAAATTGTTGAAGATAAACACAAGAAAGGCAGCTGGGGTGGATAGGATCTATCCAGTTATATTAAAGGAGGCAGCAAAGGATGTAAGCAAACCCTTAGCCATAATTAGGAGAGCTTCCTTGGACTCAGGGGAGGTACCCATAGACTGGCCCATGACCACCGATATCCCCAGAATGCTAATCGAAAATTAAGGGAGGCACTGGTTAAAGAAGCATTGCATGATCATGTAGACAAGACTTCAGTTATAGCTCGGACACAGCATGGTTTTTTTAAGGGAAAGTCTTGCCTGACCAATTTGTTTGGATACTATGATGCAGTCACAAAAGAACTGGATACAGGGAATAACTTTGATATTATATACTTGGATCTTAGAAAGGCTTTTGATACTGTTGCACATGGAAGACTGCTGCACAAATTGGAGCAGTGTGGCATTGGAGGCAAATTGCTGCTATGGATAAAGGGTTGGTTGAGGGGGAGAAGACAGAGAGTGGTAATCAATGGACACTGCTCATCGTGGACTAATGTTATTAGTGGAGTCCCTCAGGGTTCAGTGTTGGATCCATTATTGTTTTCTGTATTTATAAATAATATTGATGATGGTATATCAAGCTTAATGTCCAAGTTTGCAGACGATACAAAGGTTGGCAGGGCTGTTAAGGACACTACTAACGCTATGTTGCTTTAACAGGATTTGGAAAGGTTGAGCAGATGGGCTGAGAGGTGGCAAACGAAGTTTAACATTGACAAATGTAAAGTACTACATATGGGAAACAGTAACCCCACAGCAACGTATCAACTCTGTGGTACTACAATGACAGTGGTAGAGAATTAAAAGGACCTGGGGATAATTGTGCAGGCAGATATGAAGTTCTCTGAGCAGTGCAGACGGGCTGCAAGAGAGCTCATGGTGTCTTGTCAATTATACAGGGTGATTCACTACCAGTGCGAGAAATTTGCAGGAGGTGTAGGGGGCACAAAGACTAATCGGAATCACATAGCATTGCAGAGTCCGAAATGCCTACGTCATGCGGTAGAGGACGTTGAACGGGAGGTCGCGTGAACAGCGATCCCGCTGGAAGTCAGCATTTGCGAACCGTTTCTGTTGAAGAAACCAAGTAGCAAAAGTCCACCGGAGTGGATAATCCGCAGGCTCCAATGATTGGACGCGTTGCAGATGGTATGAACTCATTTGGTTTGTTGACAGTAACCTTCATACAGTGGATTGTGACATACCCAATCGTTGGCCTATCGCTCGAGTACTCGGATTGCCTTCTGCAAGGCATAGGACATTCTCCTCATTGTCGTTCGCCCTCGATTCATGGTACCTCTCGTGAAACAACCAGTCTCACGTAACCTTCTGTGCACACGTGCGAATATCGTATGATGAGGAGCACGCCTGTGCGGGAGACGTTGCTGGTACAAGCGCAGAGCGGAGTGCCCGTTACAGTCCGCAGCTCCATACGTGAGGTGCATGTCGGCCAGTTCAACGTTTGAATATTCGTCCATCCTACTGCCTCGGGAACCGGTTCGCAAATGCTGACTTCCAGCGGGATCGCTGTTCACGCGACCTCCCGTTCAACGTCCTCTACCGCAAGACGAAGGTATTTCGGACCCTGTAATGCTATGTGATTCCGATTCGTCCTTGTGCCCCCTACACCTCCTGCAAGTTTGTCGCCCTGGTAGTGAATCACCCTGTATATAGGAATTTTTCTAGCAGGGATAAGGAGGTGATTATTCCCTTGTATAAGGCAATAGTCAGGCCACACCTTGAGTACTGTATACAGATCTGGAGGCCTCATTTCAAGAAGGATGTAGAGCTGCTGGAACGAGTATAGAGAAGGGCAACAAGATTAGTGAATGGAACAGAGGGTTGCTCTTACGAAGAAAGGCTTAAGTTTTGCAAATTACAGTGTCTGGAGACTAGGCACCTGCGAGGTGATCTGATTGAGGTGTATAAAGCCTTGAATGGTTTGAGCATGCTCAATGTTGATGGGATTCTTCCTCTTGCTCAGAATAATCACCTGAGAGGGCATAAATTCAAATTGAGGAAAGACAGATGTAGGATAGATGTGCGGAAATTTGCCTTTAGCCAGCGGGTAGTTGGTTGGTGGAACAGACTTCCATCCCTTGTTGTGGAAGTTGATAGCCTAAATAAATTTAAGGCTCAGCTGAACAGGTATTTTGAACGAACAGAGGTGTGAAGTGGAAGTGGTTTTTTTTTTTTTTTTTTTTGGCTGATGCTGCATAAGCTTGCTTTCTTGCATCATATGCCTCTACTAATGCTAATGCTAATACTAAAAAAAAAATCTCTTTTAGTTATAGCAATAATTTAGCGTTTTAATCAATGTTTGATATTTAATTACGTAATCAACTAAAATCTATCTGGAATCCTATAATCATCTCTAATTTATCTAGAATTTTTAATTTTGTTGTTAAAATAAAAAAAAATTAAAAAATGTAAGTCTTAAAATTGCTCTAAGGGAAAAAATGCTAATAAAACATTAAGTCCTTTTAATTTTTAAAATATTTCGGCAGTCCCAGAACCTAAAAATTTTCAATATGCTTTGATTAACAAATTACTATTTATAACAATGCTCTTTAATGTTTTTGCAGGTGAGGTGCTACGAAGCATGATCACATCAAGATCTGGAATATGGGTGGTTGGTGGTTGCCAGGCAGACATCTCCGCAGTATCCCCTTCTTGTGCTGAAGGCAAAAAACAACAAGGAGGTCTCTGTTTCTGTAATGATCAATATCTGCTAAGATATATAAAAAATCCAGAGATGAAGTAATTTGAATCTAAACCAATTAAAGGTAGTTAAAATTTTTTGAATCAAAAGGAAGATATTATAAATGTAAGCATATATTGAACATCGTTGACCCGACAGAGAACATAATTTAATAATTAAAATAAGAATAAATGTAAAGTATAAGGCATGTCTACCGTATCCAGGACATAATGTAACAACTAGTCGTTATGAAATAATAATCCCTGTAGTTAGTATATATGTGGTGACCCCTATGTGATGGATATGGTAAAAATAAATAAATAAATAATTAATTAATTAATTTAAGTTAAGTTAACGCAAAGAAAAAACATGCAGATAGTAAGAAGAATAAAAACTAATAAAGTAGGAATAATAGAATCTGAACTCCATAAAGACGAAAATATAGCAGTACAAATAAGAAATAGTTTCTCCCACATCCTCGGATTATCCTAATAATTTCGGAGAAATAAAAACAAAGAGTGTAGGACAGCTTAAAGACAATACAAGATATAAGTTGTATCTCGGGCTTGCCCGGGATCGCAAACCCGTTCCTATAGAAGGACCCTGAGCTGAATTTGCATGTCACCTTAGCGTGAACTTAAGTATATACAGTGTGATTATAAAATAAGATAAGATAAAATAAAATAAAATAAATGATACACTATAATTTGCAGGCTGGTGGGTACAAGTTTTCTAAGCCGTAAGACACCAAGAAAGCAAAGCGTATCCTATGTACATAATATACATGGCTCTAAATCCGTAATTATGGTAATTATATTGAAGCAATGGGTTCAGAAAATAAATTTTTGAAATTAATTATATTTATCGCCTTCCTGAAGTGGTAGTTCGGGTAAGCGATAGGGAAATTATTATTTATCAATTTATTGTACAATGCTATTATGTTTGCAGAACAGGTTGTGTTTTTATTTCAAATAGAAGCAATCCTCAGGCATTGGGATAAAATGATATTAGCATGCACTGATTTCGATATATTAGATCTCCAGTTTGTAAGGCCGACTACATTGAAATTAAATGCGTCTCTTTTATTATATACGTTTACATCTATATTATTATGGAATATTTCTATACAGAGATCCAGGTAATTTGTTATAATATCAGAACTGTTAGTTTTTTCCAATACAAGTTCTTCTGGATATAATTTGCTGTAATCCTGAACGAAATGCGGACAATTAAACACACACAGATCATCTACGTATCTGAACATAAGTAGGTTATCTTGGAATGTTCTTTCTGTAGAATTTAGATAGAGGTTTGCAATTATGCAGGATGCTGGACTTCCCATAGGGGTGCCATTCACTTGTAAGTATAACGAAGTTCCGTCATATACGTAATTCTTAAAAATACATAAATTTATTAGAGTACCCCAGTAGGTTAAATCAAACTTTATAGCATTTTTATGTTCCAAATATAGTTTTTGGAGAACATCTTTTAAATTGTCGAGATTGACACTAGTAAATAAATGGTTAAAGTCAAATGTTTGTATTTGCTGAATATTGTTATTTTTTATTGCATTTATAACCAGTAAGTTGTTATTTATTATAATAGTTTTATTTACATTATTTAATATAGTTTTAAGTAACTTTTCTAACGTTTTACCTGGAATTTTAGCATAACTATCTTCTTTTAGCATTAGCATTAGTAGAGGCATTTGATGCAAGAAAGCAAGCTTATGCAGCATCAGCCAAAAAAAAAAAAAAAAAAAAACCACTTCCACTTCACACCTCTGTTCGTTCAAAATACCTGTCCAGCTGAGCATTAAACTTATTTAGGCTATCAACCTCCACCACAAGGGATGGAAGTCTGTTCCACCAACCAACCACCCGCTGGCTAAAGGCAAATTTCCGCACGTCTATCCTACATCTGTCCTTCCTCAATTTGAATTTATGCCCTCTCAGGTGATTTTTCTGAGCTAGAGGAAGAATCCCATCAGCATTGAGCATGCTTAAACCATTCAAGGCTTTATACACCTCTATCAGATCACCTCGCTGGTGCCTAGTCTCCAGACACTGTAATTTGCAAAACTTAAGCCTTTCTTCGTAAGAGCACCCCTTTGTTCCATTCACTAATCTTGTTGCCCTTCTCTGTACTCGTTCCAGCAGCTCTACATCCTTCTTGAAATGAGGCCTCCAGACCTGTATACAGTACTCTAGGTGTGGCCTGACCATCGCCTTATACAATGGAATAATCACCTCCTTATCCCTGCTGGAAAAATTCCTGTATATCATTGACAATACTCCATGAGCTACTCTTGCAGCCCGTCTGCACTGCTCAGAGAACTTCATATCTGCCTGCACAACCACCCCCAAGTCCCTTTCATTCTCCACCACTGTCAGTGTTGTACCACAGAGTTGATACGTTGCTCTGGGGTTGCAGTTTCCCATGTGTAGTACTTTACATTTGTCAATGTTAAACTTCATTTGCCACCTCTCAGCCCATCTGCTCAACCTTTCCAGATCCTGTTGCAGCAGCATAGTGTCAGTAGTGTCCTTGACAACCCTGCCAACCTTTGTATCGTCTGCAAACTTGGACATTAAGCCCGATATACCATCATCAATATCATTTATAAATACAGAAAACAATAATCGACCCAACACTGAGCCCTGAGGGACTCCACTAATAACATCAGTCCACGATGAGCAGTGTCCATTGATTACCACTCTCTGTCTTCTCCCCCTCAACCACCCCTTTATCCATAGCAGCAATTTGCCTCCAATGTCACACTGCTCCAATTTGTGTAGCAGTCTTCCATGTGCAACAGTATCAAAAGCCTTTCTAAGATCCAAGTATATAATATCAAAGTTATTCCCTGCATCCAGTTCTTTTGTGACTGCATCATAGTATCCAATCAAGTTGGTCAGGCAAGACTTCCCCTTAACAAAACCATGCTGTGTCTGAGCTATAACTGAAGTCTTGTCTAAATGATCCTGCAGTGCTTCTTTAACCAGTGCCTCCATTAATTTTCCTGGAACAGAAGTTAAGCTCACAGGTCTATAATTACTTGTGTCAGCCTTTGATCCTCCTTTGTGAATTGGGGTCACATTTGCACATTTCCAGTCTATGGGTACCTCCCCTGAGTCCAAGGAAGCTCTCATAATTATGGCTAAGGGTTTGCTTACTTCCTTTGCTGCCTCCTTTAATATAACTGGATAGATCCCATCCACCCCGGGTGCCTTTCTTGTGTTTATCTTCAACAGTTTCTCCTCCACTTTACTCCCAGTTATTTCAAGATTCTGTAGCTTACTGCTAGAGTTGAATACACCTCTGGCATTCCCCTCGCTGAATAACTCCTCATGTGTGAATGTCGATGCAAAATATTCATTTAGTTTGTTAGCTACCTGAGCAGGATCATCAACACTTGACCCATCAATATCAAGTGGACCAATCTGATTCATCCCCTTCCTTCTAGAGTTTACATAAGTAAAGAACTCTTTGCTGTTTTTCTTTGCATCCCTTGCCAAGGATTTCTCGTAATCTGCCTTCGCCTGCCTAACCTCCTTTGTAACTTGGTTGCATATCAACTTGTATCTATCATAGGCTTCTGTGTCATGTGTTAATTTGTATGTATCCCATGCATTTTTCTTCTCTGCCATATGCCTCATTAGTTCATCTGACATCCATTTTGGCCTAAACCTTGAACAATATTTCTTAGTTGGTATGTAAAGCCTAGTAGCTTCCAAGATAAGTTCTTTGAATGCTTCCCATTTTGAATTTGCTGTTGGTAACATCATCAGTTGGTCCCACTGTATAGAATTTAAATACTGTCTCAGTCCATCGTAGTCGCCTTTACGGAAGCAATAACTCTTCCCTTTACCCCTAATGGTAGTTACCTCTTTGAGTAAATCCCACTTCAGCACACTGTGATCACTGCCACCTAGTGGTTCATTTATCTGCAGATTCTTAATGCATGAAGAATCACTGCTGATAATCAAATCAAGAGTATTACTCCCTCTAGTTGCCTCCCGAACATGCTGATGTAGAAAACAATCATCCAATAAATCCACAAAAGCCCTGCTAGTGTGTGAGTAACCAGCGCCCAAAATCCAGTCAATATCTGGGAAATTAAAATCTCCCATTATAAGACACTCTGATTTACTGGCCCTCTCTATTTCCCTGTGCAGTTCCTTATTATACTCATCAGAGTCATTAGGCCTATAGCACACTCCTACTCTCAATTCTGATCTCCCAATGTTTATGTCACACCAAACTGACTCAACACTGCACTGTCCAGCGATGTCGACTGGCTTCACTTCCTTGGTTTTTATGTGTTTCTTAACTAATAGCATAACACCTCCCCCCTTCCTATCCTGTCTATCCTTTCTGTAGACGTTGTACTCCCCAAATTGCAGTTCCGCATCCCTTATATCTGTGTGACACCACGTCTCTGATATCCCAACAATATCTGCCTTCGATGTTTTCAGCAATACCTCAAATTCATCAAATTTATTTACTAAACTCCTAGCATTGGTGTACACGCAAGTATACCTGCACCTGTTTCTATTCTTAGCTACCCTAACACAACCCATGTGTTTACTTGTACCGCAATGGCTCCCAGCAGTCTCTGAAATACCATGCATCTTGTTTTTCAGGCTTCTGCTCATTCTAATAGAAGCAGTGCAAGAATCTCTTTCACCTCTGCCAGTGGCTACTGTCAATCTATTGGTCTTTGTCTCCCCCCAAGCTAGCAGTTTTCCGACCCACCTAACACTGCCTCGATAGCATCAGCAAATATTCTTGCACCCTTTCTATTTAAGTGTATCCCATCCCTGTAGAAGCAATCTCTCCTGTTAACAAGTACAGTCCAGGCTGAAAAAAATTCTACCCCTTGAGCCTTGCCCAATCTTTCCAGGGCCGAATTGATCGACAAGGCTCTCATCATATACTCCCTCCTATCGTGTCTGGGCAGAATTGCAGACACTTTCAAATTCAACCCTAATTCTCGGCTTTTGTTCAACAGTGACCTGTACTTGTTAAGTAATTCTGCCGGTCTCCTACTCTTAATATTATTAGTGCCAACGTGTACAACTATATCACCTTTTGTGCCCTTAAAAGATGATATTCGCTCTACAACGCCATCAACCTTTGCCCCTGGCAGACATACCCTGGTCCTGTTCCACCTATCCTTTTTACAAAGCATGTTCCCCGTTTCCCTGACAATAGAGTCACCAACAACTACTAGTTCCTTCGGGACCAGCGCATTCTGCCTTGGGGGTTGTCTCTGTGTCAGGCGATGCCCAAGTGCAAGCTCTGGCGTTGATGTGGGCAGCTGAGAGCTTGATGGGCCCCTCAATTTAGTTTCTTCGAGGGCATCCACCCTGTCCTTCAAGCTCTCATATAGGCCCATAAGAACGCCGAGTTGTTGCCTGATATCGATACACTCCTTGCATCGCGCACACACAAAGACATCCCCCTTGGCAGTATCATGTCCCGTACCCGACTGCTCTGCAAACATCAAGCAAACAGTGCATTTTATAAGGCTGTGAGTCAGAGGACAACTGCCCCCCTCAGTTCTGCTCTGAGCCACAGCACTTCCATTAGCTTGAGCCTTTTGCTTTGCTGCTCTGGTCTGAGTCATGATTCTATTAATTTATTAATTAATTATGTTATGTTATTAATTATATTACGTTTGTAATCTAAGTCGTTATATGTATTTATTTAAACGTACAATTTAACTGCTAACGAAGTGCTAACGGTATATCTAGTACGGTATCACAATGGCGGGAAAGTTACTAACGGTAACGGTAGCGGTAGTTACGAACACGTGGAAACCCTTACCGATACTTTTACAAGGCCGAGTAAAGAATAAATACACCAAATTAATCAAAAAATCACAAAATAATGTTATACTACTAAATTTAAATCAAAAGTTTTAGAAAAACAATAATTTCAAATCAATAAATAAGAAAAATCCACTTAGCGGCTTGGAACACGACCGTCTCTAGTAGCCTCGTCAGCAGACTCTATATGATGTTATGAATCTAAATGCAATAGGTGATTTATGAAATTTAGGTATACCATATATAAACGGATATTTTAGGTTATTGAACTTTAACTTTAATTTTTTATGCAATGCTATTAGTTTTTTGATTATTACATTAGGGGAAGATGCTATGTATTTGTATGTGCTACTGGACTGCAGTTCATTTTTAATAATTTCTGTGTAATATGACTTACATATAATTTCATAATTGCAAGCAGCTTTGTCAACTGGAGTAATTACAAAATGTTAGTGTATTTCTTTGAGCTGCTTATTTATTAATTTTGTTTATTTAGATTATCCGGTATGAATTTAAATTGATTATATTTGTTAAATATGATATTAACACAAATTATTATTAACACAATTATTAACACAAATGAAAGACTACTGCAAGAAGAAATTAGTATGTTACAAAATAAAAAACTACATCCATACGGACTGAATAACAGATTTAATCAAAAATACGTGACTAATAATTTGAAAGATATTTGTGTTTATAATATGTTTCATATTGCTAAACTTCATAAATCTAAATGCAAACGAAAATATAGTAAATCTAAAACATTTAAGAGCGACCGAGAACAGTTAGGGGATTTCATAGATTTATTTAAAATTTGGGACACCGATCCTATAAACATTGGTAAAATACATAATAAGAGCATTAAACTTAGTGCACTCAAAGCCCTAAGCAGGAAAGCCAATAATTATGTCTTTGGATCTTCTCACCTTATGCATTATTGTGGAGTTAATATGTTGGATACACAGTGTATGTCACTGTTTTTTTTTTGTTTTGGTGTTTTTTTTTTTTTTTTTTTTTTGATTTGTAGTTGTATTTAGTTAGGTATATATTGTTTTCTGGATGTTTATTATAAATAGTCAAATTATTGTAACCAACTGATTTTTGTCCCTTATCAATTTTTGGGCCAATGTGTTATGTAAATGAGAAATGTTCTTTTGGAAATTATTCTTGCTTTTGTGGAGAGACTATAAATTGCCCTTGTTTCTTCTCCTGTATCGGGAGGGGGCTGGATTGATTTTGGTTGCAGAAATGTATTCTAATTTTGTTTTATTGTTTCTCACTGTATTTGTGGGTGGGTATTGCTAACTCTTTGCTAGTATTGAATTGTAATGGGCTTAAAACTTAACTTAGCATTTTTCTAGACATGATTTTCTTTGTTTTCTGTTTCACCTAATGTTAGGATTCAGGAAATAGAATTGGTTTGTTGTCTCCCCACTTGTATTGTGGGATGGTCTAAAGTAAGAGCCAATTTACATATTGTTCTTATTGTTTATGGTTGACTGATATTTGGTATTCAGTTTAGATTAAGTATCTGTTCACTAGTCTTTCTTAAATCTGTTGTACTTTCTTACTCTATGTTACTCGTTCTTCTAGGGGATGCTTTTCTCTTCTTCCCCTACTTGCTATCTCTATTTCCCCCCCTGCTCCCATGCTTCACATTCTATTACCCATTTTCCTTTTCAGAAAATACCTGAATACTTTGTATTTTTTACTTTCTCTTCTCTCTTCTATTTCAGGGGATCTCTATTTCTGATTTCCCATATCTTCTATCCAACTTTCCCTTCTCTTCCAATTCCCATACTTCTCATTCTTATATCCAATTCCCATACTTCTCATTCTGATATCCAATTCCTTTCCCTAAACACCTTGGGGCTCCCAGGCTTGCCTGACAGCCCCAGTAAGAGTTTCAGTTTAAAAGCAGTCCCTGGCGCGCCTCTTCGTGGCCAAGGTTGGGAGTCAGAGGGCAGGGAACCAGGTGTCCCGTGTCCCCTGGCTGCAAAGTCGCCAGGTGCTGACACTCAACACTTAACATAACAACACACATACTTGCATACCTACATATATTCACTTGCCGGCCTTGGCCTTTTGTCTTTTCAGATGCTACTGCGGTATATAGGGGAAACCCTGGAGACCGCAAGTAAAACAAACACACCTTGACCTTGTACTTTTCATCACGGAAATAGCACCCACGGTCTTGCCACAACTCAGCCAGACATGAATCCCTGCTAACCCTCATGTACGGTAGGATTTGCTTACCCTTCTGTCGGGTCATCATCATCATCATCATCAACCATTTTCAATCCACTGCAGGATGAAGGCCTCTCCAGCAACTTTCCAGTTCCTTCTGTTTTGAGCACTGGCCATCCATTTACTACCCACAAACTCATAAATTTCATCTATCCATCTCCGCCTTTGTCTTCCAGGTTTTCTTCTAGCTCCTCTTGGATACCATTCTGTTATTTTCTTAGTCCATCTGTCATCATGTCTTCGAGCTATGTGTCCTGCCCAAGACCATTTTAGTTCTTTAGTTTTGATAAGAATGTCCTTTACTTGAGTTTGTTGCCTAATCCATGTGTTTCTCTTCTTATCTAACAGTCTGATTCCCAATAAGATTCGTTCCCTTCTTCGCTGTGTAGTTCTCAGCTTCTCTTCCATTCTTTTCGTGAGTACCCAAGTTTCACTTCCATAAGTCATGGTGGGGAGTATACATTGGTTCATTATGTTACGTTTCAGACAAACTGGGATATTGCTCTTCAGTATGTGATTATATTTCCTGAATGCTATCCATCCAAAATTTATTCTTCTCTTGACTTCCAGCCATTTATCATTATTACAGCTAATAACTTGTCCCAGATAAGTATATGACTCCACTTTTTCAATTACTGCTCCTTCAATCAGTATTTCCCTTTCTGTGGCATACTTGTTCATCATTACTTTTGTTTTAGCCATATTCATCTTTAGTCCAAATTCCTTACTTACTCTACATAACTGATTAAGATTTTCCTCTAATTCTTTGGGACCATGGCTTATGACCACAATGTCATCTGCAAATCGTAAAGGATTTAGGTACTCTCCATTCACATTGACTCCTTTCTACGACCAGTCTACAGTAAACAGCTTCGGAGATATTGTGTCTCCTTGTCGAACTCCTTTCTCAATTTTAAATTTGCTACTGTCTTTGTCTAGTCTAATAAAGGAGGTAGCACTCTCATGTATTTTCTTCAAAATCATAATATATGGGGTATCAATGAATTGTCTTTCCAGTGCCCGAAACATTGCCTTATGCTGTATGGAGTCAAATACCTCTTCATAATCCACAAATTCCAGGCATAATGGTGTTTCATATTCATTTGCTTTCTCTATTAGCTGTGATATTACGTGAAGGTGAGCCATAGTTGAGAATCGTGTCCTAAAGCCAGCTTGCTCTTTCGGTTGATTCTCATCAAGTATTCTTTCTAATCCGTTAGTAATGACCCTTGTGAACAACTTGTAGATGTGGGATAACAAGCTAATTGGTCTATAAATTCCAATTTCTGATTTATCTCCTTTCTTATGCAGCAAAACTATGATTGCATTATTCCACTACTTAGGCGTCACCTTTTCTAATGCACTTTGTGAAGAGCCTTGCCAGTTTTTGTGTTATGTCTCTTCCTCCTAATTTTAACAACTCTACAGTAACTTCATCTTTCCCCAGTGCTTTCTGATTCTTCATTTTCTTCAATGCATGTTCTACCTCATCAGGAAGAATATTGGGTATGTTGTATGTGTTGCTAATTTGGAATCCATCTTCCCCACTGCTGGCATCATTCCCCTGCTCCTTGTATAATTTTCTATAATAGTCTTCTGCTATTTGAATTATGCCTTCTCTGCTGTTTATAAGTACACCATCGCTATTCTTCAGTTTCAGTATCATTTGTCTTTCTGTATTACTGCTCATGGCTGCTGATTTAAATCCTTTGTTTTCCCTTAATGCTTGTTCTACTTTTCTTGTGTTAAATTTTCTTATGTCCTCTCTGAGTCTCTTTCTAATCGCTTTGCATAACACAGTATACTCAATTTTCTCCCTGTCAGTGTTTTTCTTGCTTTTCATTTGTCGTCTTCGGTTCATCATGACAAGTATTTCTGGACTAATTTTTTCTTCTTTGGATTTCTTTTTCCCTATAGGTTTCTTGGGCTTTATCACTTTCAAAAAGTTGTAATATTCCTCGTCGATATCTTGGTCCTCAGCAGTCTGCAGAAGCTCAAACGTGTTCTTAAGTTCCAGTACATACTGCTTTTTCTCCTCTTCTGTTATCTCAAAGACCTTTGTATTATTTACTCGAGTCAGTTTTTTCCTTTTCTTTCCCACATCTATATCAAGTGTACATCTTACCATTCTGTGATCACTTCCAACATTTACTTTATTCAGGACGGTAACATCATTCACAATATATCTTCTGTTAGTGAGGATGAAGTCGATTTCATTAGTAGTTAATCCATTTGGACTCTTCCATGTCCACTTTCTGTTCACCCTTTTCTTGAAAAAAGTGTTCATTACTGACAGTCCTTGAGATTCTGCAAATTCACAAGTCTTTCACCTCTTTCATTTCTTTCACCAATTCCAAAATTTCCTATAGTTCCCCTTTCTGCGCTGTTTTGTCTTTTTCCAACCTAAGCATTGAAGTTTCCCATAATAATAGTGTAGTGGGTTTTCTGCTCATCTAGAAGACTCTCAATTTCGGCGTACATTTCTTCAACCTCTTCGTCATCATGGCTCGATGTTGGTGCATAAATCATTATAATCTTTAGCTTGTACCTCTTAGAAATCTTGAGTATTATATATATATATATTTTTTCTGTTTATATTCCGGGACGGCTGAACAGTCAGAGGAATTAACAAGATAGACACAATACAAGAAACAGCACCGTATTCAGCACTCACGGGATTGAACCCAGTCACTCCAGGCACGTGTACTTATGCACCCGCGCGCCTAACCACTAGGCTACGGCGACCTTAAGACCTTATTAGTCTTGACACTCTTGGTGATGTACTTTTGAATTCCAAAATGTTGTTTTTAAAATCTTTATGGACCAGAGACCCAATTCCACCTTCACTCCTTTCACTGTTTCCATTGGTGTACAGCAGATTTCCACTTGATAAACTTATAAGTGATTCATTTCTTCTTCTTCTTGTTTCAGCCAAACCGATGATATTCCAATTCACATTTTCTAATTCCTTTTCCAGCTTTAATATCCTGTCTTCACCGATGAGTGATCTTACGTTATAACAGGCCAAGTTCAGTAGGGTAGGATTTGCTAACCCAGCATTTTTAAATTTTTTTTTAAATTTTATTTATTACCGTATTATTTTATTTATTTATTTTTAATTTTATATTATTTATTTATTTATTTTTAATTTATTTATTTATTTACTTTTATCTTTTTTATTTATTTTTATTTATTTTTATTTTTATTTATTATTTTTTTATTTTTTATTCTTATTTTTTAAATTTTTTTATTTTTATTTATTTCATTTTTATTTTATTTATTTTTTTATTTTTATTTATTTCATTTTATTTTTTTATTTTTTATTATTTTTTTTTTTTACGGCCAAATGCTAGGACACCACAGAACCTAACGCAATATGTCATATACAACACACAACACTTTTCTGTCATTTACAGTAGTACTGTATTTCTTCACAGGTACATGCGGCACAGATGTGGGAAACCACAGGTGGTGCCTGACCATATATATATATATACACACTGGTGTTCAAAAACAGTGTATTACCCCTTAAAATCGTAACTGTCGTCCGAATAATGTAAGCACATGGTAATATTTCTTACATACTGCATAAGATAAGATTGACACGCGTATGTGATGACGTAATATTGCATCGCTGTTACTTTCAGCTATATAAGCACGCTCTACAAGAGTTACAGTCATTCCTTGCTTGTGTCAGGATGGCGAGTTACGTGCAGTTGAGGGCACGAAGAAAGAGTGCTATTATTGCTTTACGTGAGGAGGGATATTCTTCCCGTCATATTGCTTATAGAGTGTTTTGTAATCAGTCGACAGTGAGTAGATTTCCTTCCATACTCAAGAATACTGGTTCTGCTGATAGAAAAAAAGGAAACGGACGCAATCAAGTCTCTACGCCAAAACAGGACCGCGTTTTGAAACGTTTATGCCTTAAAAACCGTAAAGCGTCTTCGTCTGAGCTGAAAACAGAATGGAAGAACATACAGGAGTGGTAGCAAGAGCAGTAACAGTCACAAGACGCCTCTTCAAAAATGGACTTGTAGCCCCTCGTCCTAAGAAGCCCCTGCTCACACAAAAAATGAAAAAGGCCCGATTAATTTGGCGTAAAGAGCATGACAAATGGACCCCGAGCAGTGGAAGTCAGTTATTTTCTCTGATGAGACGAAATTGAATCTGCATGCCTCTGATGGGAGACAAACGATTCGCCGTAGACGTGGTTAAGAATACTATCCAGACTGTATGGTGTCTACAGTGAAATTCCTACCAGCCAAATGATATGGGGGGTACATTTCGTATCGCGGAGTAGGTCACCTGTAGTTTATAAAAAGTTCCGTAAATGCCAATGGATTCCTGGCTATATTGGAAGGCAAATTGCTACCAACCATTAGAGACCATCTCAACCTGCGAAGTAACTGCATATTTCAGGACGACTCTGCTCCTCTGCTTGTCATCGGGCGAAAAGTGTAAGTAGGCACGCACTTCTGTAGTTACTTTACCTTCATTTCTGCATTACAGGTTCGACAGTAATGTGTTTACATTTGTTAAAGGTGAAAAAATGGTTGGAAGAACGGCCCATTACAACTCTTAGCTGGCCAGGAAACAGCGCGGCCGGACCTAAATCCGATAGAGAACTGTTGGCATCGGTGGAATCTGCAGCTGCCAGAAAGAAACCAAAAGACCCTTCGAGAACTTCAGGAAGCCATAATTCGTGTTTGGAACCACGAACTATCAGTTGATTATCTTCAGAAATTGATCTTGTCAATGCCTGGATAGTGTGCTGCTGTCATCAGGGCCATAGGCAGTTCAACTGAATATTAGTTTGCACCTGGTGAACTTTTAATTTTGTTTTCCATTTAAAATGATAAACTGAAGCAAATTGAGGGCTTCTGATAACATTTCAGCCATAATTGTCGTGTTTACCAAAACTTTTGTATAAAGGTTGCAAATGCTCATTTTGGAATATTTTGAGAGCACCTGTTAAATATTACTTAGCTTAGCCTTAACTATTAATAAATATCTTTTGTTTATATTTCTATTTGTGATGCTAGTCATTAATGTAACATACCATCGCGAAAAAGGGTTAGAAATGTAAAATTCCTAGATGATGCACTTTCTTTGAACAGCAGCGTATATATATATAATTTTTTAAAGAAATGTTATATGAAAGTTATTATAATAATAGAATTATAAACAAAATTAAAATTCACAAGTTAAATTATGTATACTTATATAATAATTGTATTCTTTTTATAGAGGTACTAAATAAACATCAATTATAGATCACTACAAAATTAAAAAGATAGCGTACAATGGATACCGTAAACTTGTTAATAATAAAAGAAATATATAAATTTTTTAAAAAAATCAGTTTTAGTAACTTAAACCCAAATTATGTGGCACCCCTGGAATGTTGTTGCGGCAACCTAAGAAGCCTCGGTACCCCGGCTGAAAACCACTGGCCTATACGAACTAATGTCAGCCACATAGTCCACTTGGATATTTGTCTTCCTATTCCGACGATGTACTGGGCGGTTATCAAGACCTCTGTGGTGCATCCCTGCTGCATTACGAGACGATACACACGATGCTCACCAAAAGCGTCAACCACACATAGCTGTCCCATGTGTCACCTCTTTGCCTAGTTGTTCGACCGCTGTTGAGCATGTCGGTAAACCCGTGACACCATAAAACGGGAGGATTTACACTGGTGTTCAAAGAAAGTGCATCACCGAGGAATTTCACATTTCTAACCCTTTTTCGCGATGGTATGTTACATTAATGACTAGCATCACAAATAGAAATATAAACAAAAGATTATATAGTTAAGTCTAATTAATAGTTAAGGCTAAGCTAAGTAATATTTGACAGGTGCTCTCAAAATATTTCAAAATGAGCATTTGCAACCTTTATACAAAAGTTTTGGTAAACACAACAATTATGGCTGAAATGTTATCAGAAGCCCTCAATTTGCTTCAGTTTATCATTTTAAATGGAAAACAAAATTAAAAGTTCACCAGGTGCAAACTAATATTCAGTTGAACTGCCTATGGCCCTGATGACAGCAGCACACTATCCAGGCATTGACAAGATCAATTTCTGAAGATAATCAACTGATAGTTCGTGGTTCCAAACACGAATTATGGCTTCCTGAAGTTCTCGAAGGGTCTTTGGTTTCTTTCTGGCAACTGCAGATTCCACACGATGCCAACAGGTCTCTATAGGATTCAGGTCCGGCCGCGCTGTTTCCTGGCCAGCTAAGAGTTGTAATGGGCCGTTCTTCCAACCATTTTTTTCACCTGTAACAAATGTAAACACATTACTGTCGAACCTGTAATGCAGAAATGAAGCTAAAGTAACTATAGAAGTGCCTACTTACACTTTTCGTCCGATGACAAGGAGTAGAGTCGTCCTGAAAGATTCAGTTACTTGGCAGGTTGAAATGGTCTCTAATGATTAGCAGCAATTTGCCTTCCAATATAGCCAGGTATCCACTGGCATTTACGGAACCTTTTATAAACAACAGGTGACCTACTCCGCGATACGAAATGTACCCCCCATATCATTTGGCTGGTAGGAATTTCACTGTAGACACCATACAGTCTGGATAGTATTGTTCACCACGTCTACGGCGAATCGTTTGTCTCCCATCAGAGGCATGCAGATTGAATTTCGTCTGATCGAAAATAACTGACTTCCACTGCTCGGGGGTCCATTTGACATGCTCTTTACGCCAAATTAATCGGGCCTTTTTCATTTTTTGTGTGAGGAGGGGCTTCTTAGGACGATGGGCTACAAGTCCATTTTTGAAGAGGCGTCTTATAACTGTTACTGCTCTTGCTACCACTCCTGTATGTTCTTCCATTCTGTTTTCGGCTCAGACGAAGACGCTTTACGGTTTTTAAGGCATAAACGTTTTAAAACGCGGTCCTATTTTGGCGTAGAGACTCGTTTGCGTTTGTTTCCATTTTTCCTATCAGCAGAACCAGTATTCTTGAGTATGGAAGGAAATCTACTCACTATCGACTGATTACAAGACACTATATGCAATATGACGGGAAGAATATCTCTCCTCACGTAAAGCAACAACAGCAATCTTTCTTCGTGGCGGCAACTGCACGTAACTTGCAATCCTGACACAAGCAGGGAATAACTGCAACTTTTGCAGAGCGTGCTTATATAGCTGAAAGTAACAACTGATGCAATATTACGTCATCACCTACGCGTGCCGATGTTATCTGATGCAATCTGTAAGAAATATTGCCATATATTTACGTTATTCGGACAATTACAATTTTAGGAGGTGATGCACTGTCTTTGAACAATAATGTAAATCTTATATCAGCCGTTCTTGCCTTTGAACCCTCACCAGTGTCAAAGACCAATCCGTTCCTAATGCAAAGCGCACTTGTGTGCGTGTGTTATACCATTTATATTATACACTGCATAATATAAATGGTATAAATGTGAGCAGAAATGACTTATGAATGTGTGGATGGAATTACATGCATATAGAAATAAGATATGAACGTACACCGTCTATTGTTAAGTCGCTTGAGAAAAATGTAAGTTAAACTTTTTAAGTTAGAACTTAAAATACCTGTAAAGATGGTAGGTTGAGGTATTCATTCTGTAGGATGGCAATTTAAAGCAAGTAAAGAAAGAAATTAAAAATATGCCCCCTGACGAAGTCTGCCATGATATTCCATCTCCCTGTACTCTTAGTATTGATGTTTTAAACATTTTTTCACTGTTCCTTGGTTTTATATTAAAAATCTCTTATATATATTAGTATTAACCATCATACTAGTGGACGCCGTAATTCTACATCGTGCTTAAGTAGTATTGGAGTAACTATCTCCACCTGACTAATCAATCAGATTCAAAGATTTTAATAAAGTGCTTAGCAATAACTGTTAATCTTCGGTTACTCAATCATGATTTTTGATATTTTACATTATTTTAACTAAAAAAGGGCAAATCAATGTATTTAAAAATGGTCGCTAACGGAGAACAGAAAGAATTGAAATGGTAAACATCGCTTAAAAAGCTTTAACCTAAAACGTCAAAAATAAACGATTTTCAATGCATATGGAAGCAGCCATCTGAAAAGTTAGTAACTTGTTAATTCTATATGGAGATATGAATATCCAACATCGTTGTTCATCCACTGTTCCAACATGAAGTTGAGTCAACCTTCTTCGTTTCTTACTATCATGCTAAGTTTGGTTCTCCTTCAATCTCGTTCTGCTTTGGGCAGACCTTTCATTTGGTCTCTCCATTTCTTTCCATGTCTAGCCATTAGCCTCTTGTTTGCAATTCGCGTTTCAAAAATTACTTTGAATATTAAAATTAACTTTCTTAAAAATTACTTTTACTAAGTCTTCCATCATCCATCTTCCTCATATGTCCAAACAATTTTTCTTGATTGGCTTATTTTGTACAAATATCACATCAGTATTTAACATTATATAAAGTAATGGTTTTTCGTCTTTGATTACTGCATATAGGTCTGGAAGTCTCGTTTTGAGGCGCCTCCGTAGCCAGGTGGGAAGGAGCGACAGTGCGTAGCACACGCTTCTTGATTAGACCGGGGTTCGAGCCCGACACCACCAAATACGGAGGATGCGGAAAGGTCAGGGAATGACCACAGCATATCCCGGAGCAATATGGCCTTAGTTGCTAATGCTCCTAAAAACCAAAAATAACAACAGCCTCGTTTTATGTGGAACTGTGGTAACGGGTGCAGAGAAGAGCTTTAAGGCAATGGATTGAGTATACTAAATGATAATGGCATCCTTATTCTTTCTTAAACAACACACATAAAAAAGTTCAAAAGGTAAACTGCAGTCATTATCAATCCACTGCAACACGGGAAACTGTTCAACGATTCATGTTGAGGTAAATGGACCATAATCTGCCAAGCTGTCCCTGACTGCTAAGTATGGTCTGCCAGGCAGACCATAATTAGCAGTCAGGGACTTGAACCCTGGTCTACTCAAACAGCGTATGCTACTGATTCGCGCTTCTGACCACTCGGCTACGGAGGCTCACGTAACGGTGTATAAATTGAAAAAAGGATGGCTACAGGATAGATGTCCGAAATTTGCTTTTAGTCACAGATAAACTGATTGTTGGAATGAACTCCTATCTGGTGTTGTAAAAGTGGACAATTTAGATATATTTAGAGAAACTTTAGATAAATGATTAGATATTATACATATATTTTATATATATATGTATAAGATTGCTTCCTTGAATGATTTTCCTCTACTAATTGTAACACGTTACGAATTTGTGCTTTCATTTGCTGCTTTAGGGAGCTGAAGAACTAACGAAAGTCTATAAAGTGGAATAAAAACATTTGTAAATAAACTTAGTTGTATTTCCATGGCCGCATGCTCAGGACCAAGATATCGACGAGGAATATTACAACTTTCTGAAAGTGATAAAGCCCAAGAAACCTATAGGGAAACAGAAATCTAAAGAAGAAAAAATTAGTCAAGAAACACTTGTCATGATGAACCGAAGACGACAAATGAAGAGCAAGAAAAACACTGACAGGGAGAAAATTGAGTATACTGAGTTATGCAAAGCCATTAGAAAGAGAATCAGAGAGGACATAAGAAAATTTAACACAAGGAAAGTAGAAAAAGCATTAGAGCAAAACGAAGGATTTAAATCAGCAGCCATGAGCAGTAATACAGAAAGACAAATGATACTGAAACTGAAGAATAGCGATGGTGTACTTATAAACAGCAGAGAAGGCATAATTCAAATAGCAGAAGACTACTATAGAGATTTATACAAGGAGCGAGGGAATGATACCAACAGTGGGGAAGATGGATTGCAAAGTAGCAACACATACGACATACTCGATATTCTTCCTCATGAGGTAGAACATGCATTGAAGAAATTGAAGAATCGGAAAGCCCCGAGGGAAGATGAAGTTACTGTAGAGTTGTTAAAATTGGGAGGAAGAGACATAACACAAAAATTGGCAAGGCTCTTCACAAAGTGCATTAGAAAAGGTGTGACACCAAAGCAGTGGAATAATTCAATCATAGTTTTGCTGCATAAGAAAGGAGATAAATCAGTAATTGGAAATTATAGACCAATTAGCTTGTTATCCCACATCTACAAGTTGTTCACAAGCGTCATTACTAACAGATTAGAAAGAATACTTGATGAGAATCAACCGAAAGAGCAAGCTGGCTTTAGGACACGATTCTTAACTATGGATCACCTTCACGTAATATCACAGCTAATAGAGAAAGCAAATGAATATAAAACACCATTATGCCTGGCATTTGTGGATTATGAAAAGGCATTTGACTCCATACAGCATAAGGCAATGTTTCGGGCACAGGAAAGACAAGGCATAGATACCCCATATATTATGATTTTGAAGAAAATATATGAGAGTGCTACCTCCTTTATTAAACTAGACAAAGACAGTAGCAAATTTAAAATCGAGAAAGGAGTTCGACAAGGAGACACAATATCTCCGAAGCTGTTTACTGCTGCCCTTGAGGAAGCTTTCAGAAGATTAGACTGATCGCAGAAAGGAGTCAATGTGAACGGAGAGTACCTAAATCCTTTACGATTTGCAGATGATATTGTGGTTATAAGCCACGATCCCAAAGAATTAGAGGAAAATCTTAATCAGTTATGCACAGTTAGTAAGGATTTTGGACTAAAGATGAATATGGCTAAAACAAAAGTAATGATGAACAAGTATGCCACAGAAAGGGAAATAATGATTGAAGGAGCAGTAATTGAAAAGGTGGAGTCATATACTTATCTGGGACAAGTTATTAGCTGTAATAATGATAAATGGCTGGAAGTCAAGAGAAGAATAAATTTTGGATGGATAGCAGTCAGGAAATATAGTCACATACTGAAGAGCAATATCCCAGTTTTCTGAAACGTAAAATAATGAATCAATGTATACTCCCCACCATGACTTATGGAAGTGAAACTTGGGCACTCACCAAAAGAATGGAAGAGAAGGTGAGAACTACACAGCGAAGAATGGAACGAATTATATTGGGAATCAGACTGTTAGATAAGAAGAGAAACACATGGATTAGGAAGCAAACTCAAGTAAAGGACATTCTTATCAAAACTAAAGAACTAAAATGGTCTAGGGCAGGACACAGCTCCAAAACATGATGACAGATGGACTAAGAAAATAACAGAATGGTACCCAAGAGGAGCTAGAAGAAAACCTGAAAGACAAAGGCGGAGATGGATAGATGAAATTCATGAGTTTTTGGGTAGTAAATGGATGGCCAGTTCTCAAAACAGAAGGAACTGGAAAGTTGCTGGAGAGGCCTTCATCCTGCAGTGGATTGAAAATGGCTGATGATGATGATGATGCTAAGACACATCTATATTCCATGAATGCACATTTCAGGTCTAACCCGAAAACACAGAAGATTCCTTCCTTAGCTTTGAATTCTATCCCCAGCTACCAGAGAAGTAAAATCGCTCCTAGATATAAATTGCTCAACATAATGGCAGCACAGCCATTAAGAAATAATTCACGATAAAGATACTAATAAAGCCACAAAGCCAAACTCGCATAACTTATTAACTGATTGTATATGCACATGCTCTTTCTAGGATCAATCCTAGAGTTTCCAAACGTGTACAGAGAGCTCCTGCAAAAGAGAACTCATCTATAAGGAGCAATAACACTGTATTGTTTCAATAACTATTACTGTATTGAGCAACAATTCATATACACTGCAACCCCTCTATACTTGTCTTCCGTTTTCACAAAGCTAGTCCCGCATTCTTCTTGTCATGTTGAGATGACACCAGCCAAGCAGTCGCGAGTCAAATGTCTGCCGCTATTTGCTACTTTACTTCATTATGTTTAATGGAAAAAAGTTTTCTCTAATCGGTATAATTAACACTATTCATGATCAAAGTTACTTACATCATTGACCTACTTCTACACATCTTTTAGCAAATACTTTTCGCATCTTCCCGAAGATGTGGAAAAACTACGGATGATCGAGCTCCAAAATAAAACATCCTACATGCGATGATATTTTTCAGGACATATTTCAAGTCATCAGGCATAGACCTGAATACCTACACTCTGTAATCACACAGAGGTGTACACACAGTCGACCTCTGTGTGATTACAAAGGTCGTAATCACACAGAGGTCGACTGTGTGATTACAGAAAAACTTAATGAATCTAGCTAGTTCTAAATAGCGAGCAGCAACCAGATATCATTTTTGAGCTTTATCTGTATTTGACTCATCATTACTATAAAAAAAGCGTAATAAATATTAAAATTTATTCCTTTCATATTAAAATCATTCCTATCATATTAAAATCATTCCTATCATAAACGAAGTTTTTTTTTTCCCCCATTAGAAAAGGTTAAATTGCAAACTGAAGAAAAACAGATTCGCTTTTTATTTTTCTTTCTTTTTTTTTTTCTCTTCTTTCTCTCTCTCTCTTTTTTTTTTTTTTTTCATTTTGTGTGTTTATTTTTGACGTTTGAGAATTTCTGATAATTGTTTTGTGCATATTGTCCACAATTCTTCAGCTGGAAGGTACATTCACTTTTACCAGACCGATGCTCTTTATTGGAACAAAGATTATTCCGTTCATATTGCAGCAGTTTGCTGCTCAGCTGGATCGCAAACATGCAGTACAGGTCCCTGCTCCCATTAATGTCATGACTGTATTCAACCTTACATGACTTCCGGAAAGAAGTCAGCAGAGCGTTGGTGTTATAATTTTCGTAGGTTTTACAGTCCACAGCATCGTTAAAAAGACCGTGACATGTAATGACACATGTGTTTTAGGTAATTAATTTACCCCAGAAACATCGATGTTTCCTTATGTTGTGCTGGATCATGGCTGTCTGCGGATTCGAATTGGAGTGTCGCTCACTTGGAAAAACAATGACTTAAAAGATTCTAGAAGACAGAAGTATCAAACTAATATTTAAAAACAAATTAGTGAAAATAACGAGGGTTGTTTGTAAAGAGCGTTCCAAGAAGAAAAGCTGGAGCACAGGAGAAGCACAAAATGAGAGAAAAGAGCCATGATTTCAATTCAGTGCAGGCAGGATTTGACTCAAATGATTAGCTAGCCCAAAAAATTAAAAAATAAAATATAAAACCCAGGCACGATGTCTTGCACTCAGAGTCTGTGAATATTGCCTCTGTTCTCAAGGCCGATTTGTTTTCCATGGTTTGAGAATGACCTTTAGACTAAATCTGCACCAACTAGTGGGCCTTTCCGTCTGCAGGGAAAACTATTAGTGATAAACCTACGGATACCACTTATTAGGGAAATCGAGTCTCAGCTCTATAAAAAATAAAAGAAAAAGAAATGTTGCCCAACTTTAATAATTATGAATTTTATCTAAGTTATGCCACCCAGCGAAACGATGCCGTTAAACATTATTTCGCGTTATACTGCATTATATGCGAAATAATTCTCTGCTTCAGTGACTGCAGAACTGTTCCAGCTGTTGTTTAATAATTAAAATAAAACGCTTTATATCACTACAGTTTCCTATTTTGAAGAAAATATGACCTGTACTGCTCTGTCACTTCCAACATACAAGGAAACCCGAAACTACATTTCGTGGTCTAGGAATCTCTTGTATAGCAAAGGTTGTAAGAGATTCATGAGTACAGCAGTTTATTACAGTAAGGAGGGAAAAAAAATTATACTTGCAATTCAGGTTTAATGGGCATTTTCGCTACAAAAATGATCATTAACCCACGGAACTGGACCAGCATTTCAGAGCGCTCTCGTCACTTCCAAGGGAAGAACTTATTCATAGCACACTAGAAATATATTACCGTTTCTTACAAACTTCTATTTACAATGCAAATTTTGCTTTATGCAAAACGATGAAATACAATTACTCTAATAAAATGAAAGTTTATTTTATATAAGCACGAACAGTCAACAAATTCATTGTATTTTTCTTTACTAAAGGCTTCGCTGCACAAAATAATCTTTGCTGCAATTAACGTCTCTTTATGAAAGGTGGCAATCTTTATAATGTAACCTGTGGAGAATTAGTTGGAACATTGGTTATCATCCCAGAACAGATGACTGCAATTTCAGCAGAAGCTGTACACACAGATTTTTCAGCAGTTTAGAAGCAATGTTTACATGCTACATATGATAATTTTTATAAGACATTTGAATTAGCTTTTCCGCTTTCGCTCTTGTGGTTATGTTACATGCATCGTTACACTCTAAATTAAGCACGTTAACGAATATCTCACGATGAAATATATCCGCAACGATACATCCCTCAAGTTACTATGCTGCAACTAATAAAAGCAATAAGACCAAAAATCTCATTCTGGCAGGTTGGACAGTATTTAATATCTGTATATGATTTATGGGAAGACTATAGTCGGTACTACGTTATATTAGTTGAACAAAGACCCAAAATTAAACTATCGGTGAAATCGCTGAAACGTGTTAGAAAGTGGTAATCATCAGCGCTCCAGTGCGCCCTTTTTCTTCGCTTATAGACCATTTAAAAAAGGAACAGAGTCTCGTGCGGTCTTACTTCCGGAAGACACGGAAGGATGAGCTAAGCAATGACAGCGGAAAGGTGGAGTGGAGGAGAAGAATGTGCATGCCGGAACAAGCGAGCTTAATACCAGAAGTTTTTAGTGAAAAAGATGAAGGGCACGAAAGGGGAAACTGTAAGGGGAGAAAAAGCATAGCTATTGTAAAGAAATGTGAAAGAATAGAAAGGGGGAAATCGCTGACGCATAACTAAAGCTTGAGAAGCTTAAGAAACGGCTGAGTTAAAGAAAACTCTTGAAGTTAAGAGAGGGCAAAGAGATAATAGAAAATAAAACACAATAAAGGGGATTCCGTCTTTCATTTACCGGTATATCAGCCAGAAGAACGTTCTTTTCCCCTCTCTTACATTCTCATCCCGCAAGCATATAGTACGCGCGTGCGCGCGCACGCACGCACGCACACACGCACAGGTACACTCTCGCTGTGGGAAACTGGCGGAAAATTGCTGCTCCTTGTATGCATCCCTGCGTGTCGCTCCGTCAACACAGTGGAGGACAAAAACCCACGGGAGGGCTAAGGGACCGACGGTCCGTGACGGGATTACAGTAATCCTATAAACCAGATTCGAGAGGTGGAACGGAGCAGGACAGAATTAAAAGTGCACCAATACTAGTGAATGCAAGTCTTAAAGCATATGACAGTGTACGAGTCCTGCACGAGGTACATTTGCCGGATAGGGTAAAACACATGGACGAGAGAGAGAGAATAATATGGTTGCGTTACGAGCGACTTGCTGTCGTAAAAAAAGATGCGGCAGCAGCATAAAATCGTTTAGCGTATCCTTATCCATCGGCTATAGTACTTGAGCTAGTAGAGAAATATATGCATTCGTGAAGTGTGTATAGACCAGGTTTATTGTTACTGTCGGTGCAACATTTTAAAATTATATTACTGGTCTGAGGAAATAAAGAAAGAAAGCCAAGACCTTTCGAGCTACTCATAAATATACTGGCGGACGTCCTCTTTCCTAAAAGAGAGATGAGTACAGAAGAGCACAGTTGTGCTGTATTAAATATTAAGTTAAGCTTTCTGCTTGTAAGATAAATTTGAGTTCGTATGTTAGGTTATTCTCTTTTCCATTTACGGTTTGAAGGTACCGAAAAACTGCAATTGAATTCAAACTCAATGTATGCTTAAAAGCATATTTTGCCAAGAAATGGGTGGGGGGGGGGAGATTGGAAGGTTTGCGGATTCGTGCGTGACCTGAGTCATACTTGAAAACGCAAACCAAAGAAAAGAAATTGTCTGCCTACTAAAATAGCATCCGCAGAACTAGGTATATATTTTATTGGGGTTTTCTTCCGGCAACGAGGTTGAAAGAACGCGTATCACTGGAGCAGTTTCAAAAGTAATTTGTGGACCAAGCTTTAGGCCTACACGCTAAATGTTTTAGTATTATTTCTAGCTAATAGAAGCAAATCAGAAACAAAGTGTTTAAGTATTTTATGCGAAACTAGCTCTTTAAAACAACAACAAAAAAAAAAAAAAAAACAGGAACAATAGTAATAAATCAAAACATTTCAAGGAGAAATATCATTATTATCTTTATGATCCTCAGATCACTACAGAAGATACATCATCATAACACCGAAAAGATTGTTTAGCAGATAAGACTGATTACAAATTCGCAAATAGATAAATATTTAAATGAATATAAAAACTGAAATACGAATAACTATTATAACTATAATCAGTCTGTTACAAATTATCCATCCCCGCCCAGATCTATATATTGAATACACACTTCATAATCACTGAAAAATGTGAATTATTACTGCAGTCGTTCGGAAAAAAAGACATCTTAAAATATATCAGGACCTTAGATGCAATTACAGTGCTACTACCTGCAGTGTTTCTCGGGGTTGGGTATTGTCGATTACTCTCTTTGCCGCTGCCCTCGAGCCATTTCTGGCTTACAATCCGAACTATCTATCGTATGCAGACGATCTGAAATTATTCATCACCTCAAAAGAACAGAATGCACACCTTTGATTAAGCACAACTCTCCAAGTGCAACAACTCGAAGAATACTTGGACGGTTTGGAACTAAATCCATTAAAAACCGCTCAAATCATATACAACAATAACAAAGTAAAAAATAACATTAAAGTTGTGCATGAATCACGAGTGAAAAAAAAGGGTAGCTCCTACATAGACTTAAGACTTACTTGGGACAATGGTCACGCTATCCGGTACCACTTTGCCAACACTAGGTCTAAAACATACACAACGATGTGGGCAATCAGGAAAAATCTGGTGGGAATAATAAATCCGTTATCTTATATAAAGAAATGCCTTGTTCCAATCTAGTTATATATCTCAATATTTTGGTTATCTGCTCCTTCGAAATATCAAAACAAGTTTACAGTCTCGAATATTGGCTCCTCAGGTAAATGAACAGAATAGCTGGAAAGCCACTTACCATCTTTAAAGCTATTCTATATTCTAAATTAGACATCACCTTCGGAAGCAAATAGCATCAAGGAATATCCGTATACTTGCAGAACTCAGTACTAGGAGAAGTGGTGCACCAGTCTTATGAACATAATCTGTAGTCCGAGAACAGCTAAGAGAAATCATATCAATCCACATCTGCCTCTCCGCTTTACTCTGACCAACTTAGCCAGTTTAAAGAACATGTTCTCTACGAACACATTACAGTATTTTAACGTCTTTTGGCATAGATTCAGACAATTCTGTAAAGGGAAATCATATAGAACACAGATCATAAGAGAAACATACCCAGTGATCCAGTTCTGGCATGTTCTTGTTCATGTTCTCGTGTTCCTCATGCCCCTCATGTTCTTGCTGTGAGATCTTTACTGTGCCATGAACGAGGTTGGCCGAAAGGCAAAGAACAGAAAATATAATTCTGAAAGGGAATTAACTAGAACTGAATTTAGGCTGACTATTACCTTCAAACTTTTTATTTAATTTTAGAATAGAGAACAGTAAAATGCTTAAATTTTTGTTAGGTTTTCTATGCAATCTGTACTTATTTATAACAACATAACACGACACTACACAACACTAGTTACACGTTCTATCCTTCTTTCATCTGTTTTATTAAATTTCTCTCTCTTTTTTTTTTTTTTTTTTTTTTTTTTTTTTTCATGCCGGCAATTGGCGCACTCGCCTAAAATACGCGGAGTATAGGGGAAACCCTGGTTCCCGCAAGTAACTTACAAATAATACTTGAATACTTGTACTTATTTATGCTGGTACAGGCACTCCCCGATTTACGTAAGGGTTGCGTTCCACGGAACTCTACGTAAGTCGGAATTTCCCTAAATGCTTATGCAGCACTCACAAATTTGATTGAAGTAAAAAAGAAATGTTCGACGAACATGTAAATAGAATATTTATTCAATTTTTTTATCTCATGCGCAGGAAAAATTACAAAAGTGCACAAAATTACAAAAATTTCAAAATTATAAAATTACAAAAAGAGAGAAGAGACAGGCATAACATCAGCAAGTTTTACCTTTCGAGCATCGTCGCCAGAATTAACTTTCCAGCTGATAAGCATGCCGCTGCGGAATTTTGGGGCTGTGGAGATTTAGAAGGGGTTTTTTCCAACACATCACAAAATTTCTCTGCAGCTGCGGAATCGACACTGGCGACTTCACCGCATACTTTTAATGCTTTGGAAACCAGCGCGATGCTTGAACCTATTAAACCATCCGTCGCTTGCCACGAACTTGGCTTGGGGTTCGCCGTACTTATCCTTAATATCTTCATAAATACTACTTGCGTTTTCATGAATGGCCATTGGACTCAGGGGCACTTGCTTTTGAATCTGATTTTCCATCCACATTATTAATAGCTTTTCCATCTTAAATGCGTTGATCCTTTAACATGTTCTTTTATACGCGCGCTGTCCCTTAAAATAGTATTCACTGTTGAAGCAGCGAGACCTAATTCCGTGCAACAGATGACAAACTTTGTCCTGCTTCATATTTCTTAATTAATCATCTTCATTTCTAAATCAATTTTGTTTCGTTTCCTAGCACTGCCAGCACTTGCACTTTCCATTGGTCCCTTTCACTTCATATTTGTAATAAGTAAATAGGAACTAATTTCACCATAAATTCGGAACTCATATCACCATAATATCGTAACGTAAAAACCCACAGAATTCTAGTTATCAGTATTATCGCAAATGCAATAAGATCGGGTTTACTCCCCGTTTATAATAGTTGCACTAACAGAAGAAAAAAAAAAAAAAAAGAATAAAAAAAAAAAAACCCAATAAACCAGAAAGTGCAAATTGTTTTTATTGTTCTATGGTAGTGACCTCCAGAAATGTTTTTAGAAAAATATCACAAAAGCGTTCAAAATTGATTCTTATAACGGAATATATGATAACGATGAAAGTGTAATGCAATTTCCATTATAAAAATGACCTTTTAGAGAGATAAACAGCTTACTTATATAGTGAAAATTTCAACTTCCAAGGTCATGGAACGAATTACCAAAAAAAAAAAAAAAAAAAAAATGTGTTATTGGACCTCCATTTATTCCTACGGGATGCAAAATACGTTTCCACGATTTTTTTAAGTTTGCACCGGCCTGCAAAAACTTACGTAAAGTTTTTGAGAATTTACGGAAGTCGAGTATTACATAAGCCGGAGAGTGGCTGTATTATGCTGTACTTATTATTTGTCTATGATATTTGTACAATTTATGTTTTGTGTGCTTTTGTGCATTTTTAAGGGTTCCTTATTTTACCTATTTTACCTTTTTTTTTTTTTTTTTTTTTATTTTATTTTACCTATATCGCAAATCGCTATGCACATGCATCTGTATCGTGAATCTGTTTCGGATGCAAAATACATGCCAAAAAAATTACATTAAAACTTACATGAAATAAAATAAAATATGGAATTTGGAATAAATTTAGATTAAGTTTAACGAAATCAGCAAGAAGGATGTTAAAGCCAAAAATAATGTAAAAAGGTGGGTGGGAATTATTAGTAGGCATGTAGTTTACTATAAACTACATGCCTACTAAATAAATTTTACATTGTATCATTATTTATTATTTTTATATATGCTGCTGCATTTGTAATTTTTTTATTTCATTTCCTTACGCTTCCATTATTACTTTTAGTTTTATCTTCTTTTCTTTTATCTATCTACACGCATATATATATATATATATATATATATATATACTGTATATATATATATATATATATATATATATATATATATATATATATATACTGTATATATATATATATATATATATATATATATGAGGGGAGTTGAAAAGTTTTTTAGCCCGATATAAATCGAAAACGTTTTCGTGAAAGAAAATATTGCCAATCTGTACTGTGACTCTTCTTGTGTGTTCATAGAACATTTCAGATTTGCAACAATAGTCTTCTCCTTTACAGAGGGCGCTCAAGTGTGAAAGGTAAATGAAGATGGCGATTGTTGAGAGAATCAAGAATCGTGCAGTCATTGAGTACATTCCTTTAAAGGGAATGTCGCTGAAACTCATGAAGAATTACATGCAGCAATTATTAGGAGAATCTTATCCATACGCCACGGCCAAAATTGGGTTTCAGAATTTAAGCGTGGACAAGACAGTGTTGAAGATGCATCTCGCAGTGGGAGGCCTGTTACCGTGTTTACACCTGCAAATATGGATTCCATCCATGACCAGATCGCGCAAGACCCCCAGAATAACAATGAAGCACATTGAGACAACATTCAACATCTTCCATGAGCGACCTCACGATATCGTGATGTGATAAATGTTTTTAGAATGAAGACGATTTCTTCGAGGTCCCTAAAGCACTGAATGCACATCAGAAGGGAGAAAGAGTAAGGTGTTGTCATTAAGTTATGCAGCATTTTGAAGCTAATGAAATTCAATTTTGGGGGCAGTATGTCTCTAAGGGCTAAACATGGGTGCACCTTAAAACGTCGACCTTAAAACAAAAGAACAATCGAAACAGTGGAAGTATCTCTCTTTTCCTCCTCCTAAAATGTTTCGAGTGCAGAAGTCGGCTGGGAAAGTCATGGCATCCGTCTTCTAGGATTCAGGAGTGATCAATGTTTATTTCCCAGAACGAGGTACCACTATCAATGCCGAGTATTTTTCTAACCTACTGATATGCTTCCGCGAGGAACAAAACTCAAGAGGCGTAGGAAATTGACCAAATATTATCTTGCATCAAGACAATGCACCGGTGCACACAGCGTTTGTGACTCAGGCAACACTGGGTGAGTGCGGTTCGTTACAGCATCCGCCCTACTATCGGATTTGGTTCCATTGGACTATTTTCTTTTAAAAAAAAAAAAAAAAAAAAACTGAAATGACAAAAATTCGAAAACCACAATGCTTTGATGTATGTAGTCAACTGGTTTGAGTCAAAATCTGAATTTTATTTCAGCGGGTTACGAACGCTAGTTTCGTGGGAGACCTTGTAACTCCTATTCGCTTCCCCTGGGTGGCGAATGGAAGATCCCAACAGATATGATGGGATGCTCCAAACAGCTATAGTAATAAGTACCCGTGGACCAACAAGGAGCACAGTGTCTGGATGCTTATAATGACTAGACCACCTTATATAAATATAAGGTGGTCCAGGGATTATAAATATGGAAAGCCCGAGCATAGGGTATAGTGCACCAAAACGGACATCGAAGGCTCGATAACCGTAGTGAAGGTACGAGGGATAGGAAACACCAAAATCAAACTCCCTGGCCTTCAGGGTTGGGGGTAGACAACTTGATTACACAATTATAACAAAAACAAAGTTAAAGAATAAAGGAAGTAGAGACTATGGTAGCCATATAATGATTTACTCAGGAAAATAAAAAATGAAAGGGCATCCTCTGGAGTTGCAGTATTGGTAAAACAGGAATTACAAAAACGAATCATATCATATGCCTGGATCTCGGATCGAATTACCACACTCAGATTAAGAACCGGAAGAAACCATATCTTTCTACACATTAAAATAATTTTCCTTCTAGTAATACTTATTCAGCCAATGGGAGAAGACAGATGCGGATTACGTGCAAATACGTAACAAATACAAAAATACGTAATAGAAGCTTTTTTACTGTGGTAAAACAAGCTTCTGTTTAAGCGTGGTCACGCGCTATGTTTATCTAACGTGACCATGCGGTACCATTCATGATTTCCATATGTAACGTATTTATTTAAATAAATTAAATGCAACAAGGCATAATATTTTAAGAGTTTAAGATTCTATATTTATATAATATCGGTGTAGGTACACCATAGACAACTCTTAATGAAAAACTACGATCGTAGTGTGAAAGGCAACAATCAACTAGCTTTGAAACGGTGCCGTCTGGGACCGTTTCAGACTATTGATACTTATTCTCGCTGGGCGCCACCCAGCGAGAATAAGTGTCAATAGTCTTCTCTATTAGTGAGGCGTTATTTATTCGAGGTAGTGCAATACTTGGTAACTCTTTGTGAAGGATGAGCATAATATGAGTTACAGATGAAATGGCGGGCTTTCACACTATGATCATAGTTTTTCTTTAAGAGTTGTCTATGGTGTACCTACACCGATATTATATAGATATAGTAAAGTATTTATATATTCATAGCTGAACAAGAGACACACACAATGTCGAAAGTTTCTGTAAGTATTTAATTTTATTTTATCAACAGAAGCGAAACCCCCTAGTGTCTATTTTAGGTGTTTATGCTCCATGTAAAAACACTGGAGAATCGAAAGTATTTTATCAAGAATTACAAAAAACAATCGAAAAAAATCAATAAAAAATGACTATATGGTAATTATGGGAGATCTAAATGCTAGGATAGGCTGCAATTCTTTAACAGACTGCACTGGAAAATATGGAAATTATAACGAATATGAAGGCGCTTCCGTAGCCAGGTGGGCAGGAGCTGCAGTGTGTAGCACACGTTTCTTGATTAGACCGGGATTCAATCCCGTGACCACCAAATATGGAGGATGCGGAAAGGTCAGGGAATGACCACCGCATATCCCCGGAGCAATATGGCCTTAGTGCTAATGCTCCTAAAAACCAAATAACAACGAATATGGAAAATGTCTGAAAGATTTTTGCGTATATAATAATCTCTGAATTACTAATACATATTTTAAACACAAAGATATCCACAAGTACACACGGGCAGCAAGAGGCGCCAAATCAATCATATATTACATAATAATAAATCAGAAATTGAAATCATACATCACAGATACAAGAGTGTATAAAGGCAGCGAAATAAATACCGATCATATGTTATTGATAAGTAATATAAGACTCCCATACAAATACAGAACTCCAAAAAAGCCATTTCCACAAGCAATTAATCCTTCTAAATATAAAATACATCTTTTAAATGAAGCAAGTATCAGAAATTTATAAATACCGTAACTAGAATCTGGCAGCTTCTGAAAGTTTAGGTATAAAGAAAAAGAAACCTGAAAATTGAATTCATACTTGGAATCATGATTGAAAATAAGAAATATTTACAAACCAAATACTAGAAGTTGAAATACAGTATAAAAGAAGTGCAGCAATTGTTAAAAGATAGTAATAGTAACAGAGGCATGTCATGCAAGAAAGCAAGTGTATGAGCTTATGTAACATCAGCCGAAAAAAAAAAAAAAAGTTCACACAACTATTCCCTTTAAAAGTTTGTCCAGTTCCTCCTTGAATTTATTTAAGCTATCAAACTTTCACAACGACACATGGAAGCTTGTTCCAGCAATTAACCACCCCCTGGCTAAAGGCAAATTTCCGCACATCTATTCTTTAGCTGTCTTTCCTCAATTTGAATTTATGCCCCTTTAGGTTCGTAATCTGAGCAAGCGGAAGAATCCCGTCAGAATTCAGCGTGTTCAATCCATTCAAGGCCTTATACACTTCAATCAGATCACCTCGCAGGTGCCTAGTCTCCACTCGCTGCAATTTGCAGAACTTAAGCCTTTCTTGGTAAGAGGACCCCTTCGTTCCCCTAACCAATCTTGTTGCCCTTCTCTGTACACGCTGAAGCAAACTCTGGCAGCCTGCTGCATTGCTGAGAAAACTTCATATCTGACTGCACAATTACTCTCAGGTCTTTTTCATTTTCTACCGCCCTAAGTGTAGTACCACACAGTTGGTACATTCCTCTGGGGTTACTTCTACCCACATGCAGTACTTTGCATTTGTCAATGTTAATCTTCAGTTGCCCCTTCTCAGTCCATCTGCCCAAATTTTCTAGATTCTGTTGCAGCAGCACACTGCCATTACTGTCATTAACAACCCTGCCAACCTTTGTATCATCTGCAAACTTCGACATTAAGCCTGATATACCTTCATCAATATCATTGATAAATATACAAAACAACAGTGGGCCCAACACCGAACCCTGTGGGACTGCACTAATAACATTAGTCCAAGAAGAGCAGCGTCCATTGATTCCCACTCAACCACCCTTTTATCTATTGTAATAACTTACCCTTAATACCATACTGCTTCAATTTATACAGTACTCTTCCATGTGCAACAGTATCAAAACCTTTCCTGAAATCCAAGTATATGATATGGAGGCCGCCGTAGCCTAGTGGTCAGGCGGTGGGTGCATAAGTACACGTGCCTTGAGTGACCGGGGTTCAAGCCCGTGCCTACTGAATACGGTGCTGTTTCTAGTAATCTGTCTATCTTGTGAACTCCTCTGACCGTTTGGTCGTCCCGGAGTATAAACAGAAAATTTATTTATTTATTATTATTTATATGAAAATTTTCATATCATATACTTTTTTCAAATCATATACTTGGATTTCAGGAAAGCTTTTGATACTGTTGCACAAAAAAATTATTTTTTGCATCCAGTTCCTTTGTAACCACATCATAGTATCCAATCAAATTTGTCAGACAAGACGTTCCCTTAACAAACCCATGCTGTGTCTGAATTATTGCTGCAGTCTTGTCTATATGATCCTGCAATGCTTCTTTAACCAGTGACTCCATTATTTTACCCGAAACGGGAGTTAAACTAACTGGTCTGTAATTACTTGTGTCACCCTTCGATCCCCCTTCGTGAATTGGGGATACATTTGCAAATCTCCAGTTGGTGGGAAATTCCCCAGAGTCCAAGGATGCTCTCATGATTATGGCTAAGGGTTTGCATAGTTTCTTTGCCACCTCCTTTAATATAACTGGATAGATCCCATCCACCCCAGGAGCCTTTCTTATGTTTAACTTCAACAATTTTTCCTTCACTTTGCTCTCAGTTATTACAAAATCATTAAGCACCCTGCTACAATTTGATAAACGTCTGCCTTGGTTGGGAAAACAAAACGACAGGCTTGGAAGAAATTTGTCAAGTCCTTAGAGAGAGATTTTACAGGATATCAAAAGTATAGCTTCAAAGTGCTCAATAAACTCAAATTGGACACTAAGGATAATCTCAAATTAAATTCAATTACAGTGAAAGAATGAGAGACACGCTATTATAAACTTTGGAACAATGAAATGCCCATAGAAATAAGTAATAATCAATTAGAGAAATCACTAATAATACACTCACCAAAGAACAAAAACCATATATAGAATCAATTTTAGAAGAAGAATTTAAATTAGAATTAATAAAATCCAAAAATATGAAAAGTCTAGGCATATGGAATTAGTATTGAGTTAATTAAATATGGAGGTGAAGAGTTAAAGAGGAGAGCACTGAAATTTCTTAATACGGTATGTAGAAAAAGTGAACTCCCTAATGAAGGAAAACAGGAAGTAATAAACCTACATAAGAAGGAATCTAATGAACTTTGCGAATATTACAGAGGTATAACACGTCTATGCAGCGCATATAAAATTTAGGCAAACATCTTCAAAACAAAAACCTAAAATTTGTGGAAAATGTTTTAATTGAAGAACAATCAGGTTTTTGGAAAGACTGAAGCTATACCGATCCCGTCTTTATTTTACAACAAATAATTAACAGGGGAAAATGATTCAACCATCCAACCTTGCTACTGTTTCTTGATTATAAACAAACATATGACAGAATTCACAGACCAACTCTCTAGGAAATTTTAATATTTTATGGTTTAAATTCACAGTTATTATCAGCAATTAAGGTTTCATATGATAATACAGATGTAATAGTACAATTAAACAATTTTTAATTTTCAAACAGAATAAAAACAACTAGAGGATTACAACAAGGATGTGGACTCTCTCCTTTATTGTTTAATCTATATATCAATAAGGTAACAGAAGATTGCGCAAATTTACACTCTAACGTGATTTCGATTTCAGCACAAACAAAAGTCTCAACTCTATTATATGCTGATGACTAAGTTATTTTAGCTGAATCCGAGACAAATCATTATTATATTAGGGTCTCCTGTAACTGATTACATATACCCGTTTATGTATTATGTCTGTAAATTGCGTGTGTTCTCTGCTCGATTTGCCCGTTTTGCTGGACGAAAAAAACCTTGCTATCTACGCCTGAGAACGAATAATTCAGCCAAGGAGTGAAAAAAGCCCATTAAAGTTCCTTGCGTCATCGATGGGATTCCAGCCCGGGCCTTTTCCACCCGGTGTTGGGAGGACGGTGACGATACCAATGTGTTACCCGCGCAGACAACTGAATCCGAGACAGAATTACAAAAAGCAGTTCACAATCTCATCAAAATGAGTTTATTATTTGGTATGGAAATATCAATTCAAAAAACCAAAACTATGGCCATGCAAGGAAACGGAATTATTACGAGCAAAAATAGAAATTAATGGCCATATAATAGATCAAGCAAAAACATTTAAATACCTTGGCGATACGATTTCAGATTTAGAAAATGAAGATCTGGAGAGTAAAATAATAAATTTCAACAAAATGAATGGTATTATTAGAAGACATTTTGGTAAATATATGTCAAGAGATGTACAATTACGACTCCATAAAATAATCTCAAAACCAGCCTTAATGTTTGGCTTAGAAACTTGGATTTTGAAGAAAAAAAGATGAAAGAAGGTTGGAGGCACTACAAATGAGATTTCTTAGGCTGCTTGCAGGGTACTCAATGAGAGACCATATCCCAAACCACACCCACCACTAGAGAACGTTTAGGGGGCAGCAATAATGGAAGATATTACAAGATATAGAACACAGTGGAGGGAACACATAATGAGGAAGACTAATTAAAGACTACCTAAGAAAGCTATTTTATAGGCCACATGGATGGAGGAGCGTTGGAAGACCCGAGAAAAGAAGGACGGACCAATTCGAGCCTCGGAACGGACCTTAATGGCACAATCCCTGTTCGTAAATAAGAAGAAGAAGAAGACGACGAACGCTAGGGGATCGTGCTAGAAAGTGTGTTGACTTAAGGGGGGAACTATGTTAAAAATTAAATGAGTTTTCACAACTTTCCATAATTCCTTGTATAAGAGGTTAGGAACTTTTTAACCTCCCCTCCCGTATAAATATAGCCCATACATGCATTGAGAATGGAAAAAAATTACAGAATGGTACAATAAATGAAAAAAATAAATTCTCAGAAAAAAAAAATCCCATAAAAGAAGAAAAAGTTATAATAAATATGAACTGGAACGAAAC